>NC_138195.1:78920147-80120147 GCF_964194105.1 Spermophilus citellus
GTCCTGTGTTCTTCTTGAGTCAGTTCTGATGGTCAGAATGTCAGCTGGGACCCCGTGCTGAGGTTGACAGTTACTTCTCCCCAAGGAATTCAAATTTACACTGGAGGGACAAACCTGAGGGATACTGTAGGGCCTGGATAGGGGACTTCTCTTCCTTCCTTGTTGGGTGGCTCTTCATAGAGAATCCGGTTTTGCTTAGATTGTTTTTATTTGGGAGGGGGATACTAGGGATCGAACCAGGGGCACTTGGCCACTGAGCCACACCCAGCCTTATTTTGTATTTTATTTGGAGACGGGGTCTCACTGAGCTGCTTAGGGCCTCGCCATTGCTGAGGCTGGCTTTGAACTCGCGATTCTCCTGTCCCAGCCTCCTAACCACTGGGATTATAGGCGTGCGCCACCGCGCCCGGCCTTTGCTTGCTTTTGCCTGGGGGTTCCGGGGGGACTAATGGGCACCGCAGCGGCTCTGCACGTGGAGCGGCCTCTCGCCTGGAGGCGATGCCCGCAAGCCTGCGGGTGGGGGCAGTGGTGAGGCTCAGCGGTCCCGGGAGGCCGGGGCGGGTGGGAGGGCGGCGGCGCTGGCCGGTCTCGGGCGCGCTCGGCGATCCCCTTCTCTGAGCTCCCGAAGATACACTCCTGGGTGCTCAAACTCCACAAGCGGAGGAAATCTCTGCGAGCCGTTGAAGGGAAGTCCCCTGCGCCAGGACCCTGCGTCCGCTGAGGCTGGGAGCTGTCACCTTCCCGGGCCCCCGAGGTTTTAAGGACGTGGACGAGCTCGGGCCCAGTGCGTAGTGCAGGAGGAGAGCAGCGGTTCCGCGGCATCACAGGGCGCCCCCAGGGTGCGCCATCGGCAGCTCCGTCGGGATTGGAGACCTTTCCAGCCTGCGGGAGGGCGGGCGAGTCTCAGCGTCCTCCCCAGAGACGGGCTTTTCTCCTGGGGTGGGCAAGCGATTCGTTTCGGAGAGCCATGCCCCTACCGTGCTGACTGCATAGTGGCTTGGGCCATAGATTTTCTTTTCTTTTCTTTTTCCTTCTTCTTTTGTACCTGGAATTGAACTCAGGGGCATTTAACCACTGAGCCACATCCCCAGCCCTTTTTTTATATTTTGTTTTGAAACAGGGTCTCACTGAGTTGCTTAGAGCTCCGCTTAAATTGCTGAGGCTGGCTTTGAACTCGTGATCCTCCTGCCTCAGCCTCCTGAGCCACTGGGATTACAGGTGTGCGCCACCAAGCCTGGCTGTACCTTAGTTTTTTATTTTATTTTCAAATAATGTTTGTGTTTATTATAGGACAACGGAAAAGCCGAGTGAAAAACCCTCTGGGTTCACTCTCCAAAATCAGCTGCTGTTTGGGATTCTTTTGTACATATATATAATCTTTTTCTCTCTCTTTTTTCCCCCCAGTTTTAATTGTATTATAATGCTCAACTTTGAATTTTGCTTTTTCCTTTAATCCTTATTTGTAGAAACGTACATACTGACTCCATAATATTTATTAGGTGGGTTTTTTTCTTTTTAAAATGTGGTGATTCTTTTCTGCCTAAAATTTCCCCCATATTAAATTATAGTCCATTATAGTAGGGCAGAGGGTGGAAATGCATTGGGTACTGAACCCAGGGCCTCATGCAGGTGAGGCAAGTTCTATACCACTGAGCTACAGCCTCAGCCATTTTCATTTATTTATTATATTTAATTTTGTGTATGTGTGTGTGTGTGGGGGGTGGGCGTTGGGGATTGAACCACTGAACTACATCCCCAGACCTTTAATTTTTTTAAAAAATTTTATTTTCAGCCAGGGTCTCTCTAAATTGCCCAGACTGGCCTCAAACTTGTGATCCTTCTGCCTCAGCCTCTTGAGGGCCTGAGATGACAGGCGGGCACCATTGTAGCCTGCCTGTTTAATATATTTATTTATTTATTTATATTTTTACTGGGGAATTGACCCCAGGGCCTTTCACATGCTGGGCAAGCACTCTGCTGCTGAGTTATGTCCCCAACCCCTTTTTAACATTTTTCAGTGGATTTCTAAGAGGCTTGCGTGGATGCACCCTGCTGCTAGATGTGCTGTGTGCTTCCTTCAGGCCAGCCTCGCCAGCGCTGGGTGTTGGCATCCTCAGGAGGTGCTGATGCCCAGGCTGCGGGGGAGGAGGCAGGTCAGGCTGCGGGAGCCTGTGTGATAGAACCTAGAGCTGCGTTCTGTAACCCACTTATTCCAGCTCTTTACACTGTGAAGACATTGGTCTATCTTTTTTTTTAATATTTATTTTTTATATTTAGGTGGACACAATATCTTTTATTTTTATGTGGTTTTGAGAATCAAACCCAGTGCCTTACGCATGCCAGGCGAGCACACTACCACTTGAGCCACATCCCCAGCCCAGACATTGGTCTATTTTGAATCTGGAGGAATGTGGTTCAGTTGTTTCCAGGACCCAGGTGGCTCTGGAGGTTGTCCTGAGTCGCTGTGCTTAGAGAGCTGATGGAAACTGTCATGATTTAGGAACCTGTGAGCCAGCGTCCCATGGAGAGGAAATACCATTTTCTGCGTGTGGCATACCTTCTGGGGATGGCTTCTTAAACATTTTGAGGAGAATGAGTCCACCCTGGAAGGGCTTTCTTGTGGGGTTGGAGGATTGCTCTTGCTGAGGCAGGGAGCAGACCTGAGGCTATTCTGAGCTACCTCTCCTGCATTTTTATATTGCCATTGCTTGCTGAAGTTGAAGGCCTGGAAAGTAATCTCCCTTCAAGGGTACATTTCAGTCCCCAGACTGGGCTTTAATAACAAGTGAGCTGGCTGAGTGGGATTCATGTTTCAATCATCTTGACCAAGTCCAATTTTCTGTAGCATCCACTGGAGACCTGTATCCGTACCTCCAGTTCATGCATTCTGCTCCTGGCTCCCACGTCCATGGGGCATGGCTTATGACAGGGAACCTCATACAACCAGGAGCTCTGTGTGTGTCCTACGACTTTCACGTCAGAGGATTCCATTACCTTACAGTTTAAACAAGATCCTAGCCATCATCTTAGAATTATTCCCAATTCCCAGTCTATTTCCAGATGCTGAGAGGACTTAACTTGAATTACATAATCTGTAGCTGGACGTCTTTGTCATAATGACACAAGCTCAATAATGTCACCCAAGTCTTTGTGGATCACTTTGCAGCTCACTGGATTCATGCTTTTGAATTGTTTAATCCAAATAGTTTTAATTGCATTAGGAGGCCTGCATATTAACAAGCTGGTAATGAGTGCAGGCATTAAGACTGAGTACTGCTTAAGTCTTTGAGATCAAATACAGGGTTGTTGCTGTGCTCTATTCTTGAGGCTCTTCTTGATTTCATTCAGCACCGTTGTAATTTGAAATAATTTAAGCTGATAACTTTAGGATTCCTCTGCCAAGGGATATGCCTATTTTATATGTGTTTGGGCATGAGTGTGTTGTGACACAAGTTCATACCCGCACACATAAAATAGGTATATCTGTGGAGACGTAGGAGTTATCTCACATACCGTCCGCTAGCAGCTTGCAAACCAAGTTGTGAGATAACTAACAAAACTGAATATTTCAAGACAGGATTTAATTCTCTCTTCACAGTACATTGTTGATAGCTAATGCCCTCCACGTGCCAATGCTGTGGGATGTAAATTATCCCAGAAGGAGAAGACCAATGGGCTTCAGTATCTGGGGAAGACTTTGCAGAGGAGGTGGGATTGGAAGGAGCTGTGAATGAGCGAGCAGTTTTTAATCGGTGGAAGTCGTTGAAATTTTATCAGAGAAGAACATGCGGAAACAAGGGAGAAAAATATCAGTTTGGGAGAATAAGATTTATGTAGAACTGTGATGGGCAGAAGGTTAAGATAGGATGATGGACTAAGTTTGGAGGGAATTTCCAAAGTCAAGAACAGAGCCTGTCCTTGAAACCACTACCAAGGTTATCTTCATCAGTTAATTAACTGTGGGTTTATGTTGTGGTTCCAAGGGCTTTACAGGTGTTGGCCTAAGTTAATCCTCAAGCATCCTTATGAAACAATAATTGTGATGTCCACCTCACAGAAGAGAAACTGGAATATAAAGAAGTTGAGTTCAGCTGGTATGAGGCAGAGCTGAAGTTCGAATGAACTTAGCCAGCTAGCTTGCTTTCAGAGTCTGTGGGCTTCAGCTCTGTATAATGCTGTGGCTTGGTAATCATGGAGAGCTCCTGAGGAGATTCACATGGTCTCCCCTGGGGTCCTTGGGGATCTAGCCTTTCATATCAGACAGACCTGGGCTCGCCTTGGGTTCTGCCATTTACTAGCTATGACCTTGTTCCAAGGTTTCTGAGCTTCCATTTTCTCATTATGAAAGAGATAATCATACCCCGTCATACTGGTGTTGGGGAGGATTAAATGAGATAATACATGTAATCACATAACAGAGTGCCCAGCAGAGAGTAAGCAGGCAGAAATGATAGCTGCTTACATAGGGCTTACGTTTCTCAGATATATGCAAGGCTATAACACAGTCTCTGAGAATGAGAAGAATGGAGGGTAAGACATGATTCAGATAGAATTTGCTTGCTAATCACCTGCAATCATAGTCAACACAGATACCAGGTCCTAGATTCCTTCTGGAACATCCCAGGAATGGGCTATCCATTCCAGATATGGTTGTGCATTACTCTGAGAAATGAATGCTCTTCACTTTGTCCTCCAAACTTGGAGGGTAAAGCCGGGACACTGCCATTGTACTGAAATTTGGCACAGGATCTGGTAGCAGTTGTGCGTTCCAGGCACTGAAATTGGGATCTGCTGAAATTATTGGTGTCCTTGTTCTGCCGGTTCCCGCTTCCTGATGGTGCTGACCATGTATGGGAGCTCTGCATCTCTCAGAGAGACAAAGGATATTTGAAAGCAGTGCACTTAATTGTCTATAAATAGTGCATGAAATGATTACAACTGAGACAGAGACATTTAAACAAAACACAGAAAAGAAAAAAAAAACAGTGGAAGAAAAAGTGTGTTCTAAGATGAAATGCTAATTAGAAACCACATGCTCAGAATTCAAGGGGTGACGGCACTTTGTGCTTCTCACACTTGAGTCCCTGCACATCTTGTGCTGTTTACCTGCAGTTTTTCTCCGAAGTTGTGGAGTTTGTCTTTATGACTCTATTCAAGAATTTCAAAATCCCCAAGTCATTGATACGAAAGAGCAATTTTTTGTCCTTTTCGGTCTCCTTCGTTGTGACAAACCTATTTATTTAAGTCCCTGTATCCTTAACATAATAAACTTGGCTTCTTGGAAACCACCAAATGCTATTTATTTATTTTCCTGCTAATCCAATGTGGTTTTGAAATTTGGGGTTCAAAATGCTAAAAAGAGTCTGGGGATGTGGCTTAGTGTTAGACTGCTTGCCTAGCATGCACAAGGCCCCAGGTTTTATGTGGGAAAAACAAAAAGACCGAACTAAACAAACCCAAAAAAGCTAAAAAGAAAAATAAGAGTTGGGCTAGGGTTGTAGCTTAGTGGAAGAGTGCTTGCCAACATCTGTGAGGCTCTGGGTTTGATTCTCAATATAAATAAGTAAAATAAAGGTCCATTGACAACTAAAGAATGTTTTTTTTAAAAAAGTTAAACAATGAATGTAGTCCATCTGAAATGTGAAAATTTTGTTAAAATCCTAGGATCACTGTGTCTAAATTTTCAAATAAGGCTAAAATCGTGTTTTTGTTCTTTTTTAATCCTAACTGGTGCTAAGTGGTATTTTGGAAACAAAAAACAAAAAACAAAAAACTGGAGGGTTACCCATTGTTTAATTACTCTAATTTTCTAACAGGTACATTTCTATAACAGGGAATCTTAAATCCAAGGCTGGTGGTTTTGATGGGCGTGCATTTACATATCACACGTTGTGAGTCTTCTGTAATGGAGGTCTGTCCAAAGACAATGAGGTTAACCCGACTAGGAAAATAACAGCTTTCCAAATTGTTTTACTTGAAGCAAAGAGGATTCCCACCCTCCAGAGCTTGCTGTTTCCTGTCTAACCCACAGGACACTTCATTGCCAGTTAATTCAAGTAAGAGCAGAGTAGTTACTGAACACCTACTACCTGCTAGGTGCTGTCTTAGGTGCTGAGTGATGAATGGAGGAGGTGGGACCCTTACAGGTGGGTCTTACAGTCTAATGTGGAGAAGAGCAAAGGCTAAACATGATTGTGCAATTTGCCTTTGACGGGCTTTAAGGGTATCACTACCTGGAATTCTGTTTCAAGACGTCTTTGAGCCCATAACTACTCTGAGACTGCTTGCAATTTGGTTATCTTTGGTTAAATCAGTAGACAGTGTCATTTAAGAGGGACATCCAGAGTCAGGGCTAGCCAGGGAAAGGGTCCACTTCAGGGGCTTCTCCCTTGTTATGGATTTCTGGGAAGGTGCAGTTTGGTTTGGGAGAGTACGTTGAGTTGGAGGTCTGGGCAATTTGGGTTCTATTCTCTGTCCAGCCTCAAAGCTCTTCAGCCAAGCAGCTTGTCTTTGCTGAGACTTGGAGACTTACATCTGGGATATGAAGAAGTTGAGCTTTATGGGTTTTCCAAGTTTTTTTTTTTTTTTTTTTTTTTTTAAGAACAATGAGCAGGAGGAGAATGTTTAGGGTAGAATCACTTCCTGCTTAGTCAGGATGTGACATTTTCATGGAGTGATGCAGTAGGGGCTTTGGACCAGGAGTTTGGAAGTTCTAGCGACACCTTGGACTCCTGGAATAACTTGGTTTCTGCTCATCCAGGCTTGGAACACAGATGAGTTCATTTTCTGCTGCAAGCCTCCATTAGAGGCAGGGAGGCTCTGGGCTTAAACCCAGGATACTCTGCTAAATAGCCTTCTGGATTTGGGCAGAAAAATGGGGTTCTTTGAGCTGCAGTTTTCAAGTCTGTAAAATGGAGCCTATTTCTCATTGACAAACTCTCCCTTCTCCTTTCCAGGGTTGGGACAAGGACGAACCCTATGTAAATTAGCACAGTACCTAGCACATAAGAAGTGCCCAATAAACGTTTGCTGGCTTTTAAAATTCTTCTTAATAGTTAATATGGTTTCCGTTACCGTTTTTTAGCGGGGCACATCACATCCGCCCTATGTCTTAGTTTCCTGCCTCATGACGTTGTGAAAATCAAGGGTGGTCAGGCTAAAGTCCTTTGTGAACCTTCACCCCCTTCCAAGGCTAAGCCGACGGACAGGATGCTGGAGGTCTGTCTGTCCACAGCTGGGCTGTTTTCTGGGAGGGCATGGCTGAGGGCTGGAAGGAAGGTCTGCCTCTTCCAGCCCAGACTGACTGAGGCACATGCCCACACTTTTCCCATCTAGCACACAGGCCCAGTGCAGATGGCCACTGTCTCCTTCATTTGGCAATTGTCATTCACAGCTCATGCTGTCTGGAGCCAGAGGCAGTCAGAGGACAGTTCCTGCTGCTTCTAACCTCCTCTTCTGAAATTTCTAGCCAAGGGCAGAGTAGGACAACACTGCTTTAGAATAACTTGAAATACAATTATTTAGGCTAATTAAAAAAAAAAAACAAAACAATGAAATCCAGAAACTGTAAGCCTGGCATTAGAGCCGGGCACCTGTTGTCATGCAGTCTGCCCTGGGGAGAGCAATTAGTTTGTTTGGCAAAACCACTGGAATGTTCTTGCTGGAGGCGGAAGCCTGGGAGTGGGTGGTGGGTATGCTTCTTGGGTGTGTTACCTCCTTGGGAACAGATGGGGCTGGAGGAATTTTCAGAGAAGGGAGGGATGGCCCTGGCCAGGGACGGCCTGAAGGGCTGTTTTCCTGTCCAAATGGTCCATTCATAAAACGCTGCCACCTCCTTCTCCAGATGGCATTGGCTGGTTCTACCCCACCTCAGGGTTTGTTTCTTGCAAAGGAGGAGGAGGAGCTGGTCAGTTCCCAGGGCAGGAGCCTCCTTCTCCAAGCCCCCTGTTGTGCAGCCCGGTCCTTGCTGGGTCTCCTGTTCTGCTGTGAGCCAGGATCTGCCGAGGGCACTTGGCCAGCTCCAGGACTGACACATGCAGCTAGCGAGCCGGCTCTGGGATACTCGGCACTTGTCACCTGGCAGGAGGGTGGATGATCACGGAGGCGTCCACCGGCCTTCATGGCTGGGATGTGGGACCTTTCCCTTTGCCCCGGCTTTGCCACACCGGGAGGCTGAAGGAGCAGTGGTTTTGCAGGGTTGGTTTGCTCAGCTGCTGCTTGCAAAGGAAGCTGCATCCACACTTTCCCTTCCTGCTCTTCCTGTATGCTCCCCGCCCCTCCTCCCAGGTCCCTTTGCATCTCTCTTCTGTCTACTTTTCCCTTATAGTCTCTGTGGAATTCTCCTCTCTGTTCTGGTATAATTAGAGATGTGCTTCATGAGAAGTCTTGAGTCTGGGTGGCCTGCGTCTGTCCTATAGGCAGCTGCTTGGTAGGAGAGAAATGTGGGCACCTTCTTCTCTCACATTCCTCACTGACCATGCAGGGACAGCCCCTCAGCAAGAGAAGAAGGGACACATGCACTGAAGGCATTTCTCTCCTTGTCAGGGCTGTTGAAGAAGCTGGCGACAGGACTGGCCCTGAATCCAAGGGATACACTGTCTCCCTCTGCTGTCAGACTGTGTCTCCTCTGCAGTGGGGTTTGCATCCAACCGCCCCCTACCAAGACTTCCAAGAAAATGTTCACATCCATTTGTCTTTCAGGGTCAGTTTAGGTTTCAAGAGACCACAGGGGAGAGATTTAGATGTCTCAGGTCATCCTCTTGTTTGTGCTTTGCATTTGAATACAGGGGACCCCAAACCGCAATCTTTTTAAAGCCATTATATTGGTTGAAGCAAGGAATGCTCTCTGCTAATCCTGTCTGCCTTCAGGGCACTGGCCTGGAGTGTTGGTGACACTGGAATTATTTTTACAGTTGTTTTAAACCCCATAAAGATAAACCTTGGAAGGTCAGTGCTGGCCTCGAGAAGGGGGCAGCAGCTGCTGCCTCTCCTCCTTAGATCAGGCTGAGGTTCATTGCACTTACTTAACTTTTTATTTTGAAATAACTGTAGACTTACAGAAAATTTGCAAATGTACAGCATAAAGTTCCCGTATGCAGTTCAGCTCGCAACCCCAAGAGTTTACATCTTGCACTGCCATGTTTATCAAAAGCAGGAAAGGAGTATTGGTACAATCTAGTCATCAAACTATAGCCCCCGTCCCATGCCAGCAGTTTTTTTACTATGACTTTTTTTTTTTTTTTTCCTATTTTGGGATGCAATCAGGATTCCACCTAGCATTTGGTTGTCATGTCCCCATTGTCTCCTCCACCTTGTGACAGTTCCTCAGTCTTTCCTTGTCTTTCATGACCTTGACTCTTTTGAAAAGTTTTATGTTTTGTAGAACAAGGATCAGCCAACTTTATCAAGGGCCAGATAGATATTTTCGGCTTTGCAAGTCATACGGTCTCTGTTGCAACCGCCTGTCTTCTGTTGTAGCACAATAGCAGCCTTAGACAAGACATAAATGAGTGTTGCAGGGCTGTATTCCACTCTAACTTCATTTATGCAATGGTACAGAGGTTTAGATTTGGTCCCTGGCTGTGGTTCACCAATCCCTGTTGTAACAGTTTCCTGGATTTGCATCTCTCTGATGTGTTCTCCTGATTTGATGGAGGTGGTGCTTTTGTTGGTGAGAAGGGTTGTGCTTTTCTCGATGAGTCACTTCATCACTTGTTTAAGGTGCTGTTAACTGCAAAGTTAAAAGTTTCTATTTTTCCTTTGTAATTAAGAATATTTCTGGAGAGATACTGTGGATTATGCAAATTCTGTTTCTCTTCAGACTTTCACCTGCTAATTTTAGCACCCATTATCACTGAGGAGGTTTTTGTTTTTGCTATTGGAGATTGAAACCAGAGGCACTTTACCAATGAGCCACATCCCCAGTCCTTTTTAAAATTTTTATTTTGAGACAGAGTCTTGCTAAATTGCTCAGGGCCTCACTAATTTGCTGAAGCTGGCCTTGAACTTATGATCCTCCTTTTTCTGTCTCCTGAGTTGCAGGGATTTCTGTCTCCTGCGTTGCTATCATTGTCATATTCTAATGGTGGTTTTCTGTTTCACTTATTTCTTCTACATTTACCATTTGTAATTCTACTGTAAGGATTAGCCATTCTTCCTCCCTCGTTTATTTATTTATCGGTTATTTACATCAGTGAGGACTCATATTTCTGTCATGTTTTAGGTTATGATGATCACAAGTTTTTGAAGTTTTGGTCTCATCTAATTTTTGGCTACTGTCTAGGTTTCATAGTCAGCTTTATTCTAATGACAATATTAGAATAAAGCATCCTGTGGCCTCAGATCTAACAGGTCTGCATTTTATTAACTTTTTAATGTCAGAAGGCAGTTTTATTTTTCAACCCAAAGCACCAGTCAAATGTGCAGTCTCAACCTGTGACAAGAGCTGGCTGAGCTGCTGGGAGTCAGTGTTGCAGCATTTGGAGCTGGTTCTTGGTTTCCGTTAATCCTGTTGTGTGCAGAAGGAGTTTTGTAGTGCTTTCCTGTAAATTCTAGGTCAGGTTTGAATTGAGAGTGTGTTTCAAGTGACGAGCCCTCCCTTCCTGCTTTCTCTTTGAGAATTTTCTTGCTAGTCTGTTATTTATTGGGAAAGCTTAAGCGTGGAAAAGTTGCTCTGCTGTTAAAAGTAGTTTTATGGCTTTGTACACTCATTTGTAGACTGAAGTAGTGTGTATATTTCAATGATTTTTGTCTTCATTATCCAATCAGGTTTCCAATTACATTTTCAAAATTCATTCTGCTTAAAAAAAAAATGAATGAGCTGAGTCAGTTTTCTCTTTAAAAGAGGAAAAAGTTCAGTTTCACTTGGAATGAAAATTATTCCTCTGGGAGACATGTACAGGATGAGGTGAATGGCCAGTGAGCATGGCTCTTAAGTTTTGTTGAAGCTTTATAATCTTTCAGAACGTGTTCTTACTTAGGGCTTTCTGGTCAATGGAAATAGAAGGAAGAGAGAAAAATCAAAGTGCATTCTACAAATAAGGACAGGCTTGTATTCCTCACTTTGAGATATTTTAATAAAATTTTTTTTGGTGGAGTATGTGAGTAAATTCATTCAGCTTTTCGAGAAGTGCGTGGCAAAAATTCACCCACAGTGTCAATTGAGGATAAAATTGAAAGACAAGGATTGTTATTTGCCCCCAGACACTGTCAGAGCAACCCCCCCCCCCCCCGAAAAGAGAAAACAAAAAACACACAACAAAAAAGCAAAACTCGAGAGCATTTTATCTGTCCTCGTACAGGATTCAAAGCCTCACATAATTTTGCCTTCTTTAGCCCCCAAATAAGTGGGCTATAAAGCTCCATAGAAGTTCAGGCAGATTCCCCGTAGGAATGAAAACCACCCAGAATTTTGGCATGACATCCTTCATAATGTGTTCACCTCATTTGATGGTAGATTGGATGAAAAAGGCTGATTGAATACTTAAAAAAATTACAACAGAGAATCACAGACCTTTTCACCACCACATGTTTTCCCATCAGTGAAGCACCCCAATGAAGTCATGTGCTGGGGTCAGATGAAGACCTCTTAGGGCCACTGACCCAAAACCAAACCAACAAACCCTTTACCCCCTAAGATGTGGACGAGACGCATACAGAGAGCTGCTGGTGGCGTGTCTGGACCGTGGAGCATCCTGACGTCTGGAGAAGTGAATGTATTGTGAATATATTTGCAAAAGTTTAGCACCAGGAAAGCAGCCGGCCCAAAAGGCAGTGGAGAGTGGCTTTGCTCATTTATGAAATGAGGCCATTGGCCCAGCTGTTGGTGGGGGCCTTTGCTGTCCTTTCTGGAGTTTGTGATCATCGTCGATGCTAGCACTTTCATACGCGTGACCTTATGGAGTCATTGTCATCTTGTCCTTGGCGGGCCTGTCAAAAAGAAGTCCTTTCAGAAGCATATCACTGGTTGTACATTTCACTCTGTCAAGTGCTGAGTGTGTTTCATGTAACTGCTCGGGGCCACTGAGATAAGGGTGGAAAAGTGTCCTGTGTCTTTCTGAGTGGTGGGTGATCTATTTTCGACTTGGAGACCTGTGACAAAGTTGTCTTCTGTCAGGTCAAACTTACAGGGACTTTCTTGTTTTCCATTCTTCTGTTGACAGCTGTGTCTATGTTCAGCATGGTCATGGGGTAGCTGGAAGATAGCTCTGGCATTCAAACACTTAGATAGGAAGAGGGACATGGAATGTATTTTTCTTGACTATTTTGGTTAGTGTGTCCCTGGTAGTCCTCTGGGAAGGTGGGAAGGAGAAGACTGTATTTCAGAGTAATATCAGGCAAATGACCTGACAGGTTTTGGTGCCTGGAAAGGGAATGGCTGGAAGGAAATGGAAAATAAGGGCTGGATGCGAGGCAGCCTTGGGCAGTGAGTGGCAGGTGGGATGAAACTATCATGATCATTCACTAATACTATCGAGGGCAGGTTTTTTTTTTTTTTTTTTTTTTTTGCATGCTGTATAAAATATAAATGAAAACACATGCACTAAGCATTGCATTTCTATAATGCTATAATATAATGTGGAGTCTTTGTTTTGAAAAATGCAATGGTGAGGCCTCCCATGATGAAAGAACTTCCAAGAGACCCTTGAAATCATCAAAGGTGTTTACCTAAATCTGAAGGTTAGCTTATGGTAACAGATTTAAATGCTACCTATATCCAGGGTCCTGTGTCCACACTAAGATCTGACAGGTTCAGTGTCACAAGCCTGCCCTCCCCATCTGCAGAGTGGAGCCAGCCCAGTCGGCCTGCCTGTGAGGGTCCAAGGTGCAGTTCCCTGCGACATCATCATGGCCCTATACATATTTAACAGAACCTATGACAGAAATGAGGGTCACTTTCTTCTATTTATTTATGATAACTAGTGAGTATTCCCCCCACCCCTTCTGCATTTAAGGTCATGATTTTCTTTGAGATTCTGATGAAGTATGGGCCTCCTTTTTACACACACACACACACACACACACACACACACACACACACCTTAGCACAGAATATCTGGTTTGTACTCTGAAGTCCAGTTAACAACCACTGTTTTCAATGTGGTTTTCTGTTATGGAAATTGCAATTTTTCCTGATAGAAATAGGTTTTTTTTTTTTTTTTTTTTTTTTTTTGCATTTGGAATTTTCTACTTGTATGTGCTTTTTTTTTTTTTTGAGAATTATAGTGATACATAGTAGTTGGGTTCATCCTGACAAAATCATACATACATGGAATTCAATTTCAGTCCACATTCTCCCCCTTTTCTTTTACCTCCTTCTTCTCCTTATGTATCTTTCTTGATTATTTAGTTTACAGTGGAAGAAATTATCAAATTGTGTTCTTAGTACAAGCTCAGTGCTTTTCTAGTACTAGCCCAGTTCAGTTGTCCATGGCTTGCAAGATTGGAGGCTATCAAAGGCAAGATTGTAAATTAAACAAAAGGAAAAGCTGAGTCATACGGCGCTGATTGGGAAAGCAGTAAGATGCTAAAAGCCCGTAACCCAGAAGAGCCTAAATCATTATTCCCTTCCCATCCTGAAAATGCCACAGTTAACCAGAGGGTTAAGATTTTTTTTTTCTAGTGATGAGTCCAATCAATGTGATTTAAATCATCCATGATGTATTTATAGCAGAGTGATTAAGTCGGATGATGTGACAAAACGCTTATATCGTATTTATGGTCATTGATGGTTTTACGCATTATTAGAGAGAAGCATAGTTACACCAAATTAAAGGAGATATCTGATCCAGACATCAGTTCAGTAATTTCATGGGAAAAAATAAATCTAAATGAGCAAAATATGTTTCGGTATTAACTCCAGTATGATGGTATTACAAGTTTCCCCAGTTAATTAGTAACACACATTGTAGAACATATGGTTTGAAACGGAAATTCTGTGTTTTTTGAATGACAGACTAGAAGTCAAGCTGGGCATCTTTGCTTGACCTTGGCATTTTTTGTGACCTTGGGCATGTCACTTCACTGTGGGGCTGTGTATTGCAGGGAACTTGACTGCATATCTTAGATGAGAGGAGATTTCTTCTCATGTTAGTGTTTTAACATTTTTATGACTTTAATTAAAGTATTATTGCTTTTAAAAAGTCATTGGACTGGGGTGGGGTTGTGGCTTAATGGTAGAGTGCTTGCCTCAAAAGTGTGAGGCCCTGGGTTCAATCCCCAGCATCACATAAAAGTAAATAAATAAAGGTATTGTGTCCATCTACAACAACAACAAAAAAATGTTGGGCTGAGTGCATAACTCATCGGTAGAGCACTTGCCTAGCATGTGGGAGACCTGGGTTCCATCCCCAGCACTGCACCCCCACCAAAAAAGTTGAATTAACATTTAACATGCATACAGAAATGTACATAAATTAAAAGCGCATAGCTTACTGAAGGCTCACCCTTCTAACTCACTCCTGGATTAAGAAATCAAACATTCACAGAAAGACAAATACCGCATGTTCTCACTCACTTGTGGATGCCAAAAAAAGTTGGTGACATAGAAGCAGAGAATAGAATAGAGGTCCCAGAGGTTAGCAAGGGAAAACAAAGGTTGGAAAGCAGGTACCAAAATACAGTTAGATGGACAAATCAGTTCTAATTTTACAGCACAGTAGGATAACAAGAGACTATGACAGCTGATTGTACATTTCAAGATAACTAGAGAAGAGTTTGAAGGTTCCCAAACAGACTTGATAGTATTTGAGGAGATGGAAATGCTAATTACCCCAACTTGATCATTGAACATTGTGTATGTGTATCAAATTATAATGCTTTGCCCCATAAATAAGCACAAACACTGTTAAAAAGTAAAAAAAAACAAACCCCAAAACAGAACATTGTCAACATAGAAGACCCCCTTGTTCTTCCTTTGCATCACGAATGCTAACCTCAAGAATAGAGAGGAAAAAGAACTGAGGTGATAATTCTTAGAAATTTGGTAATTGAATAGACTAAAAATTGAAAGTTTCATTCACTTGGAATCCTATGAATCCTGTCCATAATCCCTTCTCTGCAATTTTGAAATCCAAAAAGCTCTGTACACTAAAAAGTTCTTTTTGTTAATTATGAGCAAAATTATTTGGCAACAAAACCTGCCTGAAAGGAGGAGAGGGTGCTTACAGTCTTCAGCCTTCATTTATCCCATGTAGTATGATTCTTTGTGCCTTTTGCTGAAGAAACGTTCATATGTTTGACAACATGGCGCTGCCCTGGGCCCCCTGGGGTACAGTGTGCAGCGTATGAGTCAGACCTGTTTTTGAAATAAGAAAGATTCCAAATTCCAAGACAAATCTGGTCTTGTGGATTTTGAATGGAAGATTGTGGGTTAAATGGTAACACAATTGTTTATGAATCAACTCATGCCTTTGTTCTTTTATTGCTTAGATTTATGTGATCTTTATCTGAAAAGTAACACAGATGCAGTTTTAGTTAGCTGGTACATTATCAGCCATTTCTTTTCCAACCCTTTATTTAAAAAAAATAAACATTTCTCGGGGCTGGGGTTATAGTTGAGTGGTAGAATACTTGCCTTGCACTTGTGAGACACTGTTGTTAGAACCTCAGTACCACATAAAATAAAGAAATGAAGAACATAAAGATGTATATAAAAATGAGTAGCATTTGGTAAGTGCGGGATATATGCATATACAACAAAACTATTACGCATTTCTTTTGGAATAACTTTTTAAAGTTTTTTAGTTTTTCAATATTTATTTTTTTAGTTGTAGCTGGACACAATACCTTTATTTTATTTATTTTATGTGGTGCTGAGGATCAAACCCAGGGCCTCGCACATGCTAGGTGAAAGCTGTACCTCTGAGCCACACCCCAGCCCATGAAATAACTTTTGATGTACTAAAAAGCTACAAAGAAAATACAGCGCCCTCACATACCTTTACTTAGCTTCCTCTAAGTTAACACCTTACATAACCATGGTACATTCATCAAACTAAGACGTTAGCATTGGAACAACACTATTAACAGCAGGCGTTGTTCATATTTCTCCATGACTGTCCTTTTTCTGTTCCACGATCCTAACCAGGATCCCACATGACATTTAGTCTTATTTCTCCAGAGTCATCCACAATCTTTATCGGTTTCTCAGTCTTTTCTTATTTTTATAACTTTCTTGCAGCTTTGAAACGTACGTCAGATCTTCCGTGGAACATCTTTTAGGCATTTGTTGGTGTACGTTTTTGTCTTTGAATTTTAAAAACTTTTTTTAGGTGGAAATAATTATAGGTTTATATTCGGTTGTATGAAATAGTGTAGAGGGAGCCTCCATACCTTTCAGCCGGTTTCCCCCAGTGCTAACTCCTTGAAACTGTAGTTCAATATCAGCGTGGGTATTGGCTTTGATACAATCAGGAGACACAGGTCCCTCATTCATCTAACTCTTGCACTCCCTTGGTCCAGCACATTCTGACTGAGATCTCCCATGAGCCAGAACCAACTCCAAGCCTGGGGTACATGGGTAAGCTAGAGGGACAACCTCTGCCCTCAGGGAGCTTAACTTCCAGGAAACAGACATGAACAAGTCAACATGTACAGAGACCATATAATGTCAGCAAATGAGAGCTGCAAAGAAAAAGCAGGCTGACCTAGCCCTCAGAGAAGAGAAAGTCTAAGACCTTTCATTTCTTGTTGGTATGGGTCAGCCTCCCTTCTCAGCACAGTAGATGGGAGCTCCGGAAACATTTAATCTGTGGTTTACATGTAACCACATGTAATTCTTTTATGTCCTGTTTGTTGTAAATCCATAGTGGTTTTCTGCCCTGGTCATGGGTTTATAAAAATCTGAATAGTTTTATTGAGCAAAATTAGTGAAGATCCTTATTTCCATGGCTCCCAGTCCTATGGGGAAGTGCCCAAGTCCTTTACCTACTTTAAAACTGGATTTTTGCTATGGAGTTATAGCATGTCTTTCTATATTGTGGATATTAACACACTATCAGATATAGTATTCTCTCACTCTGTGGGCTTTTTACTCTCTTCATAGTGTCTTTAGAAGTTTTTAATTTTGATAAAGTCCAAATTTACCAGGGGTGCTTAACCACTGAGCCATACCCCCAGCCCTTTTTATATTTTAATTAGAGATAGGGTCTCACTGAGTTGCTTATTGTCTCACAAAGTTGCTGAGGCTGGCTTTGAACTTTTGATCCTCCTGCCTCAGGCTCCCAAGCTGCTGGGATTACAGGCATGTGCCATTGCAACAGGCTCTTTGGGGGTTTCTACACATAAGATCATGCCTTCTGTGAACAGAAATACTTTGACTTCCTTTCCAATTTGAATGCTTTCACTTCTTTTCATTTTTTGTGGTGCTGGGCTTTGTGCATGCGAGGTAAGCAGTCTACAGACTGAGCTATATCCCCAACGCTCACTTCTTTTTCTTGCTTAATTGCTCTGGTTAGTCTTCAGTAATATTTTGAATAGAAGTGTAGAAAGTGGGCACCCTTGTCTTGTTACTGATTTTAGGAGAAAAGCTTTCAGTCTTTTACCATTATCTACATTAGCTTCAGGTTTTTCATATAAGACTTCTATCATGCTGAGAAAATTCTCTTCTATTCCTAGTATTTATGTGTGTGTATATATTTTTTAATCATGAAAAGGTGTTGAATTTTGCCAAATGCTTTTTCTACATCACTTAGATACTTCTGTGTTTTCTTTCCTTTTTTTCTGTGAATATGGCAGGTCACATTACTGATTTTTTTTTAATGTTGTACTATCCTTGTATTCTGGAAATAAATCCCACTTGGTCATGGTGTATAATTCTTTAAAGATGCTGCTGAATTCAGTGTAAGTATTTTGTTGCGAATTCTTGCATCAAGTTCATAAGGGATATTGCTCTGTATTTTTCTTTTCTTGGAGTATCTTCATCTGACTTTGATGTTAGGTTTATGTTGGCCTCATAGAATAAATGGAAAATGTTTCCTCATCATTTTTTTTAACAGTTTGAAAAGGGTTTATGATAATTCTTTAAATGTTTGGTAGAATTTACTAGTGAAGCCATATGCTCGAAGGAATTCTTTGTTAGGAGATTTTTGATTACTAATTCATTTGCCTTACATGTTGAAGGTCTTCTTATATTTTCTATGTCTTCATGAGTCAGTTTTGGTAGATTGTGTACTTTTGGGTATTTGCCTGTTTTAGCAATGGCCATTTTTGAATGGAACTGTTAGCAAATTAGTTACCATTCTCAGCTTTATGGAATTACTTTCTTGCCTCAGATTAAAACTCATTTTTAAATGGCATTTAATTTCTTTACAAAGTGAAGTACCAATGAACATGAGGGATTTTGCTTGTATAGATTATAATCTACACTATGTGTAATCTGGTTTTGCCAAGCATTTAATAAAATATGTTACTATGTATCCTGTGACCCATTAAAAGTGAGAATGTGTATATAAGATTATCAGGCTATCTAAAAATGATTCTAACATATGATATAGTTTAGACTATAGGGCTTCTATGGAAGTTTTGGTTAAATATTATTATCAAGTGACCTCACCCTTGGTAAATTGACTTTGTGTTATATGGTCTTTGGCCCACTTATTTGTACAACAGAATAAACCAGTGATACATTTGGCTTGAGTGTAAATTTCTCAAGTGTCTTTTCAGTTACTAGGTCAGACAGAGCTCAAAGAAGCATCCTGCATCTATGTGGTATGAAAGCTTTGTGACTGTTCCCTGGTCCTGAGGGCAGGTGTTTTCTGGAGAGTCATTCACTCAACAAATACTGACTGAGCCTCAGGCTAGCATCATTCTGAATGGACAAAAGTTGAAGGCATTCCCTCTAAAATCCGGAACAAGACAGGGATGCCCTCTATCACCACTTCTATTCAATATAGTTCTCGAAACACTGGCCAGAGCAATTAGACGAAAGAAATTAAAGGCATAAAAATTGGAAAAGAAGAACTTAAATTATCACTATTTGCAGATGACATGATTCTATACCTAGAAGACCCAAAAGGGTCTACAAAGAAACTGCTAGAACTAATAAATGAATTCAGCAAAGTGGCAGGATATAAAATCAACACGCATAAATCAAAGGCATTTCTGTATATCAGCGACAAAACTTCTGAAAAGGAAATGAGGAAAAACACTCCATTCACAATATCCTCAAAAAAAATAAAATACTTGGGAATCAACCTAACAAAAGAGGTGAAAGATTTATGCAATGAAAACTACAGAACCCTAAAGAGAGAAGTAGAAGAAGATCTTAGAAGATGGAAAAATATACCCTGTTCATGGATAGGCAGAACTAACATCATCAAAATGGCGATATTACCAAAAGTTCTGTATAGGTTTAATGCAATGCCAATCAAAATCCCAACGGCATTTCTTGTAGAAATAGATAAAGCAATCATGAAATTCATATGGAAAAATAAAAGACCCAGAATAGCAAAAGCAATTCTAAGCAGGAAGTGTGAATCAGGTGGTATAGCGATACCAGATTTCAAACAATATTACAGAGCAATAGTGACAAAAACAGCATGGTACTGGTACCAAAACAGGCGGGTGGACCAATGGTATAGAATAGAGGACACAGAGACTAATCCACAAAGTTACAACTATCTTATATTTGATAAAGGGGCTAAAAGCATGCAATGGAGGAAGGATAGCATCTTCAACAAATGGTGTTGGGAAAACTGGAAATCCATATGCAACAAAATGAAACTGAATCCCTTTCTCTCGCCATGCACAAAAGTTAACTCAAAATGGATCAAGGAGCTTGATATCAAATCAGAGACTCTGCGTCTGATAGAAGAAAAAGTTGGCTCCGATCTACATATTGTGGGGTCGGGCTCCAAATTCCTTAATAGGACACCCATAGCACAAGAGTTAATAACAAGAATCAACAAATGGGACTTACTTAAACTGAAAAGTTTTTTCTCAGCAAGAGAAACAATAAGAGAGGTAAATAGGGAGCCTACATCCTGGGAACAAATTTTTACCCCTCACACTTCAGATAGAGCCCTAATATCCAGAGTATACAAAGAACTCAAAAAATTAGACAATAAGATAACAAATAACCCAATCAACAAATGGGCCAAGGACCTGAACAGACACTTCTCAGAGGAGGACATACAATCAATCAACAAGTACATGAAAAAATGCTCACCATCTCTAGCAGTCAGAGAAATGCAAATCAAAACCACCCTAAGATACCATCTCACTCCAGTAAGATTGGCAGCCACTATGAAGTCAAACAACAACAAGTGCTGGCGAGGATGTGGAGAAAAGGGTACACTTGTACATTGCTGGTGGGACTGCAAATTGGTGCGGCCAATTTGGAAAGCAGTTTGGAGATTCCTGGGAAAGCTGGGAATGGAACCACCATTTGACCCTGCTATTGCCCTTCTCGGACTATTCCCTGAAGACCTTAAAAGAGCATGCTACAGGGATACTGCCACATCGATGTTCATAGCAGCACAATTCACAATAGCTAGACTGTGGAACCAACCCAGATGCCCTTCAATAGATGAATGGATAAAAAAAAATGTGGCATCTATACACAATGGAGTACTATGCAGCAATAAAAAATGACAAAATCATAGAATTTGCAGGGAAATGGATGGCACTAGAGCAGATTATGCTTAGTGAAGCTAGCCAATCCCTAAAAAACAAATACCAAATGTCTTCTTTGATATAATGAGAGCAACTATGAACAGAGCAGGGAGGAAGAGTAGGAAGAAAAGAGTAACATTAAACAGAGACATGAGATGGGAGGGAAAGGGAGAGAAAAGGGAAATTGCATGGAAATGAAGGGAGACCCTCATTGCTATACAAAATTACATATAAGAGGTTGTGAGGGGAATGGGAAAATAAACAAGGAGAGAAATGAATTACAGTAGATGGGGTAGAGAGAGAAGATGGGAGGGGAGGGGAGGGGGGATAGTAGGGGATAGGAAAGGTAGCAGAATACAACAATTACTAATAGGGCATTATGTAAAATTGTGGATGTGTAACCGACGTGATTCTGCAATCTGCATTTGGGGTAAAATTGGGGGTTCATAACCCACTTCAATCTAATGTATGAAATATGATATGTCAAGAGCTTTGTAATGTTGTGAACAACCAATAAAAAAAAAAGGAAAAAAAATAAAAAAATAAAACATATGGAGAAAAAAAAAAAAAAACAAATACTGACTGAGTACCTGCCATGTGCCAAGCACCACTGTAACCATCGGTATCCCCATGATGCAGAACACAGAAGCACACCAAACAGACAACTTCCTGTGTGTTTTCAGAACCAAGGAATAAGACCAAAACCAAAGGCAGCTTTGGTTCCAAGAAAGAACGTGAACTGTCACTCACATTGTCAAGTTTAGAACATTTAAACGTTTAACATTTAATCCTGTTCCTACTGACAGAGTGAATCCGTTCTCAGTTGCTGTCACTTTGCTGGAGCTGGGTTGGCCCTTATGTTGTGAGCTTGAGTATCCACCTTTAAGGGAAACTGACTGTAATGAAGCAGTTGGTAAATTTCTGCAGGACCTTGGGAACCTTCTGGAATTGTACATGAAAGCTGATATCCTCTCCATGGGATAAAATATGGTAAGATGGGAATCTGATAATTTCATTACTTTAGGAGATTGGATTCAAGTTAATAATGTAAGAAAAGACAGGTCAAATAGAAGAGGAGGTTTGAATTCTGGGTAGCTCTGCTTGAAATGAAGTGCTGATGATGGTTTGGATTAAAAATAGTAATTTCCAATCCACAGGTCTGCTGACATCCACACACTACCTTTAACCGTAAGAAGGTATGTAGTTTTGTTTGAACATTCCATAGTATTGCACTATAACCCATTTTGTCCCATCGTCCCAGATGTGGGACACCTATAAAAACTTAAATTGGGAAACAAATATACCACTTACAGTAACCTTGGAATAATATTTGAACACTTATATTGTTTGCAGAATCAAAAATTTGGGACTTAATAGGTTATACAGACACTACAAGGGGCCCAGTGACGTTGAACTTGAGAGTTCTAACAAATTTGAAACTCTCTCCACCCAAATTTAGGAAGAAATCAGAGTGAATGAGGCCAGTGGCCTCCTACTGGGTCAGAAAGAATGTTCCTGCAGATGGCCAGCCATGCCTAAGGTCCAGAGGTGGTGTCTCTACTTCTTGAATTACATGTTCATTGAGAGGCCACAGCTGAATTTTTCAGGTTTGTCACTTCAAAGTGTTCTTAAAACTTCCACACATGACTGAATTTTTCTAGGATGTTGTTAGGTAGGGAGGAAGATGATATCCTGGGTGCCAAAGTCCTCAAGTTTTCCGGCCCCTGCTGAGTGTTGATCCCAAGTCCCTGCAGTTTAACTGAGGTGCTTTATTTTTTTGTAGACGGGAAGCCCAAGATTGGAAACTTAACACGAAATAAATAATTAAATCTCGGCTTCCACAGGTGCAGAGGGCATAAATAATCCAAGTGCATGCTGCCCGGGCATTCCATATCAGGGGCCATTTAGATTTAATGCCCAGGCACTCACGCGTAACCGAATACATCAGGATCATCAGGATGCTCCTCCTGCCCGGGACAGGGGAAGGGTGCTATTTCAGAGCAGTGTGTTTGCCTGTCTGCTGGAAGCCTGCCTCTGCCCTCCGGCACTTCAGGAGACCCTTTGCTGGCGTGGTCTCTGGGAAAATTCATTTGCCCCCTGCCCAGTCTGACCACACAAAACTACAGTCAATCCCTCTCTGGTTGAATGAGGGGACCATCTCTTGAAGGCAGACCTGGGCAAATGGCTCGTTTAACAGGAGACCTCTGGGGAAGCAGATGCATGTGCTGATGGGAGTGGACTTCGAACATCTTCTTCTCAGAGTCATGAGTTTGAATCTGAGACCATCTGAGCATTGGGGAGTGGCTGAAAGTGGGTGTCGTTTTCTGCTTCAGCAGCACATCTTGGAAGGGCACAGAGAAGTAGCAGTTCACTTTCTGGTGACCAGAGATGACGGCACAACCATTGGCTCTAATTATGTCTGCATCATTCACACGGCTCTGCACATGGCACGGGTCTAAAGAAAGTCTGTTAAACAAGCAATTGAAAGAACACCACTGCACCTAGAGGTCGTGTCTGGTCCTGGGCCGTGGATAGGGGCCTCTGGACAAGCAGCATCTGTATCACCTGGGAGCTAGTTAGGAATCAAGTTCTCAGCCCGGTTCCTGCTTACCAAATCTCTAGAGTGGGCCCGGGAATCTGTTTTTAACCGACCTTCTGGGGATTCTGATGCTGCTAAAATTTGGGCACCACTGGCTTAGAGGTTTTTTCCAGCCAGGGAGGTGATTTAAGAATTGCACACACACGACGTTTCCTCAGTATGAAGTCTCTGCAGCTGATTGCAGGAGAATCACGTGTTAAAATCCTTTAAAAATTCATCAAGCTGTGAACTGAAGAGTTGTACACTTTACTATATGCAGGTTATAACTACATATAGTGTACAAGTCCCCCCACCCCATACCTTGCCCTCCATCTTCTCATGAGGACTCGGTAGCCCTCTGATGTGTGTGTGTGTGTGTGTGTTTGTGTGTGTGTGTGTGTATGTGTATTTTTTCCTCCAGATTGCCTGTTTCCATATTCTATGCTCAGCTACATCTGGGTCTTCTGGGGAAATAGAGACGGGCTGGGGTGGGAGGTCTCCTCCTGCTTGCTGATGGTTGGAGGAGGCAGAGATGTCATATCAGACCTTTGCTGAATGCCCCCTGCACTAGTCCTGGACTACAGCAAGCATAGTCCTTTTCCCAAGACCTCAGGAGCTCTGAGAGAGGTGCATAAGGAGGATCACCTTCTAGACTCCTGGGGGGGGGGTGATGGTGGCACTCATGGGGCTGGCTCTGGGAGCACCCAGATGGTCCAACAGCAGACCTGGGCTCGGGGGGAGGGTAGGAGAAGCTTCCTGGAGGAATTGCAGCCAGGATTGTCTTATAGTGTAGGTAGAGTGGCAATAGGGTGACAAGATGGAACTTGAAGCCAGAGGAGCAGCACCGCTTGAAGCACTGTACAGGGTGGTTTGTTCAGCTACTGGGGACTCCACTTATCTTTTTACATTGTAAATTGAGTTATAACCTACATATAGTAAAGTGTACAACTCTTAAATTCACAGCTTGATGAATTTTTAAATCCCTCACCCCTGTAATCGCCACACAGATCAAATATTGGGCATCTCCAGCTTCCCAGACACCCCTTCCAATCCTCAGCCCACCAAAGTAACCCCCATTCTCATCTCTGTTTAGTTTTGTTGGGGGAGGATTTTTAGATTATAAACTTCTTGAACCAAAGAAAAAAATTCTATAGAGCCGAAGATTGCTAAGGGGCTGAATATTATTCTGGCAATATGTTTTCTTTGGTTCAAGAAGTTTGTCGTTTTAAAAGAATTCGTTGTAAACATCTAAGAACCAGGAGACTTCACTTATCAATCAAAAGACCTGGCGGCACTGGGCTCACAGCCTTTGGCAGCAACACTGGACTAGAGATGGGTAGGGACTGTCCCTCTGAAGATGGGTGTCCACTCTTCCACTGTCTCTACTGCTCTCTCCCAGCCAGCTATACCTGTGTCCTCCTGACCACTGGGGCATTTGAGTTTGCAATTCCTGCCTTTGAATATTGTTTTGATTCTTGGTTTGGGGGCCCCCAGCATGGCTGAGGGTGCTTGATAATTTTTCTTCCTTTATTAGCATTAATTGAACACCAGCTATGAGCCAGGCACATGCTAGGTGTCAGGAAACAGGTGTTCACGGAGGAAGGACTGATGCATTGTTAACTCCAGTGTAGAAGGTGGCACAGTCCCACCTTGTGTGTCCACTCCTCCCTCTGTCATGGAGCCAACAGGCTGATTATTTTCTGGCCCCAGAGTCCACCATGTCCCATGACAATTTTGCTGTCCCCCTCACCCACTCTGTACTCCCGCTGGGCCCTCATCTCACCTTCAAGACTTTGCTCAAGCCCCACCTCCTCCAAGAAGCCTCTGCTGACCAGCCTTCCTCTTGTGCTCCTGCCCTCCTCTGAGCTCTCAGCCATACAATTCCCACACCACCACGCGGTTCTGCACCATTTATTCCTCAAATTGAAAAAGAAGAAGGGGGGGGGGAAAGACAAAAAAACAGATCTTCTTTCTTAGACGCTCTACGGGCAAAGGCTTTGCCTTACTCTCTGGACTTTGCTGCAGCAGCACTGAGCACACAGACGAGACAGGCAGCGGGCTTGGAATGAAGCAAGTCCTAGAAGAAGAGGCTGTGGGGAGGCCAGAGTGGAGGGCGGTTGAGAGAAGTACCAGCCTCCTCACCAGGAGATGCCCTTGTGGCAGGAGCCTGGTGGGAAGCCTGCCAGTCCTTGGGGACCTGTCATCCTTGGGAGAGCACTGACACCCTGTGATGAGGGCACTCAGGCATTCCAGACAGTGTCATGTGAGGTGGCCCTGGAGGTTCTCCCCTTACAGCCTGACAGAGCATCCCTTGGGGTGGCACAAGAAGGTTGACTGCAGACAGCTTGGAGCTGGGACAGGGAAGGTGTCATTTTGATGGCTGTCCCTTCAGCCTTCTGCCACATTCCATCGAGAACCTAGAGCACCCAGCTCTGTGCCACTTTTAGCCCCTGAGGCAGTGGTAATGACTGCCAGAGAGACCACTGCAAATAGTCCCACGCTGTGTAACGTGGCCTCCCTGAACCGTGACTCGGGTGTTGAGAAAGGATGGTGACCTTTTCGTTTCTTTTTTTTTAATTAAATTATTTATTTATTCTGATTAGTTATACCTGATGGCAGAATGCAATTCATTTCATATGAGACATACAGAGCACAAATTTTCAAGTCACTGATTGTACACAAAGTATTTTTGTGTCTTCCTGTATGTACTTAGGTAATGAAGTCCACCTCATTTCACCATCATTCCTACCCCTTTGCCCCCTCCCTTTCCCTCCCTCCCCTTTGCCCTCTCTAAAGTTCCTCCATTCCTCCCAGGCCCCCCCCCCCCACCCTCCGCCCCATGGCCATTATGAGTCAGCATCCTCATGTCAAAGAAAACATTCAGCCTTTGGTGTTTGGGGACTGGCTTACTTCACTTAGCATGATATTCTCCAACTCAGGATGGTGACCTTTCCTTAGCAGGTTTCTGCTCAGCCCCGCCAGCTAGACCGCTGCAGTGAAGGTGGGAGAGGGAAGGGGAGCCTGTAGTTTAAGGGCACTTGGCAAAGAGCCTTCTCGTTTGCTAGGGTTCTGTGATATGTCACTCGGCGTGCAGGGTTCCAAGAACTAGTTGGCCTCTCGACAGGGAACATGATAGAATGTCAGGACCTAAGCTAATGTAAAATATGCTTTGCCCCGCCAAGTCATGCACCAGCAACGCAAGAAGCCATTGGTCATTCACACGTCTGTACCATGTAGCCGAGGGGCTCAACGGATGGGATTCAGCCTTTCCAGAACTATGTGACAATGGAGAGCCAGCACACAGTAGCTTCTTACTCAGAACACACCGAGTTTTTAAAAGCATGAGGGCATCCCTTTAAAAATACCAAAACCACATTTTTAAAAGGCACCTGTCTCCTGTCTCTCTCCCACACCTTAAATGTCTCCCGTTTTAAGGGCTGGGGATGTGGCTCAAGCGGTAGTGTGCTCGCCTGGCATGCGTGAGGCCCGGGTTCAATCCTCAGCACCATATACAAACAAAGATGCAGCTGACCCTTTAGGCTGGGGGATCAGGTGCCAGTCAGCTGCAAGTTTCAAAAAAAATGTCTCCTGTTTTGTCCTTTCCCCCCCATCTCCCACTGATTTCTGTGTCTTTGTATTTATCTTGTGCTTTTGGCACCCACACCAGACTTCCAGGTGACAGGGTTGGCGAGGTTGATAGTGCTACATTTTTTCCCATGAGGGCCTGAGATTTAGATAAGGGGAACTAGGGGTTTCATCCAAGTTTCAGACTTGGGCCAGTTAGGGAGTGACACTGGTAATGAGAGTATGATTATTGGCCAAAATCATTATGGGGGAGCTGTACCAAGTAGATGTTTGGCTGCCAGATAAAACAACCCAACAAACAGTGGCTTAAACTAGAGGAACATTTATCATCTACTTAACAAGAAATCTGGGGACAAATGGTCCAGGCTTGGTGTGGTGGCTCAGCAGGGTGTTTTAGGCTCCAGGGTCTTTCCATCCTTCTGCCTTGCCACATCCCATGTTTTTGTTCTCATGCCTGTGGCTTCCTTGACAGGTGGTGGCAGGGGCTTTAGGATAGCTCTTCACATGCCTTCTGGGAACTAAAGCAAGAATGGGGTGTGGGGAGGGGCTCGTGGGCAACATAGACCCTCTCATCTGGTTGAGGAAAATTTCAGAACCTTGTTGCAGAGGAAATGCCCTGTAGCTATGAAAATTGACACATAGACCTGAGTCATTTGGGGCCCTGACAGTGAGCTGAGACTCCATTTTCCTTGTCACCATTCTCAACAGCATCCCCAGTGGTTCTATCTCAGAATCACAGACTGTGAAGAATTTCATTTCCTCCTTGTTTCTTCCAGCTCAGAGTTCACAGTTGGGCTTAATTTTTATCATCTGCTGGGTAAAGTTTGACAGAGAATCTGAGTTCCTGCCTTACAAATTGATGAGGTCTGGTCCTTACTCCTGGTAGCCATTTCCTGATTTCCAAATGGTACATGGCACCAGCCTGGACCACATGGGACATGCTGTTCACAGCAATTTACGATTGAAAACTGTGCGAGCCAGTGCTCTCCCAATTAGCATTAAGTTACAGTGCCCTTCTGGTTGGTACTTTGTTTTTTGAAAAGTTTGGGTCTAGCCCTCCTTTGCCCCACTTTGGAAATGGTTTTTCCACGATGGTAATTTGGGTTTGTATGCATGCTTGTGGGGACACACAGGCCTATGTACAAACCTGAGCTCTGCACCATTCTAGTGGGAAATGGAGACAGCGATTTCATGGTAGCTGTCTTTTTGATGAATGTCTCCATGTCCACCCATAGAGGCCGTGACATTCCTGTCTTCCCCACTTGATAATCTGAAAATCTTCTGAGCCAGATTGCCTCGCTATAGGCCTGCCCTAGAATGCCACATAAGTTCTGTGTTTCAGCACCCAGGGCTCACATTCGTGAGCCTTTGTAAGAGCCTGTGGGCTTGAAGCTGATAAGTCAGGGAGCTAATGGAGAGCTGTTCCAAGAGAATGAGAGCCAGCAGAGATATGGGCCTTGGTGATAGCGCAGGAGGGCTGCCGAGCCAGGCAATTGAGTGTGAAGCATAAACTGATTACATGGTCTTGTTTCAGTGAGCCTCAGCTTTCCCTTCTTATCCACTCCCAGATGCATTTGCTTTTTATGGCTCCTCACTCTTTCTCTTTGAAATGTGGCCCCAAATATGCGCAAAGCTTCTCCCTGTTTTCCAACCTCTGCTGGCAAAAGTGGCAGGTTGCTCTCAAGTGTTGAAAATATTCATCCACCCACATGGTAGGAGGTTTTATTTTGGAATCCAATAATTCTGTTTATTTCCTTTGAAGTCAAGAGCATGTGGAATTTAAGACTGGGTTTATGATCCTAAAGATTTGTCATACTTTCTTTTGGACTTTGGGAACCTTCAGGATTTAAAGTCTCATCCACCTGCTTACCTTTAGGGGTGAAATGGGACATCTCAGGAGAGAGAGAGTTCTTGATGCAGATTGCCTAAGTTGGGATCAGAGTCTACAACTTACGGCGGGTTCTTTGGAAGAAACTGAAATATGGAGAGGTTCTTAGGAATGAAGCTGCTGTGAACATTTGCTCTTGGTTTTCCTTTAATTTGTAAACAATGAATGATTTTAGAAGAATACACTTAAGTTTTAAAGATACTGCTCAAACTCAATAAATGTTCCACATCTGAATTAAAATTGTGCTTACCAAGCAAGTTTGCTGATTTACTGTGTTGCATTTTAAACACAAATAAAAGTGCCAGCTGGTCACATAGTGTTCTCTTTGTTTTTACGATCTCTACGATCATTGTTTGTTTCAAATCTGTTTAAACCCAAGAATATCTAGCATTGCATGGATTGGAAACACAAACTGTGTCCGAGGTGGAATTGGAAAATTCTGAACTCTAACAAATTTATTTTCTCAATCGAGTGTGAGTTTGCATGTGAACCTGAAGAGTTAGGAGTTCTCCAAATAACTTTCATGTAAATACCATGTATATTAAATAAGTAATAGAAAAATCACACACACACATGCACACACACACACACATACAAATTTCAACAGTAATTGCAATCATTATTTAGAACCTAAACAGGCAAAATATTTGTTTTTGTTTACAACGGCTGATGCTTGATAATTAGAAAAGGAGATGTCTTTTAGTCATTTTATTATTGTTTTTAAATTCTCTAGAGACAAGACCCTGCTGGAGTGTCTGCATTGCCCACACTAGGTTTCTCTACTAATGGAGTACAAACATCAGGGACTTTGGGATTTTTGTTGATTTGAGCTTATAGCCCACCTCTGCTGATTTGTAGCTGTGTGACATTGAGTATATTAGCTAAGTGGTCATGTATAGCTGCTGCCTCTGCAAAATGGTAGGTTTTGTGTGGATTAATATATGAACCACACAAAGTGCCTGGAGTCTTGGAAGGTTTTTAAGTTTCCTTCCTCATCCTTAGTGAGTGGTTTCTGTGAGTCTCTGGGATAGCTGTGCACCTGGAGGAGGGGGCTCAGGATGACTAGTCACGGAGCTACCTCCCTTTTGGTCCTCTTTCTGACCTCTCCCAGGAAACACAGCAGTTCTCTGTAAGCAGCATTCATTGAGTGACTCAGAGAAAGCTTGAACAAATTCTGAGCATCTGAGATGTGTCCATTCAAAGTGGAGAAAATTCCACTGCTGTCTCCTGGGCTGAAAGGGTGGGGGGGATTTCAGAATGGTGTTGAGCTGTCTATCGGCAAACCCCAGAAACAAAGTGGTACCTCCTGGTTGGGGGAGCCGAGATTCTGCAGCTGTTTCTCCTAATTGAAGAGGCTTGGTTGTGGTTGGAGATGTTTATAAGCCACTTTCCCCTCTTTCCCTGTCCTAACTCTGCCTCCTCCTACTGATAATCACCAAGGAATGTGGTCCAAGCCTTTTGGTGGCTTTCCGGGAGCCTTTTATAGCAGTTAAGAAGGAATTCTCGGTATTCTTATCATGTATAAAAGATTGAGCTATTCTTATGCACCATACAGCTCATGGTGAATAGGAAGTATGTTTAAATGACAGGGAGGCTCTAGGATGACTACATGGCAATTTTGTGTTGTAAAATGAACCTGTTGCACTTAAAAGGGGCTAAAGAGAATTCTTAATTTTATGCAGTTTAATCTGCCAAGTGATAAGATTTTTTTAAAATGGAAGTGTATTTAGTAATGACTTTTTTGGGGGTAATGTAAAGGATGTTCTTTTTTTTTAAGTTAAAAAAATTGAGAGGGTATTATAAATCTGTCCTGCAAAAGTATCTTATGTCGTAAATAATCTCAGAGATGATATAAAATGGAGCTTAAGATTTTATTTATGCTAAATGATATTCCAGAACGTGGTTGTGTTTTTGCAATATTAGCCACACGGCAATTCATTTCAACTGGAAAATACATCAATATACACAAAACTAACCAAGGTCAAGCTAAGTTGCCCTGATTTTAAATGTTTATCCTGGCCTTTATTGTCATTCTGCCAATTTATTTCTAGAGAAAGTTACACATTTTTAGAAAAGACAATGAGGGGTTTTAAAGGCAAACATGCTATACTGAAAGCCATAAAAATATAAAGTAAACATTTGATAGGCATATATTTAATCTATGTGCATCAGCAAGACTGGCCTCATTCTAGGGTCCCCTGGGCACCATCGAACACGGCTATAATCCCAGTACTTGGGAGGCTGGGGCAGGATGATTGTAAATTTGCAGTTAGACTAGATAGCAAAACGCTGTCTCAAAAAATAAGAGGCTGAGAATATAGCTCAGTGGTAGAACAAATAAGGCTTCACTCTCCATGATTGCAAAAAGGTGGGAGACTTTTTGTTTATTTAATGCTCTTCTATTGCAGTTTTTTAAAAATTTATATATAAGAGTGGAATGCATTAAAATTCTTATTGCATATATAGAGCACCATTTTTCATATCTCTGGTTGTATACATAGTATATTCACATCAATTCGTGTCTTCATACCTATGGATAATAATGATCATCACATTTTCCACCATCATTAATAACCTCATGCCCCCCCCGCCCCTCCAACCCCTCTGCCCTATCTAGAGTTCATCTAATCATCCCATGCTCCCATTCACTATCCCACTATGAATCAGTCTCCTTATATCAAATCTACTATTACAGTTTTGTCGTTCTTAATAATTTGAGGCCCTCATTTTGTTTTGCATTGGGTCTTGCAAATGATGAAGCTGGTTCTAAGCAATGACTGCCTGGTAATTCGGCTCCAACTAGTTTTGCAGTTTGGAATTTCCGGCCCAATTCATCAACTACCTAAACATTATAAACGTTTAAATACATTACATATGAATTTTTGAGGATCAGGCATAAGAGCTTAGATATTGCAATTGTTTACAAAGTCCCTAATACTGGGTAAACAGTGTTTCTGAACATTTGAATTTTGTTGCATACAATATAAAACTAAAATCTCATTTCTTACCAGTTTCTATTAATATATGTAGGTTCTATATATTTTTATTAGATAAAAATAAATGACATGAAATTTTTGTTTCTCAAATTATTAATAATGGCTATGGCTGGAATCTGGGATTTCAAAAGTTTTCCACTTCCTAAATTTTATATCTCTGAATTTGAGTTTTTATAACAAGCATGAGTTATTTTTGTTATTTAAGGTGTGTGTGTGGGGGGAAGAAACAGTGAGGATTTGAAAAAACAACCCTGTGCATTTGATTTTGATTCTGGAAGACAGTCATTGGGAGTTGGGGTCCTGGGGCATCCGTTCCAAAACCCAATCATAGAAAAAAGTTGGAGAGATGGCTTATGGGAGGCAGGGACTGTGTCCAAGGGGGGAGGTAGGACTATTTGTGGCAGAAAACTTTAGTGGGTGTTTATAATCTTGGGGATAACCTGGGCCTGGTATCCAGTTTTACACAAAGCGTTGATGGAATTTTATTTCATTTTAAGTCCTTGGCTATCAATAGCCGCTCCTTTGTTTTTTTCCTCATGCCTCAACTGTTGGCCCAATCTGCAGCTCGCCTTAGAACCAGGGCTGAGCCAGCCTTCTTCTGAGGCGGGGTCAGGTTCAATGTGAGATAAACAGCTTGGGATTCTAAACCCTTGTTGACATCTTCTCCCCACTGGACAGTGTGGCACGGCTGATGCCCTCCTGCTGCTTGTGAAATGGCCAGGATTTAAATGCTGGGATCAGGAGTCAAAGATCCAAGGGATGACCCTGGTATTTTGATGCTGGATGTCTGCCTTTGAGAGGGCAACCCCGCTGGCCTGCTGAGAGCCCTGGAGCAGACACCCTGTGAATCTGGGCTCAGCCCACTCTGGCAAGGGAGACAGCACAGGATGGGGAACTTTTCTTACTCTTCTATATGTGGGCAGGAAATATTTGACCAAAGGTCCTGGCAAATCATAAACATAATTTTAAAGGTGAATTATAACTTCAAAAATTAAAAGGCTCAAAATAGAACCATGTCAAAACCCTTTTGAGTTGAAGAGAATTTATTTTTTAACCTGAATTCCTTAGAGTCCCCGGGGCTGCTACAAAGGATAAGGGTAGAATCCAGGTCCCTTCTAGGTCCCTACTCCACTCCTCCCAGACCTGCTGTGATCACATCAGCATTATATTTGAGACTCCCATCTCTTGTTTTGCATCAAGAAAGAATTCATTGCTATAAAGTACAAGTGTGAAAAGCATGGTATTTGACCAAATTCTTCCCATGCTGTTTGGCCCCTGGCATGTAGGGTCTCTTTAGTTCTCACATGTGCGTCGATGAGTGAAAGCAGATACCAGGAGTTGGATTATGCCCATATTGAACATTTTCCTTGCATTTGAGGTCATTTTAATATAACGATAACATTTGTGCTCAGAAGGATGTTTCCTAGTAATTTGGAAATATAAGATTCCAAATTACAATAAAACCCTTCTCTAGCATGTGCTGAGTGCTCACGCTTGTCTGTAACCACATGTGCTCACTCACATGGACCTCATGACAACCCCATGAGGCAGGTACTATTGTCCCTATTTTACTGCACCTTCTAACTTTAGAGGACACTGACTATTGGGGCTGCCCCACTGGGCTTCCCAAGAGAGCTGCTCTCCCCCTTCAGTCCTCTCTTCTCAGTTAAATCCCAATTTATGGAAGGACTGAGGAGGAGAGGGGATCTTGCATTTTGGGGAATATCACCTCCCTTCAACTTGACTAAATAATCCTGGATGTCAGGAATTTTATTCTGTCTGCAATTGCCTAGCACATCCATAAGCAGCATAGCTGTTATACTCTGTTCAGAATATCTTAAAATAGTTGTCAGTCATCTTAGATCATCCTCACTTTGGCATTTATATTTTAAGTATCTTTTCCTTTCTCTTTGAATGCCTCCATTTCCCCTAGGCTACCTCTTATAGTATTTCTCTGTTCTGCCCACTGTGTCATGCTCATTCTTCATTTCTCTTTGTTCTTTTTAGAAATTTTTTTATTAATTTTTTTTGGTAGTTGTAAATGGACAGAATGCCTTTATTTTTTTTTTTTCTTTTTATTTGGTGCTAAGGATCAAACCCAGTGCCTCACACATGCTAGGCAAGTGCTCTGTCACTGAGCTATAGCCCCAGCCCTCTCCTTGTTCTTTAGGGTTTTCATATAAGAATCATAGAACATAAGTTGTTGACACAAAGGCTGGACTAACAGCAGATGCAAAGAAGTGGATTTATATACATAGACTTATGGGAAGAACCCTGGCCAAGAGGTCTGGACACTTGGGTTTCAGGCCTGGCATGGCCACAAATCTGCTGTGTGCCTGTACAAATAACGTGCACTAGTGTTAGCTAATATTAAAACCACTGCTGCTTAATTGTTAAACTTTCTGGGCCTCAGTTTCCTCCCTGTTAAGTGAGGGCTGTGGCTTGGATGATGTTCTGAGTCCTCTCCACTCTCATTTTAGATGCAGTAAGATTAATTAGATTATAATCCTGACTAGGGGTAAATGGATAAGGAGCAAGGATTGGGCCTTAAGTCTCCTGGGTTCAATGTGATATTTTGCTCACTAATGGGACAGAGAAGTTATTTAATAATTTAGTATCGCAATCTCAGCATTTATGGCATTGATAAGGAAACTCTTATTAATTAAATTATGCATCACTTGCCAATTAAGCATTTTGAATGAGCTTTGTGGAGTATTTTGAAGGAGCTTTCACATTTATTAATTTAATATCCATTTAATAACCATTTCCTAAAGTGGGCAGAGCAGATCTAACCCAGTTTACAAGTGAAGAACCTGACGCTTAGGGTGGTGGTTATTTTTCGAGGTTCCTGGCTAGTAAGTAAGGCAGAAGCCTGGAACCTGAATCAAGGCTCCTTTTCCTGTGCCTTTTCCATGCCACTAAGGGGCTGCCTTGTTAGGCTGCTGGGAAGGGTCAGAGACACTTCCTTGTGAAGACTGAGGCTTTTGGATGTCTTCCCTGGAAGATGCATGTCATTCCAGATCATCCCCCAGGAAGTTGTTGGGATGAAATTTACCCTTTTACCAAGGGGCCTGGGTTAAGCAGGTCTGTGCCTGGGTGAGAGTCGTGGAAGCACTTCTGATCCTGCAGACTGGACGCAGGGAGAGGAATCTGGGGCTTCTGCCAAGCCCACTGAGAAGATACTTGAGCTGTGGCTAACTTGGGATTAAGGAATGATGGGAGACCTTCTTAAGAGAGAAGAGTGTTCCTTCACTCAAGAGCCTGGGTCCTGCCCGTGCTGGGAAGATAGAAATATAATCATATCTGCAGTCCTTGGAGGGCAATGAAGAGGTTTTGTTAAGAAGTAGCTCTTTGGCAGATGTATCTTTGGCAGATGTTGCCAGTGCTGTTGCTGCAACAAAGACGTCTAGGGTAGCACTGTTGCTAATGTGGCACTGTCATCCTGTCTCAGTCGGCTCTTTGCAGAGGTGGCAGTGACGTTGGAGCTAGCCATATGGCCATCCAGGCCCCCAGGAGCTGCCTGAGGGGCAAGACATTGTGGACCCCCAGGGCTGCCAATCTGAAGCTCTCCTGGAAGATCACATTACTTCAGGGCAGGAACTTCTGCCATCAGGGCTTGTTGAGAGACCTGCCGGTGAGCAGCTGCTGGCAGCTGGCAGCAGGAGCTGCTGCCCCCAGCGAGCAGGAGAAGCCATGGGGAGCTGTGGGTGGCCCAGGCCAATGGTAGCCCCCAGTGGAAGCAGAAGATAAGTGAATCAGGCTGGGAAAGTCCTTCCTCGTGGTCCCCAGCCCCACAGAATTGTTGAAGAGGGACAATGTGGTCCATCTTGCAGAGCCCTTCTCAGTGAAGAGTCAGGAAAATCCCTTTCCATCAGCAGCTTAAGTTGGGGGCTCTAGCTGGCTTGGATTGTCACTTGGTTCTCCAGTTTCTGTTGGAGTGCTGGCTTAAGGGAAAAAGATTGTCCTTGTTGTAGAGACCTTCCCAGATGAACTTGAAGAAAATATCAGTAATCCAGTAAGTTTTTTTTTTAAAAGTATTTTTTTAATACTGCTTCTACTTTAATTAGTTTTACTGATTTACTCCCAAATGGTAGGGAAAGTTTCCGTTTCCTGTCATGGTACTGTCTGGAGCACTTTTTCCTCTGTGATGCTGGGAATCAACCCAGTCCTCAAGAATGCTAGGCAAGTGCTGTTCTACTGAGCAACAGGCCCAGACCTTGACAGCACTTTCCTGTCAGTCATTTGTCCACTCTGTCCCCAGACATTGGTGGAATACTCTTGGTGGGTCAGGCTGATGTCAGTCTTTGTTGTATTTGACTCATTTGTATACACATCTTAGACCTCTGCTAGATTAAAAGCTGCTTTAAATGAAATTACGATAGGTTAGGTTTATACTTTTGCCACAAAATTCCAGAGGTGTAACATAACATAAAACTCTTTCCCATTTATGTTCCTACATGGGTTGGTATGGGGAAGATTGGAAAGCCTGCTCCACACAGTACCTTAGGGACCCAGGATGACTGAAGCTTCACCATCTCACAGCTGCACTAACTGGAATCTGTGGCCTTCTCGATCCCTAGTCTCATACCAGGAACTAAATGCTTTAGCTTGGAGGTGACATCCCTTCCGCGTGCAGCCTGTTGGCCAGAACTCATCATATGGTACACTTATGTTCAAAGTGGGTAGGTAATTGTGTGGCCAGCAAGAAATAACTGGACAAGAGTGACCATCAGAAGTCACAACACCAACTCCATATGTTCTTGGTTTTCTCACTGACTTGAAGCAAAGTTCTCCCAGGAAATCTCATATTCTTTATTTGTAAAGAGGGTAGAATATGAATAACAAAAAGTGAAGTACACTTGGCCCTCAGTATCCATGGATTCTGTAACCTTAGATTCACCAAATGTGGCTTCAAATATCTGAAAAGAAAAATTGTGTCTGAATGGAATATGTATAGACTATTTTTTTCTTGTCATTATCCCTTAAATGATGTGGTAAGAGAACTATTTACATAGCATTTACACTATCATAGGTATTATAAGTAAACTAGAGATGATTTTACAGTGTACTATAGGCAGTGCCTAGATGACATTTTATACTAGCAGCTTGGCATCTGTGGGTTTTGGTATGGTGGGGGGAGCTGGAACAAATTCCCTTTGGGTACTGAGGGATGAATGTACATATCATTAATTGCCTAGTATGGAAAAGATTAGTAATAAGTAGCTTACGCATCCTCTGTATGGTCTCTGTTTTTCCCCTTTCTTTGTAATGAGAATGGAATGGTAGGTGAATGGTTAGGAGCAGAAACAGCCTTCTGAGCAGGTAACCTTCTAGAAGCCTCAACCCAGGGCAAGGTTTGACCTCATTTCCTGCCACGGAGTAAGTGCAGTGGCTGTGGAACTACCTCTGCCCATGAGCACGGCAGGGCCTGGCTTCCCCTGCTGCACAAGCCCCCATAAAGACAGCTTTGGTTATGCTGCAGCCAGCATAATTTTTAAAATGCACTGTCTACCTGTATGCATTCTTCCCTCATTGAAAGAGTGTAATTTGGGATTGGGGTGATCTCAGTGATTTAATATTACAAGGTGGAGATTATATCCCAACTTGGAATGAGAGCACAGGAAAGATTGTCAGAACTCAGAAGGCGGGAGTATTTGAGGAAGCACATATTTGTTGAATAAATGGCTGGAGTATGGAATAAAAGGATTTTAAAACATGGAAAGTTGGGCTGGGGATATGGCTCAAGTGGTAGCACGCTTGGGTTCGATCCTTAGCACCACATACAAACAAAGATGTTGTGCCCACCGAAAACTAAAAAATAAATATTAAAAAATTCTCTCTCTCTCTCTTTCTCTCTCTCTCTCTCTTAAAAAAAAAGTTGAAAAAAATATGGGAAGTTTCAGTTTCTAACTGTGCCTGTTATTCTTCCTGTACTTGTATTTGTAAACATCAGTTGACTGAGCTTTTTCATTATTTGTTTGGATTCTCATAAAGAAAAGTTGGTTGGCTGTATTGGTATCTCTTTGTCTTATCTCTGTATCCTAAGGGTGACACTGGCACCTGTGTGGCCATCTTCGATTGTAGGCTTCTGAGGACCAAACTGTGGAATGCCTGCCCCATCCTGTTTTTATGGCTCCTTCTTCAGTGTGGAGTTGGTGTTTAATAAATGATGAGGTTGGGGAAGGTGGTCTACCGGGAGTCATATTTAATTCATGACACCCTCATACTTTCCCATTCTTTAGAAGTACTGTTGGGACCTCTCTCATCTTTTTACTTCACGTCTCATAAATATTCTACCGTTCCCCTCTCCCTTCCACACCCTCCCTTCTTTCTCTCCAGCAAAATTCCATCTGTGCAAATTTCATTTTGTTTTAAGAGTGATAATCTGCAGGGAACTTAAAGAATGTGATAGGTTTATGAATTTTTGGATGATAAGCTCTCATTACCCCTTTCACATATGTAGGGCTTACTGCAGAGATGGCACCTATGTCCCTAGCTGCCTAGAGCAGCACTTAACCAGAAGTGGAGGGAGCATGGGCTTTGAGGTCTCTCCAAGTTGATCTCAGTCCCATCTCTGCCATCGACTAGGTGTGCGACCCTGGGTAGTAACTTCAGATTCTGTTCCGTTCTGGTCTGTAGTGCAGTATATCATCTCTTGCTCTGTCTGCCTCCCACACATTTATCCCTCTTCCTCTGGTTCCGGTTTCTTGGGGAAAACTCCTTACCCTTTCCATGTGATCCCAGTGGGGCTGTCAATCATAGAGTCACAAAGAGGATCTTCTGCCTTCAATGGATTGGACAGGTGACCCAAAGTGTCTGTGCTACTCCACTCACTGAGTGAGGCAGGTACATTGTTCCCAGAGAAGGCCAAACACCATTTCTCCTGGGACTAATAAATGGAGGGAAACAGTGCCTTTTGCACCAAGGTTGCTTTTCAGAGAGGAAACAAATCTGGGGCTTCAGGAAGCCTTTCCATTGGATCTGGTGATGTTCTTAGAGAATGAAAAACAACAACAACAAAATAAAAACAAACAACCCCAGGGACAAACAGAGGTGGAGCAGGGACCAGACTGCCTCAGGCCCTGCATGGCCCCTGGTTTCTAAGAATAGGAGCCAGCATGTCCCTTTTTTGTTTTAATAACTTTGGATTGGATTTTTGTTACATGCAATTAAGAGCTTGAATCTATGTATATACATTAACATCCTCTGTTTTTTTTAAAAGCCCTTTAAACTTTATTAACAATATGTGGGCTCATAATTATAAACATTGCAATACTTTTGAGTTTCCTTAGAAGTATTGAGCAATAGGTAGAGGGCTCCATTCTTCCTCATCTCTGCTAAATTTGAATCTTCTCTCCAAAGTGTGACTCCTGGGAGCAGTTTGAGGTATTCCAGCCCTTTCTCTTTGCATTTATATTCATATTTATGTGTACAAATGTGTAATTTATTTCATTTTTAACTTATAGAATAACATATTACATGTGTTGTTTCGTTACTTCTTTTTTTTGTTTTGTTTTTGTTTTCTTGTTCTTACATGTTAGTACATATAGGTCTGTTCTGTTCTTACTTTATAATTGGGCATGATGGCACAGGCCTGTAATCCCAGCCATTCAGGAGTCAGGCAGGCATATCTCAAGTCTGAGGCCAGCCACAGCAACTTGGCGAGACCCTGTCTCAAATTAAAAAATAAAAATGGCTGCGGATATAGAGCTCAGTGGTAGAGCACCCCTGGTTCAATCCTGAGTACAAAAAAAAAAAAAAAAAAAAAAAGAAAAAAGAAAAAATACACTTCATAGATTTGATAATATGATACTTTGCTTAAGTATTCCCCTATTGATGGACATCTAGTTATTCACTCATATTTCTTTCTGTTACAACAATATTGTATCATACATGTGGAGATATTGCTATAGATGGATAGATGGAGTCTTCCAATAGAATAGCTGAGCCATGGTGCATATATTTAAAACATTTTGGTAGATTCTGCAAAAAAGCACCCGACTTACCCTTCTCTCCTCCTGCAGAGTACTGACCAGTTTATTTTCCCACACTGTCGCCTACACTGAAAGAGCACCTACTTCAATTTTCTAATCCCCCAAATGAAAAGCACAAGGTGGTTGTTCTTGTACATTCTTCTGAACACAGGCAGGGTGGGCACCCTTCTTGGGGGAATTGGTCTCATATTTACTCTTTTGTTAATTGATCCTCTTAGATTCTGCTTTATAAAAATGTGGTTGTCTTTTTCATATTAATTCAAATACATTCTTTTTGCATTGCACATCCCAGCACCATACTCTTGTAGGTATTTTCTCCTAAGTGTTGCCTTCAGTTTTGTTTGTAAGTGGGTTCTATTTTGTTTTTGTATCTTGGGTGTATGTGTGTGTAGTTTTAGGTTTTTTGTTTTGTTTTTGTTTTTCTTCAATTGGGCAGACATCTTCAATTTTTATGAATTCCAGCCTGTCAGTCTTGTTCCTTACAGTATCTGAGCTTCATGTCTTGTGTGGAAGGGCTTTTCCTACCCCAGATTACCGAGTGTTTACTCTGTGTATGTTTTAAGGTTTAGATATTTAATCCAGCACTGTCATCTTTACCTGATCTGTAAGTGAGAATAGTAATATGTTCTTCCAGAGGATTCAGTGGATAGCATGTTCAAGGGGTCCGCCTCCCTTTTTTCCTGTCTTATTCTGTTTGTGGGGCTGTACCAATTCGCCATAGACTGAGTGGCTTAAACAACAGACTTTTATTTCTCACAGTTCTGGAGGCTGGGAAGTCCAAGACCAAGCCTCTGGCAGAGTTGATGCCTGGTGAGAGCCCACTTCCTGGTTCATAACTACCTTCTCACTGTGCCCTCACATGGTGGGAGAGGTAAGGGAGCTCTGGAGTTTCTTGTTCAAGGGAACTAATCCCAGTCATGCCCTCACAACCCAAGCACCTCCCAGAGATCCCCTGCTGATATCCTGCCACCATCACTTTGGCTCAGGTTTCGACATGAGTGTGGGGGACACAGACATTCAGCCCATAGCACCCTCCCACGTGGACAGGCCCACTCCATTCATAGTGGAGTCCTCAGGAATCTTCCTGTGATGCCAAGGAATTTGGACAAAGTTTTTGGGAACCCACAGGACCCCTCACCACCTTTACTGCCCTGGAGAAGTGCTCTGTGTCCACTGTCTGGCCCACATGTCGCAGCTCAGCTGTGGTATTTGAACATGGTCATCCTGGACTCTCTTGCAGTCATCCTGGACTCTCTCTCTCTCTCTCCCCCTATGCCCAGTCCATCAGCCAAAGTCTCAGGTCTCCCTGAAGACATGCGGAGAACCTGACCACTTCTGCATACCCCCTCCGCCGTCACCTGTGCCAGGCCACATTGCCTTGCATCTGGATCATGCCAGTGCCTGTTACCTTCTGCCCTAGAAGTCTCCTCTCCCACAGCAGCCAGAGTGACCTTCTGAAATGCAGAGCCAGTCATTTTTGCTGTCTGCTCCAAATGCTCCAGACCCTCCCATTGACTCAGAGTAGAATCAGAGGAGTTTTCGTGGCCTTCTTCTTCATGTCCTTTTGCTTTATTTCCTGCTCTCTCTTTGACACCCTCCCACTGGGTACTTGCTCTTCCTCAGGTACCTGGGCCCTTGCTCCTGCTATCTGGAGCCCTGCTCAACTGTCACCTTTTCAAGAGGCCTTCCCTGGCCTTGTCTCAAGCAGCCCTCCTCACCCCCATCATGTTCCATAAGCTTTTTCCTCTTAGCACTGGCCATGCCTGACATGTTTACATTTATTTGTATGGTTTTTTTTTTTTTTGTCTTCCTGAACTGAATGTAACTTCTACAAGGAGAGAGACTTTGTTCCCTGATGAATGAACCTCCAGCCCGAGAACTACATCCAACACAGAAGTCTCTCGTCTGTTTGACAAATGAATATAGAAACATCAGGTCCAGACTTGTTCTGATGAGGGCCCAGCCTACTGTTAGATCCTTGGCGACCTCCCTATGGGCCAGTCACCAATTGGACAGTGTGAATGTTTCTTCCTGTTAATGCCATTTCCCGTGGGATGGGTCACGAGCGGGACAGGTTGGGGTGTGCAGGTGTCTGTCTCTGCGTGGGTCCATTGAGCCCAGTCCTTGCAGCAGTAAATCACCATCACCGCTGCACCAACCAGACCGCGCCTCATGGATGACCCAAGGGCAACTCAGCAAGCTCCTCAGCAGCCTCTCTAATTGGTGTCATCTTCAAAAACAACCTGTGGCTTCCGACCAGTTGTGCTTGTGAAAGTGTCTCCTTCCCGCTCATGAAACATCTTAATGTAGTTGGTAGTTGGACCTCCCTGTACCTTCTCATTTCACCAAGCTATAAAATGGAGGCTAAAAATAGGTGTGATAAGTTGATTACGGCAATTTATTACAGAGCCTCCCTCCTCGATTCACCTGCAGCCAGAGCACACTAGTGCCAACAGTCTCTGGGGGCTGCATCCCTGCATCCTCAGATGCCAGAATGAGGGATGGCAGGGGGCGGGGGGGGGGGAGAGTCAGGGCACCTGCCCTTCACCTCCACCTCTGACCATTGTCTTTTTTTTTTTTTTTTTTGCCTGTGAATTCAGGAAACTGGCTTTATTTTGACCATTGTCCTTGAACAATTTTTTTGGGGCAGGAGGTGGGGTAAAATTTAGAGCAATTAATTGTATTAGAAGTAACTTTCTTTTGAAGACATTTCCTCTATAGAGACTTCCTGACCATTAGTTGCTCTCTGTGTTTAGTTGTGACTGTTAGGTGAGGCAACATGAAATGATTAATAGAGAAAGATATAGTTCATGCATAATAGTGGGCAATTTTTAAAAAATCAATTTTTAATAGGCTCTATTTTTAGGGCCAGTTTGAGGGTCACAGCAAAACTAATGCTGTACACAGATTTCTCACACACCTCCCACAGTGCAGAGCCTCCCCATTACCAACGCCCCCTACTAGAGTGATAATGCCTTGTAGTTGACAAACCTACACTGACACCAGAGTATTGCTTGGAGTCCACAGTTTACAGTAGGATTCACTCTTGATGGTGGACATTCTGTGGGTTCAGACAAGTGCATAATATATATAAAATAGTAACATACAGAGTAGTTTCACTGCCCTAAGATAAAATTTTAATTATCCAAGTATTATATGAATATATTCTGCTTAAAAGTTTCTAAAAATTCTGTAAAAAAAAATAAAGTTTCTTTTTCTACCACCTCCAATCTTAGAGCCTGCCACAGAATTAATCAGTGTTATTCCACTGTGTCCTTCCAGTTGACACCAGGAACCTTGGACAATATAGGCTGACAACACTAATTATAACTCCAGGACTATTGATGAAGGAGTTCTAGGGCTGGGCCATGTACCAGGGGCTTTGCGTCCATCAGCTCATGGTAACCCTGTAAGTAGGAGGTGAGTTCCATTTTGCTAATATTATACAGCTTTATTGAGATATGTCACATGTCATAAAATATACCCTTTAAAAGTGTACAAGTCAGTGGTGTTTTATTTATATTTACAAAGTTGTACATCCATTATCACCATCTCATTCCAGAACATTTTCATATCCTAAAAAAACCCTGCATATTCATTAGATGTCTCTCCCTATCTCCATTCTCTCCCCTTCCCCATTCCCTCGTATCATTAATTCATCTTCTGCCTCTATAGATTTCCTGATCTGGATACTTCACATACATGGAATAATACAACATGTGGCTTTTTGCAACTGGTTTCTTTACTTAGCATGTCTTTATGTTTTAGTGGGTATCAGTGCATTTTTTTTTTTGACAGCTGGATAAGTTTCATTGTAAAGGCAAACCACATTTTGTTTATTCATTTATCAGTGGGTGAACTTTTGGGTTGTCTCCACTTTTTGGCTATTATGGATAATGCTCCTAGGAACATTTATGAACGAGTTTTCTATGCTTTCAGTTCTCTGGGGTGTATATCTAGGAATAGAATTGCTGGGGCCTAGTGTAACTCTACATTTAATATTTTGAGGAGTATAAGCAGAGGGTTTTCTGAAGTGTCCGCACATTTTACAATGCTGTTGGCAGTGAATGAAGGTTCCATTTTCACCCAATTCTTGCAACACTTACTGTTGCCTGCCTTTTTTATTTTAGAAGGTATGAGGGGAATCTCACCATGACTTTGATTTGCATTTCCTTGATGATCAATGATATTGAGCATCTTTTTGTTTGTTTATTGGTCACATGCCTATCTTCTTTAGAAACATGTTTAATAAAATCCTTTGTCTATTTTTCAATTGGTGTTATTTGTCTTTTTATTGAGTTTGTTACCCTATTGTACAGATACAGGGCCTTTCCTTTGGAGCAATGGACAGAGAAAGCAGAGTTCTGTGCTTTTCAGTTCTTATGAAATTTCTCAAGTGTTAGAATGGAATTTTACTTTGAATGTAGGCTTATCTCCTTTCCCATGTCTAAATAATACTAGTTACTATTAAATTGTATCTAGTATGTGCTGGACTATATAGAGTTTAATCTTTCTTTTTAAGTGTGTCATAGCTGTACATAATAGTCTACTTTTTAAAACAATTCTGCAGAGACTGAGGTTCAGAAAGTTCACATTATTACTTTTTTTGAGAGGGGGATACTAGGTATAAAACTCAGGGTCACTTGGCCACTGAGTCACATCCCTACCCCTATTTTCTATTTTATTTAGAGACAGGGTCTCACTGAGTTGCTTAGGTCCTCGCTTTTGCTGAGGCTGGCTTTGAACTCACGATCCTCCTGCCTCAGCTTCCAGAGCCGCTGGGATTACAGGCATGCACCACTGCACCTGGCTAGAAAGTTTACATTATTAGACCAAAGTTACACAGTGAGAATCCCGTTTGCCAGTTCCTGTGGCAGTGATCAAAAGCTGAAGCTGGGACTTCAACCTGGTGGTGTTACAGAAGGCGCCACACTAGGCAATGTGGAAAGCATCTGCTCAAGTTCAATTGCTCAGAGCTGGGAGCTGTAGAAGTGAAGTGGCTGTACAGTGGAGTGGCCACTTCTTTGTTGAAGAAGAGAACTCCAAGGTGTTTCCAGAGGCTTTGTCTTTATTGCCTCCTGCTCTGCAAGAGTACTTCATCAGCCCTGTCTCAGTTCAGTTTCTGGAGGCAGAGGAGGGATCACAGAATCATTGGATTATGAAATCACTTTAGAGTTGTTAAGTGGAGATTTGAAAGGGTCAGTTATTCAAATTCCCATATTCTTCACTGAATCTTTGGCTTCTCCTCCCAAATAGCTGCCTTAAAATGCCCAGTAACATCCCTGCAGGCTTGGGTGTGCTGGGTCATATTGTTGTCCTGCCAGCAGTCTGGCACTTCAAGACTTAGAGAGGGTACATTCTTTCTTTGTAGCCAAAGCAGATATTTTTGCAGCGTGTGAATCATCTGAGGAGTGAGAATAGCAGGCGAGGGAGGCAGGATCATCATTATCACCGACAAACATTTGTCAGACACCTGCCTAAGTGCCCAGGTTTGCTAAGATGGTGCCTACCAACCTGAGCTCTGGTCTGCTTGCATCCCCCACTCTAGGAACTTGACCTCTCAGACCCTGACTCTGTACCTGGCACATGCGAGGCATTTGGGATGGAAGCCCAGTCTCAAGAAGTTTAAATTGTTTAGGTGGAGAAACGCATGTGGACCACCAAGCAAGGTCAACTGTGATAAACCCTGTCACCAAACTGTGAATAAAATGACCCACATGCTTTGGGAATGTGGACAATGGCTCCCCTTTTCCATCTACCCAGTAGGATAATCATCCTGACTCTATTTAATTCACGAAGATGTCTTAGAAGTAAATGAGACCATGAATGTGCTAGATGTGTGAGCTAGTAGTTCTAACACTAGGGTCGGAAATCCCTTTCCCAAGTCGATGAAAGTTTTGTACTTCCACCTCAGAAAAATTCCGCATGGCTTCGCAAGCAATTTCAATTTCATGAAACCCACATATAGACCCCTGCAGGGACCTCTAGAGTAATAATAATCTGTTTCAAAGCTTATCGCCTCAAGGGTATTTTATAGTCCCAGCTTAATTCATATTATTAGCAATTTACATTACTATTATTAAAGATAACTATGTTTCTCAGTTATTTTTATGTTAAAAACCTTTCTCCTTTTTTAAAAAAATCACTTGTCCAGGTGTCCAGTGATGGATCAATGGATAAAGAAATGTAGTATTTTTACATAATGGATTATTATTGAGCCATAAAAGAGAATGAAATCCTATCATTCATGCCAATGTGGATGAGTCTGGAGGACATGTGAAATAAGCCAGGCATGGAAAGATAAATACTGCACGATCTCATTCATACGTGGAAGCTAAAAAGCTGATCTTGTAGAAGAGTAGAAGAGTGGTCTCTAGAAGCTAGGAAGAGTAGGGAGGATAGGGATAGAAAGGGGATAGGTAACTGGTACCAAAATTTGGGTAGGAGGAATGAGTTCTGGTGTTTTATAGCACAGTAGGGTGAACTATATTTAACAATTGACTATATATATTTCAAAAGAGCTAGAAAAGACGAATGTTCCCAACACAAAGAAAGGATAAAAGTTTGAAGTGATGGGAATGCAAATTACCCTGATTTGATCATTATGCAGTATACACCTGAGTGAAAAACCACACTGTGCCCCATAAATATTAAACATGTACAATAAATATGTATCAGTTAAAAATTTAAAAACTCATTTGCTAAATGTCCTTTGTAACCAGCTGTGATTTAGATTCATGAACTCTAAGGACAAATAAAAGCAAGGTAAATCCAATTGAGCCGATTTTTCTTCTGTTCTTGTGTACATGTCTAAAATAAAATAGAAAGCAATTACGTAGAAGTAGACTTTTAAAAAAATATATATATAAACCTATATTTTAGGCATGGTGGCTTCATATTTGGGGGCTGCAGATTCCACAAAGCTAGTTGGGTGGGGGGGGCAGCGTTAAATCCTCTACTCTTGTAAAACTAATTTTATGGCTCAGAGCTGGGACGGCGTGTGTGTAGGCGGCTGAGGGCATTGGCCACGCCAGGTTCCCGGAGACGGGAGACAGGATTGACAGCCACAGCTTGGTCCCTGTGCTGGGGTGGAATCTGCTGCGTGTGCAGCCTCCTTCCTGCCCACCCCCCATCCTGGCAGGCGGTGGTGCTGGGCAGACAGACACCATGCCTGTCTCTGGGGCAGATGTGCTGTTGGCCACCCCATCTGTCCCCCCTGCCCCTCCTGCCTGGGCTCTCTCTCTGGGCATCTCTCCTCCCCCTACTCCCCTGACGCAGCCCCTTGACCAGCTTCTCAGCGGAATGTCCTGTCCCAGGAGGCATTGCATCACTGCTGTCCGACCTCCCGCTCTGCATGCCTGGTTTCGCTCTGACCATGAAAGGCCTGAGGTTTGGGTTTCAGGGCTGCCCTGGGAGTCTCTGTCCTAGGTGGCTTATCTGAAAGCTGGAGCTGGTTCATGATACCACTAGCATCTATATTTTTCCCCTACTAAAGCGCCTGCAAAGATCCCCCATCATGCTCCCCTGGCATGGGTCAGCGTGGACTGAGGCCCCCTACTCACTTGTCTGCCGTTCTCAGGGCAACCAGAGATGTGGTCTCAGTTGGAGGCAGGACCACTGTGTGCCCAGGCGAGGATGTCACAGATGCCACAATTTGACATTGAGCCCTTTGTCCCACTCACTGAATATGAAACTGTGGTGAAGTGATGGCTTCTCTAAGTTACTCAGTTTCCCTGTCTGGGAGATGGGAATGACACCTACTTCCTTGTGTCTATGTGAGGACTACATGGTACTGAAGAGGGACCACAGAGTTCAGAGTTCAAGGTCACCGGCACTCCAACATCAGTTACAAACTTAGGGGTCTGTAAGACCGTCCTCAGGTGTATAATTTGTTAAAAAGACACAATATTCTGGAAGCTGTTGTAATCACAATTGAGATTTATTAGAATGAAATGATACACGTTAAATTAAGCTGAGGAAAGGGGCAGAGTCCAGGTGGGTTCCACAGATGGAGCTTCCAGTTGTCCTTTCCCGTGGGATTGTGTAAAGCACTAGCTTCTGGAAACTGTGTGACCACACACATGGAGTACTACCAACCAGGAAGCTCACCTGAGCCTTGGGGAAAGTTTTCGCTGGGGTTCGTTCATGTGGGCTGACCTCAGTCTCTAGTTTCTGGGTTCACGATGCTGGCACTGCGTGGCTCCGGGCCCTATCATAAACCACACTGTAAGACCATCTGCAGGACAGATGGTCCTCACTTACCAGACAGGACAATCCAAGGGCTTAAAGGTCACCTCTCAGAGCTGAGGGAGGCCAAAGGCCAGGCCTCTCTTTGGGCAAGCTTAGTTCTTTCCTGGAAAAGGACAGTGCCCCCCAAAAACTTATGGGGCATGGTGGACTTCAGGGTAGAGGTGAGGGATGTAGCTGCAGTTTTCTTTCTCCTTCTACTTGTTGATTATGTCTGTGGTCTTGCAAAGGAGGCACTGACCTTGCCTATTTGAAGTTAATACCAGGGTATGTTTTTGCCGGATGATAATGCTTTAAACCCTTCAGGCACATGTGTGGGTCTGAATCTCACAATGAGGTTGATAGACAAGTGTCATTATCCTCATATACCGGTGAGGCAGGCGATACCCTGAGAGGCTTACAGAGTCACCACATCTCAAGACTGACACTAGGGATAAAAATGTTGTCCCTGGGCTTCTTTTCATCTTCTTGCTGACAGGAATCCCTGAGTGCCACCCTGTTAATGTGACAACCTTGAACCAGCTGGGCCTGGTCCCTACTCAGTTATGGTCCTTGTCACATGCAGGCTGTGAGAATTTGGGAGATTCTCTTACTGTCCCCCTGCCCAATGAGACAGTATCACCTGAGATAAGTAGTGCGAGGTACTGTTGGATGTTGGGAAATGTGGGGACCCATAGTGTGCAGGCTTGCTATTATTCCTATGCTGCAACTTAATGGCAACAAATTCGAGTGTTTTGTTAGCTAGGTGTGTAAGAGATTCAGATTGAGAAGGTCTCCAACACAGAGGCATTTGCAGTACCATCATTGATTCTTTTCAGATAATTGCCAGGTAATTCAATCTCCACATATTGGTTTTTCCTGCAGCTTCCTCCTGTGTGTATGTGTGGGGGGCATCTCTCCCTTCAGTTCCTGGTGCCTGGGCTCCCTCTGCTGCCCTTCCCGCCTCTCCTCCTCACCCAGTGAACTCCTGCATTTCCTCAAATTCCAGCCACTTCCTGTCGAGGTTCACACCCCCTTTATTTACCTTGTTGTTGAAAGTATTCATCAACTACAGCTTCACACGGTCTGATTACCATCTCTCTCTTCTGTTAGGCCAGAACTCTAGGAGGGCAGAAAGCTGAGGTTACAGTTCTCTGATCCTGCAGGCTGCTGCCACATGCCACGCTAACATAGAAGCCAAGTGGTACCTCCTAGAGGCTCCACTGATTCCCAGCCATCCTTCACTTTAGGATCAGGGCCTTTGTGTCCTAACTGCCGTGTGGGTAGGCCTGAGGGGGGTCTCACCCATCTACACCCTAATCAGACACTGGAATGCTGACTTCCTCTCTCTGGGGATATTGATATTAATGTCTCCGCCTCTCCTTTTTTGGGCTAGTTTGGAGTTGCGGAGACCACCTGGGCTGGCCAGGAGCTCCCTGGGTGGCTCCTTGGCTGCTTAGAACACATGGATTTAGTTTCCTAGGTCTCAGCACGCCCTAGGAAGGGCAGCACCTAGGCAAAGCCTCTGTGGGAAGGAGTTAAGAATGTGAAATTGAAGGCTGACTTGGTGCTCCTCCCCTTCCCTGGGTGTCCAACCCCAGAGCCCCCAGGGTTCTGCAGGCAGAGTGAGCACAGCTGGTCCTGGGGAGAGGCAGGCAGGTTTACGCTGATGGGATTAGGACGGGTGCTGTTCTCCCCCTGGCTGTGCTCTTGACAGTGTGGCCTTGACGAGCTTTAAGCTGCTAGAAACTCATCTGTAAAATGAGCAGAGTGTTGCTTGCCCATGCTCAGCCCTCAGACCGTGTCAGCACATCCTCCTGTCCAAAGCTCATGGTGGTGGGATGGAGTGCTCCCTCTCTCTTGCTCAGATTCCTGGTGTCCCACTTCCCTTCCCTTCCCTTCCCCCTCTTCCCAGTTAAACTGTCTTTGTGTCAAAACAAGGAATGAGGAGAGAGGCATCTTTCTGATTACTCCCCCTGTCCCATGCTCCTACTTAGACCTGGGTGCTGGGTCTCTCCTTAGCCCTATGTAACTGGCATGCGTGTGTGGCAGTTTCTGGTAAGGATTTCCAGGGCGTTGTTCAATGACTGGGGTGAGTCTGAGGACTGTTTAGTTTGATCCTCTCTTGGTCTGAAGGTAATCTTCACCCTTGCTACTCTGCATGAGGCCAGTTCTCAATATTCAGCAGCTGGTCATTCAGTGTTGGGAGATAACTAGACTCCTTCCCTCTCACACCCCCCCAGCTCTGCTCTCAAGTTCAAACAAAAAACAAGCAAGCCAGAGGGCAAACAGTCAAAGGAGCTGCTGTTTTCTCCCTTTCCTTGAGAAGAAGAAAAGAAGGAAGACTGGTAACTCCTATGGCTCCCGGGAACCAAGAAAAGGATGGGTGGGGGAAGACAGGAGATAAATTGTATTTGGAATTTGCATTAGAACAGGGCTTTTCCATCCATATCATCTTATGCTTATATCTGAGGTCACAGTTTCCCTCTGCCAAATCCCATATTTTCTGAAAAACCCAGGCATTCACCCTGGTTAGCTGAATTCATAAATTAGTATGCTCTAATTACAATTCTATCATTTTCTGTGTGTATAGGTAGAATCTTTCACCTTCACCTTTGTCCTTAAAATGACTCTCAGCAGTCCTTTACATTACAAATTTGTAAATCTCTCTTCCTCCTCCTTGGTTTTCTAGGCTGGGTCACCTGAGGATATTCTGAAAGTGTGCTAATGAAAGAAATTCTTATGTTAGATTAGAATGCTTGCAAGGAAAAGCTACCTGTCTTTGTCCACTTGAGAGAAGGGGCTTCCTGCAAGAGTTTTCCTTAGTTTCATATTGAGTAGATGTTCTCTTCATCTTGATTTGCAGATTGTCAGCCTTTTCCCCCTTCAATATACAATTACAGTAAAATGCAAGACAGTAATCTGGCCTTTTAGAAGTCTCACCCTTTGCACTTGACCTTAGATGCCTCTAGATCTCATGTGTAAATCCTTCTTGCTCCTGTGTGTGACATCACACCCCGACCATTTCTTCTCATTCTTCTCCCCTGTTTTCTTCTAAAAAGGAGTACATATCTCAAAACTGCCAGTTTTGATCTGAATTAATAATCATGCTCTATTTCTAATTCTGATAGTACCTTTTCACTCCTTTTGGCCTTTTTCTCCAGTGCATTTCTTATACACAGCCTTCAATATTTCTATACCGCAATTTTGGTGTGCTTGTCTTTTTAATGGTCGTGACCTTTGCTTTCCCCTATTCTTTCCTGCTTTTCCCTGCTGTTTCTGGTTGAGAGATGAGCATTGACTTTTTTCCCTGACCTACCATCAGCCATAGTTCTTTCCAGATTCTTCTATGATCTCTTCTATGAAAGTTATTTCTTATGAAAACAGACATCTCTTTCCCTAGTCTATTCTCTCAGATTTCTTTTAAGAATTTGAAGGAAGCTCTTCCTTTCTCCACTAGGTAAAGGTAATGTTACTTGCCTAGTGTGACTGACAACCAAATTCTGTTCACTGCCATGTCCCCAGCAGTCGGGTTCATTCTTTGGCAGCCCCTGAGATCATTTTCTAAATACTTTTTTTCATTCACAAACTTTAGTTTTGCTTCAGGGCCTTCTGGGCTACATGGAGCCTCTGACAGGTGAAGTCCATTCATGTTGGCCACTGACACCCCACTGCTGGATCGCAGAGCACAATTTCTGCAGGAAGCTGGCTCTTTTTCTTGTTGTAGGAAGACTGAGACAAGTTGGCTGCCCATCTTTGTAATCCCAGTGACTCAGGAGGCTAAAACAGCAGGATTACAAGATTGGAGATTATAATTTTGCAAGACCCTGTCTCAAAATAAAAAATGAAAAGGGCTGGAGATATAAGCGCCCCAGTATCCCTCCACACCCCCCGCAAAAGACTGAGACAACATCAAGATGAGGACTTGGTCCTCCAAGTTTAGAGGTCTTGAGACCCTCATGGAAACCACTCACTGTGCTAACCTCTGAAACCACCTAGAGCAGAACCAGTTCCTCATAGCAGACCCTGGGGATCCTAGGAAACCTTTCCAGGCATCAGGATGGAGATTGGAATTGGTAATGACTCATCTTATCACTGGTATTTGTCAGGAATACTAGGCTCAGAATATCTCCTTTCACTCCGGTTAGTATTTTCCCTATAGAATCAGTTTCCTCTAGGCACCCAGCTCCCTGCTGGGCGACCTACTTCTGTTAAGATTCTTTGTGGGGCTGGGGCTGGGGCCCAGTGGCAGAGCACCTGCCTCGCACATGTGAGGCACTGGGTTCCATCCTCAGCACCACATAAAAATAAATAAACAAAATAAAGATATTGTGTCCATCTATAACTAAAAAATATTTTAAAAAATTCTTTACTCTCTTCCCTCCTTATCTGTGTCTTAGAATCAGTAGAAGAGAAACTTGGAAGACTCTGAAACATTCTGCAGCCACGGCCAAATGGATTTCTTTATGACTTACTCAAAGTTCTTATGGGGACCTCTTTCTGTCCTTTGAGCTCCAGAGCTCATTCATGGTGTCTCAAGTTTGTCCATCCCTGTCCCCACTCTTGACATTTTTTTCTGGGGCAGAATCAGTGACCCCCTCCCATCCCTCACCTCTTGCCTGGATTGTGGGGCTGCGCAACACTATGAGGCAAAGCCACAAAGCACAGAGCCAGGTGTGTGGCTAGGAGGATTGTCAATGTGACGTCCAAATATCCACCCCAGCGGGTGTTTTTGGAAGACGCTGTCTTGGGATAAATGATCTCCAGACACAGAGAGGAGGCAAACACTGTGATTTGTGGTTACTATGAACAGAATTGTCCATTCAGGGCTTGCTTCTTGGTGTCCTGAGCCTTGATCAAGTTCATGGCAAAGCTGGGGTGTAGCCCCTTTCAGAATCCCTGGGGATCTTGGTTTATGTTTAGCTTGAGAAATAACTGGCTTCACCCTGGCCACAGATCTCCCTCACTCGTGTGACTCCGCACTTCCCTGTGACTTTTCAGAATGCCCAGGAACTGCTCTCTCAGCTACTTTCACTCTCACTTTAAAGATTATCGCCTCTAAAGCAAGGTAATGGACATTTTATCCCCAGAAATTTGGTTTGCCCTTCTGGGGGTCCTTTCTCAAAACAGCAGTCTCACTGATGCTGACACGTGACTTTGCCAGCGTGTGTGGGAGAAATGTTTATTCATGCTGCCTTTTCCTTATCTTTTCAGAATACCTGGGAATATCTGTGAAACCATATTCATTAGCTCCATTCACTTGCTTTTTTTTTTTTTTTTGTAAAAATAAAAGCAGCCCCTCCTTTCCACCCACTGAGGAAATAATATTCATTATTCCCTGATGGTTGACATTCTTTCTTGAATTATTCATCTTTGGGCAAAAGCTTGATAGAATTATGCTAATTTAAATATATCTTTAGGGCTGGGGATGTGGCTCAATGGCCTAGCGTGCACAAGGCCCAGGATTTGATCCCCAGCACCACAAAATAATAAAAATATCTCCTTGACTGATTTGGATTTTAGAATGTCATAGAGGATGATAAAGAGGAATTTGTTTGGGTCCTTAGAAGCTGGTCTGTACTTCCTTAGGTGATGATCCATTCTTCAGATGCTGAAGAAAAGGGAGTGAGATTGGAGGAGAAGAAACTGAAGTAGGGAAGGGGCTGGAACAAGAAAACTGAGACCCACAACATAGCCACATCAGTGCGGACATGAACTAAGAGTTGGCTCCAGGAGCTCACACTCGTTTGGAACTTTTAAGATGTTCACTTTCAGATGTGGCTTGAGTCTTCATCCAAGTGCAGGTGTCCTTAGAAATGATTCTCTGTGCTCAGTCTTTTCCTCCTCATTAAAACTGGACCTGCATCTGTGTTGAATTTGATGTTGTATATGTATATAGACCTTTTTTAACCTGTAGGTGAGATGATTTTATCTGGAGTGTCCAGAAAGTAACATTTTAACTTGGATCCATTACAAAAATTCCCTCGTATTCTTACTTCAAGAAGATTCTTAATCTACCTAGACCTTATCCCACTGAGATGACGGACAGCTTTCTGTGGGTTGAGGAGACCTGGACCCCTGAGGAGTGAGGACTGTACATAATGAGGTGAGACTGTGCGTATGTAGCAGCTTTGGTACAGGTGAGGGCTCTTGCAGGCTTGCCTTCTTTTTAGGATGAGATTTCTCCCATGTGGAAACTTCCTGCAATCTGGGAGGGTGTTTTCCCCACACACATTTATTGGGCCCACACTGCATGTCAACCTGTGTCTGGCCCCGTCCTACACGAGGGGGACTGAGTAGTGAACAAAACAGATAGTATTCCCTGTCCTTCTGATGATTGCTTGCGTCCATAATCTTCTCCCTAAACAGGATTATTTTGTTGAGCTGCTGGATCTCTTGACCATGCAGAGAATTTTACATTAGGGAACAGAACAGTGTTTATGTAAGGGCATAAAGAGGAGAGAAAGTCTAGAATTTGGGAGTTGGGAATCAGTTTTCTAGTCCTTTGAAGACGGAACTCAGCCTGAGGCCTGATATGGTGTGCGACAGAGTCAGGCATGAAAGAGCATCAGCATTGATTGAATACCCCAGTGGTGACCTCTTGGGGCTGTGGCAGTGGTGACCTCCTGGGGATGTGGCTTTTGGCAACTCTGCTGTGGGTGAATAATCTGGTACTGGGGGTTGAACTGTGAAAGTGAACTGAGATCAAGCAGATCAAACACTAGCCTTAGTGTGGGGTGATGGTCATAGTATGGGGCTTCTGAGCCACCTGCATACCCCACAAACAATGAGAAAGCTGTACCCAGTACCCCTGCCTGGCTGGTTCTCCGGCCTCACTGGCAATTCCCAGCCCCAGCTGTTCTTTCCCCTTCTCCCTCCCTTTCCAAGTGCCAGATCTGCTGCAGCCTTCCCTGATCCTCAGCAATGCAGACATGTCTGGGAACTTGGATGCCAAGGCAGCTTAGCATTTCCCTCCCAAATACTGAATTGAAACAGGTTCATCAGGAAGACCAGGGCTGAGGAAGGAAGTCTAGTCAGAGACCCCATTGTGGCTCTGAAAAGAAGTCCATTTAGAGTTTTGTAGAAATCTGTTGTTTGGGTGTGGGTTTGATGACCTTGTCTGTGAGTTGGGATGGTGCAGTGTTGACCTTGGAAGATTGGGATGCTTTTGTTTCTGGTGGGACCATGGAGGGAAGGTATGAACTTCTTTGGTAGAATGACAATACATTTTTTTCTGAGGTTTGGGGGTTTTTCTACCAGCCAAACCCTAATGGACCGGGAAGAATTGGGCTGCTGGGATGGTAGCAGTTTAGTCTGAGTGTCGCATGGACAAAGGCAAGAAAGAGAAGGGTGGTAAAGGCCCAGCTGGGAAAGAGGGATAGAGGAGTTCATGGGAGCTTTACCACTTGGGTGCTTTACCACTAAATTACATCCCCAAGCCTTTTTATTTTTTATTTTGAGACAGAGTCTTGCAAAGTTGCGGAGGCTGGCCTCAAACTTGTAATCCTTCTGCCTTAGCTTCCTGAGTACTTGGAAGTATCTTACACCCAACCTGACTTTCCTTATCTTCTTGGCCATTCAAGGTGGCAGCACTATCCCTGGTCAGGCTGACCTTCCCTCAGGTACTCCCAACACTTACTTCCTCCAGCTTGTATTTCCACATTCTTTGTCCTTGACTTTGTCTACTGTTTTGCATCCGGGATCTCTTCTACCCCTTGAGAGTCCTATGAATAAGCCAAAAAGTACAAGTATTTGACATACTTTAGTGTGGATACAGGCAAGAGGAGAAATTGTCTATGGATATAACACAGCACAGATTCTAAGGAAATCAGGTCTGCCATTTTCCTGACCCTTCAGAAGTGGGTGTTCAGGGACCACCAGCTGTTTCCATACTTTGGTCTCTTGGCAACAAAAACTTCACATGTCTTTATTTGAACTTAGCCTCCTTTTGCTACCTGTCTTCATGTCCCACTGATTCCACCATCAACTCAGAAAGCCAGGGACCCATGAGTCACCCCAGCCTTCTCCTTCTCCATTACCTCCCGTATGCCCTGCACATCCACTCCTGACGTTCTGCTGCCCTTGAGTGCTCCGTCCTTTATTGTAGATTAGATGCTCCCAGGAGGAACTCCAGAGTCCCTTTCTGCTCTGATGTTCTGCTACTTGCCATGGGATTCTGCTGGCTCTGGTCTGACTTTCCTGTGTGCACTTCCTCATCTCAGAAGCCCTCTGTACCATCTACTCCTGCCCTGCCTGTTGGCCTCCCGAGCTGTTCTTCCTTAGCTTCCAGGCTGGAGGCCCTTCCTTGGGCCTCCTGTATGTAAACCTTTGAGGTCTGCCCTAAGAGAAGACGACAGAAAACTTGGACAATGTTGCTGCATAAGCCACTGGAGTCGCTGGATCTTTAGCGCATGGACTCCAGGATCTCCATCTTCATTTGGACCTTAATCTTGAAGGTGGGGCCTGGTCTTTCAGTGTGCTTACCTGGATTTTTTTCTGGAGCTTTCAAAGGTAAGAAGCTCGACTAAACTCAGTATTTTTTCATCACCCATAAACTTCCTTGTGCAGAAGTTTTATTTTCTCCTAACACTGTCTCTTTCTTTTACAAATGACACATTGAAAGAAAAAGAACATAACTTTATATACATGTCCAAGTACTGAGCTATTTACCCAAAACTATTTTAGTAACTGTATTTTTTTTAAAAAAAGTTTTAGTTGTAGAAGGACACAATATCTTTATTTATTTTTATGTGGTGCTGAGGGTCAAACCCAGTGCCTCATGCATGCGAGGCAAGTGCTCTACCACTGAGCTACAACCCCAACCCGTAACTGTATTTTGATAGCTCTTCTCAGTGTTTTCTATTTCAAAACACCTGGGTAAGAGCTTTGAGGTTCTGTTAATGTTTTAACCCCCTGCAAAGCTGCCTTTGTAGAAACCAGAGACGACTCTGCTTTTTGACCAAATAGCTGATACCAGGAACATAAAAATATTCATTTCCATTCTTCTCTAGCCTCTTTCTTCAACTCCTTCAATGAAAGATTCACTCTCTGGTGAACTTGGACCTGGGAAAGATGTGTTTGCTGGGAGCAGGCCTGGGGCTGTCCTTGGGGTCCACCACGTGAACTGCTTACAAATCCTTGCTGTGACACAAGCCATCACTCTTAAAGCAGCTCAAGGCTGGGAGGGTTCTAAGAACCCGATGGTTTAACGTTAATTCTATTTAGAGAGCTAAGATAAACTGCATTTCCAGAGTATTTTTAAAAGCTTATGATAACATGGCAAATTTTGTACTGTCTGTTTTTTACCAAAAGTCAAGAAAAGGCTTATGGGATAAATAGAAGCTTTCACCTACAGGCCCACACGTAATGCTCTCCATCCCCTGGGGAAATGACTTTGTTTTTCTCATCATTATACCAAGGTACAGTGGCTTGCTAAGGGCAGAGGGCAGTAGTGGGACTAACCAGGTTTGAACTCTGCTCAGCTTTACTCCAAAGCCTGTCCCTTTTCCCACCGTGCTACAGCTTACTGACCTGAAGTTTGCATACACACCCATTGCTTGCATGGCTTGTTTTGTTTTTGCTAGATGTTATTCTTCTCTTATGGGAAGAATCAGCTTTTCTGTGCCTGAGAGATTTGTCAGGGACCCTTAACAAGGGCTCTCAGCCTCTTTTCATTGAGAGAGAGTAGAGTGATTAAGTGCCTCAGACTTAATGCTTTTAATGTGACTCAGTGTCATGTTTCCTGAATTTGATCCCCAAGCCTTATACTTGTATACTGGATAATATTGGGAAAATTACTTCACCCCTCTGAGCCTCACATACCTCTTCATAAAGAAGAAATGCAGGTGGGATGATAAGGATGGTTAAATGAAATAGTGCCAGGCCCATGGTAGGCCTGCAGGATACCAGGGGCTCCTATGGCCATGCTGGGCTTCCCCTGGAGGTTTCGAAGGTGGTACTCTGGACCCTTCAACTTTCCAGGGGAGGAACTGAGAGGCTGAAGTTTCATCAGCTGATAGCTGGGAAACACCACTACTCATGTGATGATAGGGTGAAGGTGACTTGGTATAGAAAGCCAAAGAACTGGGAGAAGGTCATTGCCTTAGAGAACTGGTTCTCAAAGGGTGGTCCTGGGCCAGCAGCAGCATCCCCTGGAACTTGATTGGAATGCAGATCCTGGGCCTTACTCCAGACTTGCTGGGGGTGGATGCTGGCAGTGTTGTGTTCAAGTAAACCTTTGGATGATTCTGGTACCTGTTGAAGTTTGTGATTTTTAAAAATCAGCCTTTGCTTCATTCCAAATATACTGAGATTGTACATGCAACTACTGAGGTAGATCTCTGAAGATAGGTACACTTGTACTAAGAAAAGGAGAGGATCCATTGATACAGGGGCTTAGTTATATTTCTAACGAGGACAGAAAATCCTTTTCCTTTCTCATTGTAAAACCCGGTGGCCAGCATGTGGACCAGAGAAGCTGATGGCCAGCACAGGTGAAGGCATGGCCTTGATCTAAAGCGGACCCAGAGCAAGAAGTCGTTTCTGCTCCTCAGGAGCCGCAGCGCTTCTCCCTGAGGGTGCCAGCGTCTCTCTCACACATTCTCACTCTCGTGGTTGCTGTTTATGTGGGTGTTGAAAGCAGTTGCTTGAACAGGAACGTTCTGCCTTCTTGTGTCCAAACGGTGACTGCAAAGCACATCAAAAAGTGTCTCCCACCCAATTCAGCAAAATACCCCCATCTAGTGGCAGCTGAGCCGTCTGAGCACACATGAGCACAACTTCTGCTGGTTGATGGAGTAGTGGGCTCTGCTCCTGATACCAACCAGCGTCAGGATGCTGCTCCTCCACCATCAGCTGGAAAGGGGCAGTCTGAGGATGCTGTAGTAGTTACTCAGCTTCTTATGTGTTGGCTTCTGTTTCTCCCTGCTTCTCTGAAGCCATCCTATCACCCCGTGTTTTGTGTTTTCTTTGGGTACCACGCATCTCTTAGGCTGCCTGTTCTTATTTGCTTCTTCCTCTTTCCTCAACCTTCTTGCCCCCCAGATCTCAGGGTAGACATTTTTCTCTACTCAGATTTTCACTTCCACTTTGCTATAGCTGAATATGTATTTCTTCCTTTCTTTGAGATCTTCTACCTCTCTCTCTTGAAAACCTGTGTCTTTTCCCTGCATCCCATTTGAGATATTTCCAGACTCCTCCAGGGTGCAAAGGTACATCTCATCTTGAGTAGGTAGAATTGTTAACAGCCCCAGGCAGCCTGTTTCAGCTGGAGTCTGGGTAGCATGAGGTCATTTGGGCCGTGGGGCTAGTCTTGGCCATCTGTAGATGATGGGTATATCTTCAGCCACTCACAATTGGTGCTGGAATTTACAGAATTGAGCATCTTCAAATTACAGCTCATCTCATTCGACTATAGCAGTTGGTGATGTGTGAAATGTTTAGTTTTCCAAATTTATTCCTCGAAGCTCTAAAAACATAATAACAGCTACTATGTATTGAGAGTCCTTTGTGTTTTAGTTAGACTATTGGTTCTCAGACTTCAGCAGGCCTCAGAATCCCTCAGAGGGCTGTTCAAACACAGGCCACACACAGGGCTCTCCCAGGACTCCTGACTCCTCTGATGAAGCTCCAGAAGTCTCAGTTCTAGACGTTCCCAGGTGGTGCTAATGCTTCTGGTCCAGAGACTACACTCTGAAAACCACTGCCGCGGGTCATCCAGCAGGTGTCCAGTGACGCCATCTTCCTCACCGGGTTGTGTAGTGCCATCCTCCTCACAACCCTGTATATGAGGAATTATATTCCATTTTACAGATTAGGAAATAAAGGCCATGAAAGGTCAAGGATAGCACGAAACAAAGCCAGGATTTGAAGCCGAAGCCCTTACGGCTACTATCCACCTCCAGCCAGTGTCTCTGGGTTTCACGGGGCTGATGAGGTGGGTACTCAAGATTCTCCTTCACAGGCTTGTCACAGGATGTGAGACTCAAAAGAGCTCTTAGTCCCCTCTCTCCACTCAGGGCCCTTACTATTTGGAGGAGGGGCTCAGGGTCCTCCATGGTTTCCCCTCTGGGTGAGATCTTGGCTCACAGCCTGATGCTGTCTTTCATCTCATATAATTTCAAGTTCCTTGTTCAAATGTTTGCTAAGATTCTCCTTTGAGAGAGGCCCATGTGTACAAAAGAAGCCACTTGTGCTGTGAAGACTTGACCTCTTTCATGGCACAGCTAGAATTATACCAGGATGAAGGCTCCTCCTGCTCCGGGGGTGGGGATGGAGAAGGAGGGGGAGCTGAGGTGTCTGGATCATCTGTTCATCCCGTGAAGGCGCTACATGTGCATTGCCTTGGTCATGAATCCTCTCCCTGCAGACTATTGCTAGGCTCCTGGGTTTGACCGGTGCTAGACATTGGCAGGAGATTGGGGGGTGGAGGGTGTTCCACATCCACTTCTCTGTGGCTGCGTTTCTGGCAATGGCTGAGCATTTTCCAGGGCTCTGCTCCTACTCTTGTCCCTACTATTGTTTGCTTGGCTTTTCACCTGTGTAAAAAATTCCCTGGATTATATTTCCTTTGTTCTAAGGAAATCTGGAGTGGTTTCTCTTGCCTCCTTTGGGTCCTGACTAGCATGACCTCTTTCTCCTTATTCCATGCGGAGGTCATTTCTCTGTTCTAACCTAACTCCACTTTGTCATTAGGATGCATCTGCACTCCCATCTTTGCCAATAGCTATGACTTCAAGGACAGTCGTATCTAATTCAGTGCCAAGTCCTTAGTGTTTAGTACCTGACTTTCAACAGGTTCAGTAAGCGTGATGAATGAAAGGATGATAACATGTGGCAAGGGCTGAAGATGACATCAGAACATGCAACATTCAACATGTGAGCCACAGTTGAGATTCACCCTGTGGAAGAATCCATGTATCCTTCCCCGCAATCTGACATAGTGATGCTAAGCCTTCAGCTTGTAGTCCAGAGCACAGATTTGTTATATACATAAATTTGAGAGTGTGTATCTGCTATCTACTGCTACATTATGAGCCACGCCCCAAACAACAATTTGTTATTTCTCAAGATCCTGTGGGTTAGGACTTGGGTTGGTGTCAGCTGATCTTGCCTGAGCTCACTCATTGACACTTTGGGGAGCAGATCCTTAGAGACTGCTGGCCTCATCCACAAGTCTGGGACCTCAGAAGAAGTGGCTGAGACAGCTGCCCCCCTGCTCCTTCCCTCCATATGAGTGTTAGTCTCAAAGAGGCCAGCCTGGGCTAGTTCACAAGGTGGCAGAGTCCAGAGGCATCAGGAGAAGGTCCAGGGCCCCTTGAGGGGGAGGCTTGGCAGTGGCACAGTATCACTTCCTGTGAATTTTGTTACAAAGGTGGCCAGGAGCCCAGCCCAGATTCAAATGATGGGGAAATAGACGTACCTCTTCATAGGAGGGGCTTCAGAGAATTTATATTTAATCTACCGGGGGTGGTTATCAACACAAAACATTCTTTATTACAATATTCAGTACAGGTGTAGATTTAAAGGTGACTCAACTAATCTCTCCAGACCCACAGTGGAGAGCTGCCCATTGTCTAGGCTTTTCTTAATTCCTGGTCTGACCACCAGATGGTGGCATTGTTCAGGCGACCTGGAGTATTTCAATGCCTGCACCAAATTCCGCCTGGAAATGCCATTAAAAGGCATGGGAATCTTGTCCTTTTTACTGCAAATATCACCTGATCACAATGGAAACATCACAAAGGAATATTCATTGCAATAAAGCAGTGTTGGCTTACTCATAAAGTTTTAAATTTTAAATTAAATTTAAATATTGTAATTATATTGTACTGATTTTATGATAGTGGTGTAAATAGTTCTATATCAGGGATTTCTTTCTTTCTGCATCACTGTTGTTTTTCATAAACTTAAAAAAAAACAGTGCATGCACTAATTGATGACATCCGATTAAGGTCTGAAGTTTAGTTCATTGTATGGTGTTAATCACAATTTCTTGGTCTTGATAATCCAATTTATTTACAGTAGTCCCCCTTATTCATGAGGGATACACTCCAAACCCTTAGTGGATGCTTAAAACCGTGGACAATCCTGAACCCTATATATACTATGTTTTTTTCCTAGACATACATATCTATGATTAAGTTTGTCAGTAGGCACAGTAAGAGATCAACAATAGCTACTAATCAAATAGAGTAATTATAAAATATATAACAATATTATAAAATATACTACAATAACTTAGGTAAAATAAGAGCTACTTGAACACAAGCACTGCACACCACAATAGTTGATCTGATAAGGGAGGCCACTCTGAGGTGACTAACGGACAGGTAGTACATACAGTGTGGATATGCCAAACCAAGGGATGATTCACGTTTTGGGCAGGACAGAGCAGGATGGCACAAGATTTCATCACGCTACTCAGAATGGCACAATTCAAAACTTGTAAATTATTTACTACAGTAACTTTCCATTCAATATTTTCAGACTGCAGTAGACTAAAGCTGTGTAGCTAAACCCACAGAAAGAGAAATGGGGGCAATTGGGAGGAAATGCTGTGTACAAGATGTCAACTATTGAGGGAAGCTGGGCCCTATTTGTACGATTTTTTCAACTCTGTGTGTCTATAATTATTTTGGAATAGAAAGCAAAAACAAAACAAATCAAAAATGAAAAACAATTCTCAAAATAAGTCGTGCCTGGTTGTGTATTGCCGGTCTTTTCATTATTGTGTGGAAGAAGAGTTGAGCATTGATTTTAAAAAGCTTCTCTGGTTGTTCTGGCCAAGTAGCACTGGATTCTCACTCCTTCACATCCTCTGGACACTTCTGCAGAATGCTGTGGACTCAGAGCACTTGCTGGTCAGGCTGATCAGCCATGGTACAGAAGCCTGGTGCCCAGCATGCAGGGGTACACACACCTGTGCTGCCTGCTTTCTTTCCCTCCTGGATTCAGAGTGTTATAGGGACAGACGAGGCAGGGCACCGAAGATAGCAGGAAACAGTTTTATTTGGCTGCAGGCAATCTCAGAGGGCACAGCTTTTGCTATAATCAATTAATCCCCTGAACCCCGAGTTCAGATAGTTTCAGCACTTTGTACCCAGCATGTAAGGGGAGGGGCTCAGAAGTTGACAGTCTACAGAAGTTCACTGTTCAGGGCAAGTTAACCCTTCAAGGACAACACCTGAGAAGGGGAGAGCTTCTTCTCCCCTTTCTTTCCTCCCCCTGCCAGCTGTTACCATGGAGCCCAAGTGGTAACTTCTCTTATTAGAAATGTAGACATCTCTGTGAAGCCCAGCTCAAGGCCAGAGGCCTTGTTAAAGAATTTGTCTTTCTTCTTCTTTTTTTTTTTTTTTTTTCACATTTTGCATTTGCAAACACACTTTTAGAAACAACTATACTGGATACATGTTTGTGAAAAACAAGTAAAGGGGCATTCAGAACCTGGAGTGCTGATTTCTTCCCAGCCAGTGGCCAAGTAAAATACAGCAATAGGAAAATAGGAAGTTTAACTATATTGAACTTTTTTTTTTTTTTTTTTTTTTTTTGGTAGAGACTCTTTTGCTTATGGTCTTAAAATGAATTACGGCGAAGATTTCTGGAGAAGCTTAGTTAAGATTTTTTGTGGAGGAAGAGGTTCCACTACAAGAGAGCCTGGTCAAGTGCCTCCTACACATCCAGGGCTTGTCCTCTGAGAGAACAGTTTGCTTGTCTTGACTGTGTCTTACAGAACTCCTCCAAGGCTCATGGGAAGGCATTTTTATCCTCATCTGTGGGTAGGAAAACTCACTTCCAGGGATAACTAAGTAGTAGACCCAAAGCTAGATTAAAAAAAAAATTGTTTTTGTTTTTAGTTGCAGATGGACACAATACCTTTTTTTTTTTTTTTGTACCAGGGATTGAACTAGGGCACTCGACCACTGAGCCACATCCCCAGCCCTATTTTTTATTTTATTTAGAGATAGGGTCTCACTGAGTTGCTTAGCCCCTCCACTGCATCTGGCTAATACCTTTCTTTTATTATTTTTATGAGGTGCTGAGAATCAAACCTAGTGCCTCATACATGCTTGGCAAGTGCTCTACCATTGAGCCACAACCCCAACTCCCCAAATTAGATTTTTTTTTAAATTTAGATTTTTTAAATCTAGACATCCCTTGCTAATTCTTAAATAGATTAAAAAGAAAACAACTTTTAAAAAAAGTTTTATTAATTTTATTTTTTAAATACATGACAGCGGAATGCATTACAATTCTTATTACACATATATACCACAATTTTTCATATCTCTGTTTTTTATAAAGTATGTTGACACCCAATTCGAGTCTTCATACATATACTTTGGATAATGATGTCCATCACATTCCACCATCCTTGCTAATCCCCTGCCCGCTCCCTGTCCCTCCCTCCCCTCTTCTCTATCTAGAATTCATCTAATCCTCCCATGCTCCCCCTCCCTACCCCACTATGAGTCAGCCTCCTTATATCAGAGAAAACATTCGGCATTTGGAAAAACAACTTTTTCAAGTGAAGTAAAATTTCTTTTAAACTTGACATGTTTCAAACTCTTAAAACAAATTTTTAAAATTTTTTAAAAATTATGGACACAATACCTTTATTTTTTTTTAATTTATTTTTATGCGGTGCTTAGAATCAAACCCAGTGCCTTACACATGCTAGGCAAGTGCTCTACCACTGAGCCACACCCCCAGACCGACATATTTTAAACCCTTTAAGCTGTAATTTTGCGTGCTTTTCTTTGTTAACTTGCTCTATGATAATGCAACGTATAATACCTTTTAATGTTCATGCAGTGTTTGAAGTGGAGAAATGACACTTTCACTTACAAATACTTGGAGAAAGTGGTGTTAACGTTTTTCCTTCATCAATGAGAAAACAATGGGTAGCAATGGGTTTAGTTATTCTGTGGGAAGAAGGAATTTCCTGAGATTGAATCGCTGGCAGGAGGAGACGGTTATTTTTTGCTGACCAAAAGAACATGAGAACTTTCCAGCTAAAATGCTAGCTTAAACTGTGAAAATTATCAACAGCATTCAACGTGCTTTTTTGAATCTACCACACCAGTCGGGTCAGCAAACCTGGAGAGGCTGTGACCCGGGCCATGGCCGCTTTCTGTCCCTATGGATTTGTCTATTTGGATATTTCCTGTCAGTGGAGTAGGGCCTTTTGTGGATGGCTTCTTTCATCATCTTTTGGTGTTTTCGTGGTTGAGCTTTGTTGTGCAGACTTCATTTTACATTCTGAAAGACTGCTCTGTAAAAGACACCGTGGGGCACGAGTAGAAGAAGAAATCATGGTTCATGCCCTAAGGATGCTTGTCTGCTGGAGAAGAGGGGCATACATCCAGCAAATTCTGAGACGAGGCAGTGACACTAGTGATACACGAAGGAGGGCCAACACGACCCAGATTCAGGGGCTGAGGGGTGCATGGTGTGTCTGGTAAATGTGGGTAGCAGGTGACATGGAGGACCTGCAGGGAGATGAAGGGAAACTTGGCTCAGCCCGGCTGAGGACCTTTCTGAGAAGTTTGGACTCACCCACTGGCAAACGGGAGCCACTGATGGTTTTGAGCAGAGGAGTGCTCCACCTGGCTATTTGAGAAGACAGCCCTGGTGGCTTCGTGGAGCTTCATTTGGAGCTGGGAGTGGTGGGAGGGGACATTAGAAGGAGGACACAGATCAGAAAGTTGCTGCAATAATCCAGGCAAACATGTTGACCAGGGCCTTAGCAGTGGGCATGATGAGGAAGAGATGGAGACTGTCTGTCTGCTCTGTCCTGCCTTGGCCTGCATGTGTCTGGGGACAGGTTGTAAGTGATAAAAGTCTTTTATGGCACAACAAGGGAAGGCTTTATGTGCCTCCATGACAGAGCCTGGGAAATGGTTTCTCCCATTTCTACAGTTTGCCCTCAGTCCTTTGAGCCAACCATCAGGGATTTTCAACCTTTAGACTTAGTGCGAACTTCCTTCCGGGGCTGTGGGGCTTTTCAGGAACTAGCCAGACTGTCTCTTATGTCTGGTCCCTGCTGGAATAGGACTCAGGACTAGAGTAGTTGTCCCCATGCTGAGGAACTTAGAGGCTGAAGGGTTGCTTGTGACAATAAGGCAAGTGACAACAGGGCTGAGGCTTGAGCCCGGGTCTTCTGACTTCCAGGGGAGTATGTTCTCCTCTGAACCATGTGCCCTGCACTTGACCTCCATGCCGTCTGCCACTGAGGATTGGGTGACCACCTCCACTTGTTCTGATTTTACCTCCGATGTGCAGCATAACTCCTTTCCCCCTCTTTCCAGCTGTTTGCTTGGATGGGGGAGGAGAGCTTCAGGTGAGGGTGACAGTGCTTCTGAGTCCTGGCCTGTCGTCTCCTCTCCTCCTGCACACCCCTGGCAGGTGAGCTAGGGCCAGTCAGTTGCGTGTTTTTCTACCTCAGCCAAAGCTTCCATCCCTGCCACAGGGAGCAGGAGCTGCTCCTTGAGCAGGAGAAGGGAGCCTGGGCCTGCAGTTTGCTCTTTCTCTCTTACCACAGGCATTTTCTCCTCAGGCCTGAATGGAGTTCTGGGTGGTTTTGTGTGCAGGGCCCCAGGGGGATTATGCTGGCCACATTCCCAGGAATTGCATTCTCTCTGAGAAGCCAGAGGTTGTGTGGCATCATTCCAGCTGAGCTGAGTAAGCAGCCGCCTCCTGCCTCTGAAGTCACTGCTCGGCACAAAGGAGCAGGTCCTCTGTATCTGAAAGTCAGTGACCCATGCGGGGACCAGTTAATCTCTGCAGATAATCCTTGTTCATTTGGGATAAACAAGGAGGGCAATGAAGGATCAACAGGCTCCAGAGAACACTCAAATCCCAAACCCTGGCAGAATTCACTTTTTAAAAACCAGAATCCTTCTATTTCTTCATGAAACCCCAGAGCACAGCTAAATGTAGTACCATCTACACACACACACTTAAAGAGTGCTCAGAGTGCTCATCTTACAACCCTCGGGCCTAAATATTCTCCAGTATCTATCACATTTGCTGGGGTCAGAAAATCAGGAAATGTCAATAACAAACAACACTCTAGTAGTGGAGTTTAGGATTAAGTAAACCAACGTTTATTGTGAACCTAGCATGGAGGTGAGTATTGTGCTATAGTGGATGGGAAGAGATATGAGATTTAAACCTTGCTCTGATGAAGTTTGCTAGTTGGGAAGATGTGATCTAAGAACATAGGAAAGACCCTCCTATGACCAGCATCATGCTCACTGGGAAAACCTGAGAAGTATTCCCAGTCAGAGTCAGAAATAAGGTAAGAATGTATATTGCCACTGCTTTCAATAAATTGTGCTTGAGGGCCCTGCCAATACAACAAGACAAGAAAAATAAATGAAGCAAGAGGATATAACATAAGAGACAAAGTTCTTGTTATATGAAGATGATACAATTGTATATTTTCAAAATCCAGGAACTTTAAAAAGTATTACATATAATAAAATAGATAAGCAGAAAGTCAGGACATGGTGTCAACCTATCAAAAGTAATATCATTTCTGTAGAATAGCAATAACCTATAGGAAACATTATAGAGAAAAAAATACTGTTCACAATAGCAACTAAACTTTAGGGTACCTAGAAGTAAATTAAATAAAACATAAGACTTTAATGGAAAAACTCATTAAATTTTCAGAGTATGTAATTCATGGAGTATATGTTCATAGATGGAATAACTCATTATCATAAAAGCATCTCATTTGAGAGAATTTCAATTAAATTCCCAATAGAGTTTCTCTTGGCCTTACACAAACTAATTCTAAAGTTCATTTGAAAGAGTAAGATACATTACTAGATCTGATACTTCCTGAGGGCAAAACAGTAAGAAGATCAGGAAAACAAATTTGAGAACTGGGAAACGATCATTGTAAATTAAGCATGCAGCAGTTGTGCATTATCAACCAGTGGGAAAGGCTGAACTCCTCAGTGACTTATTTTGAGAAAACTGGATTTCTATAGAAAAATACTACATTTATATCTCACAATATACACCAAGATAAGTCTCAGTTAAATCAAAATGTGAAAATCAAATCATTAAAATCTTTAGAAGAGGGCTGGGGATGTGGCTCAAGCGGTAGCGCGCTCGCCTGGCAAGCGTTCGGCCGGGGTTCGATCCTCAGCACCACATACCAACAAAGATGTTGTGTCCGCCAAAAACTAATTATATATATATATAAAATTCTCTTTCTCTCTCTCTCTCTCTCTTAAAAAAAATAAAATCTTTAGAAGATAGCCCAAGTGGAATATCTTTATGACCTCAGGAGTCAAAAAGACTTTCTTATGAATGGGGGAAAATGTGGTATCTATGCACAATGGAATATTATTCATCTGTAAAGAAGAATGAAACCCTGTCATTTGTGGCAACATGGATAAGACTACAAGACATTGTGTTAAATGAAAGCCAGACACAGAAAGACAAATGCATATGTTCTCACTCATATTGGAAGCTAAAAAAGTTGACCTCGTAGAAGTTGAGAATAGCCAGGTACAGTGGCACACACCTGTAATCCCAGTGGCTGGAGAGGCTAAGGCTGGAGGATCGTAAGTTCAAAGCCAGCCTCAGCAAAAGTGCAGCCCTAAGCAACTCAGTGAGATCCTGTCTCTAAATATAAACTACAAAATAGGGATGGGGATGTGGCTCAGTAGTTGAGTGTCCCTGAGTTCAATTCCCAGTACCCCCCACCCTCCACCCTACCCCTTCAAAAAAAGATGTTGACAATAGAGTAATGGTTACCAGATACTGGGGAGGGTGGCAAAGAGGAGATAGAGAAGAGTCAGTTAATTGTACCAAAATGTCATTATTTGGTACAAAACAGGAGGATTAAGTTCTAGTGTTCTATAGGATAGCAGGACCATAGTTAGTAATTGATTGTATTTTACACATTAGCTAGTAGGGAGGAGTTTTGAATGTTTCCAACAAAAAAGAAAGAATAGAAATTTGATGTGAGAGACATCCCAATTACCCTCGTCTGATTATTGCACCTTGTATACTATGCCAAAATATCACACTGGACCCCAAGAATATGTACAACTATGGGTCAATATAAACCTTAAAGACATTTGTTAGAAAAGATTTTAAAAATCTCAATTCAGAATGAAAAGATTAATAAATTTAACTAAGTTAAAATGTCATTATTTATGGATACATAGTATAATATTATGAGCTTGAAGAAGTATATACATAGCTACTGATTCTAGAAGAGAGGGAGGGGGAAGCATGGGACACCAACTTTATCTATAATATTAAAAATGACAAAATGTAAGCATTAGTTAATGCTGAATGGTAGATGCACAAGAGTTTGTTATACTTTAAATATTTATTTTTATTTTTTAAAATTTTTTCTTTTGTGGTGCTGGAGAGCAAACCCAAGGCCTTGAGCATGCTAGACAAGCACTCTACCACTGAGCAACATCCCCAGCCCTTCATATATTTTTTTAATTTAAATAATTTTTTTAAAGGAAACACAAGGCAACCACCAACCTCAGCATGTAGCATGGAAGCCATGGTTTGTAAGGGAAATTGCCAGGCAATTCCAAAGACAGATTCTGGTCTTCGCATGATCATCCCCAAGTAGCATCCAGGGGATGTCTTACTCTGGAATTCCAGACAAGAGAGATGCACAGGTCTTCCTGCCTTGCGGGCTCTCACATTTTCTTTCCTTTCTGTGGGAGAAGTGGTAACTGCTGGAGGAGCAGAGAAGGAAGGCATTATGGGAAGTGAACTATACAAGCGTACAGCTCTATTCAGGCGCAGGGAAGTGATTATGGGGCATGAAAGTCACTCACTGGACCTCGTAATTCACAGGTCCTGCCTGACTTCATTTAAGCCCCAGACCTTTCTGTTTCCCTTGACAGGTGACTCTGGGCACCTCATAGTGATAAGGATGCTCACAGCTGAGTGGCAGAGAATCTTGATCAGCTGGGACAGCGTCTGCTGATATTGATCAGTTTCATTCGTCTTCAGTATTGCTTTGTAGTCATGAGGCCCCATAAAAAGCCAAGAAAATATACCCAGGTCTGATGGGGTGAGGAGGAGGAAGGGTGTGAAGAGTCTCCAGGGAGGACTGGTATTTTGATCAAGGTGGTCCACCGGGGGCTGGTGATTTGAAAAAAGAAATATTGCAATCCTGCCTCACCTAAAGGTTTGCCTGAGTTTTTTGCACAATTTTTCATATCTCTGTTTGTATAAAAAGTATGTTCACAACAATTCGTGTCTTCATTCCTGTACTTTGGATAATGATGTCCATCACATTCCACCATCATTTCTGACCTCATGACCCCTCCTTTCCCCTCCCACCCCTCTGCCCTATTTAGAGTTCATGTATTCCTCCCATGCTCCCTCTCCCTACCCCACTATGACTCAGCCTCCTTATATCAGAGAAAACATTCGGCATTTGTTTTTTTGGGGGATTGGCCAACTTCACTTAGCATTATCTTCTCTAACTCCATCCATTTACCTGAAAATGCCATGATTTTATTCTCTTTTATTGCTGAGTAATATGCTATTGTATTATATGTCACATTTTTTTAATCCATTCATCTATTGAAGGACATGTAGGTTGGTGAATTGTGCTGCAATAAACATTGATGTGGCTGTGTCCCTGTAGAATGCTGTTTTTAAGTCCTTTGGTTATAAACCAAGGAGAGGGATAGCTGGGTCAAATGGTGGTTCCAGTCCCAATTTTTCAAGAAATCTCCATACTGCTTTCCATATTTGCTCAATCAATTTGCAGTCCCACCAGCAGTGTATGAGTGTACCCTTTCCCCCACATCCTTGCCAACACTTATTGTTGTTTGTATGCATAATATCTGCCATTCTGACTGGAGTGAGATGAAATCTTAGAGTAGTTTTGATTTGCATTTCTCTAATTGCTAGAGATGATGAACATTTTTCATATATTTGTAGTCCCTAATCTCCATCATGTGGGTTTTGGCCCCAACTTCCTTAATAAGACTCCTTTGGCACAAGAATCAAGAATCAATAAATGGGATGGATTCAAACTAAAAACTTTCTTCTCAGCAAAAGAAACAATCTGTGAGGTGAATAGAGAACCTACATCTTGGGAGTGAATCTTTACCCTTCACATATCAGATAGAGCACTAATATCTAGGGTATATAAAGAACTCAAAAAGCTAAGCACCAAAAAAAAAAAAAAAAAAAAAAACCCAAATAATCAGTAAATGGGCCAAGGATCTGAACAGACACTTCTCAGAAGATGATGTACAATCAACCAACAAATATATGAAAAAATGTTCATCATTGCCTGAGTTTTTTCATCTGTGAAATAAGGCTGACCCAAGGAGACAAGCAGAATATGGGAAATCATTTCCTTTTGGCCTGCAGAGAGAGAGAGATTTGAAGACAAAGAGAAAGGAGAAGGATAGCATGACTTCAATTGAGTATTTATAATTATAGTTTTTGCTGCTGTCAATCCAGTAAGGGAATGTGTCCAAGATCTGGGTGATCTTAAATATCATGTGAGTGGACAGATTCTTCAAACCATAGGATGTCTCTGCAAAATCTGCATGAAGGATAACAAGAGAATCAGAGTGGGAAGATGGGAGCACTCTCTAATGGTCCCTCTCCACCATGGGAATGGATTTTAAGAGACTCTATTGAGAATCTAACTAACTGGAGAGGCGGTTGCAGCAGCATCAGGTTGGGGTGTAGACAACATGCTCCCTTCATTCGGCCTATGCTTTCTTTAGCATGTGCTAAAGAAATTTCTTTTCTTTCTGTTGTGGCCTAACTCTAATTTTTTCCTCTATCTTCTCTTTCTTGGGAGAAGAGGCATTTCTTCATTTCATTTGCCATCTCTTCTCGGCATCTTCTGGGTATTTTTTTTTCCCCTTGCCAGGTGGTTTGAGAAATTGGGGGCTTGGTGCAATTGTCACAATATTGTTTGTAGGGTATGTTCTAGGGATGCCTAAAATAAACTCACTGTGGCTATGTGTGACTTCGATAATCTTAGTAAAAATGGCCACACTGCTTGAAAACTGCAGTTTCTGAAATTTAGGCAGTGATTTGACTTGGTACCTTTTTAGCTCCATTACTAGTTTGTTGACGTACATGAAAACAGTAACCTTTCAACTAAGGTCAAGCAAGTCCATGGAAGTGATAGAGTTTGTGCAGCAGAAGTCAAAAGTAAAGGGAGGACCTGAGAAAAGCAGATGTTTGCCAGAGGCAAATGTGTGAAATTCCTATTTTCGGTGACCGGTGACCAATGTTGAAGATCTTATACTTTACATCAGTTGTTTTATTTTGTTAGATAATACAGAAAATTAGTGATCAATGAAGTTGCTCTTTAAATTTATTTGGTTTAAGGTAAAAATTGGTTTCTTAAAAACTCTGTGCAGACTTGTTTCTTAAGCCATGGCCACTGTTTGTGCTTCCCCTCCTCCACCATGCAGGGGAAGCTGGGTGGTGCTTCCTCCCTCCCAGGGTCTGGGGCAATGACTGTTCCTCTCTAGTATGCTGCTGTGCCCTGTGGTGTGATGCTTGCTTTTTTGCTGTGTCAGCAGCATTGTTTCTGGCAAGCATCTCCCTGGGAAGCCACGTTCAAGTCCAGGCCTGATGATGGGTCGTGTGTTTTCTATCCCTCCTCTGGTGCCACTTGAATTGTGTGGTTGCGTCAATATTAAGGGAGAGTCTTTCAAGGGTACTGCTAATTACAGGTGCTGACACATTTGTGGCCATGGGCGGCTTTGCTTAAATGTGCACACTAGTCAGAGGCAAAAGGATGTGGACTTGGTTCTGGGGCTATCTCAGTGCCACAAATCAACAAGGAGAAAACTTTCCAATGTTTGTGACATATGAAGGGCGTGTATGTGGTGGGGAAGGGTTACGTAAAAGTAAAATTCGCTTTTTTTCGGGTTGAAAAATAGACACAGAAGTTATTTTCAGTTTAGATGCAGTCACTATGAGTTTGGATCAATTGCTTAACTTCATTAGATTTGAGTTGCGTCATCCATAAGCTGGGGATAACCATAATTTACTTATTAGAAGCTGCACAAGATAGTCTCTGGAGAACCTGTCTGTGGATTTTTTGTTTAAATACAGAGTTTATTGGGTGAAAGCATTAAAACTGCAAAGTACAAATAGAACACTATCGATGTTGGCTTTTGGAAGGAGACTGGGAGAGAAGGAGAGAGCAAATGATCCCCATAGCAAACATTTATTTTTCCTTTCTTTCTTTTTTTGATGCTGAGAATTGAACCCAGGGGTGCTTAAGCACTGAGCCAGATCCTCCGCCCTTTTAATTAATAAATTTATTTTTATTTAGAGAAAGGTCTTGCTAAGTTGCTTAGGGCCTCACTAAGTCACTGGCTTTGAATTTGCAATCTCTTGTCTCAGCCTCCCGAGTCGCTGTGATTATAGGGTATAAGCTTTTTTTTTTTTTTTCCTTAAAGCCAGTTTTGTTCTTTCAGAGCAGTTTTAGGTTCACAGCAAAATTGAGAAGGTAAAGAGTTTTTCATATATACCCCCTGCACACATGCAGTCTTCCCAATTATCAGCATCCTCCGCCAAAGTGGTAATTTTCTTAAAATTGGTGAACCTGCATCAGTACATCTTTACTCTTCTAAGTTCATAGTTTACAGCAGGGGTCACTCCTGGTGCTGTACCTTCTATGGATTTGGACAAACGCACACTGACATGTCGCCATCATTTAGCATCATGCAGAGTATTTTCACTGTGCATCCCCTGTTCACCCCTTCCCACTGACCCCTGACAGTCTTCACTGTTTTGCCTTTTCCAGAAAGTCATATAGTTGTGACCATGCAGTATACAATCCTTTTCAGATTGATGTCTTTCACTTAGTCCTATGCATTTAAAGTTTCTCCAGGTCTTTACATGGCTTGACAGCTCCTTTCTTTGTAGCATTGAATAATATTCCGTTGTCTGGATGCACCACAGTTTATTTATCCACTCATCTACTGAAAAGCGTCGGAGTTGCTTTCAAGTTTTGGCAATTATGAACACAGTCGCTATAAACATCCGCGTGCAGGTTTTTGTATGACCACGTCTATGGATTTTTTTTATTTACTAAACACTGAGACAGAAGAGTCTGGACATAGAATGTATTGAAAGGAAATGCATACGTGCTTGGTTGTTCTCATTCCCATTGTAAGTGTTACCCACACTTCAAAAAATAAAGCAGCTACACAGAGTTTAGCTAATAAAGCAAACATCTAGGAACTATGACAGGTCCATTGATGGGAAGCCCCTGGTACCGAGAAGCCCCTCAGAGTCCCTGACCCAGCCCAGCCTCCTTTCCCAGTTTTGAGGTAGTGTCCTTGCTTTTCTCTGTAGTTTTACTACCTGTGTTCCCTTTGTGAATTAGGAGGTTACACACTCTCTCTACTCCAGAAATCATGCATATAAAGTTCATAAAAACTTTGATTTTCTATTTTATAATACCAGGTTCTTGGAACACTCTCAAAACACTTAGCCTCTCCCAACTTATTTTCTCTTGTTGTGTGTTTTAATTCTGTGTTTTTAAAGAATATCATGAAATGCGTGGCTCTACACAGTTGGCGTTCGTGTCTCTCCTGCTGCATTTCCTACCCTCTTTGCTCTTCATTCCCCTTCCTGTTTCACCCTCCTGTGTGATCGGGTGCTTTCTGCCCAAAGCACAACCTTTAGAATCTCCTTTGCTGGTGATGGATTCGCTCAGGTTCTCTATGCCTGAGAACTGTATTTCACCTTCATTGTGGAAGGGCATTCTTGACAGTTGTCTTAGTTTCCTACAGTTTCTGTTGCCAGTTGCCCCAAACTTGGCAACTTCTCCTAGTGTTCTGTAGGACAGAAGCCCAGTCCTTTTTACTGTGCTGAAATGGAGACATCTGAGGAACTTTGCTCCCTCTACAGGGTCCAGAGGAGAGTCCAGCGTCTAGAGCTGCTTTCCTTACATTCCTTGGCTCGCGGCTCCCTCCTTCCTCAAAGCCAGCAACCAGCACAATAACTCTGAGGTTGCATTTAGGGCCACCTAGATAATCCAGGATGACGTCCCCATCTCAAGATCCTCAGCTTAATCAATCTTCAGATTCTTTTTTTTTTTTTAATGCCATATTAGGAAACATCCACAGGTTCCAGGGACTATGACCTGATGTTTTTGGAAACCTTATTCATCTTTCCACATCAGTATAGAGATTAGTCATTATTTTCTCTCAACATTTTAAAGATATTCAACTGTCTTTTGGCTCCCCTCCTCCCCCCACTTATTTTTTTTAAAGAATTTAACTTTTATTTTACTTATTTGTTTGTATACAATTCTGAGGATGGAACTCAGTGCCTCACCTGTGCTAAGTGAGCGCTCTACCACTGAGCTACAGCCCCAGGCCTTGGCTCCCATTTTAATGTTGAAATGTCATTTTTCTGTCATTCCTTTAAGGTAATAAGTATTTTTCCCTTAAGATTTTCTTTTAGTTTTGTCCGTTATGATCACTGACAGCTATAATGTGCCTACGTGTTCATTCCTTTATGTTTATTCTACTTGGGATTCTGTGGTCTTTCAACTCCAGTCTTTCAGTGGTTCTGAACAATCTCCAGGAATTATTTCTTTGATATTATCTCAGGCCCATCCCCATTGTTTTCTTCTGGGACCCCCATCAAATGTATGTTGGACCTTCTTACTAAATCCTGCATGCTCAAAGTCCACTCTTTCCATATTTCTGCTATCTGGTGCTGTATCCAGGAGAGTTATTCTTATGATCTAACCTCTAGTTCTAATTCATCTCTTGCTTTTAATCTTTAGCCAAACACTTCAATTAAGATTTTTATTTGTAATTAAATGGTTCCTTTCTCAAAGTTCCATTTGATTCTCTTCAAAATCTACTGGTTTTTAAATTTTTATTCTTTACTTTTTTTTTTTTTTTTTTACAGTTTCTTGTTCCCTGCAGACGCTAGCATGCTCACTGTTTACCTTTTCATGTGGTGAGCACAGGTGAATCCAGTAAGTCTGTGTGGGAAGCCTGTCCAGCTCAGTGTCTACCCCTCTTCCTTACACTGGTCCTCACACATGGTGCTTATTTCTAAGGACTCCTGATTAACCATTTCTTTTTATTCTTGACCACATTGCTAGTTATTGGCCATAAGAAAATATTTGTGGAGCTCCCTGAGCCCTAGGGTAAGTGCTTTCTCCTGTTTAGGAGAGTCCCTACAAACCAAAGTCACTGCCCACCTGTGCTCTCCATCCCCAGGTGCAGATCTTTCAGGGGTATTTTACCCCCTCCTTTTTTCTTTTCCTGCTCTGCTTTGGTTTCTCCCTGGGCCCTAGGGGTGGGAGGGACAGGAAGTACCAGATTAATTCTGGTTTATTCTAACCATGAGGGTGTGGCCCTTCAGGCCCAGCTTAATGAGGTAAAGGTCCCCTGTGCGAGTGTTCCTGTTGGATGTGCTCTGGGCCTTGACCTCTGTCATCCTCACCCCTCCAGTGTCTACAAGGAAGATCAACTGTGCACTCAGATACTCCACTGGTGTCTGGGTTCAAGCTTCCCCTCAAACTGGCCTGGCAGGCTGTGCTAGCTTTCAAGCCCTCAGTGTTTTTAAGGTGACACAACCACAGCTGTTTTCAGCCAAAGGATTTGGGATCCAAATAACCCAACCTACCCAACCTGCTCTTATGGGAAAAAGCTATTACATTTTTATTGTATAAAATTATGCTTATGTGCTTAACAACTCTTATTTTATCCTTAGGAAATTTAGAAACTTCAAGTGCAGAGAGATCAAGGGAATGTAGGACCACAAGTTTTTATTTGTGTGAAGAGATTAGTAGTCGTATGGGAGACTGATCTGGTGCAGACTTCAGGAGTTGGGAGGGGAGTGTGAGACTTTTGCCGGCTGCCCATTAACCTTATGAAACATGAACACGAACACAGTGAAATTGAAAAGCCCATCTTGCTTGATCCCATTTATTTTTTCCCAGGGGATAACTTTAATTGGTTGGTTAAGAAGTCTCATGTTTGCCTCAAAAACAAAAACAAAAACAAAAAAGCAATGACCACCAAAGGAAAACTAGTCAGCTGCCCAGCTGCCCCTGAGCTGCCCAGTGGCTGAGGTCCAGCCTCTCCAAGGGTGGCTATGAGGGCAGTTGGCTTTGATTCGGGCTGTGGAGACAGCATTAGTCAGCGGCTTCTTCTCCCATACCCTGATCCTTAATGCTGCAACGTGTGTCTGTGACAATGAAGGCAGATTCCTGACTGTCTGTGGCTTAGGATATGTCAGGGGATAAGTTTGAGTCACTCAGGTTTGTGAGTCCAGTCTTTGGCCTACCCACAATGTCACGTTTTGTCCAGTTGGTGTTGGATGGAGATTTTAAAACTTTAAATCCCAAATGTCAAGACTGAATTTCTGACCATTTGGCCCTCATATCCCTAACTTAGATGAAAATCTCTGAAATTATCATCAACTAGAGGAAAAGCCTGTAAATCAATCATTGACTCAGAAAACATGCACCAGAGTTCTGTGTGGAAGCACCATGCTGGTGGTGTGGGGGCCTTGCCCTTGGAGAGTTTAGCCTTGTCCTACGCAGGGAACTCCTGTGCGGCCACCTAAGAGAGAAGTGAGATTGGAGGAGCTGCGGAGGATGGTTGTGAGAGGGGCTTTGCTGGATGTTTGTCATCCCATTGCTCGTGGAGTTGATGTGCTGATCTGGCTTCTGCGGTCCTCACACCTCACTGTGCATCCCCCCCCCATGTCTAGGCTCCTGGCAGTGAGCATGACCTTCCCTCTCATAGCAGGAACTGTCATTCTGGTCAAGGAATGGAGGTGCCTGTGCATCTCTGTTTAAGACTCAGCCGAAGACAAAATAACAGTAGGAACCAATCTGGCTGCCTGTCACCATATTTTGTGCCGTCTTATGGTTAATTGCACATCAGAGAGGACCCAATTTCCCGGAAATCATATCGGAATGTATAGTGGAATTTGAGTTAATAAAACTTTGGAGCAAAAGATGTATCTCCTCTCCAGTTCTCTTAAAATGCATTGTTCTGCAGTGTTGCTACCCAAGTGAGGCTGGTGCATTTATTAATTAATGTTGCAAGGACTTCAGTTAAACCCTAAGCAAACAATTGCTGTGTGCTCATTAAGGGGAAAACAGCTTAGAATCAGATGTGCTTCCCTAGTTAGAATTGCAGAGCATATTGCCAAAGAGCTTCTTCATAGCTGTCCCCAGCTTTCTTGGCAAGCTACAGGGTTATTGCCTCCAGCCCCCCAATTTCCTTCACCGAAAGGGTCTCTTCCTACTATGGTTCAGAGGACAGAGTTCACATGCTTTTATTTTGCTTTCTATTTATTTATTATTCTCCTCCCAAGCACATGTTGTTTTTTTCTCCTCCTCTTCCTCTTCCTCCTCCTCTTCTTCCTCCTCCTCCTCCTCCTCTTTGTAGTAGGAAGTGCACTTCACTCCTGAGCTACATCCCAGCCCTTTTTATTTTTTATTTTGACACAGGGTCTTGCCCAGTTGCTGAGGACTTTGAGTTGCTGAGGATGGCTTTGAACTTGCAATCCTCCTGCCTCATCCTCTCACATTGCTGGGATTATAGGCACACACCACCATGCCCAGTTTCTATTTCCTGTTTTTCTGATATTCTGGCTGAATATTTTGATCCCAAACAAATGTGACTTTTGTACTCAGCTTGTTATGAAAGGTCCGTAAAACATTTCACATGGTCTGTTTTTCAGCTTTTATATCTTTATACTCTGGTGTTTGGCAGGGGGTCATGTTTTGCTGACTGTCATACTCTTGCCATTCAACTTTTAATTGAGGTCAGTAGTAAAACAAAGTTGTAAGAGAGTAGTTCCTCCTGCTCCTGAGGGGTACCAGAAAGCAGTCCGAAAGCATGCAAAGTATGGAAATACCAGTGCCTTAAACTTAGAGTGTAGGCCATCCAGTTGTTGTTTTTGTGTACACATGTGGAGGAAAACTGATATCCTGTGGGGAATGTCTACTACTATGTGAGAGGATATTTTGCTCTTTTACAAAAACAGAGAAGGAAGACAGGGCACAGTGCCGGACACGGTGCTGTTGACTGATGAGAGAGGGGACAAAAGGCAACTGGGTTCTCAGGGAGCGTGGACAAAGTTGTTTTCAGCTACTCTGCTACTACTTCAGCGGGTCCCCCACTCTCAGTCTCCCCAGATGCTTCTGATGGGACCCACACTTAGAGGTTATCTCAGTCCATGGGAAGCTAAGTGACATCTGTTTGGAGTGGCTGGCATCCTGTAATCCCAGAGTGCTGTGCACCATTTATTCAACAGTGTCGGTCCATTCCACTGCTTGTTTTTGCAGTGCACGTGGAGAAATGCATTACTGTCTAGACACTGGGCACATAGCAGTAGAAAAGACAGGTAAGAGCCCTGCTCTTTTACAGCTTTTACTCCAGGGATGGGCAGGTAATAAAGCAACAGAATTAAAAATAAGGTAATTGCATAGTAATAAAGGTAGGTTCAGGGAAGGTGACAGTGAATGACCCAATGTCCTGCCTTAGATTCCTAGGTGCAAGGTAGCCTCTTTGAGAAGATGACAGTGGCACAGGATTCCGAGGGTATCAGTCACATGAAGCTCTGAAGCAGTCCTGTCCCATAGAACTCTCAGAATGCTGAAAATGTTCAATGCCCTGCTGTTCATGGTGGTAGCTGCCAGTCACATGTGACCGTTAAGCAGTTGAAATGTGGCTGGTGCAATGGAGGAACTGAGTTTTAAATTTTATTCAACAGGAATAACTTCAATTTAAATTGCTACCTGCGTCTAGTAACTATCCTGTTGGACAGTGCAGCTCAGGTAGAGAGAAGAGCTTGTGCAGAGGTCCCAAGAATATGGTAGCAATGCAGCCCCAGTGTGAGATTTGTGATTAGAGGCTGTGTTCAGTCTTTAAAGGGCAAATCTGCAAAATTCACGGATGCTTCCTGCTTCTGTTTTGTGGGCCCCAGGAGAACCTACGGAGGAATAACACTTAGCTGGGTGGGAATTAAAACCCCTGCTCAACAAAGAACCAATTTCCTTTCCTCCAGTGGGCTCATGCCCACATTGTCTGACTCACCACTCTCTTTCCTCTGCTAGCGGCTGTGCCTGGCCTTTGTCTGTGCAGGATGCAGCCTTTCCACCGGCCAAGCTTGTTCATTCTGGGAACGAATCCTGTCTTTGTTCTTTCCTTGTATTTTCTTGTACCAAGAGGTTAGGACCTTTACCATGGCTCTGTCGGGGGGGTCACTCTGTATTTGACGTGCTGCCTCCCATCCATCCCAGGGGCCTCCTCTTTTCTGGAACTTCTTTTTTTTCCTGATTGCTAAAGATAGCACAGTCAGCCCTGGTTTGAAAGAGAAAGTGGGGTTTAGAGATAGTTTTACCCTAAGTTACCACTTTGTGTTGCACAGGAAAGAAGAGAGGGGTGAGGAGGGGGGAGGGAAGGAAAGGGAGGGGAGAGGACCCAGAGTTGTTTCCAGTGTTTCCACACATGCCACACATGAATTGAGCTCTCTCAGGCCCTGGAAGCTTCTGAACTTCTTGTCCAATGACTGTGCTATTCCAGGCAGCCACTGGCTGGTCCCAGCAGTGGGAGGAGGAGGGAGAGCCAAGGCAGGGAGCAGCTCTGCCCATCCAGCGTGGGGTGGAGGTTCAGCTCCACAAGAATCCCAGGAGAAAGGGAGGTCAGGTAGCCAACCCTGGCTCAGCGTGCTGAGGATTAGAAGAACCCTGCTACACAGCCTGTAATCCTGGACTGGCATGGAGTCGCCCATCATTGGTTGCTCCTACCTTTGTACTTGCATACCCCAAAGAAAAGATTACCCAGTACCTCCCTGAGAGTTACACAGAACCCAGCGGAGAGGATAGAGTGCTAAATTGGAAGTGCTGAGCCCACCTCCATAGGTTGAATGGTCACCCCACCTTTTCTCCTTGGTCCTAGATGACTCTCTGCAATTCACTCAGACCAATGGTGATGGTGCGGGGTGGAGAGAGAGGGGGCACAAGAGGAAAGGGCAAAGGCTGGGGACCTCAGGCTGTAGCATGTACCAAACAGCCCCCTCTGTGCTGGCGACCTTGAGCCCTCTGGTGCAGGAGTCTGAGGTTATAAAATGAACTTCTGTGGTCCCTGGACAATGCGCTTCTATAAGCAGAAGTCTGCTTCTACTGCCTCTGCAGAGGTCTTCCTGGAACAGAACGTGAAAATCCGTCTGAATCATGCGCTTTGGCCTTTGTGTGGAGACAAACGTGCAGTGCCCCATATGAACACCCGCTTCTGCACATACTTGCCTTCACTTTTTTGCATGGGGTCTCTGGGAGAGAAATCTCCATGGTGGGAAGGGGCTGTGAGACATTTAAATCTGCAGGGTTCAATTGAAGGCCCCATAAGTTCCATGGGATGGGGTGGGATTAGTCCAGCTGAATTATTTTGTCTTGTAAAAAGTTATTTTTCAATTGAAAACCAGGCAGGTTTATTAAAGAAAAGTTGGGAAATTTACAAAAGGAGAAAGGAGTAAGAAATTACCTCCGATTCTACCGTCTAGACACATCTGTCCCTGTTAACCTTTAGATGTGTTATCTAAAAGTGTTTCCTACCAAAGAGCTGTATGGCTGTAACTATTATATATATAAAATTTTGCACACTGGTTTTCAATTTAATATGAAATAACATGGAGATAGTAAACTTTGCTTTGTAATGTCTTTGGGACATATCCTTAAGTTCTCACGACTTGGCATTGGGCATCTTGAGTCATAAAGTCTAGGTAACTGGCTGGGCCACACAGTGAGTGGACGATAGAGCCAGGCCCAGCCACATCTCACAACTCCAAGGTGAGCATTTGTTGTGCTCTCTGATTACCTCCCCAGTGTGGGCTGTATACCCCTGCCAGTGTGTCCCTTCAGTACATTGGTGAATTTATCACCTTTGCCTACTTCCATTGGGGATCATGGCACCACCCACTGTCCCCAGGGGTGAAGTCCAGGTCATCTCCTTCCGTTATGGCAGCTGTAGAGACCCATAGCATCATAACACATAGCAGTGTTCATTTGGGACATCTGTGCCTCCTGCTTCTCCCAATCCAAGTTTTACCTCTTGTCCTTGTCCTAGCTCTGGAGCAGGTAGGAGAAAGAGCCAAAGGGAATAGGGACAGACTGGCTGGACCATCCGCAAGGCCTCGGGCTGTGCTGCTCCCTGACTTGCTTCTGTCAGGGTAGGTGGGAAATGTTGTCCCTCCAATCTGACCAAGTTCTTCCCTCCTGCTCAGGACTGGCCTCTGGGTGTACATTTGCACAAGGGCCCATGCTTAGGAGACCCTCCTGCTCCATTGGGTTAACACTGTGCTGGAGCCTTCTTAAAATTCCTAGCAGGTTTTGAACAAGTGCCCTGCATTTTTATTTTGCACTGGGTCTTACCAGCTAGACCTGCTCTGATCATACTCTGAACACGCCTTACCCTAGTCAGTTGTTTCGTTTTACTATAAGTGTATCCTTGACATTTAGGACTCACCTTGCACACTGGGAGGTGTTTAGACCTTGTTTCAGATGACTACATACTAGCTCTGGCTCTTTAGGTGATGAACTGGGTCATTTGGAGCCTCAGGGTGCTCATCTGTAAAGTGGAGATAGTGACCTTAATTTTTTAAGACTCGTGAAAACTGGGAGATGAGTGAAGCAGATCGCATAGCGCCTCACCGTACACACCCATGCTCCATGTTGCCTCTTGTCCCTCCCTCCCAGTGCTGGTATACAGTAGGTACTTAACAATTTACTAAATATTAAATTGGATTTCAGTTTGTGCTTCTCCATTTCCAGATGTCACCTGAGGCATCCTAGTCTCTGGGTAAGTGCTAGGACCATACTGTTAGAAGGGCTCATTCCAGATATTGAATGTGATTCCATGTTCACACTGGAGGAATCACACCCTGGGCCATGTAACTGGGCTGCTTATTTTAATAAAATGAAAGTTCACATTCAACATATCATGCTCCAGAGCTCCAGCTAACAGACACACCCCCGGCTGCACCAGGTTCTGGGCTGTGTTGGATGTGCACCTTATCTCACAATCCTGGAGGTGGGCGTGATCCCCAGTCCCCTTCCCTGTGGCCAGCTGTGGCCGGCTGGCCTCATGGTCTTTGTTCTGAACCACTACACACCACTCCTTCTCCCTCGAGGGGCAGGTGGGAACACGGCCGTGGGTTCTGGTTTGGGGGTGTGTGGAGGAGCACTTTTCAGTAAACTCTAATCCCAAGAAAGTTCTGGGCGTAGGCTGAGAAAGGGCAAATGTCCCGTGGCAGATTGGAGTGGAGCCTTGTGCCCTGGGGAAACCCAGTAGATCAGGGAGGGACCAAGGCCTGGGCAGAAGTGAAGCTGTGGCCAGGTTGGCTAGTTCCTGTAGGTCAGGATCTGGGACTGGCGCCTTGGGGTGTCTGGGACTGAGTTTGGGGCCGAGAGCCAACGAAGCCTGGGGCAGCCTGTGGGCTGTGACTGAATTAGGCCGAGGAGCCCATGGGCTCTCCTGGGAGCGCCCTGAGGCTGCTGGTGGTGGGGGTGCAGGTCCTTGGGGGCAGCTGGGAGCAGGCTGTTGAGACAGATCTGAGAGGCTTTCACTTTGGTTTTGCAGTGAGCTGTATAAGCATCACACACAGAGTCAGCCATCAGCCCCAGCAGGAGGGAGACCTCCCTGGGGCCGGCACACCCCTGGGTGGTAAGGGTAGGAGATGAGCCGCCCCCCATCCCCCCATCCTCCACCAGGGTCTAAGAGCAGGAGAACCTAGTAAGCTTTCATAATTAAGTTGTTTATAAGCTCTTCGGGGTTTTTCACCTTTTAAAAAACATACTCTGTGGAATCATTTTGGAAGGGGATGAATGCCCAGGCATTGCAGATGAACATTGGATTGTCCCAAATGGGACAAACTGGGATGATGATTGCTTTACACGACCTGGCAATGAGGTACCTAGGACAGCAGATTTTGATTTAGAAAATCATGTGAAAGTGAGCCGCGCGCCGTGGTGCATGCCTGTAATCCTAGTGGCTTGGGAGGCTGAGGCTGGAGGATTACGAATTCAAAGCCAGCCTCAGCAAAAGTGAGGCTCTAAGCAACTCACTGAAACCCTGTCCCTAAATAAAATACAAAATAGGGCGGGGGATGTGGCTCAGTGGTCGAATGCCCCTGAGTTCAATCCCCAGTACCCAAAACAAAAGGGAAAAAAAAAAAAAGAAAATCATGTGAAAGTAGTTTGACGGTTTAAGTATGAGCTTTGGAAAGAGAACAGTTAAAAAAAAAAAAAAAGGTGGCTTCTGGGAAGCTTTGTAAGTAATTAAACTGTAAAATATATCAAACTCATCATTTGACCCCAGGGCTTTCGTAACTTCTTCCCAGGGAGGAGCATCTTGGCTTTTTTATTTTTCTCCTTCTTTTAAGCGTCAACTTTCCTCCTCCCTTCTCCTCCTTTCCCCTCCCCTCCCCTTCCATCATTTCTTCCTTTCTTTTGTGTTTTCTGTAACACTGGTTGGGGTCCTTAGCCTTAGACGCGGTTTCTGAACCGCAGTGCTATGGATATTGTGGGTACTCCCCTCCTGTCTCTGCCCAGTAAATGCCAGTTTACTGCTTTAGGTTCTGACCACCAAAATGTCTGTGGCATTCCCTGGGAGGCAATGTCACCCCAGCCGCTGCTTGGAGGAAAGGAGAACATTTTTCCTACTGACAGATGTTGCTAGGCAGGTGAGGTGATGGGGGGGGGGGGTTTTCTCTCACCTCATCTCTTGTTCCACCAAAAAAAAAAAAAAAAGCAAAAGAAAGGGCAGGGGTGCAGGAGGTTTGCTAGTTGGGAGACTGTCAGTGCTGTCTGATGTGGCTACATTGATAAAGGTTCTTATGGATACCTTCAGGACCAAATTGTCACCTGTGTAATCCAGAGTAACAAACAAGCAAGCGAACTAAAAATAAACCTCCGACATCAACAACAACAAATAGGGAAGTAAACCAGGCCAGGAGGCTTTGGAATTTTCCTAAAAGTGGCCAGCACAATTAGCCTAAGACTCCTTCCCGCAGAAGCTTTCTCAGGAGACCTCTCTGCATAGAGCTGGCTTGGGTGTTGATATGTGAAGAGGCTGAGAACATGTGGCATAAACATCGACTGATATTGTTGGCCATTTACACTCAGCCTGTGTAATGCAGCAGGAATGGCTCCCGGTGGCATGTGACTCCCCTTCCAGACCGGTATGCAGTGGCTGGGACCACTCTTTCTCTTTCCTTCGCTCCTTTGCTTACATGCCCCCCCTCCTCTGCCCCTTCCCAGGTTCGTGAGAGCTTAAGTGGAGGCTCTTCATGATTGGCATGCAGAAAGCTGGTAGAATGTTGTTGGAATTTTCTAGGGAGGTTCATGCGCGACACCCAAAATGACTCCTGGCTTCTGTGGCCGCAGGTCAGCATTTCATGTCAGGTGCCCTGATCTGTTTCAGAAAGGTAAGGTTGCATGACGTCACCCTACCTCTCCCCAGCCCAAGGGGAAATCGAGGGGTTCTTTTTATTCTTTAGTCCAGGTGGCATTTCTGACCGTATTCTTGGCGCTAAGCGTTTGTGCATGAGTATGCGTTTTGTCTGTACCTCCACCCCCTCCTGTTTAAAAGAATTTTAATAAATGATTCTCAACGGCTGTTTAACATGTGACCTAAAACAGTACCTCATGACCCCAGTGAAATCAGCGATCCCAATGTCAGTAAGTCTGTGTGCTCTTTTTACGCCACTTACTAAACTCTTTCATAAAGAAAAATCGCGCAGCTACTGGAAAACAGATTGCGTTATCACCAGATCGGAGGGACAGCAAGGGGACCGCATTCAGAATTCCGAAATCTTAGGAACAAACGGAGTCTCTTAGGGTTGAGGTGTCTTGTGTTAATTGCTGGAATTTTTTGACAATGGAAAATGAATGTAAAGGCATGAAGTGTCTCGTGTCTGTTGAGTGCAGGATCAGACTCATTCTGAAGCCGGAGGGAGTGCGGGGGTTAGAAGCCATGAGCAAGGGAGGTTTTGCCAGGAGACAGTGCTCGTTGCTTCTAAGTACCTCCGAAGTTGGCCGCAATATGAATTTCAGCAACTCTTAGGTATCTTTAAAAAAAGTTAACAATTTAAAGCAAAACTCTTTTAATAGTCCCCAAGCAAACAAGTGAGCATATAAACTTCCGTAGAGAGGCTAGAGGACATATTTGGACCCAGAAGTGATGATCTGTTAGCAGCCTCAAGTACAACCCAACATGACTCACCTCGTTTTTTTATCTGATGCAATTAAAAGTAGCTTCAACACCCGCGGTAGAGGAATACTGGTTTTCAAGTCCACACTCATAAAATGGACCTCTAATGTATCTTGTACCATGCAAATTTTTTTAGTCTTAAAAAAAAAATCCATCATGTAGCTTTGCTCTTGGTTTCTGCCTTCTGTGCGTTCGAATCTTTTTTGCTTTTCCTGCCTGTTTTTTTTTTCTTTCACATTTTTGCGAAGATGTCAGAAAACCAAAGGGAGAGAGATGGTATTTTCACACACTTGCCCCTCCCCCATGTGCATATACTAACAGCTGCCATGTATGATTTTGTGGAATTTGATATTTTGAACAAAATTACTTCCTTACTTTCCATAGTAATATAATCAATTTTACCATAGAGGACTGTGTTCATGTCAGGCCTTGGCTGCTCCTAATTAGCAATGCATGGGGTGGCAGGGAAAGCGCTGGAGAGCAGTTTCAAGGGAAAAATCAGCCTTCAAGTTTTACCCAGGCTGGCCTCGGCCCAGGCAGTTCTCTGCTTAAATGTTAACCACAGGTTTAGTTTGCGGTGTTCTGAGAAAATATTGAAAGCAGCATGTGCAAATGAAATGGAGATGGGCCTGTCCCTCTAAGGCCTGCTGCTTTGTCCCTTTTTTTTTAAGGTTTTTTTTTTTTTAGTTGTAGATGGACACAATACCTTTATTTTATTTATTTATTTTTATGTGGTGCTGAGCATTGAACCCAGTGCCTCCCACGTGCTAGGCAAGTACTCTACCACTGAGCTACAACCCCAGCCCCTTTTATGTTCATTCTCCAGTCAGTTTTAGAAGGCCACAGCTTTATAAGATAGAGGCAAAAGCCAGAACTAACTTACGCATATTCTGACTTAGGTGGCACTGGGTTTTACTGGCTGCAGTCAGAAAGGTGCGTGTCTTACGGCACCCACTTTGGGAAATGAATGCTTTCCCAATGAGTAGTTAGACAGTTTATAAAGTTCCAACCCTAATGTTCTCATTTACTGGAAGGGATTTAAGGGAAATAAACGCTGCGTATTCCCAACACCCAGAGACTCATATGCCTTACACTTTCTGATGAAATAGCACATTCTGCTAAGGTCTACATTCCCATAAGGTTAAAGACAGTCAGAAATTCAAGTCGGTTGAACAAGTGTTTTTTCGGTGCTTCTAATTTGCCTCTAGTAGCACTGGGCCAGGCAGGCACTTGGGAGTTTGAAAGATTTCAGGATGTGGATAATGTTCTTAAAGCTCTTACAATTTAGAAGGCAAAGGTCCTCTCTAGCAAATCTCACCTGGTTTTCTGCAGCAGAAACTATATTTGTCCTCTGGGGGATATCTTGTCACAATAATTTTTGTTTTCGTTTGGTACTGGGAATTGAACCCAAAGGCACTTTACCACTAAGCTCCAGCTCCTGCTCTAGCTCTTTTTTTATTTTTCTTTTGAGACAGGGTCTCACTAACTTGCTTAGGGCCTGGCTAAATTGCTGAGGCTGACCTTGAACTTGTGGTCCTCCTATGTCAACCTCCCGAATCACTGGGATTACAGGCATGTACCACCATACCCAGCTCTTAAAAAAAAAAAAAAATTATTGAATAGTATGAAAGGTACATCAGAATTAGCTAAGAAATATTGATTGATTGTCCACTCTCTTTGCGACCTTCTGTGTACTTGTAAAAATTTTAGTGTTTATTCTTAAAGGTAATTTAGGACAAATGGTCACACTGTTTGGAATGTCAAAACAACTTGAGGGACACAAAGTAATAAAGAACAGATTGATTCTATTTCTTTATAGATTGGTAATTCTTGGAATTTGCTTCACAATAGGGAGCTATTAAAAATCCCGATGCCCTGTTTGAATCAGACTCTTTGGAGGTATAACCCAAGCATTGATATTTTTTAAAACTCTCCAAGTATTTCTGAAGTCTCACCAACTTTGAGATCTAGTGATGTGGATAACTTTACCAAAAAGTATTGTGCCAGGTGTGGTGGGAGGCTGAAGCGGTAGGACCATAAGCTACAGCACCTTAGCAAGGCCCTAAACAACATGGTGAGATCTGTCTCAGAATAAAAAATAAAAAGGACTGGGGATGTGTCTCAGTGGTAAAGCACCTCTGGGTTCAATCCCCAGAGCCAAAAACAAAACAAATTTTTAAAAAAGTCTTATAGGTTTGTTTTTTAGCTTAGGCTGTATAAGACGGATGTGGGAATGGACATTTCCCTAATGATGATGTCACTCAACTGAAGAATGTTTGACCTTCTGGAGGCTGACCCTCTGTCCTCTGCATTAGTGAACTAGGCATGAATGGAGCTATGCTTTTTTCTGGTTCAACAAACCTGAACCAAGGATGCTGAGCCCATCAATCAACTAAGTTGCCTCAGGTTTTCTGAACCTTGAGTGTTTTTATTCAGGGAGGCCAGATGTTGCTAGAGATGTTTGAGTCTCATAAAGGAAGGTGGTCATAAGACTAATCACATGTGCCCTTGAAATAGTTTTGCAGTGTCTGCAACCTGCAAGGAAAGAGAAGCCCCCTCTTGGTGTACTGGGTGGCTAGGAGATGGAAGTAGCTCATTAAAAATATAAGTGTTACCAAAGTCTGTACAACTCACCGTGGAGTCTTAGAGTTGAAAAGTTTTTCAAGAATGAGATAGACGTTATTACCCTGTACACATGTATGATTACACTGCTGGCGTGACTCAGCACCATGTACAGCCAGAGGAATCAGAAGTTATGCTCCATTTGTATAACATGTGTCAAAATGCATTCTACTGTTATGTATAACTAATTAGAACAAATAAAAGATGATTTAAAAAGATAGGGTGGCTCAGTAGTTCACAAAATGCAGCATCAGTTGTTACCTGACTGGTTAGAAATGCAGAGCCTCAGGCCCCACGCCAGACCTCCGAGGTCAGAAACTGGGCATAAACCTAGCATCTGTGCTCTCAGAAGTTCTCCTGGTGGCTTCCAAAGTTTGAGGGTCATTCTATCCCCTCGTGCATTTATAGTTCACACAATTCACTTACATGGAGATTAATGCTTCTCCTTGAGGTCACCTAGGATCAGAGGAAGAATGGAGCTAGAAATTAAGATTACTCAGTCCTGAAATCTATCTCTGTCCCCTGTACCTCTGTACCAGATCATCCTAACATCTCCAGGTGCCATGAATAACTGCTTTAAGAAAACACTTGCTATCTTAAAATCCCAAATCATAAAGAAACATTCAGTGTTGCCTCATCTGACCCTCCCATCTTACAGACAAGAAAACTAAGATCTACAGGGAGAACCAACCTTCCTAGGATGTCTAGTTGTTGATACCAGAGCTTCTGTAAGAAGTGGGACTACTTCAAACCAAAACAGTGCCCCCGCCTCCTTTCACTAGCCTGTCCTGCCTCTTCAGTTTCATATGGATCCCTACCTAGTATTTGGCTTTAATCACATCAGTTAAAATGCCCAGGTTAACTGTCTGGCAACTCTAAGAAAAAGAGCTGCTAGTTTGAGAATGATCACTCTTTGAAATTAACCTAAAATTATATTTTGGTTTAAAATTGGCTTGAATTTGATAACCATCCTTATTCTCTTACTAGAAAGACCTCAGCAGGATACATTACCGAAAAGAAAATTGAGGACACAGGGACAATTCCTGGAGCATGTGTTTCCTCTCAGAATCATGTGGATTAGACACATTTGCTCAGATCACACACAGAAGTGGGATTTTCTTCAGATTTGGTTAAAAGGGGAAAATGTGACAACAAGTCTGTTTATTGGATGTTTTAGAATTCTATACTTGATGTGGTTGGTGGTATTTACATATTTTGCCAGTGTTCAAAGACTGAATCTAATCCGTATTCTCGGCAAAGCTTCATCTTTCCACGCTTTGTAGCAGCACACAGGGAACATTTAGCCAGGAAGACAAATTGAGAATGATACACAACTGATATCTACATACAAATGCACATGAAATAAGTGCATATGTGGACAGAGATGCTTATTTGTTCTACACATCTACCATGTGCCTGGACCTGACGTGGTGTAGATTGTTTTCAAAAAATCATGGTCAGGAGGGTGGCACACACCTGTAATCTCAATGGCTCGGGAGGCTGAGGCTGATGGATTGCAAGTTCAAAGGCAGCCTCAGCAAAAGCAAGGCACAAAGCAACTCGGTGAGACCCTGTCCATAAAAAAAAAAAATACAAAACAGGGCTGGGAAGCTGTCTCAGTTTCGAGTGCCTCCGAGTTCAGTCTCCGATACCTCCAAAAAAAAAAAAAAAAAAAAAAAAATCACAGGACAGAGGAGAGGTCAGGCAGGTAATTAAGTAGCTGATTATGTAAGAGTGTCAAGTTGAGCTGGCAGAACGGGAGGTGTTTCTGGAGCTCCTACAAGGGGCCACCAGTGCACACTCCCAGGAGTCAGGGAAGGCTGCTTGCGGGAGGTGACTTGTGAGCTGCATTTTGAAGGATGGGGGTTCTCCTGGTGAAAGTGTGCAGAGAGGGACCAGTGCATACAAAGGCCTTAATGCCTGTGTGTGGTGTCTTCCATGGGGCAGTAGGGCCTATCAACCCTAAATCTTATTCATGTGTATAAACATTAGCCATTTGGCTTTTTAGAGAACTTTGTGTAGCAGTTATTTAATACACTTTCCCCAAAGCTCCTTTTTTCCATCTCAAAGATTCAGATGTTCCCCAGAAAAGTTTCTCAGTAGCAAATTCACCACATCCTATGTTACTCAGAAAATGGAAAGATCTGCTCTAACCCCAGAGGTCAAACCAGCTCCCTGGAATTTAACTCGCACAAAGCCAGGGACGTTCTGGCCAGCGTGGGTTTTCTGAAGAAACATGTCTCGAGATAAACCAACTCCAGTTCTGAGTGGATCTGAATTCACTGCACTCTGAAAGCCCTGGTCCTTCTGGAATTGTCTTCAAAAAAGAGAAAATTTTACAGTGAGGAGCCGGGGTATTTTGTTCACTAAATCCTTATGGATGGAGTTAAGTGAGTTGTGCTGAACTGCCTGCCCAAGAGGGCAGGGGGAGAGGAAATTACTGCCCGCTGGCTAGCCTCTAACAGACATCTGAACCAAGCCATATGTATAACAATGCTTGCTTTAAAAGTATTCCTAGGAGCTTAAAAACATCTTAATTTGCATGAACAATGGTAATTATTATTATCACTTGCCTTGCAGAGCACTGGCACATTATGCTAAGACCTTTACAACCATCCTGTACAGCAGTGAGCAGGACAGACATTACTGTCTCGTCTCCACTTGACAGATGAGGAAATTGAACCTTACAGTCCTCAGATTTCAAAGATGGAAGGGACCTCAGAGAGCCTTTCATTCAGCTTTCTCATTTTACAAAAAAAAAAAAAAAAAAAAAAAATCCCTCCCTGAGATTCAGGAAGTCAACTGACCTACTGTCCCGAGGGGCTGCTATCTTGGCTATAGGACCAGTACTTGGGTTTCTGATCTTGCTCACCAATTTTTCACTGCACTGTGTTGCCCTTGGGAGAATAAGCATTTGTTTCTTCAGGATAAATTTTGTTGAAACCAGTCCCACATGCTGTTTTATGAACCCACACACATATAGGAAAAGTGTGTTGTTTTTATAATTTTCCTCTATGTAGGTAGATAGATGTATATGGTGGACGTACACACCACACATGGATGTCTCTGGGGAGATGGGAGTGGAATGGGACTAGGCAGAGTTTCAATGGAGACTTCAACTTTATCTGTATAATTTAATTGTTTTGATAAAAAAAAATCAGTCAAAAATGACAATGATGGCAGCATATGTTTGGGGTGATGGGTGATGAGTTTGTAGGTATTTGTTATACTCTTGCTATTTTTGAATATTTAAAGTAAATCCCACCTCTAAAACCATCATTTTATAAAATATTTTAATATTTTAAGAAAGAAGGACAGTAATAAGGAAAGAACAAGAAAAGAAGAATTATGAGGTTCCTGGTGGTGAGGCTGACGTCAGACCTCTCTTTGCTCACAGTCTCTCTTGTCATGGCCTTGGCAGAACCTGTGCGTTGGATGCATTGTTTTGCATGTTTTGATTCTTCTAATAACTCTAGCAGGAGAGGCAGGCCCCCTCCTCTCAGTTATGAAACCACTGGCTGCCCCTTCGTGCCTGCCATCTCTCTGGCGCTGAGCATCGCACTCTGCCTGATGAGAGGAATATGGAGTACCTGGACGCAGCACCAATGTGGTTTGGGAAGCTCTGGTCAGCGAATGTGTAAAGAGAGGAAATGCCACACAGTGAAAAGACCCTCAGCCATATAACTGGCACTGTGACCTGATTAAGTAGCCAGTTATGAGAGACTCAGGGTTGCATGATCTCAGGTGGTTCATCCCCCCTTTGGGGTCTCAGTCTCAACATAAATGGGAAATGGTCGTATTTGACTTAACTACCCATGTGGTGGTTCTGGAGATCAGAAAACTGACGAGATGAAAACACTTACTAACCCACCAACTGAAAAACACCCAACAAAAGAGATGGCAGGATTATTATTGCTGTTATGAATCATTCCAAAAGCTGTCATGGTGACATGAATCATCGTATGGTAATGTCGTGGCAAAGGCCCAAACCCGGGTTAGTAGCATTGACCCGGTAATCTCAAAATTAGTCACAGAGGCCCAGCCAGTGACGATCCAGCGGCACTATTGTTACCAGTGAAGAGAGTGCCATCAAAAAGCATGCCATCCACTCTCTCCCCCAAAGAAAAGAGCCCTACCCCCACCCTGAGTGTTGTGGGTACATGTCCCACCATTAGCCACTGCATCAGCCCTGAGAGGGAGGGGACCTGGGTCCAGGTCCTACTCCTCTATCCAAGGGTGTGACTTGGGCTGACTCATGTATGACCCCAACTTCACTGGCTTTCACGTTTTCCTCTGTAGAATGAGTGGGTTAAATGAAATAATCTCTAATACACTTTCTTGCAATCTGTGACAATTAGCCTGACTTTGAACGTTAGTCCCTCTGTGTTTATGGTCTTTGTGACCTGGCATGTAGGGACTACCCCTGCGATTCATATCTGCACCTACCTTCTGAGAACCCCTACAGTAGAGCTGAGGATTCTTTCCCTTTCCATTAACACCTAATAACCACATATTTATGGGGTCCGGTGTGATATTTCAATGCATTATAAATCATGTGTATTGATCCAATAGGGGCCATTAGCATTGCCATCTCTTTATCATTTCTTTATGTCTGGGGACTCCAAGCTCCTCTCTTCTAGTTCTTCTTAAACTATGTAATAGATTATTGTGAACTAACCTACCGTGCTGTGGAAGGGCAGGGCCAAGCACAGACCTGACCCCGAGCATGGCACTTTCTTTGATTTGGCCACATGATAAAGGCGTAACCAAACCCGGAAAACATTCTCTTGCCTGGCCATGAATCCTCTCACCTGGATTATATTTTATATATTAGCTCAAGAGAATAGATGGAATATTCGTTACTCAGGTGGAAAAGTGAATGGAGTTAAACTGCGAGTGGATTTAAATTCCCCAATTGGTCATCGGGAAGCTGTGGTGCATATTCCAGTATGTTTGGTGGGGTTGGCCTAGACGCTGCCGTATTCTAGGCCGTGGTTCTTGGCTTCTGCTTTTGAGTGGCTGAACATCACCCAAGAAAGAGCCAGTGGCTGAGTCTGCACAGGCTCGTACTACAGAACTTCAGCCATGTCCTGTTGCTGTTCCACAGCCCCTAGGTCTCCTGTTGACTGCTGGTCTGCTTCACAAAGCCGCTGTTTTGACTCTCTGTTCCCCTCAAGCCCCAGCCCCAGCCCTGCTCTCTCCCCTCTCGGCAGTCCTCTGTCCCTGACTTTATTTTCTCTTCATGTTTACATTGCTTTGTACTGCCATCCATCCATCTCTGTCTCCAAGGAAGATTCATCTGCCTTGGCAGAGGGCATCTACAGCCCACCTGGTGGTAACAACTATGAGGATGATGACTGGAATGGTAATGGCAATGACAATAACAATGGTCATAATAATAGTCGGAGCAGTGGTTGCCTACTGTGTCCTAGAAGCTGTGCTGGACAATTTGTGCACCCCTGTCTCTCAGCACTCACAGTGAGCCCATAGCCTAGATGTAGCCATCTACCTTCTAACCATGATGACACCAAAGAGAAGGAATAGCCCACAGCCACCAGCTTTTCAGTAGCCAAGTAGAATTTGTGCCCAGGTTGGTACTAACTCTGAAATGTGCTTTAGGCTTCTGGGCAATGTCCCTTCTCTTCCAGCTATGATGCACAGGAGAATCACATTGATATGGCGGGTACTCCATTAACATGACTGAATAGATGTTAGTTCATTGTATCCTGAACCTTGCTGACTTTCATAGTCAGCTTTTGTACCACTATGATCAAAAGGCCCGACAAGAACAATTAGAGGAGGAAAAGTTTATTTGGGGGCTCAGGTTATCAGAGGTCTCAGTGCAGAGAGAGCCATCTCTATTCTCTGAGCCTGAGGTGAGGCAGAACATCATGGCAGAGGAAAGCAGCTCTGGACATGGCCACTAGGAAGCAGAGAGGAGTATGTGTCCCACTCACAGGAACAAAGTCTATACCCCAAAGTCATGCCCCAAAGTGGATTAATGCACTGATTAGGTTAAGGCTCTCCTAGCCCAATACTTTGGCCTCTAAACTTTGTTGCATTGTCTCACATGTGAGATTTTTGGGGGACATCTCATATCTAAACCATAACAGTGGCCGTGAGTCTGTCTTCAAAAGTGTGAGTGGCAAATACCACTTCCTGGGTAGAGGGATATTTTCTGAAAGGAAAACATGCGTCTGATCACACAGAACACGTCTTCTTTCCAATTGTCTTGCACAGAATGTTACATCCTGCATCTCTGGCACCTAGCAGGCTACCGAGCACTTTGACAACTTTACTGCTATGATCCTCTTCTATAAGAGAAGACTGTGGCTCTTTTTATAAATGAGTACACTGAGGCTCAGAGAGGTAAAGACTCTTGCCCAGTGTCACATAACTGACAAACAGGAATTTGAGGAGTTGCGATGAGAACCCAGGAAGCTTGATTCCAATCTGCTATTCGTTCAGGACAGCTCCCAGTCCCATAGGCATTGTATGACTCCCACTGTATGACTCCTCTGTGTCCCAACTGAGAAGACCAAAGAACCATTGTATTTTTATTAAAGATTTGTTTTTCTCCTAGAGGGATAACCAATGCAAAGACAGTTCTTAGTTCAGCAAAAGTGACCTATTATGTGTGGAGGGTGATTACACCCCATCTCTTCCCCAGCCATGAGGACCAAGGCGCTGTTTCTCTTGCTCACAGGGGCACCTGTGTGTTTCAGAGCTGGAGCTTTGGGCCTGTGAAAGGCTGTCCCCAGCCGACACCCTTTCCTCCCACACTGTTTGCACCCTGGCCTGTGACCATGGGGTGGGGCTCTTATCTACAGGGTGGAGGAACATTCTGTTTCCTGAACCTTCAGGAAGCAGGGCACTCTGGTTGGCAGATGCTCATACCAAAGTTCCTGCCCTAGCTTCCCTTGGTCCTTGTAGTGAGTCCACTTCCCGGAGAGAGTGTCAGGGAACCTTGTGAGAGTCAGTGTGGGCCCTGCAGAGGAATTGGGGAGTTCAATGAAGGTGGTTGAAGTAGGTGGGCCTTCTTTTTGCATTATTCTTTCTGTTAAGCAAATGAAGGAAATGTATTGGTTCATGTGCAGAAGAGACCAGAATGGATCCAGGGAAAGGTGGCTCAAGGTGCTCCCAGGAGGCCACCCAGCAGCTGCCTGTACCCTGTATCCAGGCCAGGGTCTTCTCAACTGGCTTTATTCTCAGGCAGGCTCTCCTTAAGTGGAGGCTTAACAACTGATTGAGCAACCAGGCATGACAGAGTATCTTTTTCCTGATTCCTCCAATGAAATTTCAAGGAGCATCCATCCTTGAACTAACCACTTCTCCACTGTGGCCAGCTGGGTGTGGTACTCTGACTGCCTGGGTCTGAGATATGTTGCAAGGGGCTTACTATCCCCATTTTACAGATGAGAAAATTCTGAGGGCTAGAAAATTCAGCAACTTTCCCCCAATCTCACATCCTGTAATAGGCAGATGGAGGCCCAGATCTCTGACCACAGTTCACCCTCCAGCAGCCAATCACGGACGGACCCCTGACACATGCTCACATCTGTAGCTGAGTTAACAAGCTCAGCGTGTTGATAAGTTTTTGTTCAGAGTTCAGGAACAGCCCTTGTATTGTTCTCTTTCCTTTACTAAGTTTCTCTAAAACTTCTGAGGTATGAACCCCTTCCTCTGCGTCCTGTTGCCTTGAGCTTGCCTCGTCCCCCTTCAAGTCCTGTCTCTCCTGTGGTATTGGAAAGGCTTCTCCTTCTCCATTTTGAGGTCTTGGCAACTTTGCATAGCTCAGGACAGATACTCAGTACATGTGGGCTGAACGGACAAACCCCTGAGCACCCTTTTGGCCATCTGATGGCTTCTCTGCCTGTATCTTGGACACTCTCCCTTCCTTTCAGAATAGAATGAAATGCATAACAAGAATTCTGCTGAGTTTTCAGCATTCTAACACAAACTGAAGACACTCTGCCCTCTCCTTGTGGCCAAATATGAATGCATCATTGCATCCCACCTGGGACTGCAAATAAAAAGCACAAGAGATTAGAGATCAACCAGGAACACTATGGAGCGCAGACAGCTGCTGTGCCACTGTGCCTTCCTGCTGGACTCAGGAGGTTCACGTCCTTCCCACACCGTGGAATGAAACCCCTTGAAACAGTTTTCATCTGCATCTCCCAAACATCCCAGCATTCTCCTTTATGTTGTACTTTATCTTTAAAGCTCTTGAGAGAAATGCTGCTTTAATTTAAATATTTAAAAAAAATCTTTCTAAGCAAATAGACAACCAGGGTTTTTAAACTAATTATACACTATGAATTCTTTGTAAGAATTAATGGCTCAGAGAAATGAAAGCTCAGCCCTGGGGGCAGCCAGCCTTACCAGGGCCTGGCTGGGTCAGTGCACCCACAGTGTGCTGTTTGTCGTACAAGCTTGGATCAGCCTTGGGGTGGCTGTGAGATAGATATTCTCACTCCCTGCCTGGTGTCCAGCTTTGTAACTCACTGGGCTCTTCTCCTTCCTTCCCAGATCCCCGACCTGACTACATAACTGCAAATGTGAGGCTTAGAAGAGGAAAGGTGCATAGAATTGCCTCCCTGCCATATACCTTAGGCCAGGGGGCATCCCTGCTATCATTGCCTCTGGAGCTTAGGGGTTCTAGAAAGGACCAGCATCTTTGCATTTCCCCAGTACTCAGTGAGTGCCTTGCATATGGAAAGCACTCAGTTGTCTCTGAGTGGCAGGACAAACTACAAATCAGTATGGATGGGTCTGATCATTTAGTGAGGAGAGAGAGAGTTCTGTGGCTTAGGCCTTTTAGAGGCAAAGCTGTTCTCCTGGGCACTGGATGCTGAGTTGGATGACCTGGGTTCTCCTTAAGTTTCTGCTCCTACCCAGTTATGTGGCTTGGGACAAACTGTTTTCCCTCTATATAAGGAGTTTGGATGAGTTGATTCCTAAGGGCCTGCAATTCTAAGCCTTCCCTAGTTGCAATGGCTCCAGCTGAATAAAGAAAGTTGACTTTTAAAGGAAGAGACCTCTGGGTTTTATCTGCTTGGGTAGAATTGGCTCCTGGCTAAGTTCCCAGAAGGTCTTAGGATGCCCATGTAGGGGGTCTGTGCTTCCCAAGGCCCCTAGAGGGATCAGTTCATACCCACCAGTTTCAGTCAGTGCCCACTCTTACCCCTTCCCCTCTGAGTGAAACCTCTTTGGCATCTAAGTGTCTTTGGAGAGTGGGTTAATTTCATATTGCCACTTCAGTGTGCTGCCACATATATAGTGGCTTACAACAACCAAGTTAATTTTCTTACAGTTCTGGAAGTCAAAAGTCCAAAATTAGTCTTAGTGGACTAAAGTCAAGGGGTCATCAGGGCCAGTACTTTCTGGAGGCTCCAGAGAAAACTCTGCTTTCTTGCTTTTTCTAGTTTCTGGAAGCTGCCTGGATTTCCTTGGCTCACAGCCCCTCCTCCACCTTCAAATCCAGCAGGGGATTTGAAGCATCCTCCCTGTTTTTGACCCCTGGTCTGGGTCTTATATCTTTTCTCTCTGACTCCAGTCTTCCTGCCTCTACCTTATGAGGACTAGGTGGTTACATAGGGCATTCCTGGATAGTTTCAGGCTAATCTTATCCCATTTTGAGATCCTTATTTTGATCACATCTGCAAAGTCCTCTTTACTATGTAAGGTAACAGTCACAGGCTGTGGATTTAGAAAATGGACATCTTCAGTGGATCACAATTCAATTATCCAGTCAATTTCAGAACCTAGACTTAGGGAGAAGAGTGTATTGGAACTCCTGTGCTGGAATGGGAAATTATAGATAGTCCCCTAGGTGGGTGACCATGTACCGACTTACATGCTTAGCTGTACAACAGCAAAATCCATTTGCTCTCTGGGCATATTTAGATTCTCCTTTTTGAACTATTCAAGGGCCTTTATTCAGAGAAATGTGTACTCACATGAGATGTCCACATCTCCTCAAAGCCACGGCCATTTCCTTCCTTCTTCCTTCTGTTCACGGAAGTCACTGAGTGCCCTCCCCGTGGGAGGTGGCATGCTGGCAAAATCCAAGTTGTCTCCAACACATATCCTTTCTTTTGTGGAGCTTAATTTTTCTCACAAATGGGAAAGAGTAACAAAGTCATTTTTATCTGGCTCTGAGATGTGTTTTGTACTTGTATTTGAGCGTGGGTGGGCCTGATGTTCTGGGAACTCACTTCAAACAAAACAGCAAAACGGTAAATAAGTATCACTCTATATCACTAGATGCATTGAAATTTCAGGTTGTTAATCTTGCAAGCTAAGAATTTTAGGTTTTTGCCTTTCTTTTACTTTATTAGGATGATGTATCTTTTCCTAATGAAGATTTTAGTTCAAAATAGGTGTTTAGCTATGATTCATGTAAAATCACTTCTAATGAAGGTTAAATATAGTTTGGGACAGTAGGTATAGGGTAAGCAAAGTGCTGGCTAGCCCTCTTGTTTTTTTATGCTGGATCTGAGTGGGTAAGTTCCTGCAACCTGGGCATACTCTGAAAAGCACTTGTCTCTGTGGCTGATCTACAGATGCCCAGCGTAGTCAGCCTTCCTGGTTAGGAACATAGCTCTTCCTCCCATGGCCTTCCAAAGGCAAAGAGGAGTCTCCAGCAAGATCTCTCTTCAGCCCAGAATGTGAGTGGAGAAAATACAGCTGACTTCTCTGGAAAAAACATAACCAACCTTGTCTTACTCTGGTCATGGAAACCAAATTGGCACCTCATTATCGCCTTGTTAGTAAGGACAGTCTGTGTGCTGGACAAACCTGGTAGGAAGAGTTGGCCCTGTGTGGGCTGGGTTTTGAGTTAAGCTTAATTGCTCTTCTAAAGCTGAACTATCGAATGCTACCCAAGTCGAAATCCATCATCAGACTTGACCATCCTCTTCTTTTGTATTTTTGTAGTGCCTCCCCATTCCATTGCCGCCAAGATTTGTGCTGGGCCACATTGGAGTCCCCAGAGCTTGGCTACAACCAGGGCAACTCCGCCTCCCTGAAAAAAAAAAAGAAAAGGTCTATAACTACCCTTCACCTTGGCCTTCCCAGTATCTTAAAATGCCAGCTTGTTCTGCCCTTGGAGCTCAGCAGGTCTGCTAGCTGGGTGGCTCTTTAACAACTTCACAGCAAGTGTTTGACTTTTCACACAAATGGGAAAGAGTAACAGGATCATTTGTGTTAATCTGCTTTTTGTCACTGTGAAAAATACCTGAGAAAAACCAACTTAAAGTAGGAAAGATTTACTTTGGCTCATGACTTCAGTCCATGGTCAACCAGCTCCACTGCTTTAGGCCCCAAGTGAGGCCTAAAGAACCCCAAGGCAGAAGGGTGTGGCAGAGGAAAGCAGCCTACTTCACAGTGGCCGGAAGGGGAGAGGGGAGGAAGATGGAGGAGGAGAGGGAGCAGGGGAGAGTGCGTACATGGCAGGGGACGAGAAATACCCTTCCAGGACATGCCCCCCCAGTTACCTACTTCCTTCATCCAGGCCCCCCTCCCACAGCCTCCACTGCCTCCCAGTGGTCCATTTAGGTATCAGTGGATTAGTACAACGATGAGGTCAGAGCCCTCGTGATCATCAGTTCCCCAAAGCCCTGACTCCGAACACTGCTGCATTGGGTACCACCAGGCTTTTGGGGAACACTTCACCTCCAAATGATAGCATCATTTTTATATAGCTCTGAGATGTATTTTGTACTTGGATTTGAATGTGGGTGTGTCTGATGTTCTGGGAACTCACTTCAAATAAGACAGGAAACAGCCGATGAGGGTGTATCAAAGGGACTACATACTTTAATTGCCTGATGCTTCTCTTCTTTTCAAAGCCTGATTGGAGTCTGAATCCTACATGCTCACCACCCATCCTCACCAAAGTGAGTGTTTACTAAAGAGGCCATCTAATCCCTCCGAGCTGTAGGTTCTTGCCTTGCAAAATTGGGGTGAAAATGACCAAATGAAGTGACACAGGCTAAGCTCTGGCTACACCGTTGCATCATAATAGATGTGACCAGTGTCTCCTACTCCCCTTCCTCCTCTCCACCTCCACACTGCCTCCAGTGCAAAGCGCAAACCTAAGCAGAAGCCGACTTCCACTCCAACGTGGAAGAGGTGCAACAGGCCTGTCTCCAAAGTGGGACAGTTGTGACATGCCATCACTTTCCACACGTCTCCTCTTCTTCCCCATCTGAGCTTCTTTCTCCTTTTTTGCTTCATCGTCATTGGACTTTTGTTGCACAGTGTCTGGGACAGAGGAGACTAAACTGTCCCAGCTGGGATTTCCCACCCCACCTCCCATTCACGAGTATGCTGACTGCATGGCCTGCCCCGTCTGTGGCAGTCCTGATTTCAGATTCCACAGGCCTGTTCTTCCCATTTAGATGTCTTAGAAGTCCAGTTCATCAAATGTCGAACACATTTCTTGATTATACCCACTTCCCACAAGGGATCCTTAAGACCTCAGCGCCCTGACTCTGGTAACCACTCATCCCAGACTTTCTGGCAAAGTCTGTCTCATTTCCAGACTAAGTGTCCTCATTTGGTCCACAAAACACCATAAGCAACCAACACAGATCACCTGAATGGCCCATGTCAGGCAGAACACCACTCCCCTCCTTGCTGTCCCATAAGCTCTCCATGAGAGCTAACTCATGCCTACTACCCCAAATTTAGATTTTTCACTTGTAATTTTTGGGTTGTTGCTTATGTTAGTTGGGTTTAAGAGCTGAGTTGTTATTCTGGGATGTGAAATGAGGACAAGGATGAAAATAAGTTTGGCAAAGATATGCATACAGTTCACTCTGCGTGCAAATCTGAAACCTGCTTTTTTCACTTAACATTGGAGCATATGGATTTTCTCATGTCATTAAATGTTTTTTTTTTTTTTAATTTTTGTTTTTGTAACCGGTGACTTTACCTAAAAGATTCAAGGTAGTGTTTATCATTGGCAATGATGGGCAGGGTGGGATGGGGAGAGCAAGGACCGAAGGGGGCTTTAGCATTCTGGAATGTTTTCTATCTTAGGCTTGAAACTGAATAAACTTTTTTTTTTTTTTGGTATTGAGGATTGAATCCAGAGGTATTTTACCACTGAGCTAGATCCCCAGCCTTTATTTTAAAATTTTGAAAAAAATTTTAGACAGGGTCTTGCTAAGTTGCTGAGGCTGGCCTTGAACTTGCAATCCTCCTGTCTCAAACTCCAAGTCCCTGGGGTTATAGGCATGTGCCATCCTGTTTGGCTGGATATACTTTTTTTTAATGTCTTAAATTTTACATAATAAGGTAGAAATTTAAATATCTTTAATAAATGATTACTTGATATTTAATTATGTAGCTATAATTTACTCAGATCAAATCCCATCTTCCCACTATTGGATGTTGGTCATTTTCAACTTGGAACTCTTAAAACAATGTAATGTTAAATATCTTCAGATATTTTGTCTTAGAATAGATTTATAGAATTGAATTTTGGGTAAAAAAATATGGGTGTGAGGAATTCATATTGCCAGACTACCTTTTACCAAAGCAGTATGAATTCAGACTAGTACTGACATTCTATCTATTCCATGTAACCTCTCCAGGGCTGGGAATGTAGCTCAGTGATTCAGTGATAGAGAGCACTTGCCTAGCATGCATGAGGTCCTAGGCTCAATCCCCAGTGCCAAAAAAGAAAAGAAAAAAGGTATCACTTCCACTTAATTTCTCCAGCACTGGTTCTATTTTTATTATCATCATTATTTTTAATGTTGGCTGTTTTGCTAGGTAATTTTTGTTTCTATTGGTTTCCATTTGTATTTCTAATTACCAGGGAGATGGCACGTTTTGTCATATAATTTTCCAGTGGCACTTGTGTCTTTTTAAAACTTGTTAGCCTAGATGTTTTCAACTCTTTTGTATGTGGCACCCACATAGAAGGGTCTTACCAATGGGGAGGGGGACCAAAGATAAGCAAAAACAGTCCCTTGTCCCCTTCATTGAAACCAGCTGTGCACCTAGACCTCTCGTCTTCCTGCAGTGCCGCCAAGCTCCTGGACAAGCAGCCCTTCTCTGTGCGAAATCCGAACCCTCTGCTACCTTCGCCTGCCAGTCTCCAGCTGGCCCAACTGCAGGCACAGCTCACCCTCCACCGGCTGAAGTTGGCACAGACAGCTGTCACCAACAATACTGCGGCCGCCACGGTGCTGAACCAAGTCCTCTCCAAAGTGGCCATGTCCCAGCCTCTCTTCAACCAGCTGAGGCATCCATCTGTGCTCGGTGCCCCCCACAGCCACACTGCAGTGCCCCAGCATGCTGCAGCCCTACCCAGCGCCCGGTTTCCCTCGAGTGCGATTGCTTTTTCACCCCCTAACCAGCCACGAGGCCCAGGACCCTCTGTAAGCCTTCCCAGCCAGCCTCCCAGTGCCGTGGTGATGCATCCTTTCAGTGGGGTGATGCCTCAGACCCCTGCCCAGCCAGCCGTCATCTTGGGCATTGGCAAGGGGGGCACTGCTCCAGCCACCACGGGATTCTACGAGTATGGCAAAGCTAGCACTGGCCAGGCATACGGCTCTGAGACAGACAGTCAGCCCGGCTTCCTGCCAGCCTCAGCCTCTGCCTCAGGCAATGTGACCTACGAAGGGCACTATGGCCATGCAGGACAAGATGGCCAACTTGCCTTTTCCAAAGATTTCTATGGACCCAATGCCCAAGGGTCCCACGTGGCAGGTGGATTTCCAGCTGAGCAAACTGGGGGCATGAAAGGCGAGGTAGGGGCCCTGTTGCAGGGTGCAAACAGCCAGTGGGAGAGCCCCCCTGGATTCTCTGTCCAGAACAAACCTGATCTTGCAGCAGGTCCCAGCCTGTGGCCTCCACTGCCCAGCCAGCCCTATGAACTGTATGACCCCGAGGAACCCACCTCAGACAGGACCCCTCCCTCCTTCGGGGGTCGGCTCAACAACAGCAAGCAGGGTTTCAGCGGTGCCCGGAGGCGGGCCAAGGAGGAGCAGGCCATGCTGTCTGTGCGGCCCCTGCAGGCTCACGAGCTGAACGACTTCCACGGTGTGGCGCCCCTTCACCTGCCGCACATCTGTACCATGTGTGACAAGAAGGTGTTGGACCTGAAGGTGAGTCATTCAGGGCAGGCTGGGAGCCACAGCTGGGAACCTACTCAGGCTCCCGCCCCCATCCAGCTGGGCCAGAAGGTGGACATTTGGGGACTAGAGAACAGAACCTTGCCAGGACCCGTGGTTAAAATGACAGGTGTCAGAACCTAAAGGAATTCACAAATGTGTCGGAGGCCCGGCCTTGCTTTAAGGCAAGTGAGAGATTCCTTGCCTCATTTATAGTTGAGCAAGCTGAGACCCAAGGGGATGGAATGACCCCACCTGGGGTGCAGAGAAGGGCTCTGGGACTTGTCTCCTGCCTCCTTGTGGAGGGCTGCTCCTCTGTGGTGGGCCTAGAAGCCACTATTCCTCAAGTACAAGCATTGTATTGAGTTTGAAAGGAAAAGAAAACGTAGAAACTTAGAGTCATGGGCAGGGAGCAATTTTTAGGTGGGACTTAGACAAATTATTATAAGGGGCCTCAGCCTCATGACACCTCCCCACTGGTTTTAAGATGCTTTGAACTGCTATAAACAAAAGCCCATTATAGTGTAATTATCCCCCCCCCAAATTTATTGATGATGCAGTGATATATTCCAAATCCATGATGATTGTAATAACTGACATTATTAAACCCTTTCTGTGTGCTGGGGTAAGGCTATGAGGTATACCTGGGGTTATCTTCACTTCACAAACAAGGAAACTGAGGCACTGAGACGAAATGGCGCACCTCAGACCTCCTATCTAGAAAGTGGCAGAGGAGGGATTCAAACGTGGCATGTAACTCAGTGGTGGGTCCTTGTTAGCATGTGTGAGGCCCTGGATTTGATCCCCAGCACTGCAGAAACCAAAACCAAAAACGTGTCTGACCCGCCCCTACCCTGTGCCTCTTAGGTACTGGACTGTCCTGCCTCCCATTTCTCATTCAGTCACGGAATATAATGAAGTCCTTCCTTAGTGGGAGTCACATCACAGGGTGTTACTCACCTCTGCCTGGGTCAGATCATCCATGTGCGTCCCTGTGACTTGGTGGGACATGCCCTCTCCCTTCCAGCTTGGGGAGGGAACTGGCTAACTCTGGAGGTGCTCAAGGATTGTGTCTTCCATAATCCTTTTTTAAGGCCTTTTTTACTGGTGAGTCCACTGGTCAGAATCTCCCAGTTGGCTATAGAAATGGGTGTGTTCTCTCTGTAAGAACAGAAGGAGCAGCAGGTGGGTCCCAGGGTCCAATGAAAGGGGAAGAAGGAGTCTGACTGTCAAGTTTTGGTTACTGTCCAAGATGGGCATGGGATGTATGGACCAGAGGCCCCTGGAGTGAGGGCAGGGTGAGGAGGCAGGAGCAGGGGGCGGAGGGAGGGAGAGGAAGACATGCATATGCAGGGTTGGACCAGCCTCTGGGAGCTCTGTGTTCCCTGCCTGACGATTACTCTGCACTCATCCTCTGCCTCCCCCGTGATGCAATTCTACTTTAGTCATCTTTCTTTCCTTCTGGCCTAGGACTGGGAGCTGCATGTGAAGGGGAAGCTGCATGCTCAGAAATGCCTGGTCTTCTCTGAAAAGTAAGTGCTCTTCCAGAGATTGGATTCAGGAGTGCGCTCAACAAGATCTATAACACCTGTTGTCTGTTGTGCTCTGTGTTGGGTGCAAGGGAAACCACAGAGAACAAAATAGGCCAAGTCTCTGTCCTTGAGGAGCTTACACTCAATGCAGAGGAGACACACAATGAAAAATTAGCATTCCTGGTGGTAAATGCTAAGCAGAAGGCAGCACTGGGGCAGGGTGGGAAATGTGTGTGCATTCACGTGGGCACTGAGGGGCTGGTCCTTGCATTTCAAAGAGAGCATTTGGAAGAGACTTCATTGAGGACACCTCAGGAGAGGATGGAATGAGCCTGGGGCTGGCTGGGGGAAACACATTCCTGGCAGACTGGACAGCAGGTTTGAAGGCCCTGCAGATGGTGTGGACCTGGGATACTAGACAACATCCATTGTGATCAGGGCAGAAAGGCAGGGAGAGAAGCCAGGGAAGTACCAAGGCCCAGGTCCAGAGACCCAGCCACTGTGAAGACTCAGTGCTGCTGTGTGATTGGAGCTATTGGAGGGTTGAGCAAAGTGGTGATGTGCTCAGACTTCAGGACAGGTCCCTGACTGCCATGCTGAGAATAGACACTCAGCAGCCCAAGTAGATACCTAGAGACCAGTGGAGGTGGAGAAGAGAGGGTCTGGCCCAGGGGTGTAGAATAGACAACTGGGTTCTGTATTTTGAAATGGGCCCATTCGTAAGATCTCCCCTTATTATTCTCAGCAGCCAGAATTCAAGAGCAGCTGGAAAAATGAATGGGTAACAAAATGTGGTCTGTGCACACGGTGGAATATTACTCAGCCTTAAAAAGAAAGGAAATTCTGAAACATACCTCAGCATGCTTGAACTTTGAGGACATTGTACTGAAATAAGCCAATCGGAAAAGGACATATACTGCGTAATTTCACTTGTGGGAGGCATTTAGAGAGGACAGACTCATAGAGACAGAAAACAGATGGTGGTTGCCAAGGTGTGGGAGGCTGAGAGTCAGTGTTTGGTGGACACAGAGTTTCTGTTTTGCAAGATGAAGAGTTCTAGAGATGGATGGCGGTGGTGGCCGCACAGTAGTGTGGACGTGTTTTTATGCCACTGACCCAGGATCTTCAAAATATCGAAGATGGTCAATTTTATGTTGTGGTTTATCACAACTTAAAAATAATTTAAAAATTTACAATACGGTGGCATTTAGCACATTCACGAGGCTGTGCAGACATTACCACTATCTAGTTCCAAGATATCTTCATTCCCCCCAAAGGAAGCCTCAAACCTGTTAAGTCTCTGTCATTCCCCTTTCCTTCCCCCACCTCCCAGAACCACCCATCTGCGTTCTGTCTTTAAGGATTAGCCTCTCCTGGACATTTCAGGTAAATGGAATCCTATGTGACCTTTTGTGACTAGCTTTTAAAAATTTAACATAATATTTTGAAGCTTCATTCACACATAGACCTTTTTATGGCTGAACGATATTCCACTACATGTGTATGACATTTTGCTTAACCATTCATCTTTTGATGGGCACTTGGGGTTGCTTCACAGAATATTATTACTGCGAATAATATTCACAGTATTCAGCATGGTGAATACTGCTGCCATGAACAGTCGTGTACAAGTTTTTGTGTGAGGACCTGTTTTCAACTATTTAGGGTCTGAACCTAGGAGTGTAATTGCGGGGGCATATGGTAATTTTTCATTTAATTTATTGAGAAACTGGTTCACCCTCTCACCTCTCTCCAGTGCTGACATCCGGTGTGTACTGGCTTCGGCAGAGGGAGCACTGTGTGGCTCCCCGACTGGCACAGCTGTTTACAGCCCTGCTGGAAATGAAGGTGAGCACAGCCCTACAGGTCACAGTTTGCAGTCCAGTCAGCTACTGCAGGCTTGTTATGTCCTGTCTTTAAGAACCAGGACTTCTCTGATGCGTCCTTCCTGTGCATTTATAAAGCAAACAGATCCCAAGTCACTAGCATGAGTCAGTATTCCCAGAGATATTTCATACTTACAAGTATTGCTGATTACAACATGCCCAGAGATGTAATCATGCCAATCACTAATAAATGTGTTAAAAGGAAATTTTTAGTTTTCTCATCCCATGTATGTCCTTAGCATGACTCCAAAGTTTTCACCTGGCTTGTATCACTTATTATTTAGAATATGCCTCAAATCTTGGAACATCATACGCAGCCATTCCAGCAAGGCCGTTTGCTCAGTCAAATCCTGCATTTCCTTCTGGGACAAATGTGAGTACAGAAAAGCCTTTTCTCCATTGTCATCCCCAAAGCATTTGCTTTACTTGCTGCTTCTGGGCTTAGAGGTGCAGAGGAGGCTGGGATGCGGCTGTGAGGATGAGGCTTTGTGTCCTTCAGAAAAGCATCCCTAGACGGAGCCAAGAGGTGCTGCCTTCAGTCCAGCTAGTATCGAAACATGCATGAAGAAGCTGACAAAATTCTTCAAATCAAAGGCATCCACTGGCTTTCTAGCGGTCAGCACTGGTTTAGAAAACAAAACAAAGTTTGAGCTTTTATTTTTTTAAATTCTAAAATCATTTCTGATGTTTTATTAAAGTAGATCATTCCCTGTGTGAGGGTAATTCTGAAACTTGAGCCAAAAAGAGAGAGTATTGGGCAGTAGGGACCACATACTAATTGTGCTTGCCGACCCCTTGGGGAAATGATTGGTGCCGTCTAATGATTTTTGTTTTCTGTTTTTAGTTTTGTTCTCTCTGCATAACATGCATTTAGTACCTCGAATTCTTAAAGCTTCATCTTTCCATTGCCCAACGGTTGTGACCCCCTTTCTTACACTACACTCCCTTTCTTACACTTCTTGCACACCTGCTGGGTGCAGCCTCCCACTCTGGCATGTGGGACATGAGGCCAAACAGGCTACAAAGCAAAATGCGCCTGTGGCTGCACCCAGCTAGAGGGCGCCTGGCTCAGTGTTCTTCCCTCTGCCTGTGTTTTTCAATTTCTGTTGAGTGGAGCTGCAGCCTTTCTCTCTCCTTGTGCACAAGCTCTCTGCAGCTGCCCTCCACGTGCTGTCCCCTTCACATGTTGGGGCATTTGTGCAAAACAGGGAAAGAGCAGGCTGTGAAGTGTAGCTTCTAGACCCAGGTGGGTGAGTGAGTGGGGAGGAGGGAGGTTCATCACCACACACGAGGCCTGTCTGGGCCCCAGTGTCTGTCTATTCAAGTCTGTTTTTGTGATGTTGTGTGGGAGAAGGGCTTCGAGATAGCACCTGTCTGGAAGCCCACATTTTCATGAAAGAGAATTTGATGGTTTCTTTCTGCATTCTCACCACTTAGAGCCAAGTCCAGGTCACTGGCAGCTTTGGGTCAGTCTCAGGAAAGTGGAATGCTGGTGTGAGGTCCTTTGTCTTTAAGGACAGACCTCTAGCAACAGAACTTTATGTTCTATGCCCTGACCCCCAGGGCACAGGGGGGTTTCCAGGCCCTATGGGTAACAGAGGCACCTGTGCCCACATCCTGCCCTGGGACTCCAACCCCAGGCACTGAGATGGAGGGGACTATAACTGAGATAGGGAGGGAGGGACTGGGTAACAAATGGCTCAAGGGTCAGAGCTAGTACACAGACCACTTCTAGAGGTCTGGGCACAAGACAGAGAGTTGGCATCAACTGAGCCCCTTATAAAGAGAACTGGAGGGACCAAGGATGTAGCTCAGTGGAAGAGAGAGCACTTGCATGCAATGATTCCTCCCCCTAGTAAGTCCTCCATTCCCTCCCTCTCTCACCCTATAAGCTGCTTAGGAAGATCTGAGGCTACCTTGGGGGTGGCAGGGATTTCCCTAGTCTCAGCCAACCATGGAGCAAGATAAAGAGGCCAGTCATGTGGGGCATCCAGATTCTTCTGCACTGGGACAGCATTCCCAAGATGAACTCAGGCATTTGAAGGCATTTTCTATAAACTCCATGTAAGGGGAAAGCACTATTTGACTGGCTTTCTCATTATAAGTTCGATGAAGTCTTGCTGGTCACTCGAGCCTTCCCAAGGACATCTGGGGGAGAGCGCAAAGGCTGCCCCAATCAGTTCCTGCTTTACCCATGGCTGATGTTCATTCACACCCTCTGTTAGATTTTGGAGCCGTGTTAGTCATTTTTGGCAAATGGAATTGAAGACACCCGTATTTCTCTTTTGGAAAACCTGAAATGCAAATGTATTAACATGTGAAGACAAGTTGAGAAATGAAGAGCTGATTGATCAGTTACTGAAAAACATTTTTCAGGACTCCTTTAAGGAGCTGGAGAGTCCCTCAGATAGATTATTGATTTTTTTTTTCTTTGTACAAATACTGATCTTCAAAGACAAGCAGGCATCAAAGGTTGACTCTGCTGTTACTAAAGGGTGCTCTGCCAGGCTCCAGTGAGTGCCGAGAGCCTCTTTTGCATACAAATTTATGATTTTCCTGCATACAAATGTTATGCTTATTGTGAAAATTCATACAGAAAATAAGGCCTTAACAAGGAGACCGTAACCCCCCTCAAAGATCTCGAGAGGGCTTTGATGCTTTTTCCCCCACAGGCGTATGCCAGGGTCTTCTGTTGAATTCCATTCACGTACATCTTTTCAGAAACACGTTTTGTTGGGTAAAATCAGGCACAGCCAGGAATCTGCCACTGTAGGATCACAGTTGTCTGTGGTGCAAAGAGCCTCACTGCTTCTGAAGCGCCCTGTATTTAAGCAGGAGAACCAAGCCTCCCCCCCCCCCCCCCCCCGCCCCGGGGCTTTGGGATGGAGCCTATAGAACATACCTGAACTGCTCTGAATTTCAACTGACCCCAAAAACCATTGGCCACCACCACCACCCAGCTCTTCTGGCAACAGCTGGGCTAAATTTTAAAAACTTGCCTTGTCTCTGCTGGAGTCCAAACATTTCACCCCATGTTTTCCATGTTTATTTCTTGATGTTGTTGTTATTATTTGGTACTGGGGCTTCTTTTTTTTTTTTTTTTTTTTTTGAGTGCTTAACCACTGAGCCACATCTCCAGCCCTTTTATTTTTTTATTTTGAGATGGGGTCTCACCAAGTTGCTTAGTGCCTCACTAAGTTGCTGAGGCTGGGTTTGAACTTGAGATCTTGCCTCAGCCTCCCCAGTTGCTAGGATTACAGGCGTGCACCACTGTGCCTGACTCTCCGTGTTTATTTTTGACAGTGGACTGATACTTGTGTGCTGTGTTTGCTGGTGGCAGGGTTATTTGTGTCTGTCCCCAGTCCCTCCCACCTCACTCCAGGGTCTTCAGAGATGGGTGTTCCCTTTCACTTAAGCTGCCGCCATTTGACAGAGCAGAGGCTCCTGCTCCTTGGCCGCCTGAATAGTCATAAACAGCGTAATCAGGTTTCTGGAAGGGGCTGCTGGGGCCTTCTCAGGCTGTAAATAGTTTTCTTGTGCCTGCCTAAGGTGCATTTTGCCTGTAACTGTCTCCATAAAAACGTCTTGCAGGTTTCACAGCCACCTTGGAGTTTATTTAGTGCAGGTGCTGTGAATGGGCCTCTCCAGCCTGGGACGAAACACATGGTTTTTATTATTTCTTTCTCACCAGTTTCCTGCACTCTGGGGACTTGTGTAAAAAAGGAAACTGAGACTCAGGGAAACAAATGTTTGTGGAAGACCAAAAGGTTACGTCATAGGTTATCCCTCAGACACTGGCTGTTTCTAGGACATCTGTCTGTCCTTCTGAGTTTATGGCTCAGAGTACTCTAGTCTCCTGACTTCTTGAGCCTCACAGTAGTAAATGATATGGCCTGTTCTACCTGCGCCCTGTCCCTGCCCCACCATCCCAGCTGACATGATTTCTGGCCCCTCAGCAGGGGACATTTTATGCATTTTTCAGCTACATGGGAGGCTAGGCAGATCGCAAGTTCTAGGCCAGCCTGAGCAACTGAGTGAGACCCTGTCTCAAAATGAAAAATAAAAAGGGCTGGGGATATAACTTAGTGGTAGAGCAACCCTGGGTTCAATCCCCTGTACTGCAAAAACAAACAAAAGTAACACAAGACAGGGATATGACATTTGTCCTCCTGTCTCTGTGAGTGGCCATCTTGTGAATAGAAGTAACACATGATGTAAAATAATAATAATAATAATAATAATAATAATAATAATAATTTCTGACATTAACAAATATGAAAAAACAGAAACTCCTTTTTTGCAGAGAAAACTATACATGTCTTTTACTATAAATACAGATAATTTTGGCTAATGTATGTATACATGTTTAATGAATAAAAGTCTATTTTTTTGCAAAAGTCAAGTAATGCCATATAATCTATCAAGCAGTTTAGTGTTTTTTGCTTAACATGAGTTCTCATATTTGAATTGATTTCCAACACCTTCCCATATCAGAACATAGTCTTATTTTATAACATTTTTTTTTTGAGCCACAGCAGGTCAAATTTATTTCTGCTAAAATAAATCCAGCCTTACCATGAAGAGCAGACATTTTTTATCTATTTTCTTCTCCCAGAAACTAAAGGATGATGGATGACCCAGAAACAAATTCCATAGGATAAGAATATGAAAAACAATACAACAAATATCACCATCATTTAAAGACATATCTCCTTCAGTGATTTAGCTCAGAATGGAACTGGCAACCTTCTTGCCATCCAAGAAGACATATAATATAAAACTCCCTTTTTAGATACCTACTGCCATTGTCAGAATCCTATGATTTAATGTAGACTGTGATCAATGTTTTTAAAGATGTTTCTTTTTAGAAATTGAAAAAATTTTAAAATCAGGAAAACAAGTTAAATTTTTTTCTATTAAGAAATTACTAAAAATATAGGCAGGATTTATCTTCAGAAAAGTTGCCACTTAAAACATAAAATATAGTTTTTGAGGCCTACATTAACTCCCTTAATATCTATCTTTATTTCAAAATGGACATGGTATTTTACATGAGCCCTTTTTTCACAATTCTTTCAACTAAGCACTTAACCTAGAAATGAAAGAATTTGAAATTTAATTCTTAACAAGAATTACACTTATACAACAAGAACATCAGAAAGTCTCTTCAAAAAACACTAGATACACAGATATTTTATCTGGCACCTTTCTTAGTATACCTGAAGAAACACCAAACAAAAGTTCAAATATCTAATAAAGATGTATAATTTTGAAATACGCGTTCCTGAGCTGGGCACAGTGGCACATGCCTGTCATCCCAGCAGCTCGGGAAGCTAAGGAAGGAGGATTGCAAGTTTAACATCAGCCTCAGTGAGACCCTATCTCTAAATAAAATATAAAAAGGGATGGGGACATGGCTCAGTGGTTAGCTGCTTCTGAGTGCAATACCCCTTATTCCCATGGTAAGAAAAGTTAAAATTTAATGAAAAATTGAAAATCCTTCATAAATAAGCAAATATTTAATTAAACAAACAATGAAAATTTTTGGTAGGAAAGTGTTTTCACTAGGCTGCGTAGTACATTGGTATCAAAAAATTCATGTAACTGCATTCAAACAGAACTTCACTTTAGGTTATTTTCGGACCAATTACATATGTTCAAAATCCCACTGGTTTCTTAACAGTCTGATTAAGAGTTTAAACTGACATACTTTCTTGGTCATTTCTCAATAAGTTCTGCTTAAAAAATCATCAAAACTAAAAGTCAAGTATTGATGCTATATTTTGACATGGGCTGTAGCTATTTAACTGGGTTAATGTGAAAGTTTATAAATAAATACTATTTTAGGGATTATATCATGTAAATTATCAGTTATCAACATGAATCCTTCCATGGTTCCCTTTGATCACCCAGAATCATTTTGGTTTCCTTTTCCTTATTATAGATGGGTAAAGGTCAAGAAAAGCCTAAGCAAATGCAAAGAAAGGGAAGTGGTTTTTCCACAGTATCTCATTTTTTGTTACCAGTTCCTATTGTTTTTCTCACAATATGAGGGGCTGTTAACAGAAAGACGGTATTTCTAGGGCTAGAGTTGTAGCTCAGTGGTAGAGCACTTGCCTGAGATAGTGGGTTCAATCCTTAGCACCATATAATAAACAAATAAATAAAAAAATTTAAAAAGGTTAAATTTTTAAGAAAGAGCATGTTTCTATTTATATTTCTACATAAAGCTTCAAGAAATCAAATGAGCATTTCAGCTATATTCAATATCTCTTCACCTTTGGAAGGTTTAAGTTAATACCAATTAGAATATCTGGGGTCTTAGTTCTACCAATACTTTCCTATCTGAAAGTTTGTTTAAATGAAGTTTTCTTTTTATGATTTATTTGGGATCCTAAGAAACCAAGAAACCATATTTTTCCCTCAAATCATATATTATACATATATTTAAATACTACAAATTAAATAATTAAAAATTGAGTTAAGTACATGACTACATATATTAAATTCAAGAATTAAAAACACAGAAAATTGCTAAAATAAAATTCTAGTTTTTTTAAAGCAAGAAAGTCTGTTATTTATTACCTAAAAGCCAATAAATACATTTATTTCTTTGATAGCTATTAAAATATTGTATTGCAGAGGATTTTTAGGGCAATGAAACCACTCTGAAAAGATTCTAATGATACATGTCATTATACACTTGTTAAAATTTACAAAATGTAAAACACCAGGAGGGAGTCCTAATGTAAATTATAGATTTTAGGTGATAATGGTATGAATGTAAGTTTATCAGTTGCAACAAATGTATTATTCCGGTGCAGGATGCTGACAGGGTAAAGAGGTTGTACCTCATCTGTGTATGTCTGTGTACTGGAGAGGGTTGTATAGGAAACCTCTGTACCTCTTTTTTCAATTTTGCTGTGAACCTAAAACCACTCTAAAAATAGTCTATTTAAAAAAAAACAAATGAAAAAATCAAAATTAGCTGCATTTGTCTCAAAGATTCAAAATACTACCACGCAGGGTAATTTCTTCCAGAAGTCAACGTGAGTACTATCTAAAATACCATTTTTCACAAATCTAAAATTTTTATTTCAAAATGTACAGTGGCAGAGAATACTTATCACACCACTGGAACCATAAAATCTAGACAGAAGCAAAGGGCATATAAACTTGATACATTTTGCAGCTTGTGGAGATAGTATCTAGGCAAGAGAACTAGGTGTTTATTTGGGGAAATTTTAATAAGATACATAGAACACAGGAATTAGAATGAAAAGGGAATGTTTAGGTTATGGAAAGGTATACCTCTGGCCTAAAATATCACCATCTATCTCTTGGCATGTTTGGAACAAAGAAAGAAAAATGGAAGACAAAGAACACAGAGCACATAGTCTACTTACTAGCAAAAATAAAATCATATTTTGCTAAATTAGGAGTAGGGTTATTTGTTTCTCCAAAAAGCTGTTGCTTTTGTCCATAGTTCATATGGACAACTATGCTGAAATTATCCCCTTATACTGAGTTCTAATAAGCAACTGAAAGAAACCTGAAATAGAAAATTTTTGCTCTATAATGTTATCAGGTATAGTTATAAAAAACATGACAAAATACTCTAACATTATAGATTACAGAACAAGTAATTTGTACTTAAAAAACTAAAAGCAAGGAAATGATTATCATAAAATATTTTCTATTTAAACTTATTCATTCTGCTAGTTAGGATGGACCATATGGATGATAATCTTATTTTAACTCCAAATAAAACAAAGACAAAAGTATCTAATGGAGAGAAACAGCAAAATATGTATAATTCTGGGTCACCAATTAAACTTCAATCTTTTGGTGTTTTTGTTTATCCTCGTCTAAATATACTTTCTATTTCTGAAGTTTCTTGGAAGTAAGTAGTTTACAAAATAGCAATGTAATGCCTTATAGGTAATAAATTATAAACACAGGGCACTATCTTCCCCCAAATACAGAAAACAACTGAAATGGTTCAATTCATTTTTGCTGAGAGAAAATATACAGGAAGAGGTAAACAGTGGAACAAAAATGTAATCAACAATGCCTCGCACTGGAACAAAGGTATAGTCATCTAAATGTCTAGTAGTACTAACAGGGCTTGTTATAGTAGGTTTTAAATATCTAGGTAAAACTTAAAAAACAAAAGCAAAAAACATAATACATAAATTCCTATGTATGACTTATATTCTCATAGACTTTATAAGTCATTTAACTGCCATAATAATACTACGCTTTTATTTTGTCTCTTCTGGCACTGTTTTAAAGCATTTCCTTCACTTTGGATATTTGATAAAATTTATTATAATTTTTAGCAAATTAAAATTCTAAGTCTTCTAAAAGAATGTCAAGTTGTTTCTTCACCAAATTAATGTGTGAAGTCTTCAGGATGGACTTAACTTGTGCCACTTGGTAACAACCTTTTCTGGATTTGCAATTGTTTCTTTCCATTGGTTCACTGCTTCAGTGCTATTACTGTCTTCACTTATCCAAATCTGGCCCACAAAGTGTTTTCTTCTTACAGAGCTTCGACTATAAAGCTTAATGAGAAAAACAATTTCTTTTTCATTCTGTATAAGTGGAAAAATCATAGTCTCTCCCCACTTTACTCTTCCATTGGAGGCCTTCAGTAAGCGTGTTTTCTTCTTATAAATCAACTCTCCTGAGCTAAACATTCCCACCTTCACAAAAAAACTTAAAGTCAGAGGTGTTGATGAGCTTGGAAGATACTGTGCCTCAAGAATTTGAAGCTGAATTCTGCTATTTACTGCTTGAAAACAAGTCTCCAATTCAAGTTCTGCATGGCAAACAGAAAAATTTGAAGGTGGTATTATATCCAAAGAGTAATCCATTTCCTTTGTGCTGAGAGTTCTAAGCGACACAGAACATTCTCCAATGGTTTTCTTCCTGGGAGTTTGGGTTTGAATCTTGAATACAAGTCTTACAGTTTGTAGATTTTGTAGTTTAATAGCAAATACAAAAGTTTCCAAGAATTCAATAACATTAGAAGCTTCCTTTGCTGATGACTTGAAATGCACTGGTTTGGGCAACGCTAGTATTCCCTTTACAGAAATAGTGGGAGTATCACCATAACTAGAAGGCCAACTTAAATCTCTGCACTGTAAAACTGTGATCCAGATCTGCTCCACTGAAGAATTATAAAACAATTTCACATTCAATCTGCCAAAATCTCTTTCATCTCCTGAGAGAGTAATCGTATCCAGGCTTCTGTTACTCCCCTGAGAATTTTTTCTTGAAGATGTACTACTGGGTACACTAGACAACGAATCATGTCTCTGGATGAATCTCTGAGATGAACTTGTAAGATCAAACATAGATTTGCTTAGGCCAGGGGAACCAGGAAGTTTGCTGGTCCTTAGGTCACAAACTGATCCATACAGTCTTGTTGCTTCTGAATGAGGAGGAAAACGCCAACTCAAATCAGGTGAAAAGTGCTGATACATATAGAAAGGGTTGTACACATCATAGCTGGGCCCATGCTGGGCCGAACTGGAAAGTTCCACCTTTCGATCTCCAAAAGATGCTCTGGCAGATCCTTCAAGTTCTTCCAGATGAGAAGGAGTTCCTTGTGCCCTGGGCTGAATATAAGATAACTTGAACTTAGGCACCACAAATGGTACTTCTTTGCCATGAGAGGGTATTTTGGAAAGCAAATAATCCTCAGTACAGCCAACCTGAGGCTTTACAGAAACAGAAGTCAACGGAGGTATACAGATAGTGGTAATCTGACTATTTGAGACTGCTGCTTTACTGTCTCTTTCCACAGAAAACTTGTGCTTTTCTGTTTCACCATGGAAACATCCTCTACAGCAACTCTTTATAAATTCTGCTGCCATTACATTCAATTTCCAATGTCCCTCAAAAGATAGAAACTTCCAATTTTAATATGAACCTGGTAATGTCCTTTGGGTTATTTTGAAATAAATTCCAATCATATAATTTCATCCATAAGTACTTAATTAGTAATCTAAGAAATGTAGCAGAAGGATTCAGAGGGTAACTTCAAGAGGCTCTCACCAGCTGAAGATGGATCACTGTTTGTAGTAATTTTTCTTCCAGCCTCTGGCAACCACTATTTTACCTCATTTCTGATTTGCCTATTCCGGACATTTCATATATGTCATACAATATGGTCTTTTTCTGTCTTGCTTCCTTCACTTATCTTCAAGTTTTCAAGGTTTATCCCGTGTTGTAGCATGAATCAGTACTTCATTCTCTTTTATGGTTGAATAATATTCCACTGCTGCCAGCGGCCGCGCCCGTAACCCCGCCCCTCAGGGCCGCCGCCGCCTCCCCACGCCCCAGTCCCCCGACCCCCAGCAGACCCGCCCCACCTCACCCCTGTTATAACATTTTATATTATGTGAATTTACCTTCATTCATCAATTCTGTGATTGATAGTTTTCAGTGAGACCTGAGTTTTAATCACAATCTGCCACTGTTAAATTGACTGCAGATTAATTTCCTCATCTTCTCCCAGGCTTTAGTGTCCTCACATAGTTTGGGGTGTAGGCCAGACTACCTCCAGTTTAATCCCATGATTCCAAAGTTTACAGGGATAAAGTTGCCAGCATGTGAACCACCTAAGATCGCAGGCAGGTCTGGCACCGGTAAAAGTGAATTCACTCAAGTCAAAGCTAGTTTGCTCTATAAAATATTTGATAGTGTCAATAAAGGCTTCCATGTTAAACTAAGATCTATAGCAATGAAATCCATGCCCATTTGCCATCTGCAATATTACCTTCAGAGTTGATATCATGAGGAGTAAACATTTGCCCTGTATCTGTCCTTAGGTGTGTTTAGCATACAACCAGCAGAGGTCTGCAGACTCTGTGTTACATGCAATTAGGTCACACAAAGAGAGGAGGCTGAGGCACAAAAATCACTTACTGAAGATCGAATCTATACTCCCAAGTTCTAGGAAGCATGTTGAGAGACTTCTTTCACCTGACAGGCCTGTTGCCCCGAGCCACATCCTGATTGAAAGTTATTTGAACTGGGCCTCTTCTTTGAACTCATGTGCAAAGCCTGTTCCTACTTGCACCAAAGGGCATTGTAAGGTCTCAGAACCTTTGTTTTCAAGTCTGTTTGCTTCTTGCACATTTCGCCTCACTATTAAAGATTTGTGGGTGAGTTGGGAGGTCTGGGCCCCAACCATCTGAACTATTAGAAGCAGCATCTGGTTTTAAACGAGCAACCTCAGTGAGCGAAAATGCATAGCCCAGGACTGCGATCTCAGGGGGGCATTCGAGGTTACTGCTGGCCTGCAGGCAGGCTGAAGGCTCTGCCAGCTGGGAAAGGATGATTTTCCCTCTAGGTTGGTAATGAGGGCTTTGGTTACAGCCCTGACACTTCAGCTCTCTTAGACATCTGACCTTGGGCTGGAGAGTTTCAAATGCACCTGTTGTCTTTGTGTCTCCTGGGAGCTCAGCAGGCAGAGCAAGACAGAAGACGTGAACTGAGCCTGGCAGTGCTCACACCAAAAATTCAAGACAGTGAAGTCTTCCCATTCTCTTTAAATTCATCTGCTCATCTTTTAAAATTTATTTTTGATAACTTTCAATATATTTTAAATTCATAGAAAATGTACAAAACAGGTATTAGGAACTCCCATAGAACTTTTGCCCAGATTAATGTTTTGCCCATTCCCTTAACATCTCTCCCTCGCTTTCTATCACTCTTAGGCAGTTACACGTTTTTTTCCTGAGTCATTATTTTGGAGTAGGTTGGAGATATTGGACCTCTTCAACTCCATTTCAGTGTGAATTTCCTAAGAACATGGACTTTCTCTTATGTAATTAAAGCAATATTTTCCTCCAATCTAGGATCATTATGATGGCACATCCTTTAATGGCTGGCGAAAAGGAGATCAATCTGTATTTATGGGAGCCTGCTGATGCCAGGCATTGCACAAAGGCACCTAACTTACATTGTGGCATTTTATCTTCTTGACAGGAATAAATTTTTATAGGATAACTTTTAGAGGTGAGTAAACTCGGATCTGGAGAAATTCAGTAATTGGCCTATGCTGGCCTTCTGTGACTGGGAAGCAGAGACACAGACTTGGGTCTGTCTGATTCCCCTGCTGCCCTGACCCTGGTGCCTGGTGTCTATAAAGCATATACATGATGTGGATCTGTTCTCAGAGAAGCACCAGGCCTGGGTGTCTAGTTCACCTCAATGTATCTATCATCTATCTCATCTCTCTCGGGCACCATGGCAGCAGATTTAGAGAGCAGCAGAGCTCACAAACAAGAAGATAAACTTAGAGCTTATCTGTAGTGCTGGAGAGATGAGATCATCACCAACACAGACAAGCATGCCTGAAAAGTGAACATGTTTGTAAGTGGATGTGCAGCTGAACAGCTGAGCTCAGACAGAGAGACGGCGAACAGCACACTGACTGGGTGGTTGATGGACAGCAGGGCTTTCCTGTTTATGCTGAGCACCCAAGGGGAAAGGTATCATTATCCTGTGTCTTATGGCTTAGCCTTCAAGGCTTCTGGGAGGAGTGAAATTTAAGAACTTAGAACCATAAACATAGTTCTTTTATATATGGAAAAGACTTTAGACATATAGGCCACCTCCCTCATTTCAGACATGGGAATAAGGCCCAGAAAGGGAAACTAGTTTTGCACCTAATCAGTGGCTGGGTTGGGAATGGACCCCGGGTCCTCTGTTTTCCAGGATTGGCTTCTTTCCACTCATATCAGAAAGTCCCATGCTTTTGATAGCCCAACATCCCTTTTATTCTGTGCTCTTACCCCAAGCAGCCCCTGTCCCATATTCCATATTTTGAAAGATTTTATCTGTCAAGTACTTATATTAATGTAATTAATATACTATTAAATAACTAACTACCTATTTTCACTAATCAAAGATACAGACACACCAATCAGTATAAGATCTCAGTTGTGTTAAAAGAAAAACTTCAGATGAATTAAGTTTAACAGGATTTAACTGAGCAAAGAATGATTCACAAATCAGGAAATCCTCAAACCAAAAACATGTTTAGAGAGCTATACTCCACAAGGTAGGCGAGCAGCATTGATGGACAGAAAAGGGAAGTGAGGAAGGGACAGGCGAATTGGTTATAGCTAGGCACTTACTTTATTTGAATCTGTTCTAATTGGTTGACTGCCTTTGATTGATTGAAGTTCAGTGGCTGTGATTGGTTGAGACTCAGCTATTTGTTACAAAAGTATACTCCTAAGGCTTTTTGTGAGTTTACTTACTAAGTTAGGTTGTGGGGTGTTAAGTAAGGACTCCAAGTATAGAGGCTTCCTTAGGCCAAATTTAGTTTGATTTGACACAAATTTACCATATCAAGAAAGTGCCACAAAAAAAAAAAGTGAAGGAACTCAAAGTATGACATCACTTCAGCTTTTTGAATGTCAAAAATGTTATCTAGCCCCCCATACCACTGCTGTTTGATAGTTCCCCTTTATCCTTGGTTTAGCTGTCTGTGGTTTCAATTACCCGAGGTTAACTCTGGTCTGAAATATTAAGTGGAAAATTCCAGAAATAAACAATTCAAAAGTTTTATTATAAATTCATAATTTTTATTATAGTATATTGTTATAATTGTTCTGTTTCGTGATTAGTAATTGTTAACCTCTTATTGGACCTAATTTATAAATTTAATCTTATCATATGTACATATGGGGGGAAACGCATTTTTTATTCTCTGTGCTTTGAGGTATCCCCTGGGGGCCTTGGAACATAGTCCCTGTGATGGGGGATTACTGTATTATTAACTTCAGAAATGCTTTAGGGCTTATTAGAGAACCCAGGGTGGGAATCACTTCGCAGCAACATGCTGCTTTCTCAAAAGCACTTAGGATTGTCAGTGCCCCCGAAGGAATGAACTTTACTATAGAAGTACCACCCAGAGACCTCACTCTCCCTTCTCCTCCCTTTCTCCCTTCTCATTCAGATCTCCCATAGGGCATAGGCAACCAATAGCCCTGTTTATATAAATTATTTCAAGAATAGAGTGATAATACTTATTACCCTACACTTTTTATGAATCAAAAACATGGTCCTGAACCTAAAAGTGAATTTAACAACAGAAGGATATTTTATATGAATGACAGAAAAAAAAGTTAGATTGAACTTTACTAAATAAAATATTGGCAAAAGAATTTAACATATAAAAATAATTTCTCTAATTGGACAGACTTTATCCAATCCCCTGAAGCAGACATAACACAGAGCAAACAGTTAATCCAGTGGTTCTCAAGATTTACATTTCATGGCTCACTTAGAAAATGATAAACTGAAGAAGCTGCTCTTGGGCACTAGAGGTACTTGGCTTGCTGCCTGAGGGAATCAGTATCCAAGTATACGTAAAACCCGTCTGCATTTCACCCATTGAGAAGCTCCAAATTAATATAATTAACTGAAGAATTATAAAAATATCATGATTATCTTACTAAGCCACAACACGGGAATCAGTAACACTCACTTTCTAGAACCTTGCGGAGAGGTGAGTGTATCTTTAAAGTTTTAACCCCTGATGGATACCTGTTCATTTTAGTGCATTTGGCAACATCTGCAGCATGACTACATCTCCTCTCTTCTTTGGTGACTGGCAGCTGGGAGGGTGTTTACTCTCTGGGAGGTGAATTCCTGTTTATTCTGCTGTGCTCAGATAAAGACCTCTTGAGTCCTCCTTTCAGGCCAGAGGAGACAATGAGAGAAGTGCTGGCCCTGGTGCCTGGTCACTAGGCAACTAGACAGGCCAGGAGAGGGATTGGCCCAGAACTGCCCTGCATGTCAGCTCTGTTGTCCAAGCACACGTTGCCCAGACCAACCACAGCAAAGTCACATGGGGCAGAAACGTGCCCCACTAAGAGACCAGGCAGAACGCCCAGCCCCAGCCCTCCTGCTAATAAACTCAGAGAGCCAGCCACTGAGCTCTGCTTGTAACCTTGTGAGCTGGGTCGGCGTCTTTATGTCAATGGCTCACCCTAATGGAAGGCAGAGAGCCTGCCTTTTGACAGCCCTTCTCCCATCATCCCTGCAGAAGGGCTCAGTCTTGGCTACCCAGGCTTAGCCTCAATTTTCCAGCTTTCTGAGAATCCATTGCACTTCATGAAGACAAAGGGATATTCTGGGGAGGGCATGTGCCTGTGCCACACACTGAATCCTTCCTTGTTCCCCTTTGGGAAGGTGCTTGACATTTTGAACGCTATCATGGGGGAGGTATGAAAGGGGCAATTGGGCTTCTCCAATTCAGGACTGAACCATTAATGGAAATTCTCATTGACTCCAATTGTCCTCGGCCCTGTGAGACAAGTGAGAGCTTTTCATGGTGGAATTACCCAAGTACTCACTCTTGATTAGAATGAGACCTCAAATGTGCCCTTTGTTACCTCGGCAGAGTCAGACCCACATTAAATGTAAGAGATGTTGAAGTTTACTTTATTGTAGAAAATGGTGACTGCAAATGTAAGCTATGCTATTTCAGCTTTGGAAAATTGTATGCTTCTCTTCCACGTTGGATGGGCTTATGGTTACTAATTCTTGAAGCTCCGGGAGATTCTAGGCTAATTAAGGTATCACCAGGCCTAAGGGACACACTTCTCCCCTCCAGGAGCTTTGATTTAGGTTGTGGCTTCCAAGCTGTGTTCCTTAGAGGTGCCTGGGGCAAGGGGTAGCAGTGTGATGGATCCCAAAGTTTGACTGTAACAGATTCTCTTTTATTTGTTGAATATATGGGACTGGTGTATAAAATTTTCTTTGAAAAAAGGAATCCAAGGCAAAAAAAAAAAAAAAATGTGTGGAAAACCAGTGCTCTAAACTACAGATTGTTGCTGTGAATGTATTAAGTTCCTACAAACTTTTCTATGCCCTTTTTCTTTTTTTTTTGGAAATTTTTAAAATTGTAAGTCAAATAATTTGAGGTATATACGAAACAGACTCAATATGTATCCCCTGCTGCCTTCCTATTCTGCTTCCCTGCAGATAACCAGCACTGACAGTTTGATAAGTGCACTCTGTGCCTTTGTGCCTAGAGCCTTTAAGATGTTTTCACTGCAAAAATGTTTCAAACATACAAAACAATAGAGAACAGTATAGTTAACCCTTGGTAATTAACCACTTCCAATAATTATCAGCATTTTTATAATTCTTTCTTTATCTTGTCCTTGTACAGTTTTGTTTTACAAAAATGACATCATAGAGCCAGGCATGGTGGTATTTGCTTGTAATTCCAGCTACTCAGGAGGTTGAGGCAGGAGGATGACAACTTTGAGGCCAGCCTGGACAATTTAGCAAGACCCTGTCCCAAAATAAAAAATAAAAAAGGTTGGAGGTAGAGGTATAGCTCAGTGGTAGAGCATTTGCTTCACATGCACCAAGGCCTTGGGTTCAATTCCCAGCATGCACACAAAATGCGTGCACACACACACACTCACACACATACACAAATGGCCTTGTAGTATACATACTGATTATCAACCTATTTTTTACTTAATGATCTGTCTTAAAAATTATTGCATATGGGCACATTTACCTCCTTTCTTTTAATGGCTTTGTGGTTCTCCACTGTATGCTTGAATCATTTATGTTCTCAAATATTCCCCTATTGTTGGACATATAGGATGTTTCTAAACTTTTTTTTTACCACACCATAAAGTACTACAGTAATTTTTTTGTACACAAGTCTGCATTGATGTTTTAATTTCTGTAAGAAAGATTTCCAAAATTAGGATGGTAGGATACCGAGAAAGTATATTCTCAAAAGAATGTAGACACACAACCCCCCTACCAGCAACATATGGATATGCCCATTTCCTTGTATCCTCTCCAGCCCTGGATGTTATTACTTTTTAGAAATGTGAATCCTTTTTGAAAAGAAATGGTTTAGAATTGATACTTTATGTATGCCTGCAAATGAAATCCTTTTTTGCATTGATTTTGTAAATGATCATGTTGCAATCATTATTTGGGGGAAGATAACCATTAGGAATGTCTGCAATAGAGGGGCCGAGGGAAATGTCTTTGAAGACTAGCCACTGCTCTTTTCTATCAGTTTGCACAGCGGAAAGGTGCTGGCCGTGTGGTGCATATCTGCAATCTCCCTGAGGGAAGCTGTACTGAGAATGATGTCATTAACCTGGGGCTGCCCTTTGGAAAGGTCACTAATTACATCCTCATGAAGTCGACTAACCAGGTAGGCCTGGGGACTTTCACTCTGGGGGCACAGGATAATCTACACATTGGTGAAAAGGGAATGTATACTTTTTCTTCTTCTTCTTCTTGTTTTTTTTTTTAAGCCTGTTCTTGACATAAAGAGGTGATTCACAGCTGACATTTTTGTGGGGCTGTTTTGTTTCATGATGTCCCATTGCCCTTCTTGTGTTCAGCGCATGCCTTTACAAATTGCCTAGAGGCGAGGGGAGGTGCAACTGGATGAGGTGCTCACCAACATAGGAAAGCTATTTCCTGATGGCTCAGGTTTGGAGTCAGCCAAGAACTGTCCTCAGTGTGATAGTGTGAGGCCCTTGGGTCTGAGCAGGAGAGCAGGAGGGAATTAATGGAGGCCTCCTAAGTCTAAGGAACTAAAAATGCTTAACCTGTAGGAATTGACGGAGCCCTTGGGGACTGAATATGTTCGTCTTCATTTTTAAAGTCAGAATGGGAGTGGGGACTATATATACATTGAGTGGTCAAAAGTCAGAATATTTTCTCTTTTATTTTTTATTTTTTATTAGTTGCACATGACAGTACAATGATCTTGACATTTCATACATTTGAATCAAATGGGGTACAATTTCTCATTTTTCTGATTGTATGGGTTGCAGAATCACATTGGTCATACAGTCATATATATACATACAGCAGCAATAATGTCTATTTTATTCTGCTGCCCTTCCTATCCCCCCTTACCCTCCCCTCCCCTCCCATCACTTCTCTTTACCTTTTATTTTAATAAAAATGTTTGCTTTATGAATCCAAGGAACATGCAGAGGGGAAATCATGTTCCCAATTAAGGCATGAACTATGGAGACTTAAAGCCCTAGCAGATTATCAGTGCCCTTACTCCTTCAACCTGGACATAGACCACTGAGCCTCTGTGTTTCCTTCCACTGCTCAGGAATTCTATTTTGGGTAAATGTACAAAATTCCACTTGCAACAATAATATAGTGAGATTGTTTAGATTAGTTTTATTCCCAGTTCAGAAATGACAGACAGAGGTGCTAACATGTTTATATTAAGCAAGAGAAAAAGCCAGGTGCAGAATTTGAAATAAACCCCCAAAGAATCTTGACTTTTTAGTTGCACACACTTCTGCCATAGAGTGTGACAATCTGAAGGAAAACCTCGCATCTGAGATCAGCCGGTAAATGGGAGGGAAGGAAGGGCAAAGAGTTTGCTTCACCTATTCAGTTCAGAAAATGGGAGAATTAGGGGCTTCCTATGAGAGCTCCCTGGCCACAGACCACTTTTCCCTCTCAACAAAGAGAGGCAGAATCAGTATATCCCAGAATAGTGCAAACCAAACGAATCTAAGAGACCATAGCAGCAGCAACCTTACTGTAGCAGCTACTAGAGGGAAAAAAACAGTCTGTGTAGAAACTCCATAGACACAAATGGAGCAGAAAGGCAATTTCTCTCTGTGTTTTATCAGAACAGATAAAGAGGAAAGATGCTGTGGAAACATGGTTGGGTCTTTCCCTTTCTCTAATTCACAGTGCCCCAGCCTTCCTTCAAGCCCAAGGGCTTGTGAGGCCCAAGGTTTTGAATATATTTCTTTCTCTGTAAGAAGAGTGAGGACTCAAGCAGCCTTGGCCTGTGCCTCTGTCTTGTGCTGTCATCACCAAATAGCAGCCCAGGGTCACATGGGCAACAGCCCTCCAACCAGGAACTCTGTGTTAATGGGCCCTCCCATCCCAGAGGGGCTTCCATGGCATGATATAGTCCAGGACCGACATACATAATTAAGAATAATTTGGTAACCATGGAGATCAGGAGAGGGAGGGGCCATCTTATAATGAGCTCTTTGGGTAAAGTTAATAAAAAGTTCTCTTTGAACAGATGAGATCAAAGAGAGTTCTTCCTTATACTGATTTTTTTCTTTTTATTGAGTTATAAAGTAGATACTCTCAAGTGTATAAAGTACACTAGTTTTAAGTATACAACTTCATTACTTATTTTTTAAACATATGTACATCCATGTAGTTAAAACACAGGACATTTTCAGAACATCAGAAGGTTTTCCTTATGGCCCTTGCCAGTCATCTTCCCACCCCCACTCCAAAAAGAAACTCAATTCTGACTCTTGTCACCATCAGTTTTGCCTATTCTTTTTTTTATATGCCTCTTCTTTTTTTCTTATGCATATACAGCACAATTTTTCATGTCTATGGGTGTACACAAAGTAGACTCACACAATTCGTGTCTTCATTCATGTGCTTGGGGTAATGATGTCCATCTCATTCCACTGTCTTTCCTACCCCCATGTCCCCCTCCCTCCCCTCCCTCCACTTTGCCGTATCTAAAATTCATCTATTTGTCCCATGCTCTCCCCAGCCCCATTATATATCAATATTTTCATATCAGAGAAAACATTTGGCATTTGTTTTTTTGGGATTGGCTAACTTCACTTAGCATTATCTTCTCTGGCTCCATCCATTTATCTGCAAGTGCCATGATTTTATTCTCTTTTAATGCTGAGTAATATTCCATTGTGTATATGTACACACTTTCTTTATCCATTTATCTACTGAAGGGCATCTAGTTTGGTTCCACAGTCTAGCTATTGTGAATTGTGCTGCTATAAACATTGATGTGGCTGCGTCCCCGTGGTATGATGTTTTTAAGTCCTTTAAGTATAAACCGAGGAGTGGGATAGCTGAGTTAAATGGTGTTGAACTTCATTCACATGGACTCATACTACATACATAATTTTGTTCAAGACCAGTGAAGTCGAGACCTTCCTGTCTCTTCTAGGCCTTTTTAGAGATGGCTTACACAGAAGCTGCCCAGGCCATGGTCCAGTATTATCAAGAAAAATCTGCGGTGATCAATGGTGAGAAGTTGCTCATTCGGATGTCCAAGAGATACAAGGAATTGCAGCTGAAGGTAAGGCATCCTGTCATTCATTCCGTCATTCAACAAGCAGCAGCTGACTTTTTCCTACTTGCCAGACACTGACCTAAGTGCTGTTGGAAGGAGAAGTATAGGAAGAGATTTAAAAAATTACTCACTCCCTTTGAGGATATCACTTGGAAAGGCAGCAAGAAATGTGTTCATTGAGGTAAGTGCCAAATGCAAAGGGCTGTCTGAGGCTACAGGGGCAAAGGATGGTTTTACAGGGGAAGATGTTTACAAGGGAAGTCTCGAAGGAGGAAGTCAGTGGGACCGGTGGTTGCCTTTTGGTGGGGGGAGGTAGGCATAAACCCTGAAGACAGCTTCTGCTCTGCGTACACAGGCCTTCAGTGACTATTCTCTGCCTATCACCACCCTTGATTTCTCACTGTTTCTTCCCTCTCCATGCTTATGTCCTACGCTGCACAGAAGTCTTATAAGGCAGCACCTGACTAACCCGGCCACTGGAAGAACTCATGGATTAATCGAAATAATTCCAAACAGTGCTTCAATTTTGTTTTTACCTTGTTCTGCTTTTCTTTCTTTCTTGTTTTTTCCTTTCTTTCCTGTTTTTTTTTGGGGGGGGCGGGAGGGGGGGATACTGGGGATTGAACTCAAGGGCACTGAACCACTGAGCTACATCCCCAGCCCCATTTTGAACTTTATTTAGAGACAGGGTCTCCCTGAGTTGCTTAGCACCTCATTTTTGCTGAGGCCGACTTAGAACTTGCAATTCTACTGCCTCAGCCTCCTGAGCTGCTAGGATTATAGGCGTGCGACACGGCACCCAAAACTTTTCTGTTTTATTGAGAAGTATAATATACAGCAGAGTGGCTAATTATATTTCATAAAATGTAAAAAATAATATTTGGTGAAATCTCCTAAATACCATAAGACCACTACCTAAGTCAAGAAAGAATTTGATCAGTACCCAGGAGCCCCTGAGAGTCCTTCCTCCTGCTGGGGTCTTGCCTCTTCACACTCCTGACTTAGACAATAATAATCATTTCTGTGCTGGTTGTATACCCATTCATGACTCCCTAAACAGTACTCAGTGGTGAAAAGCTGAAGTTTTGTCTATTTTTAAGCTTTATGTGAATGAAACCACATAATATCATGTTTCGGGTTTTGTTTCTTTCATTCAGTATGTGTCCTCCATGTTGTTGGGTATGTGGGGGATTCTCATTGTATATACATTTCTGTTGTATGGCTGTGTAGTTTGTTAATCCATTCTACTGTTGATGGATATTTGAATTCTTTCTAGTTTTAGCATATTAGGTACAATCTGCTATCCTTCATAAATGTGTCATTTTGGTACATGTGTACATAGTTTCTGCCTGTCTGGGGACAGTGTCAGGTTTACCATTATTTTTATTTTCCTGATGACTGGTTGGGGTTGACTGCTTGGGGTTGACTGCTTTTTCATATGTTTATTGACTATTCCATCTGGATCTTCTTAGTGGGAAGTTTTTGTTTGTTTTTGGCTTGTTGTTTTGTTACTGTTTTAAAGCCATCTACCCATGCTTTTCTTTTGCATTGTCTTCTGATTGATGGGCAAGAGTTCTTTTTAACTGGAGCATTTAGTCCATTGGATTTATTGTAGTTAATGTTGTATTTGTTTTGAAATCTACCCTCTGAGTTTGTGCTTTCTACTGTTCCACTTAATAGGAATTTTTCCAGGCATTTAGGCTCATTCTGTGTTTACTTAAGGGTCCATTTTGTTTAAGACTCACAGTCCTTAATCTGCCCTTAATCTTCAAGGTTGAAGTCAGAAGACAAAGGCTTAGTGGTATGTAGCTAGGACTAGCATTCCAACAAGTCTATATATGTAGAAGGGGAGTATGTCAACCGGTCGCCCAAGTCTTGATTCTGCTTTGCTTGCATTATTGCCTCTGAAGTTTCTTCGCCAATAGGCAGAACCTGCCATTTTTTTTTTAACCCTAATGAAAGCATCAGACAAGTACAAGATCCCACCCTGTTCTGTACCATGCCAGCTCCTGTTCTCTTGGCTTCTCCCCTGGGAGCTGAAATTGAGTTTGTGCATTGTGTTCCCAGAGGAGCTTTGGTGTCCAAATGAGATGTCATCATGAGTTTCTAATTAGAATGAACAACAGCAATCAGTTTCTTAAAGTACAAAGGCACTTTACCAAGGGAGATAGTTTGGAGTTGGGGTGATGCAAAAACTATGGGTCAAAGGGGTCAAAGGGTTCAAGTTGGCATTCAGCAGATGTTCATTGAGTGCCCATTGTGGGTGGGAACTAGGCCAGATGCCATGGACATAGATGGAGCAAGCTTATGAGGCGCTCAGTCTGGCAGGAGGAAAGACATATAAACAAAGAACCATAGCTAGCCCTGTGAGCCCGGCCAGATTGGAGGGTGGTAGTGCCAAAAAGGCTCTGCCCCTGCCCACTTTGATGAGCTTAGACAAGTTGCATGACCTCTGTGAACCTCAGTATCCAGATGAGGAATTTACTATCCCTTGAGTTTCTTGATTTTAAGCAAAAAGAATTTTTTTTTATACTTTTGGGCCTCACATCACCCTACCCTATGAAGAATGCAGGGTGGATAATAATAGTAATTACAAGAGTACAAGAATAACATGCACCTTTAATTGAGTCCTGGTGCTCTGGGGCAGGTGATGAACCAAGCACTTTGCATACATTATCTACTTTAATCTTGACGTCAGCCCTGTCAGACAGGTATTATTATCTCAATTTTACAGATGAGGAAACTGAGGCTAATAGAAGTTCAGTAACTTGCCCAAGATCACAGTTACTGGAAGAGCTATGATTAAAACTCAGCACTGTTTTGGTTTTGCACCCTGCCTACATTGTTATTTTAGGTTGTTATGATCTCCATTGTCCACACAAGAAAAAAAAATGGAGAAAGAAATAGGTAATTTGCTCATAGTCACCCATCCAGGAGAGAGATAGCAGAGATAGCATTCTAACAGAACTTTTCAAACTTCAAGGTGCATGCACATTACCTGGTGTTCATGTCAAAATGCATTTCTGATTCAGCAGGTCTAGGGCAAGGCATTTCTAACAAGCTCTCAGTAGATGCTGATGCTCCTGGTCCTCTGAGCACACCCGAAGTATCAAGGGCCTGGAACACATCATTTTCTGATCTTCAGTAGGGCTTTTCTCCCCATGCTGTCACACTGCTTCTCAGGGTCAATGTGAAGGTCTCATGGGATAATTTACATGATAGTATTTCAAAGCATATTTCAACTACAAAGCAATGCAGTCTTTATGCCCTTCGGTTGACATGAATCAGCAAGAATTCTCTCTGTGTGCAGCAGAAGAAACTATTCCAATTGAGTCTATTGACTTAATAAACAAGGAATTTATTGCCTCATGTAAATGAAAGTCCAGGAGTAGCTCTGGCCGCAGGTATGGCTGGATTCAGTACCCACATGAGATCGTTAGAACTTGGTTTCTCTCTTCTCTGCCTCTTGCTGTCTTGGCTTTGGTTTTTGGGTGCCTCCTGTGATGGCCCTTAGCAGCCCCAGTCTCTCTCCTCTAGATGGCATGATAGCTTCAGTGCCTTCAACAGCTCTGGCCCTCATGTCCCCATTTCCTTCAACAAGAGAGAGCCAGGCGGTTTCCTGGTAGCTCCCGTAAGAGTCCTAAGAGTCACTCTGATTGCTTTAGTTTAGTGCATGTTCCTATTCCGGAGCCTATCTCTGTGGCCCGGGGGAAGACCATACTTGGATTGGTGCATCTCCTGCTCCATCCTCAGAGCCAGGAGACCTACACAGACTTCTGGAGTGAGATGGCGTTGGAACAGCTCCTACCAAGAGGCAGGAGAATAGCTACTAGGCAGGCAGATGGCAAAACGCCACATCCCCATGTGTCTCTGGGTCAAAGGGTTTACCACATCCTGTCCCATGGGGGTAGACAGAGGTGGGGGCAAATTTTGATTCCTCATTCTGCTCCAACTTTGCTTTTTGCTCATGAGGAAAAGTGCAGGGAGAGAAAGGATAGGTTTTAAAGTATTTTCCTCTCTTCTGATTGCTATTTTCTTTGCCCATATCTTCTTTCTCCATTCTCTCTTTGAAGCAGGGATTCTATTCCTCAGGGGATTTGGGCAGAGCTTTTCATATCACAGGTGCCCATGTAATAGGTGCAGAATGAAGGGGAAAGATCACCTCTGAAGGAGTGTTGTCCTCACTGCAGACCAGGACAAGATGACTGGACTTGTTGCTGGGTTGTTTTTTGGAGACTTCTTCAATAAGTATAGAATCATAGTGTCTCCAGTATAGAATTTAAACCACCATCTTCTACTTACTGCATCTGAGAGTTGTTGTTGGGTGTGTGTGGGGGCTGGGGGGGGTGTCCTTGTGCTCAGATTCTCATTCAGTAGGTTTGGGGTGGGACTGACAGACAGTCTTAGGTTCTGTGGGCAGGGGTCCTGGTTTCAGAGCCACTGGCCTTGCCAGCCTCTGGTCATGAGACGCAGTCTTATGAGTGGCCCCTGATGCTCTCAGTTGGGAAGATTGAATTGGGAAATTGGTGGTTGAGGGTCTTCTCTGTGTACAATATGATACTAACAGTTGTGATGAATATGAGACATGGGCCTCACTTGGGGAGGGTTTACTATCTAACTGGAAGACAAGTTGTTCTAGTGTAAAATGATACAAGATTTAAAGATAAGTCCACAAGCATGGGAGCTACTAGAAGTTCAGTGTCAAAACTTTGTGTGTTTTAGGAACATAAAGAAGGGAGAATGGGGCTAGGATTGTGGCTAAGGGGTAGAGCACTCGCCTAGCATGGGTGGGACCCAGGTTCGATCCTCAGCACCATATTAAAAAAAAAAAAAAATAAGGGCATTGTGTTGTGTCCATCTACACCTAAAAATAAATAAATAAATATTTTTTAAAAAGAAGGGAGAAGTTCCAAGGTGCCTCTACTTAGGGAATTTCTAGGCAGAAGGAGTCAGGAGAGAGGAAATGGAGAGGCTGGGGTGCCCAGTAATGTCAGAAACAATAAGGTCTGCCTTGGTAGGACTTAGCTCTGATGGGTTCTGGCTCACCTGGAAGGTTTCAGCATCTTCCCAAGACTCTGGAGGTATGAACCACAGTTGTGGAGCGGTCTGAGGACATAAAACTCCCCAGCAGCTCCTCCTGTGTTGCAAGCATTCCACAGCTCTCATGGGTGCAGCCTGCCATGCCCTGTGGCTTTTGGTTGATGACAGATGGGCCTCATTATCCCACCTTTACAGGTGGAGAAAGTGAGTCTCTTACAGGCAACCAGCCTTGACCCTAGGTCACCCTGCAGCTGGAGGTAGAGCCAGGGCCGTTCTTTCTGAGTTGAGATTCGAAGTCATGGTGTCTCCCTCTCAGTAAGCCTGCACTTTCCTGGAATGACATGGGACTTGGAATCTCATCCTGTCTTAGAAGCAGCAAGATGTGTGGATTGTGAGCACCATGGGTGTTCCCTGTGTGGTTGCTGGGCTGCATCAGTGTCTTCACAGGATAGATGAAAAAAAAAAATAACATCGGAGATTTGCTTCAAAATAATCTAGGGGGTGGGGAAATAGGTGGGGGTACAGATGCAAAAAAGATAGAACAGAATTGTTGAAGATGGGTAAGGGGTCTACGGAGCTCCATATACCTCACTCTATTTTTGTATATTCAAAATCTGCTTCAATAAAAAGTTACCCCAAGTTGTATCATAGGCTTACTCTGTTCTCTCCCTTTTTGACTTTTCTGAGGTGATGACAGGTTTATTTCATCTGTCTTCTTTTTACCTTTAACCACAGAATGCAGAAGCTGGCCTGAAAGAAAGGTTGACAGGCTTTTCTTAGAGCTTTGAGAAGTCAGTTCTGTTATTTGAAAATCTTTGGTCATTTCTGTCCCCTTCTCAGATAGCAGCTGGCGGGTGTTTGGATCAGAGAGTGCCAAACAGTTTGCAATTATCACTTCTAATAGTGGAACTGACCCTCTGATCCTCTGGAGGGGACACAATGCCTGTGGTCACTAGCCCCAGCATGTACTATTTGCATTCTGTCTTGCCAATTAATTTTCTGCATCTCCATGCCTCTGTTTCTCCAGCCATTCATCTTGGAGCAAGTGTTATGGGGCACCTGTTCCATGTGAGTCTTTGTGCTCCCCTGGCTCTGGGATGGAAGGAATGATCAGGAGGATCTGAAGTTCCAAAAGAGCAGAAGATAGTTGGGACCTTGGACAAAAGTCCCCTATCTAACCTCCTCAGGGAATTTTTACTTTTATATTCTGAAAAGTTGCCATGTATGTTTTACCCAGTTTGGGGTTCCTTCTTTAGCCTTTGCCTGCTATTCTGTCTTGGTAGTGTGGACCTCAGATTTGAGACCTAGGATGTGGCCTCTGGAGTGATGGCAAATCTCATCGCATGGACTTGGTCCTGATGGCTCCGACTGGCTTTCCCAAGCTCCACTGCTCATCAAGCGCTGGCCTGCGTGAGGGCAGCACTGTAGTGGGTCTTTCTGTGAAGCAGCATCCCAGCTGGCCTTTCCCTTGATGATACAGTAGCCAGCTTCCACTGTGTGGTCCCTTCTACTGCAAGAAGGTGACCAATCACCCAGGCTGAAGAACCGGTGATCTTAAGTGGGATGGTGGGGTGGAGGGAGACAGGAGGCAGCTTGGGCAGCAGGCTTCTCAGCCCAGGGCAGTAGCCCAGTCTCTTTCCTTGCTCATGCCTGGGCGCTGTGTGGCCCAGTTCAAATAGGTGAAGTCCTGGTTGACTGTGCACATTCTGAGTGACCTAGTTAGTAGAAGTGGCACTTTTCATATTCCCATAAAGGGCCAACCTTTATAGCTATAGGTGGACATAGAGGGACACTCATCAAAGTTACAAGGTGCCTTTTGAGGTGGCTGATCCAAGTAGTGCTAAGTTCCTGGACCTACTGTCAAGCAGGAATTGGCTGGTTTCTTGACCTCCTGTGTCTTCTTTACACCACAGGGGTGGGGTCAGCTGCCTTCTCTTCCACTTTCTTTCCTTTTGCATCTTCAGTTGACAAGAGATCCCTCCCTGAATGGAACATTGCATACCTCTTCCCTGTGTCCTAGCATGGACCTCTCACCCCGAAGCCGTAGGCAGTTCCCCCTTCATTCTCCCCTTTACTTTGCATGTTTCCCAGTCGGGGCCTCAGTTTCTACAGTAACACATGTTAGCAGCTGAGCTGCTTAGAGTACTCACAGGATTCTAGTTCCAGCTACATCACATTTCTGAACCTGGCTTCCCTATCCATAAAGTGAGATACATGATGGTTCATGAAGTTTGAATGACTTAAGGTTTCTTGGAATTACATGGGAAAAAAAAAATACTTGAGAGCCTGGGTACCATGATGCATACCTGAAATCCCAGCTACTCAGGAGGCTGAGGCAGGAAGATCACGAGTTCAAGGGCAGCCTCATAAAAAGGACTTGGGATATAGCTTGGTGCTAGAACACCCCAGTTGAAAAAAAAAACTGATTAAATTTCTCAATAAAAATCTTTATCAGGTCTGCCATTATAGACTGAGGGTTTTTAGTCCTGTTTTTTTTTTTTTAATAAGCTTTATTGAAACATAACATGTACCATAAAAGTCACCCTGCTCAATACGTGTTTATTAAATGGGTGAATTATTCAGTCTTTTGAGAAATGGTTCTGCCTTTTCTTCGGTGCTCATAAATTTATATTTTGAAAGCATTTATTTTTTATTATTTTGTTGTTATTTGTCCACTCAGAGTTTAGGAAAGGGCTTTGGTTAAGATTCGGGGACTGGTTTGGTCCTGTCCAGGCACAGCCAGCACATAGTGATCTGGAAAGGGACGAGCCTCTGGGTGCCTGGCATTTTCATCTGTGAAACAGCCCTCCATGCCCACCTCACAGATGTGCCTTGAACATCAGGTAATTCCTATGTATGGATACACAGGAATTAGGTATGGAAGGGGTCACGCAGCATGGAAAGGAACCTGGAGGTGAAGTGTCGGTTGTCAAGTTCAGGATTCTTTAACTCTCTGACTTTGAGCCCCACTCAACTCCAGGAGTCACCATCTGCATGGGACACAATGTGGCTGGTGAGCCTGGAGGTATGCAGGAGTCTGTGGGCAGAGGCTGCATTCAGTGACCTTCAAGTCTCTTTCCAAGTTTATAATGTCTCTCCTTTTCCTCCCTCCCTCCCTCATGTTTGAAGTTTTTTTTTGTTGTTGTTGTTGGTGGTGGTTTTTTTTTTTTTTTAAATTTGGGAGGAAGGAGATGGGGATTAAGGAACACTGCTTATCCTTAGCATGTGGGTGGTGAACTTGGGCTCCTTTTATTCCCAGCTCCGTGGATGCCACATTCTCAGGACCTCAGCCCTGCCCCGTTCCACATGGTGCTCACACTCCTCATCGCTTGGATTAGGCCCTTTTTTCTTCCTCATGAAAGGCACTTTCCCCCTTTGGTGGACTATAGTACCAGAGTCACTGCTGCTGCCCTCTGGCATTGGTGAGGCCATCTCTGATCTGATAGTGATCTCTCTGATTTTGCCTAGAAACCTGGAAAAACCGTGGCTGCTATCATCCAGGATATCCACTCCCAGAGAGAGAGGGACATGTTCCGGGAAGCAGACAGGTGAGGCTTCGGGTCTCAGGGCAGTTCAAGGTAGTGGGAACACTCTCCTGTCTCTCATTGTTAAGGGGATTTGAGTCACACCATGCCCTATCCTCATTCCTGTCCTATCCACTTGCCCTTCTGGATTCTACCTGTCCATGTTCCCAATGAAAAGCACCAGTTCAAAAGAGCTGCTTGGGTTAACATCAACGGAATGCAAAATGCTAGGCTATTTTTCCTTTGTAGGAATAAAACAAAAGGCCTGTTAATACATGGCCCTTTGAGGCAATCTGTGCTCTTCTAGAACAGCCTGAGCATACATGTGCGTGTGTGCTTATGTGTGGGCGTGTATGTGAGGGTATGGTTTCTGTTTAGAGCCAGCTCTTGGTTTTTCATGAGCTGAATATAGACAGATGAAAAAGAATGCCGATGGTCTCAAAAAACCCAGCTACTTGCACACTTACTCTGAACATTGAATGCGTGCATTTTTCCAACTCATTTCTTCCAGTTGAAGTTGATGTCCAGGCAAAGTGCAGCTACAAGCTGATAAGGGTCACTCCCTTTTAAAGATAGTCCTGAAGACAATCAACATGGGCAACAGGCAAGAGTGGTCATGGGGCCAGCACAGTCTGTAGTTCTTACCCAGGGATGCCACAGATGGCGCTCTAACCTCACTATAGAGGTCAGAGCCCAAATGTTTGTCTTCCATGATGGTCAAGGCAGCGTGGTCCCCTGGCCAGTAAGAGCTTCATGGTTGTCCAACATTTGAGAACCAAATGAAAATTGTCCACCCTTTTAGGATATCAGGCATATGGCTCAGTTGGTTTGCTTAATAACCAGGCTTTAGAGCATATCTGTGTATGTGTGATAAGTGTTCATGCTTAAAATGTTTGTGTATTTTTAAAAATTTGTGGTTATTTGGGTTTTTAACCAACATATGTAAGGCCATATCATGCAGCCTGCAGTATTGTGATAGAGTAGAGGGGGATTAGGCAGGTTGGGATCTTTATCTGGGTTTTGGTTTCTTGATCTCAAATATAAGAAGGTTCTAGTTTTGAGGTCTCCTTCAACCCTTCAGTACCTGCTTAATTCTTTGTTTTTGAAATTTCTGAGTTCACCCTTCCCCACTGCCACTCACCAACAAATTAGCATCCCTCTACCATGCCCAGAATCTTCACAAATTGAGATAAGCACTAAATGAGAAAAATAGAAGCCAAGATGTCACTTATATTCTGATAGAGGAGTGGCTTCAAGTCTTATAAAAGGACTGAATGCCAGGGTTAGGCAGCCTTACCCAGGCTGGACAAGGACAATCTCAGACCCCTAGCCCCCACACCCATAGCCCTAAGATGAGAATCCCTGAGTCTCTGAGCACTGAGTCTCTGAGCACAGCTCACTTCCAAGAGGAAAAAGGATAGGGCGGAACTAAACCAATCCAATTATTCTTCCCAGGAGCAGAATGACCAATGGGGAGAGAGAGGCCAGTACCTTGCTTAGGGAAAGTCCCTCCTCGTAGAAGCCAGTAGGCAGGACAGGTCTTCTCTTGGACCACGTCCTGTGGTTCTGGACAGTTGTGACTGAAGAGTGTCCAGCTGGGTAGGGTTATGCCCAGTGTATCCATGGGAGAGACTGAGAATGCCAGTGTCAGGTGGGGGTGGGACGGGGTGGGGAACATGCAGATTCTAAATCCCGCTCCTTTGATCCCTCACAGATATGGCCCAGAACGTCCCCGGTCCCGCAGTCCTGTGAGCCGGTCACTCTCCCCAAGGTCGCACACGCCAAGCTTCACCTCCTGCAGCTCTTCCCACAGTCCTCCAGGCCCCTCCCGCGGGGACTGGGGCAATGGCCGGGACTCATGGGAGCACTCTCCTTTTGCCAGGAGGGAGGAAGAGAGAGACCCAGTCCCCTGGAGGGAGAACGGGGAGGACAAGAGGGACAGGACGGACACATGGGCACATGATCGCAAACACTACCCCCGACAGCTGGACAAAGCCGAGTTGGACGAGCGACTTGAAGGAGGGAGGGGCTACCGGGAAAAGTACCCCAGGTCTGGGTCCCCCAACCCCCTCCACTCCTCATCCAGCTACAAAAGCCGGGAGGAAGGCCACTACCGGAAAGAGCCCAAGGCCAAGTCGGACAAGTACCTCAAGCAGCAGGACGCCCCTGGGAGGTCCAGGAGGAAAGAGGAGGCCAGGCTGCGGGAAAGCAGACACCTCCACCCTGATGACTCTGGCAAGGAAGATGGGCTAGGGCCCAAGGTCACCAGGGCCCCCGAGGGTGCTGCATCCAAGCAGAGTGAGAAAAACAAAACCAAGAGAGCTGACAGAGACCAAGAAGGAGCTGATGATGGAAAAGAAAGCAGAATGGCCGAGAATGAGGTAATGATGCCATCTCCTTCCCTTGGTAAGGCGAGGCAGGTCCCAGAGCAGAACCTAACGATGCTGAGTATTCACTGAGTGAGTGAACGCTGCTGTATGCCAGGCACTAACTATGCTCCACATGTGTTCTCAGTTAAGTCACTTCATCCTCACAGCCAGCCTAAGAGGTTGGTATCATTACTACTGCAGATGAGGAAACTGAGGCACAGAGAACTACATTGCTTGCCCAAGGACTTTCTTGTGAAAGAGCCTGAATTATGGGCAATTATAGGCAGTCCGGCCCTCAATCCCACGGCACCCTATTTACTTTATAGGAAATTAGGGAGGGACATAGGGTGAAGGCCTTCTGTAGTCCTATTTGCCCAGGTAGAGTGGCCCTGAGCATTTGAACCCATGAAATCTGCCAAAGGGGATTAGCACTTTGGTCCACTTTCTCTTCTCTGCTGCCAAAAGCATCTGCCAATCTTGGAGTTCTGATGAGAGTGGTATATGAGAAGCGGTCACCACCCGCTAAATTTTATACTGGGTGCCCAGGGTGTGGTGTGTTTCTACAGACACTGCCCACAAGGCTTTAGTTCCATTTTAATAAAAATACATGACAACTGGCTGGCACTTTCATCCACGTGTCAAGAAGACTTATGCCCTGCCACACTGCTTCAGTTCCCACAGTGGGTGGGGGTCATGGGCAGGACTCTGGGTACTGGGTTTATATTCTGAGTTGACTTATGCTTCCTTCTTGCCAGAGCCTCCGACTTTTAAGTAGGGGTGGGATAGTAGAGGGTTGGCTTCTGCATAAGGAACTGAATTTTTAAAATCTTCTATGCCTATCTCCTAGTCACCCTGACCCAGGAGTTTGTAACAACTAAGTCCAAATAAGGTACCCAATTCTCAACTCCACAAACACCAAAAAGTCATACTTTTGGGCACTTTATTCTTTATTCCTATGTGCATGGGTGCAGTACCACCTTGCCAGGTGGTGCACTAGGCACAGGGAATTCAAAAGTGAATAGGACATAACCTGTGTTATGCAGAACCCAAGATCTAATGGTAGAGACAGACCTATAAAATAATTTGCATACAACAGAAACCATGTTGGAATTTACAGTGGATTAGGTGCTCTTTGGGCAATCAACTCTGCCCAGGGAGAAGAGGAAAATTGCACAGAGAAGGTGATATTTGAGCTGGGTATTAAATGTGGACAAAAAGCAATTTGGGATTCCTGGAAGAAGCAATAGCAAGGGCAAAAGTGAAAATGAAAGACTATGGTAAAGAAGCTGGAGATACTCCATGTGGTTACATCTTTAGGGCACATTAAGAGATGATTGGTTCTTTTTTTAAAGTAAAATCATGATTCTGGTGTAAAGATTTTAGTGAACACATGTTAAAGATTTTATTCAATTCGTTAATTAATAGAGACCTATAAGATGTAAAAGTATATAAGCAATCAGGAATGCTGAGACGAATTTGCAAGTGACAAATGACGTAAAACTGGCCTCTTGGTCTGGGGTTGTGGCTCGGTGGTGGAGCACTTGCCTAGCATGTGTGAGGCACTGGGTTTGATTCTTAGCACCACAAATAAAATAAAATAAAGGTCCATCAACAACTAAAAAATACTGGCCTCTTCCACAGAGGATTGGGAATCAATTGCAGTTCTACCAGATAAAATTCATTTGCATCTCTCTGAACAAGAATCATGAATCATTTGTATCTTGATCAGTTTTCTGCAACTTACAAAGTTGTGAAATAGCTTAGTTCAAGATAATGAAAGGTACTGACCGCTATAGAATCAGATATCCTGGAACACTTTCAATAGTGTTCTATTGAAAGGATACCTAGTAAATTTTTTTGCCTGTTTTAAAGTTGACTGGCACAGCAAGGGGAGGAACAGGAGATGAGATTAGGGAAACAGACAGGGTGGTTTCATGAAGGATATTGTGTGCCTTGCTAAGGTCTTGAAAGGAATCTTGAGGACCTAGTCAACCAGCAGATGTTTTTAAGAAGAGTATACAGTCAGTCTTCTATATGTGCAGGTTCTGGATCTGTGGATTCAACCAACTATGGATTGAAATCATTGATGGTAAAATATTAAGTCTGTACTAACCATACACAGACTTATTTACTTATTTTCTTGTTTTTATTTCCTAAACAATACAGTGTAACAACTATTCATAACAATATTTACATGGTATTAGGTTAATCTAGAGACAATTTCAAGTATATAAGAGAATGCATTACATATAAATCCTGGGCCATTTTAGGTAAGGGACTTGAACATCTGCAGATTTGGGTGCAGGAAGGGAGTTCTAAACACATCCCTGTGGATACTAAGGGACAGCTGTATTGGCCTGGAAGTGTTGAAGGTGCTGATGATGGCACTATGCCTCAGCAAAAGACTCAGAGGAACAGAGAGCAAAAGTTGGCGGAACGCAAGCCCAGGCCTCATACACCAATCCAACCTGCACACCCCTGTGTCCTTGGCAAAGGGGTAGAGCTCCCCTTTGTCCTCCTACCCACACTTCTGAGACCTTCTGATTTTCCTACCCGGCTTCATTGTTTGCATAATATTGTCCATTTCAGGGACACATACTCTGAGTCATCCCAAGAGCCAGAAAGATTCTCAGAAAAGCCCTCACTTCCCTTAATTCTGCACTTCTAGTTGGTTTGGCCTCTGTAGTCCTCAGAGGGGGTCACCAAGTATTTATCAGGGTCCCTAGTAGATTGTTTCTATGGGTTTGGAGCTGGGCAGACCAACACTATGAGTCGGAATAATAGAAAAACACAGTTTTCTATACTTTTCTCAAACTCCATATCATGAACTTGAGAAAAACCCGGATCCCCATGAGGAAGTCAGTTCCCCAGAAGTCAGTTAATAAGAAATGACTGAACTTGGGAATGAAGGCAGCAGGGACCTGCTGAGGACATGTCCTTACTGCATTTCTAATTCACCAGGCTCCTCTCCCCCTCTGGGCCTTTGCCAAGGAGCTGACCACTCCCAGACTCCACCTAGCATGTTCCCACCTCCTCTGTCTTTACTCTTGGCTATAATTTATCCCTAGCCACTGCAGAAAGTCTAAACACACCAACCCACTTCTCTCCCGTCTCCACTTCCCTATTTGGGGTAGTGCTAATCACTCAGCCTCTTTATTTTCTTTAGCATCCGTCCTCACCCATCACCCCCAAGTGTAATTAATGTACATGAGGCAGGAATCTTAGTCTGCTGTGTCCACAGCTGTGTCCTGGTTCGTGGCATAGGGCTTGGCACAGAGGAGGCATTTGATAAGCATTGTTGAGAGAACGAAGGAAGGAGCCAAGACACTGACAGCGAAGAAGGCCTGGCTTCTGAGAATTAGGGCACACCCTGTTCTCTGCCTCGTTGTTTTTTATTATAAAATGGACATGGTCACAAGGTGGTTGTAGCACTTTAATGAATGTGTGCTCATCAGAGATGGGAGCTCTCTGGAGAGAGTGTCCACAGTGGAGAAGCCCAGGTGTGCACTTACTCAGTGTTCTCCAGGGGCTATATCCATACATGAAACTTAGTCCTGACCATGGCACCCCAGGAGGAAGGAAAGAAACCATGTCTCTGAGTAAAGAAAGCATGGGAAAGAAGCCATCCATTTTACTAGACCCAGACACTCAGGTTAGGGAAGCCAGGCAGGTCCGGGAAGGATGGAAGAGTGGGGCCAGTTGGGAGTGCTGGGACCATGTCTGGTGCCTGTCTGTCGGGGGGCAGCCAGCAGCTGCTCAGCGGTAGTCTATAACTGTCTTTTAGGAATTCCTGCCTCCTGCTATTAGATCTCCTTTTCTTGGAGCAAGACCCAAGTCCAGATATCTGTATGAAGTTTCCCATGCTTTCCAAACTGTATAGACCAAAACATGTCTGTGGATCACCTGCAGCCCAGAGACCCTCAGAATGCAAACCCCAGCATAAACAATCCATAAGAAGAATACATGGAAAAACCAGCTATATTGTCCATACAGAGACCCCAGCATGCTCTAAAGCAGGTGCATTTTGTTATTAACCCCAACCCTTCTATCAAATTTATTTTTGTATTGACCAATATCCATGGTCACTAGTTGTGAGTAAAGCAGCACTGACTTCTGATCTCCTGGAGCCTACAGTCATCTAGTAGAAGGACTTGCTAATGAAGTCATTCTCAAACAGAACAGCATCAGTGTGAAGTGCCGAAGAGAGAGGGGGATGGCACTGTCAGTACCTGTAAGGAACCGAGGTGTTCTTGGGTTAGGATGTGCCTGTTGGGATGTGAAGGAATAGTAAGTATTTCCTGGGTGAAAAGGAAGGTTAGACAGAGGGAGCAGCCTATGCAATGGCTCCATGTGTGGCCAGAAGCCTGTGTTGCTGGAGCAGAGGGCCAGGTCAGCATGCTGGGAGGGGAGGCTGATTTGTGCACAGCAACTAATCATTCACCTTGTAGGCAGATTAAAGATGTTTGCCTTTATCCTAAATGCCAGAAAGCAAATGAAACATTTTGTCAAGGAAGTGAAGATATGATACTTGTTGCATTTTCGAATTTTTTGTGTGTATGTGTATGTTGGTGCTTTGGATTGAACCCAGGGCCTTGTGCGTGCAAGGCAATCACTCTACCAACTGAGCTATATGCCCAGCCCCTAGAATAGTTATTCTTGATTGCCTTAGAGAGAGTAGATTTGGGAGAGGGTACAGAGCAGAAGTGGGAGACCAGTCAGGAGGTGGTTTAGCAGGGCTCTATTGGAAATTGTTGGGACCTAATACTTATTCTTGAGCTGGTGTGGGGCAGCTGGGTACATGGGTGCATTTGTCTTTTACCTGGAAATGACCCTAAGGCAGAAGGAAGCCCTAGATGGCACAGCCTTGTTCCTTCACCTACAGGGAGGAAGGACAGGGTTCTGCCTCCTTGGGGGCTTCCAGCCAGGTCCCCTAGGCTGTCCCTGCTTCTTCCAGCTTGACCCTTGTCCTTAGGAATGTGTTTTTGCACAAACTGCTTGTGAAGGGTAAGGACTATTTATTTTAACAGGGGAGGGACATGAATAATTTATTAAGGGAAATAAAGAAAAGTGGTCACATTTGGTAGAAGCTATGGCTTCCCATGGCTGAAAAGGTTATCTGTAGCCCCTTCACACTTCAGTCAGAAGACTTGAGCCAAAGCTTTTGGTAGAATTTGTGTCTCCAAACACTGAGAAGAACAAAGCCTTGACAATTTGAACTATCAGTTTCTGTCTGGTCCTAACAAGTTAAACCGGTCAGCCCTGGGCGCCTGCCCCAACTGGCTCCTTGTCAGCCCAAGGGGGCGTGTCCGGTTGGAAGTCATTAGAGCTGGGGTCATTTACTTTGAACCAGTCTCAGCCAAAAATGTCAAGAAAATGCAACTTGCCCTCAGGAAGTCCCAGGAGTAGTCCTTGATTTGATGACCAAAGCTTAAGTCATGGGAGAAGCTTCTAAAGTAGGGATTGGCAAGCCTTTTCTACACAGGATCAGATGGTAAATATTGTGAGGATTTTATGTGGGTACTTATGTAACTGTTTAAGATGAAACTGATCGACATTATAATATCCGGTCTTAGCTCACATGCAGGCAGCAGGTCGGGTCTGGCCTGTGGACTCCCGATGGCTGACCCCTGTAGAAGGCGAGAGCCAAACAGCTGCTTTCAGGTGTTCAGTTTCTCATTCATGGGCACGACTGTGAGGACCTTAAATGGGGAAGGAACGGAAGGAGGGAGACAAGAAAGGGAGCGTGAGCTTGGCTAAGGCTGTAGGACAGAGACAGGGCACAAGAGGTGAGAAGCACTGCCTGGGTGACAGCCCCCTCCCTGCCCACGAGTGGCCACATGTGATATTTTTAGGGGCAGGATGGGTCTGTTGGGGAGATGTCACCAGGATGGTCACCTGGACTCAGTTTACCCTTGGCTTCTTCAATTCACCCTCAGTGCAAAAAACAAACAAACAAACAAACAAAAAAAAACCCATCCAGTTTACCAAGGACTCTGCCCCCTGAAGACGTCAGACCAGACATTTCTCTGCCTCTGTGTGTTGTGAGCAACTTACTTAACCTCTCTGAGCCCCAGTTTCCTCCTTGGTGAAATCAGGATGATCACCACGGCTGTGTCTGGGGGTTCTGTAAGGAAAGGGGAAATAAGGGACATGAAGTGCCTCAGCCAGGGCCAGCCGTGCTCAGTGGCGTTCTTCTCTGGGTGTTCCCTCTTTCCCTGCCTCTGCTCACTCTTGATTCTGTTTGTTCTGTTCTTCCTTTGGAGCAGGAGGGCACGGAAGGAAGCCCCCAGTCGGTGGGCAGAGAGGAGAAAGAGACAGAGTCCTCTGACCCGGAGAACACAAGGACAAAGAAGGTAAACTAGTCCCAGATACTGGCAGCGTAGTGCCATCTGTGCTTCAGCCAGAGGCCGGGAGTCCCCACCCTGCCTGCCAATGACCAGCTGCGCTGAATGTGGCTGAGCCCCCACCCGTGGCTCTGTGAGTGACCCAGTCCCCTCACCTCCTCCTGCAGGGGTGGCTTTGCCTGGGGTCCTGGGATTGTCTTTCCTGGGGGATCTTTACTTGCTTGCTGGGCCCCGCCTCACTCTCCAGTGACTTGGCTGCGCACCTGAGAGAGAACATGCCCCCCCACAAAAGACTCGGCTCCAGAGCCAGTTTCTCCAAATAAGCAGGTCCCTCAGGAGACAGGGAGACGGTGCTTCAGTACTTGAGCAGGGATCCTGACCTCCGCAGACCCAGACCTGGGGAATAGCAAGACACCGACTGTGCTTGTGATGGTTACTTTATTTAATTAAAAAGATAAAAACATTTACAGTCCTCCTGGGCTGGAGCTCCCCCCGGCAGGTGGGGGGGAGAGTTCTTGGAACATGGCTGGCTTGGTACCTTTCCGGTCAGGAACAGCTGATCTCCCAAATCTGTCTGCTGAGTCCATGAGCTGCAAGGAACACCAGGGGGAAAACCTTAGGAGGGGTTGAGGGTGAGGGTGGAAGTTGCTGTGGCTACGGAGATTTTGGCCTTCCTGGGAGAGGCTCCTCAGAGGAATTGTGTGAGGGACTATGCCACAGTGACCTTTAATGGTGTCCCCATGGACAAGGAGTTGGCTCCAGCAAGCATTTCGCATGTATAATGTATTCATTCATTGGGAACCTGTTTATCGAGCATCTATTATGTACTAGGGATTGAAATTCTTGGTCTCATTTTTCAACATGGTAGATTAAGCATGAAGCATCTGTTCTAAATCCTGTGCCATTTTGAGTCTCATCCTCAGCATGTGTTAGTGATGTGAGACTTGAGTGGCTCACAGCTTCCAATTACCTAGTAATTGTTCTCAGGTAGAAGAAAGAAGGCTGAGGACCTTTCTGGTGTGAGGGGTCCTTATGGCCAAGGTTTGTGTCCCCTGGTTGGATGCCTCCGCCACTCTCTGACCTCTGTTCTACATTCTTACACAGGAGCAAGATTGGGAGAGTGGAAGTGAGGCAGAGGGGGAGAACTGGTACCCCACGAATATGGAGGAGCTCGTCACAGTGGACGAGGTGGGGGAAGAAGAAGATTTTATCATGGAGCCAGACATCCCAGAACTGGAAGAAATTATGCCGATTGACCAGAAAGACAAAATCTGCCCTGAAATCTTTCCCTGTGTGACGACCACCTTGGACCTGGACTTGGCCGAGGATTTCATCGGGGAGGAAGTCAAGACCGTAGGGAACGGGGCTGCAGAAATCAGCCTCAAGCTGCCCAGACAACTGCCCTCGGCTTCCACGAGCTGTCCCAGTGACACGGACGTGGAGATGCCTGGCCTAAATCTGGACGCTGAGCGGAAGCCAGCTGAACGCGAGACAGGCCTCTCACTGGAGGATTCAGATTGCTACGAGAAGGAGGCAAAGGGAGCGCAGAGCTCAGATGTTTGTCTGGCCTCTACTACAGCCCAGCAAATGTCTTCCCCCCAGCCAGCCGAGGAGAGGGCCCGACAGCAGAGCCCATTTCTTGATGACTGCAAGGCCAGGGGGACCCCCGAAGACGGGGCTGGTGAAGGCAGCCCCCTGGAGGAGAAAGCCAGCCCCACTCCTGAAACCGACCTCCAAGGCCAGCCTTGCCCAGGAGTGTTGACCGAGGGTAACTACCTCCCCTTTCTCACGGGCGGTTGGGTGGATCAGACCATGGCTCCCCTCAAGAAGGATGGGCATGTGCAGGCTGGAGCAAAACCAAGGGAGCTTTCGACTTGCCTTGAAGCCGGTGCAGAAAGTCATTTACTAACGGAAGCCAAACCGTAAAGAGCCTAGTAAAACTCTTAAGAGCTTTGGGGCAAATGGTGTAAAGGAAATCAGATAGGAGGCGGCCTGTGCTTTGAGAAGCAAACTCAGACAGGCTGGACCACTCTGCCTTTACGGGAGCCCAGATGGGTTTGGACAACTAAAATTAGCTTGAATTCTGAGCAAAATGAGTTTGGGTTCCTTGGGATCAGCCAGCTGCTCCTGCCTGCATGTGGGGGACCCCTGGCTGTTTTTTCTGTGATGGGCAAGGGAGTGTGGCAGGAGAGAAGGGACAGGGAAGGAACAGGGCCTGGCCAAGGCTATGGCTTGTTCTGCTTCTTACTATCTCAGGTCCATTTTTCTCCAGGGTCTGACAGGGATACAAGATTCGTCCCAGGAACGACTCCGCCTCCACCGGAGGTGATGTTGTGTCTATGCTGGGCACTGTGACATCATGAAATAGAGAGTTTAAAATAGGCTAAGCCCTTGCTTCTCTGCCAAGTGGAAACCGAGATCCATCAAGGGCTCTGCGGGGGAGGGAGGGAGGGAGAGTAGCCCTGAAAAGTCTCATAGTGAAAATAACTAGAGATTCATTTTACAGAAAGCTCATGGCGTAACGGAGGTTGAAGTCAGGGTCACGGGGCAGAACACGCAGAGGAAAGGCTGAAAACTAAACATTTCAACCCAGACCCTGTGGGTGGCCCAAGCTGTAGGGGACCTGAGGGGTGGGACTCTTCTTCCTTGTCAAGCTGACCTGAGCTGTTTTCACCTGCTGGGATCGGAGTCTCCATGGAAACTCTGCCACTGAGCTGCCTGTTTGTTGCTAGAGGAACCAGGAGGCCCAGACTGACTAGAGGAGGCAGGAATAAAGGGGTGCCGACAGTTTCAGCTCTCCAGTGGAACCCCTTTTATTTTGCAGCCTAGGTCTCCACATGTGCCGGTGTTAGAGGTTTATTGGCTTACCCCGTCAACGCTGCTTCGTAAGCCTGGGGTGAGAATGGCCTTCCCTGTTGTCCCAGCCTCCCCAGATGTCAACACAATTGCCCTTCAACAATTCCTGTGTCTGCAGAGATGGAGCGATGCTGATTTGGGGGACACTGGGAGGGGTGGGGTGTGGATCATCCCAGCTGAAGGCCTCAGCATCCCATCCCCCCAGGACGAGCCTGAAGACTTGCCAAGCAGTCCTGTGTGTGGAGTTCTTCTGGCGGTGAAAACGCTCTTAATTATAGCGCTTTGGTTCTAATTAGCAGTCATCAGCCCAGCCTCATGTGATTAAGCAGTCCAAGGGACAATTCCCAATCACACAGTTGCAAGGGACAGAATTACAGGGACTCTCTGAGGCATGCTGGGTTTCATTCGTTTTTTTTGGCTTGGCTCATGTTTTGCAGAAAACCCCAGGTATGTGGAAGTGAAATCGCGAGACCTGAGATCACCAGACTACTCTGAGGTGGAGCTGAAAGAGCCCCTGCTCCTGCCTTCCTGGGAGCCGGAGGATGTGTTCAGTGAACTCAGCATTCCTCTGGGTAGGTGAAATGCAGTCTTTCCTGAAATCCGACTCCAGGAAGTGACAGTTCCCTGTCTACCACCACCACCACCACCACCACCCTCCACAGGGCTTTCTGTCATTTTGTCCTTGCCGATTTTTTTTTTTTTTTTTTAATGTCTGATTCCACAGCCCAGATGGGCAAAATGCTCCTTTAAGGTCTCTTGCAATTTCAGATGCCCGCAGTAGGCCAGATACTCCACGGGACCAGGCCTGGACAGCACTGTTCTCCCTGTCAGAGAATGCTCTATTCTTGATCTCCAGAGAGGCTAAATCCAGTCCCTGTTCAGGCAGGGAATAGAGGCCCAGCGGCCTCCACATAATCAACAGAAATGAAACTCCTCTGCTGTTATCTTTTCCTTGTCCCTGACCTTCCCAGAATACTGCTACAGTTTTTCTCTTTGAAGGACCAGCCTGTCTGAGGCATTCAGTGACGCTGACTAGACTGTGACTGGGGCAGAGTAGATGGTTGATAAAGGAGCTTTGAACACAAAGAGGCCTAGGTCCTTGTCCTTCCTGTTCCATTGACGGGTGACAGTGTTCCTTCAGACAAGTCATACCCTCCTGAGCCTGAGTTTTCTCACCTGTAACTTGGAATCGGACCTGATCAGTGATTTTTCAAGGGTGGAAATGGGGACAGGGCAGGAGGAAGTGTGATAGTACCACCTAGGACACTTTTTTTAAAAGGGAGAATTAGGCAGCGTCTCAGGATAAGAGGAACAGTACTTTTAAAAAGTTCCCTGGGCCAAGCATGGTGGGGGTGCACACTGGTAATCCTGGTAACTTGGGAGGCGAAGGCAGGAGGATCACAAATTGGAGTCCAGCCTCTGCAACTTAGCAAGAAGTGTCTCAAAATAATCAATAAAAAGGGCTGGGGACTCTGTGGTAGAGTGCCCCTGGGTTCAATCCACAGCGGGGAGAAAAAAATAAAGAGGAAAGAAAGAAAAAGAAAGTTCCCTGAGTTCCCTGATGCCACCATGACTCACTCCAGCCTCATCATCTTTGAGTCTTTGCATGGACTCTGGCAGGCTGGAAAGCAACACACGGAGGAGCAGCAGTTCTTAGAGGAAGAGCTTGGGAAGATGTCAGTGAGAAAGCATCACAAGGAAGCTTGACGAGCCAATGGCATCCGTGACCATAGGGCCCCACTCGGGGAGGGCTCATCTGGGTGGGGGCTCACCCCTTCCATCCAAGTTTCTCCTTTTTTTTTTCTTCTCCTTTAAAAAGAAACAAAAGAGCTTTCACTGATTCTTTCTGCCAAGTGTACTGTACACTCGTGAAGAATTAGATTTTTCTTTTTTCTTTTTTTTTTAAGGGATTAATTTGTAGCACAGTGTCTCCCAAGGCAGAAACTAAAAAAAAAAAAAAAAAAAGAAAGAAAGAAATGAATCACGATGCTCCTAGATATTTTAAACTTGGACAAACCATTGCCAAGCCTGCCTCTCAGAGGCCACAGTCCACTCAGCCATTCAGTCAGTCCACACTGGACACCCCAACACTGTACCGGGCACTGTGGGGCAACCCACCGAGGGTGTACCCCAAGTCTTATGTCATCCAAGAACTTGAAATTCAATTGACACAAGCAAAAATTTAAAGGTAAATTCTGCTACCTTGTAATTCATCTTTGTATTATTGTGTTTCATTATAGAAATTGTGAAAGATTATTGAAACACATTCAAACATTGAGAACCACATGAAGTCAGTGTTCAAGGCCTTAGCTCATCTCCCCAGCCTCTCCCCAGCCTGCAGGCAGCCACTGTCAGGCCCATGGATAGTTTTTCTCGCACCAAAATAGGATAATGCTACTCACATCATGGAACATGATTTGCTGTCTTCACTGAACAGTGGGTCTCAGAGATCTCTGTTTCAGTACACAGAGAACACATGCTTTTTAATGGCTGCAAATATTCCATCTTAAAAACCCATGCCGCAAATTAATTGATTCTTTCCTCCACTGATGAGTGTTTAGGTTGTCTTCCATGTTTTTTTTTTTTTTCTTTTCATGATGAAATGCTGTCATTGCTGTTTTTATCGTCATTGCTCACCCTATAGACAGCGTTCCAATCCTTGGCATGTACTATTTATCTTAAACTGTTCACAACACCCGTGAGGCAGGTGATGTCTTTATCCCTACTTTACAGTTCAGGAACCTGGGATGCAGACTCACAAAACTAACAATTGGCAAAGACTGGAGTCAGGATTCAAATTCTAGAACCACGTTCTCACTCCGTCCCTGTTGCCCTCCAGATGTGCTTGTTCGGTCACCTTTAAATGGCTGCCAGCATTGCTGTGGGACTGGGTGCTAGCAGCGGGCAGGGAGCTGTGGGCCATCTGTATTTGCATTTAAAATTTTTATAATTGTTACAAAATTGCACTTCAAAAAGATGATATCAGTTTTCACTCACCTTGAAGGAGAGTTCCTATTCCCCACCTCCTTGCCGACTTTGGTGTTTTTAGCTTTCAATCTTGGCCAGCCTGTTACGAGGAAAATGATATCCCATTTTTAAAAATTGTTATATTGAGGTATAATTGACATACAATGGAGTGCACATATTTAAAGGTGCAGTGTGATGGGTTTTGACACGTATATATACCTGTGAGACCATCATCACAATCAAGGTACTGGACACGTTCATCACCCCCAAACTTCCTGAGATTCCCTGTAATCCCTCCCTCCCCCACCTCAATCCCCAGGCAGCTACTGATCTGCTTTCTGACACTCAATATTTGTTTGCATTTTCTAGAGTTTTATATAAAGGAAACCCTATAGTATATAAATTGTGGGTTTGCCCAACTGCTTTTATTTCCCCTAATAAGAAGATATATCTGTGGGGAGGAGCGTATCGATAGTTTGTTTCTTTTTGTTGTTGAGGAAAACTGCCTTCCGGATGTGGATACATCACATTCTGTTGATTCATTTACTTAGTTTGGGTTGTTTTTCGCTTTAGACAGGTTGTCTTCAATTAGCTTAGAGGCCCCATAGCTCATTAGAACCGACATGATTCTATTTTTCTGTGATTAAGAGGTGAGAAAACTGAAGTCTAGAGACTTTCTCAAGTTCATACAGCAAGTTCAACTTCAAACTCAGGATGTCTGCTCTCTGACCATCCTGCCCTCCTGGGTAAAGGGGCAAGTGTTATCTCTAACATATAGGTTCAGAATCATTTCAGACAACAACAGTGCAGTGTTCAAAAGGCAGTTTCTGTGCAGAAGTTAAGAGCACAGACTGTGGCGTCTGGTTCCCAGGGTTCAGATCCTGCCTCTACCACCTAATGGCTGAGTGACAAAGAGTAACTCATTTCACCTCCGCTTGGGTTTCTTCCCCTATAAATCACAGTAATAGAAACCTGCCACATAGAGTTATTTTGAGGACTGAAGGAACGGATCCGGATCCGCGTGAGGGCTTGGTGCCTGCCAGTAGGAGGTACTTACTAAGGGTTATCTATTGTGACTGTTTATTCATGAAATAGTCTTTGAGACCTACTATGCTTCCTACCTACTGGGGTTGTGAACCCTTCGCCCTCCAAGACCGGTCCCTGCTTGCAGAGAGATTTCCAGGGAAGTGACATCATTTTCAGATTTTGTCTCTGAGAAGAGTAGGGAGGTAAAATGAGGGGTGCCAAGGACTAGGCACCCCACTGGGAGGAAAGGGAGGTCAGTCCTGTTGCCAGACGCTGGGGCAGGCGTGGCTGGGGCGGAGCTGCTCATGTGATTGAGGCTGGCTCTGTGTGACCCCAGGCAGCGGGAGCCTGCCAAGGCCTGCTCTTCCCAGGACCCAACAGCACTGCGGATAAAAAGTGAGTTTCCCCTCCCTGCACACCAGGCTTCGCTAGGACGGCAGAGTCATAATTACCCTGCCAGGAGCTATTATTAGAAGGCAAAGGCAGCTTTAATGATTATACTTAACAGAGGCTGAAAACTGGGAGGACTGAGTGACTCCAGAGCATGTTGGGGCCACAGCCGTGTTTCTGGGGTGCTGGCCACTCCATGATCCCACATTCTAGAGGCCCCTTGAAGCAGTGGTATGGCCACATGGTGCCTGCATCATTCCCACTTAATCTGAGTGGACCACCAGTCTTTGGGGGATTCTCCTGCCCTAGCTTCTCTTTCCCTGTCCTTAGACTGTGATCCAACCCACTGGGCGGCACCAGAAAAGAAAGTTGATACAAACTGTAGATCCAGTTCTCTAGGTGGCTTTGGGGAAGGGTGGGGGCAGGCAAGAGGGCCAGTAATTAGGCACTTGGCTTCTGTGAAGAAATATTTAACATGTGTTTCCAAACGAATACAGGAAAACTGACAGGTGCTTCCCATGGCATCATATGTGGTCTGATTATTCCTATTTTACAGATAAGGAAACCAAGCCCAGAGAGGTTAATTAATGTGCCCAAGGTCACACAGCGTAGGTAAAAGAGCTAGGCTTATCTGACTCTAAATGCCATATTTTCTCCACTGTACTGTGGTTTCTTCCAAGTCTCCCCTCGCCCGCCTTTTGGCAACGGAAGCCTTTGATGAAGTGAAATCTCACCCAGAACCCCATAGATGATAGCTGTGCAGCTCAGATTACAAGGCATAGCAGCTGCCAGCTCAGTTCTTGCTTCAGGCTCTGTGGGAACTCCTGAGGCAGCTGCACCCCTTCTGGGGGTCCCAAGACAGAGACTGAGAGGCTTGGCCAGGGCCTGCAGTGGAAACTCCAGGGCTCTGTTCCAGGCCACCCTGTTGGCCTGCAGGGTCTGGTGTGGAACAAAGGATGGGACTGATCAAAGCCCTCTGTCCACGGATTATGTGGGCCCCGAGGAGCAGCCAGCCCAAGACTGTTGTAGGTGGCCCTGGGGGAAGGAGGTGGGCCTTGCCTAAAGCTCTTCCCCACCAACAGCAGGAGCTTATTTATGGGGTGGAGGGGACAACTGGCCCAGGAAAGGCCACATGTCCATCTTCTGCAGTCAGGGGTTGGGAGAAGGAGAAGGGGAAGGACATTCAGCCCCCTCTGGGCAGCTGGACCTGAGGGACACCTGCTCACTACTGCTGTTGACTTGGAGGGCCCTGCTGGCCAGCTACGTGGCAGTGAGAGAAAACCCAGGCTGAGGAGGCCGCAGGGCCCAAACCACAGCGCAGTCATGGTCAAGGCAGGCCGCGGGCAGCCAGGGGCCTCCTGGGTTCTCTCCCTCTCTCCTCTTCTCTGTCAGGGCTGTCCCTTAGCACTAATAAGTGGCTATACTGAGAAGGAAAAGTTCTAATTACAAGTCCAGGCTGCTTCTCTACGACAGGGTCTCCTAGGCACTTAGCTCAGAGGAGGAAAGTGAGGGGGGCGGCTGGGGTTGTGGTCAGGAATAGACTCAGGGCCCTCATCAGTGGGAGCTTGTCCTTTCCCTCCCTGTAAGGAGAAGCTGTGTTCCTCTCTCCTTCTGCCCAGCATGCCTGATCTCTTGGCTCTGCCTACCTTAGCAGAGGAGCCGTGGTATCTGCTCACACATAGAGCATGTCCCCCAACCTGCAGGTGGGACCCAAGGGCCTGAGCCTTAGCCCCTCTGGTCTAGTTCCCTGGGGTCCTGCTTGTCACAGTCCTTACACCTGCTGCCTTGATGGAGCTTCTGCAGCACAGGGAACAGGGCGTGTGTTCTTCTGACCCTGATTTTCAGGAGAGGAAACTGGGCCCCGAGTTCAGCTAACTTGTCCCAATTTGCATAGACTGTATCTGGCCTGGACCCTCTCAGACCTGGGCTCACTCCATTCCCCTGTCCAAGTCTTCAAGAGGGAAACCGTGACCTCCCATACACCTTCACAGAAGCTGGACTAGCCACCGTTGCTTCAAAAATGAATCCTTTGACTGTGACACTGTCACTTCACTGTGGTTGGGGTGTGTGTGTGTGGGGGGGTGTTTTTTTCTATCAAAAAGCCTCCCAGAATTCCAGGACTTATATTTTTAAAAATCACAAAGGAAATGCTGTTAACTGATGGATCAGATGTAAAGATGGGAGGAAGGTGGTAAAATGTGTAAGATACACTTGTCGGCAAAAAAGGGAGGATGCAGGATTGCATGTAGGGTATGATTAAAACTGCAAAAAAAAAAAAAAAGAAAGTAAGTAAGTAAAAGACTCTACGAGGAGATAAATCACATGAAAGGAAACTGGGTTGGAGTGATTTGGGGTGATCTTTTTTTCCCATGACTTTTAATTATTTAAGCATTTTTCTTTAATGAACATTTTTCTGAAATAAAATTGAGAGAATTTTTTTTTTCAGAATCCTGGTCACAATAGCTTCAGAGAAGGGTATAGTGTGGAGAAATGAAATCCCAAAGCAATGAAACATCAGAAATGTCCTTCCTCTATCTTTCCCTGAAAGCAAGTTGGTGTAGGAGAGTCTTCCTGGCCTCCCAGAGGCAAGATGCAGAGCATGTGATTGCTAAGCCCTCGCCACCTCATGTGGAGCACAGCCCGTACCTCCACAGCCACCCATGAAGGAAGCAGGGGCTTGCCTCTTTGTGACTGTTTTGCAAATGAGGCGACTGAGGTAAGGCTTAGAGAAGCCAGGGAACCAGCCAAAGTCAACACCAAGTGAGGTGGAGCTCTGTGCTCTGGGTTCCTCTGGTGGCTGACCGGACCACGGGGCCTCCCACCACTTTCCTAACACCTGCCTGTTCCTCCCCATCCTCCCTCAGGTGTGGAGTTTGTGGTTCCCAGGACGGGATTTTATTGCAAGCTGTGTGGGCTGTTCTACACAAGCGAGGAGGCGGCGAAGGTGAGCCACTGTCGCAGCGCTGTCCACTACAGGAACTTACAGGTAACCACCAGCCTTCCTTGCTCAGCACTCTCTGGGATTCCCCATTCTCTGGCTCAGGCCAGGCTTCCAGAGTCTCCGGCCTTGCTTGCCTCTGACTGTCGCTCCCACCCACGAGGCATACCCAAGGCACAGAGACTTTCATTCCCCAGGCAGGCCCTTCAGGTCTGCTTCCGTGAGTTTCTATGTCCTCCTCCCATGTGGATAACCCCTGACTACACCAGGCCGTGCCACCCGGTGGTTCCCAGAGCATCCGTCTCACCTTTAGTACTTACATCTTTCGTTTGGGCCTGCTTTTTAAATATCTGCCTCCCCAGCTAGACAGAATAGCTTGAGTCTCCTGGCCCAAGGCTGGGGCTGACCTCTTTCCACCAGACCTGGTGGTTCTAGCTACACCTGGACTGACCATAAGGTGTCTTAAAATCAATGAACTATGGTGGTATGTTTCTGTTTCTCTTCCGCTGTGCAGGTAGCCCTCTTTGCTAGAATGAAAAACATGATTGTATTCCAGTTAATGTTCATCCAGATAGCCAGTAATTATTACAGGCAGATTATGTACCTGACACTGGAGACACAGCCACAAAAACAGAAAAATCCCTGTCCTCAAGGGGCTTCTATTTTAGTGTAGGAGACAAACAATAAATTAAAATAAATATGGATATAGTATATGAAAAGATGACATATGAAAATATACTATATACCATATTTCATCCAATTTCATCTGCCATCATTTGTGAGACACTGTTTTTGTTTATGAGTGTGGTACTAGGAGTTGAACACAGGGCCTGGAGCATACCAAGCCACACTTTACCCTTGAGCTACATCCTCAGCCCCAAGACACCACTTTTTGATATCAACTAGAAAAAACTATACTTCGAATTCAACAGTAAGACTCCATCAACTGTAAAAGGCATGGCGATTTCAGAGATGTTAACGTATTTTTAAAAATCAATGAACTATGGTAGTGTGTTCTGTAATGTAGACCTACCTAATATAGATTATGTTTGAATGGGGATTTCATGATTAACTTCTGGTGCAGGCTAGGTTTTAGCAACTGAACAGACAGGTATGAACATCTCAAGGAACTTTCCATTTTTACTCTAAGCAGCAAGTTGTGGTTTACTCTACAAGCTCAGCTCAAAAAGTCCCCATAGTATCTGTGCCCTAATTCCAAGCCCCATAGCATCTGCACCCTAATTCCAAACCAAGCATTACTATTTCAGTTACATTGTTAGAGTGGCTTATCTCGTTGTACTTTACCAGGGATGAGAACAGGAATTTCCTGGACAATATTTTTGAAAGTACATGTACTAGGTCAGATATTGAGTAGAGTTGAGGGCAGGGAATGGACAGGAATATATAATTTGAGAAATTTCCCCAGACAATTGGAATATGCATCCTGTGTTGAGAAACTCAGCTGGGCATGGTGATGCATGCCTGTAATCCCAGAAAATCAGGAGCCTGAGGCAGGAGGATCGAAAGTTAGAGGCCAATCTCAGCCACTTAGACCCTCAGCAACTTAGCAAGACCCTGTCTCAAAATTAAGAAAAAAAAAAAAAAAAAAAGGACTAGGGATGTAGTTCAGGTAAAGTGCCCTTGGGTTCAATCCCTAGTACCAAAAAATAAAAAGATTAAAAAAAAAAACCCTCAGATGTGGGTTGACTCTCATTTTATAACAAGGATACAGGCTCATAGAGAAGCCTATGATTTGTCAAAGGCCAGGCAGATAGTAAGTAACTTGGCCTAGATTGCCTGATTCTTAGTCACTTTCCTCTTTTTACTGTATTAACTGGGCTTGCAAATAGAGACATGTAACTTCACGACCTGAGTCAGCATTTGTAAATCACTATCGTTGGCTGTGCCCAAACTCAGGCCACTTAAGTCTCTTGATTTCCCTCTGGAGAGCAGAGCAGCTGCTCTGACCAAGGCAGCCACAGGTCCCACCTCTCCTGGGAGGTAGGGGGATAAAGCCTGAGTTGGCCAGAGAAGGGGGTTCACACTGGGATCCACAGAGCCAACTGAGGACAGTCATCCAGTCTGAAGATATCATTGCCCTCTTTCCAACACAATGAGACCTGTGAAATGGCAGGGCTGGAAGGGTCCTGGAGATCATCTGGTCCTGGTTTTCCCAAACCTTAGTCTGTGTCCCAGCTGGCATCTTTAAAAAGTGCATCTCCTTGGACCTCCCTGCCACCTGCCTTCTCATTGCCTCTAGGCTGGGCTCAATAATTTGCATTTTAAACAATCTTTCCAGCAAGTTTTGATACCTTGATGGGAGAATCTCTTATTTCATCCTGCATTCCCAGACACCAAGCAGTTCGAGGTCATTGTCATTCAGAGAGTTCAGATTTTCCAGGGCCTATTTTTGTTTTGTTTTTGTTTTGTTGTTTTGTTTTTGTTGTTTGTTTTGTTTTGTTTGCAGGGCAGTAGACCATGCTGTGTTCTAGGCCTCTGTGCCAAACCCCAGGCAGACTCCCCTCCCTTAGCTAGCCAGAACCACTTCTGTGGTCCCCAGCCGGCCCAGTGCAGACATTGGCTAAGCCCCTTATGCAGACCAACCACAGTTCAGGTTTCCTTGGAGCATCTGTCAGGAGCTGGAAGCCTCCACCGGAGTCCTCCCGGGTAGGGTTTCTGTCAGTGGCCTTTATAGAATGTCTCTGTCCGTACAGCTCCACCTGTCCCACTCCAAATTACACGTGTGAATAGTGAAGAATTCAGACCCAAGCAGCAGGTGCTGGCTGACACCTAAGTCAGGGAACTTGTAAAGTTAACACCCATCAGGAGGCCTTGAGGTAGGGCCGGATCACGCTTGGAGCAGAGAGCAGGGGGAAGGAGCCTCCATGCCCTCCGAGGCACCCCTGCTATGCCCCACTCCAGGCACTGAGAGAATCCACCCAGAGGGATGTGGAACAGCAGGTGGAGGCTGCCCTCGACAGAAAGTGGACATGGGCGTGGCTCTAGGACCTGTAGAGGAGCAGGCCCATACTCGTTGCACTCCATTGGCCACCTCCCCTTCCTGGCTGAAGCAGAGGAGAAACCAGGCTCCCCAGCAGCAACCAGGCCCACAGACACCTGCAGTGGCCTCTGTCCCTGTCAGGCTGCACCCACCTCCAAAAGCCACAGTCTCATCCCAGGGGGAGGGGTGAGGAAAAACTATTGCTTCCACTTAACAGATTAGGAACCTGAGGCTGAAAGAAGATGAGGGACTTCCCCAAATCATTAGCACCCCTAATGAGAAAGATTGATATTCCCGAGCGCTCACTCTGTGCCTGGCACCATGCCAAATGCTTTGTGTTGCCTCTCATGGACTTCCCAGCAGTCCTGCGCCAGGTCCCCACTGTTACCTTCACTTCACACATGTCAGGGATATTCAGTCACTTGCCTGCTGAGAGCCAGGATTTGAACGTAGGTCACCAGATGGCAGAGCCTTTAACATTTAACCTCTGTGCTGGACCAACCCTTTCTGACCCCTAGTCTAGGGCTCTTTCCAAAGTCCTCTGACACAGTCAGAGGACCCAGCTGGGGTCCCAGGCCTCTCCTAGTCCTGTGTCTCTGCATGGACTCCAGAACCAGCAAACCCAGCTGGTTCTTGGTGCTTGGCCAGAGCATTAGCTGTGAGCACTTTGTGAGCCATGGAGGCAACCCCCAGCAGCAGAGCAGACAGGCCCATTTCAATCCATCATGGACCTCCAGGAGTGTGTGTAACCAGGCAGGTAGAAAGAGCTTGGCGCCAGATCAGGGTGGCAGTGGTTTGTATCTACACTCTGTACTTTTTCCACGAGAGATTCATATTGTTTGTAAACTAACATAACAGGGTCCTGTAGCCCCACAAGTAACTGGAAACAGGAGAGGGTGGTCCACCCACTGGGCCAGGCACGCCCCTTCCTCTCCTCCCTCCTCAGGTCACCACTGACATCTCCCTGCCTCTTTTGTCCCTCTTTCCTCATCACAGAAATACTTGTCGCAGTTGGCAGAGGAGGGCCTGAAGGAGACAGAGGAGGCAGGCAGCCCCAGGCCTGAGGACAGCGGAATCGTGCCACACTTTGAAAGGAAGAGGCTCTGATGTTGCTGCTGTTGCTGCTGCTGCTGCTGCTGGAAGGTAGAAGAGGAGGCCTGCAGAGGCTGGGCCTCCCGGACAGGACTAAAGCAGAGAGGAAGAAAAACCAGGCAGTGCACGCTGCCTGAGACTCATTAAAAACCCCTAAAGTGTCTCCATGAGCCAAGGCACCCTCAACTCTCTCCCTCTGGACCCCAGTTTCTCTCTCACAATCGTTCAATTTGCTTTTCTCTCTTCCTCTTGCTCCCTCCTCCATCTCCTTCCTCCTGTGCCAAGAATCATTTCCTTTTCATAAAATCCAACTTCTCAGGGATTTTCAGAGTGTTTAAATTCTTGATAGGATATAACAGGTCAGGCCAGACTGAGTCATGCAAGGAAGAGGTTTAATGGAAACCCTGGGTCAGGAGAGTTCTTTCTGGGAATCTGCAGCAGGAGTCTCAGCCTGGCATCTCTGTGTCCTTTGGGTGCCCTGTGTGGAGGAGCCCAGGCCTGAGAGGAGCCACTAGAGAGAATCAGTTGACAGCAGCAGAGAGTGGCTTCATTAACTGCTCCTTTTGGCTGAACCCCACTTTTTTGAAAAGTCCCTATTATAAATAGCTCTTTCTCCTCGCAGTTATTCTAGAAATCCACCAGATTGAAATGCCTTAAAGTAAAATCAGCTTGATTTTATGAAGATAAGAGCCCTGCATGGTTGAAGCTCTGGTAAATTCTGAAGTTATATCTCAATTTCAGAGATTGTCAGGATTTGTTCTATTCTGGACAGTGATTCTGGTATAGATTCATTTTTCACTAAAAACGAGGACAGGAGTGTCTTTTCCCTCCGGCTGGAACAGCAAACTGATGTGGGCTCTGGTTGAACGCTGGCCTCTGCCATGTGGCATTGGCAGGAGGGATGCCAAAACCAGGAACCGGCATCTGTCCTTGACTCACCCTGGGTGCCTGCCCTCAGGGGTCCAGGGACCTCACAAGTGGGGAGGTTTTAAAATGATCCCTCTGTGGCGGGGAGCTAAGAGAAGGCCACAGGACTGAAGAGTGAAGAGGTTTGCCAGGTATTTGTAGGTGGGTCCTTTCCAGCTGGGCAGAAGATGGAGTGCTGCTCTGGGCTGACCAGATGTGCAGACTCGGATGTCAAAACGTTACGAAGAACAGAAGAGCCCTTATTCCCAATGGGGTCAGTGCCCAATGGCCCCAGATGGGATGCAAGGTCTCAGCCTGATATTCTAGTGGAAGGATTTAAGACAAATTGCTGGAAGACATGAGGCTCTGCTAATGCTACGGATGGAACCCGGGAAGAAGAGAGCCAGTGCCCTTTCCAGGAGATGAGTTACTTAGTGCCCTAGGAGGGGACAAGGAAGATGGATGTCTGTCCCCTGGGAGCTTCCTGTTATTTCTGTTCCTCCATGTGGGCAGGTAGACTGCGCAGGGATTATGTGGGGTTTATTTCCCCCTTATTCTGCACCTTCTGTCTTCTGCACTAATGCAAGAAAGGTGGAAAGATGATCTAGCTCAACGCTGACATGTGATCAATGAGGAAACCGAGGTACAGAAGAAACAAATGTAGAAATGGAAGCCAATCACATGTAAACCTTGAGGCACATAGTCCCTGAGTGAAGAGAGAAGAGTGAAGGCACTTACCAGAGGAAAAGAGACCAGTTTGGACAGGAGTGGTGAGGAGAAGTTGGAAGAAGCAAGAAACCAGAGCCCAGCAACAGGCCTAGGAGGCCTCAGGAAGGTTGGCATCTCAAATCGAAAAGACCCCGAAGGCTGTGGCTCAGCCCAGACTGTACCCCTGGCTCACCCCACAGGTGAACATTCTGAACACCAGCCATTCCTCAGAAAACTGTTGATCCTGTGTGTCTTTATTCCCACTGAAGAGGGTTCTGGGAGCAGCAGTTTGGCCCCTTCACTAAATCTTGCTGGGAAGAGCCTACCTCCTCCATCACAGGCTAGAGCTGAGCATTGTTATTAGAGGAACTGGATGCTTTATCCCCAGAAAGCAGGAGCAGACCTCATTAAATCCCCTGGCCCTCCACCCCTGCAGTGTCCCTGTGGAAATCCCTGTGGTAGGTCCCCATACAATGCAATGGCTCCCTTTGTGGTAGACTGACCTTCATATTGGAAAGTTGGGGACAATCCCCTAGAGAGAGAGAGAGAGAGAGAGAGAGAGAGAGAGAGAGAGTCTGTCTCTGCATTCAATTAGAACCTTCAGTTTAAAATCATCTGAGATCCTGTACTTGTATGTGTGTATACACACACACACACACACACACACACACACACGTATTTATTTCTATTTATTTTATACAGTTCCATTGGGATGGCCCGTCACAGACCCTATAATTTGCACTTTTTATTCCTATGTATGTCACATACAATGCAGTATATGAAAGGCAGCCAGGAAAATAATGATTTCTTTTGTAAAGCATTTCTTCAGTGTTTTTGTCAACCATTTTAAAGTGTCTCCCCAAAAGGGTGGCTCAAAAGAGGTTGCTACCTTGAGCAACAGATTCATTTGTGCCCTGGGTTAATACAACCGAAGACCTGGGTCATTATCTTTTCACTGTTAACACCTGGAATAAAATACATTCAGAGAATACTCCCAAAGGATTTGGTGAACTTGATGTTGGTGTGAGCAGCAGCTGTTAATATCAGGGTTTCCCATTCTTGGACAGTCCGAGGTAGTGATCTGTTAGATTATACTTGAACTGGACCAGAGTTTGTTTTGTGAGTTGATGAGAAAAAAGAAAAACACTAGTTAATTTAAGTTTGAACTTGTAAAGTACTGAAATTTGTTGAGTGTCTTATAAATTATCACCATTTTTCCTGATTTGTATAACTGACTGCAACGTGTTTGTTTTTACAAAAGGGGGAAAAGATTTTTAATAAAGAGAATTTGAAAGCTTATGTGAGTGGCCATATGTCATGCAGGGGTCCTTCAGCATTTGGCTGTGGATAGCTTACTCAGCTCAAAGGTTGGGATCTGGTCCCTCTCTGATTCATGAATATTTAAAGTCTTGAACAAAAAGAACAAACAGCTTCCATTTAGACTTCTGGTTAGGAAACCAGAGAGAATAAGAGATTCTCAGGGGCGAGGCTCTGGGGAATGAGCCTGAAGAAGCGAGAGGCTGCTGTCCCTTTTAGAGCTCAGGCGAACAATCTCTTGGCCTCTTACAAACCCCCAGCTTTGCTCCCCAGTGCACCCCAGCCTTCCGGTGACTGAACCCAGCTGTCCTGCACAATAATCAGGCCATCTCTGGTAGTTCCATGCACCATGAAAATGAAGGTCTGATGGCCAGTACTGTAGTGGACATAGCAGGCCAAACAGAGGCCATATCCAGCCACTGTTAGCCCCGTGACTTTCTAAGGCCTGCTTCCTTACGTGCATAAAAGGCAATGACATTACTCCCCTCCAAGGTTAGATAGTTAGTGTGAGAGCATTTGATACCCTGTAAAGCACCAAATCTCATCTGCCTTTGCAACCTGTGCTCTGTACATCAACCCTCCACATTTCAGGAGTTCTTAAATTCTTTCTCAACCATTTCATTTCTCTTTCTCTCATTCTCTCTCTCTCTCTCTCTCTCTCTCTCTCTCTCTCTCTCTTCTCTCTCTCTCTCTCGGTACCAGGGATTGAACTCAGGGGCACTCAACCACTGAGCCACATCCCCAGCCCTATTTTGTATTTTATTTAGAGACAGGGTCTCACTGAGCTGCTTAGCACCTCGCTTTTGCCGAGGCTGGCTTTAAACTCATGATCCTCCTGCCTTAGCCTCTCAAGCCACTAGGATTATAGGCATGCACCACTGTGCCCAGCTCAACCATTTCTTTCAGCAAAATAAGGCCAATCTGATGGGCTCCGTTGGCCAGTCCTTCAAATGACCTAGATCCTTCTCTAGGCCTTTCCCTGAGTGCCCCTGAGTTCCTAGGAAGGGGCTGGGCAGATGGACCCAGAGGGCAGAGTGGGGCTTACTGTAATTGTTGAGAGCAGATTGCTGACCTGAAGAAAGTTCCTGTTGAACCTGTTGCTCCACCCCCCACCCCTGCCTATCTCCACCCCATGGCCACCATCCTCTGGCAGAGCTCATCCCTCCAGTTCTCAGCCAAAGAAGCATTCTTCCTTGCAGCTGCTGTCTGTCCCTTAGCTGGCAGAAGTAGGGAATGGGCCTAGAGCTCACTCTACTGCCCTAAGTTTGGGCTCCAGGACGCCCCCAGTGCCTCATTGCAGCCTGTTTATTTTTCTAGGTGGTACAATTCTGGAGAGCACCAGCCACACTGGACTCTAGCAATAATGGCCACTGGAGTTGAGCAGTGTGGAGGCCCTGCCTGCACCCCTCCCAGAGTTGAAGTCGTTCCCCATCCCTGGGTGTTCCTATCTGCTCTCTGATCCTGTGGGCCCTACAGCGTGGTTCTGAGCCAGTCCCCTGGGGTGAAGCCCTGACACAACCCCCTCTCCCTGTTTCCACACCTCCCCCCCGAAGTCAGCTCCAGACTGCCCCTGCCTCTGTCATGGCCTAGACACTGGAATTGCTGCTTACCGTGCCCCACTAGGTCAGGCCACTTGAATACAAACCTTGGCCCTATCTGGCTCGAGACCTGTTACCTTTCGAATAATAATAGCAAATATAGACTCTCCTCCTAGGTAGTGGTAGGAATCTGGGCTCATGCTTTAGAATCACCTGGGAAATGTGCTAGAAATACAGATTCCTAGCCCTCTTCTGTGAAGATTCTGGTCATGGGAAGGGCCCAGATGTGTGCATTTTAGCAGGGCTTTGGGGTGATTCAGTGCAGGTAGAGTTCTCTGATCAACTGTGAACAATGCTACCCTAGATGTCAAGCAGGGATTTCCCCAAAAGCTCCTAGAATAGAAGGGGCATTTATTTTACTGGTTGAGGGGTGCAGGAGACCATATGAATGGAGACCATTCAAGGTTGAGGGAATTCTAGTATAAAAAAGGCTTGATACAGTGGGTGTAGGGGTAGAAAAAGGAGATCAGCCAGCCTTTGGCAGATGGAGATGGTGGGAGCTGGCAGAGAAGGAGGGGATGGTCATGAGACTGGGTTTGGGGCACGTGGCAGGATGTTTTTAGTTATTGCACTTAGGAAAAGCCAGTCTTCAGTGCACCCTTTGTCTGTGTTAATTACTGAAAGCATGGAGGTCCTTAGGAAGACTCCTGGAGATCTGATGGGATCTCTGCCTCTGCAGACAGAGAGAACTGCTCAGAGCCTACAATCCTCTGGGGAGACTGCAGTGACAGGAAACAGTAGCATGGCCAGAGCCATGTCACTGCATCACGGGACCTTAAGTTTCACTTGCATTTTTCTTTTCTGCCATCCATGAGCTACTGTGAGGACCAGCATTAGCCCTGCTGATTGGGCCCGTCCATGTACCATACCCAGTGTGTACTCTGCAGGGACAGTCTCCCTTGAGCTCTTGGCAATGCCAAGAGGCAGGTGCTGCTATTCTTCCCATTTCATAGCAGGAGAAATTGAGGCTCAGAGAGAGACGGAGTGGTTTGCAAAGGGTCAGACAGGCCATCAGCAGCAGAGTTGGATTCAAACCCAAGTCTATGCCCAGAGCAGTAATGCATGCCTATAATCTTAACAGCTCAGGAGGCTGAGGCAGGAGGATCACAAATTCAAGGCTGTCCTTGGCAATTTAGTGAGACCCTATCCCCAAATAAAGCATATTAAAACAAGGTGGGGGGCTAGGGATATAGCTCAGTGGTAGAACACCCTTGGGTTTAACTCCCAGTACAGCAAAAAAAAAACCCCGAAAAACCCAGGTGTACTCAACAACTCAAACCATGCTGTCCACCACTATTCTCACCTGCCTGTCTAGGCCAGGGGCTTTCCTTTGTTCCTGCAACTCCCAACAGACACTAACCTCTGGGTGTACCAAGAGCATCCTAATATAGCTATACTTCAAAGAACCTGTGACAGACATCATACTTATTAAATTCTAGAAACTGATCTCCCCAATCCCTTCTCTCGAAAGAAAGTAGATGGAGAAAGCCCTTCAACCACAATAAAAATAAGAAAAAATACCAAAGGGGAACAAAGAAACACTGTTCCTTCTTACTCTTACTCTGGAGATTATGACTGGGGAGCAGGGTACCTGGGGAAAAGAGGAAGGAGGGACCCCAGGGACTGCTCAACTTCCTCCTGCTTCAGGTAGGGGAAAAAAGGAAAGCACTCTGATGTCTGCTCTCTGAGGATTTGGGGGTAGAGGGATGTGATCAAAAGGGGATTTCCCAAAAACCCCAGAATGCCAGCTAGTAGTTTTCACTTTTGACCTTCCTGTGTGAAACTTGATTTTTTTTTTTTTTTTTACCTGCCATCTCTTCCTTACAAGGAAATGAGATGATAAATCAGATTAAGCTAACAGAAAACTTTTAGATAAGACTGGAAGAAGTTTGGAGATGGCAAGTATGTAATCTCCATGGGCTGATAGAATAGTGACAAGTAGGTACCCGATGTGAGCTTCCTGGAGCCAAGGCAAAACGAGGAAGCATGCCCTCTCTCGTGGCTCTCTTGTGAGAATGAAGTAGCATTCCAGTTTATCTGAGGAGATTGTTCTTCCCGACTCTATGTTCTAGAAGAATTTTGTGGGATGGTATACGATATGGGCAGAGGTACTGAGACACTAATGATTTGAAAGAATCCTTAGGCAGCTGACAGTCCAACTTTGGAGAAAAGCACAGTGGAGATGCCTGGCGGGGAGGGGAGGGAATTAGGATGGTTCCTTGTCTGTGGGAGGAGGTGGCTGAGGTCAGGGTAACACCTCTCAGCGTCCAAAGCCCATCTGAGAGTCTATACCGAGTTTGTGTGCTTGCTTGTTTTGTTCTCAACCCCCTTTTCAAATCTCTCCTGTTGATTGACTAAACTAGGAACCAATGTCCTTGGAGCCAGGGCGAGGCTACTGTATTCCCCCCACCCGGACTGTCCTATCCTGCCATACCAGAGAGCTCAGTTAGGGGAGAGGGTGCAAGGGGAAGGGACCCTGCCTATCTATGTCCTGGGGAAAGAAATTCTCTAGCACTTATTCTTGGGTCCCCTCCCTGCCACACCCCCGCTGCGAAGGATGACAGCAGCCAAGAGGGAACCTAGCCTGTCTGAGAAGTTCTGCCTCCCCCAGGCCAGCCTGGGAACTGCCTCTCACACCTGGCTGATAAGGTGTGGCAGGGGGAGGAGATACGCAGAGGGCACCCCTGTTTTCCCACGAGGCCTCTCATCCTTTCTGTCTGCAAGCCTAGGAAGGAGAGAGCTTTCTGGCTTAGGCATAGGTCACTGCAGGCAATCAGGACCCTGGAGTTCCTGGGACAAACGTACCAGGAACTCTCTCTGACCCAGGGGCAATATCTACCTCCAGCCACCTCAGTCTTCCCATCTGCACATTCGATAAGTGCTCTGTGCTTGCCTGAGGTTGTTGGAGCTGAAGAAAGACAGCAGAGGAGACTCGCTGTCCATCACAAGTAGGGCTGGGATGGCCACTACCCTGAGCTCTCTATAATCCCAGTAATATGGGCCGCAGTGTGTGGGGAACATGGTTCTTGTGACCATCCTCCCACCCTCAACTGGAGTCTGCCATCAGGAGCACTCAAATGGCTCTGTGGAGCAGGCTTAGTCAGGGGCTGCTCTCTCCATCTCGGCCTCATATGCCTTAGGTTGGCTGTCAGCACCCCCATCTCCACTCCCCTCCCTGCCAGCCTCTGTCTGTGGCTCAGCTCTGCTCATGTTTCCTGGTCCCCAAACAGGCCCTTTCTCAGTTCCTTGGTTTTGCATGTGGGTTTCCACTGCTTGGAATGTCCTTCCCCTTTCTCACTACTTGCAAACTATAATGCTACCTTCTTTATGAAGTCTTCCTTGACCTTCTGTGGTCTCCTCCAGTTGTTCCTGTTCTCCGCTGTGTCCTGGGGCCCTCTGTACCCCTTCCATGGACATGCGCACAGAGGCTCCTATTTTATAGCTCTTATCATGTTGCCTTATGGTCTGTTCACAGGTTTGCCTCATTCAGCAGTCACTGAGTCCACAAGGGCAGGGAGTGTGTCCTGCTTCACTGTGTTCACCACAGGGCCAGGAGCAGTGAATGTTAGTTGAAGAACTGAACAGTCCCCTCACCCATCCTTGGGACTGGCTGGAGTAACAGGATCCTGAGTCCCAGGTCTCCGCCCAGTCACCAGGTACCATGAGGACTGACCCAGCTGGTGGGTTACAGGAGCTGGAGCAGGGCCACCCCACTACCTCCTGTCTTGCCCCTGCCTATCTCTGCCTCCCATGTGTCCCCCAACCCAGTGTTGGAAGTTGGCTCATTCATTTGGCTTCAAACTCAGCCTTTTAACAGTTAGATTCTTCTGCAGCCACAGAGCTGGGCTTCCCCTGTAGGCCTCATCTCTCTGTACCCTCAGAGGCATCCCTTCCCCAAGCCAGTCTGTCCTCACTCGGCATCCCCACCTAGCCAGGCCCACCCAGTTCTCCAGGACCTTCCCAGGCAGAGCTGGGAACAAAGTAGGTTTATGACAGTTGTGTCAACACTGGGTGGATGGCCTTGGTTCACCCTGCACCTTGGAAACCACACCTGCCTCCCTGATGCCCACACAGACCCAGGGGCTGCAGGAAGGCTCCTGGCATCCTCTTCTAGAATCTAGAAGGCACTGGGGAGGGAAGAGGGGATTGGACCACTAAGTGGATGAGCCCTGGAAGAGAGAAACCTTGGTCGAGATTGATTGGTCTGGCCAGGTGATTAATAATTAAATCTGACCTATTCCCAGCATCACACAGCCTGCAGCCAGAGATCAGCAGAGAGCAGAGGCCAAAAAGGAGCCTCCAAAGCTCAGAAGGGCCCAGATTTGAAAGCCAAAAGGGAAATAGGACTCTAAGACTCAGGGCCTTCTCCCCCTCTATCTTAGCTCTACAAATACTCCCAAAGAAAGCCTTTCCCCATTTTTCCCAGAGGTTCTGATCTCTGAGCTGCCTTGGATGGTTTCTATGGTGCAGCCAGAGTTGGCGTGTCTGCTCTGGGTTAGGATTTGCAGATCAGACAGGACTTCTGCAGCACCTGGGTTGACGCAGGATTCCCTTCTGAGCACAGCCACACCCCTTCTTTATACTCACACCACCCAGCATCTAGCAGAAGGGCAGGGCACACTCAGTGTGCCTTGTACTGCATTCTTTCCTGATGCTGGCACAGGAACTACGTTCACCTTAGAGTGGTGGGAGCTGGTCAGCCAGGCTATAGCCCACTCACATCATCAGGGCCTCCAAAGTTCTCCTAAAAGTCCTTCTCCAGTCACAAGACCCCTGAGATCCCAGCTGGCCCCTGGACACCTTGGAAGTTGAGGACCCAAACTCCAGGGTGCAGCTAGGTGACAGATTGGGGCTCCCTCTCTTACCTCCTCTACAGACTCCTCCTCTCAGCTTTTCCCTTATCTTTTCACATCCTGGGGAAGCATGATTTCCCCAGAGGCCACATTCCTGCCTTCTTTCCCTCCTTCCAGCTCCAAGTGCCCCTAGAGTTATAAGGCTTCTTCCTCCAGGGGAGGCCACTCTTTTCACATGTTGTCTGCCTTTTGTGACTAGATTTATTTGGGGGAGTAGGGATAGAGTGAGGCTCAGCCCCTCTGGTGCCCTGGCCTCAAGCCAGCCACGCTAACAAGGCCCTTCTGCTCTGGGACAAGACCACCCCCCTCCTCCAAGCTCTGGGCAGCCATTTTTCCCATTTGGGCCAGCCTGGCCAGAGCATAGGAGTCAGGTTTCCATCCTGCCTCTTCCTCTGATTTGCTGGGAAACCCGATGCTGCCACCTCCCTCTCGGTTTCCTGGGCATCTTCATCCCTGGAAAAGAGGCAATCATCCTGGCCCTGCCTTCCTCCCTTCTGGTGTGATATGAGGGAGCAGAGAAAGGCTGTGGCCTATTGTTTAAGCACATGCACGTGCATGTGTGTTTGTGCCCATGAGCATGTGTGCGAGTGTGCACGCATGCATGGAGAGCAGCCATCACAGTTGGAAAGCCTTCTCGGGATGTCCCTCATAGATAACACTCCCTGTCCATCTGGGCCTTGCTGCAGAGGGTGCCTCCACCTCCAGCTTCTTGTTATCCTCGCTCAAGGCATAACTGCTATTCCTGTGGGAGTATTCAATGCCTCTTTCCCTCCCACCTTCCTTGCTAAAGAACATTCTACCTGCCAAAGTGTCTCCTTCTCTTTCTTTCCTGTTAAGTAGAGCAGGCCACCCTCAGTGGGGGAGAAGAACCAGAGGAGCTAGGCTGGGAGATGTCCATTAAAGATGGCAGAAACAGACTCCGAGAGAGACATGGGAAGAGAGGGAGTGACAACAGGAGGGAGAGGAAGAAAGATCTCCTACCTCTGGATAAGATTGCAGGGAGGATTTCATGAGTTTTGGTGGAGAGTGAAGGGGCAGGGATACAGAGACACTTTGGGGCACCCTTCAGGTTTTAAAGAAACAGAAATAGGGCATTGCTGTGGATCACAATTCTGATCTCACTTCATGTTCTTTGAGGGATCCAAATAATATTTTCTATCTAATCAAGGAGCATCAATTGTAAATCTCTATAATTTGGACAAATAATGGGAAAAATAACACTGTCAATCAAACCTTATCATATGACTCATTTATTCGATGCATCCTGGTTTCATCAACATTAAAATGTGAAAAAAAATCATTGTATGCATTAAAATGTGTGAAGACAGTACTTTCAGTTTAGATTCTTTAAGATGCAATAATGATCTGGGCCTGGACTGTGTGGGGCTCTTAAATCGATTCTCACTGATATATATCAATCTCTTCTCCCCACCCGTTTTCACTGTATAACTCTGACAATGCTTGCTCTATGTGTGTAGAGCACATGTAGAGGGACTCTTTTACTCAATTAAATTGTATGGAGTCAGCCACATTTTCTAAAAAACTGCATCCAACTCTCTCCAAAAGTCTTCACAGATTTTTTTTCATTTTAATGACAATCTGAGCGATGGATAGAAAAATAGGCTCATATGCATTCCCCTACTCATTCCCCACACCCACACCACCATCTGGACATCTGGGTGGTCACAATGACTTGGTTTCAGTCCCCCTGTGTTTGGGTTTATGATGGTATTGGTGCCAATAATGTACCAATTGCTCTGAGTATCCCAGGCTCATGAGAAAAGTAGAGAGGAAACAGCACACAAAGAATGCATTTGTGTATGCAGTAGTGGGAGCCGTTTGCTGTGGTTCTAAGAAAGAAATGTGGTACAAATAGAGATCATGGGGACAGATCAGACTCCCTAACGGGAAGAAAGGAGATTTTGTGGCAGAACCTCCAAAGACTATTATCACTTAAGGGATTTTAAAGGAATCTAAGAAGAAGCAGCCAGTAAATCAGGAGAAAACCTGTGAAAGTATGACATCAAGGAAACCCAAGAGAGTATTTTGAGAGAGAGGAGTTTGGGTCACCACAGTAGAAGGCTCCCAGAAGGTCAAATTAGTTGAGTGCCTCAGTGATTTTGAATGTAAGAGAGTTGAAGATTCAGAGTTTTAAATGGTAAAAGTGAGAAAGCTTAGACAGGTGGAAATGCATTTGAGGGGATGCCATTCTCAAACTAGAGTGCTTGAGCCTGGAGCAGTGATGCCCCTTCCTAATCCAAGTTTCAGGAGGCTGAGGCAGGAGAATTGCAGGTTGGGCCGGCCACAGCAACTTAGCAAGACCCTCAGTAACTTAGTGAGACCTTGTCTCAATTTTTTAAAAAAGGACTTGGGGATATAGCTCAGTGGTACAGTGACCACGGGTTCAATCCCCAGTACTAAAATATTGCTACTATTACTACTACTAATAGTACTACTACTACTACTACTAATAATAATAATAATACTGGTGCTGCTGCTGTACCTGGTATGTCATAACTCATTTTTATCAACTGATGGATGGTCTAGACAGTCATTCTCATTCCCAGCTCTGACTTCTGAATCCCCCTTCATCCACCTCTTAAGACATACTGGGTTCCAATTCCTGAATCAAGTCTGACCCAGATAGGAAACATGGAAACCTTCATACCTCACCATCCTTGAAAGGAGTCACAGAAGAGAGTGTCTACCCCTGTGAGCACACACACACAAACACACACACACACACACACACACACACACACACACACACACACAGTCTGACCCAACCAGGGGTCTGGTGGCTGGCTCTGTTTGCAGGGCTGACTTAAAATGCTGCCAAACTGGTTCCAGAAGCTGGTGCCCTCAGGGGCAGGCTTCTGCCTGAGAACCTTCTTCTTCCACTTTCCTACCTAGTTGTGGTCTCAGGGCCGTCCCTATCCCGGGCTCTTATTATTGACTTTTCTTACCCTAATGATCCACATATCATTTGTTTTTGCCTGTACAGTATTTCTTCAATCATCTTCCTGTGAGAAAAATCACTGCTACCTATAGGAACCCAGTACCTCGACTGGAATATAATGATCTGTCTCATCCTTCTCAAACAGGTGTTAACGGGATCTAGGTCTGATCAGAGTACTTTATCCTCTTAGCCACAGTGATTCATTCAGGGAGAGGAGCATGACCCAAATGTGCTGACCAAAGTCTTCCCTATGATTCTACCAGAACCATTAAAAAAAAACCAACACTCTAATTCCAAGATTTGCTAGTTGTGCATCAGTGAGTATAGTCTTTAGATCTCTGCACTAGATCAAAACTATTTTCATAATCACGTGGAGATTTGACTTGCCTTTTTCACTGTTTGAGTAAAATACTGGCACCTACCTGTTCCGTGGGAAAGAGCTGAAAGGCAAGAAGCTATGGCTCCTTTCAACAATGGTGTGGTGTGACTGTTTCCTCTCTTGGTCAGGCTTGACTTTGGAATTGGGACCCAGTAGGTCTTGAGGCATGTGAATCCTGTGCTTCCCTTTAGTGACAAAATCAAATTCATTGGTCATACAACTGCAGGGCACCACTAACATGGTGTGTGTGAGTGATCTCACTAGACTTGTTCAGTAGCTGGGACAGCTGTTCTCCCAACTATGTTCCATGTGACTCTGGTGCCACAAGATGCAACTCCTGAAAGGATGCCATAGTTAAATAAGCTTGGGGAGGCTGCATTCTTTATATGCTTTCTTGGAGATTCTCAATGGAAATCTGCATAATAAAGTAGCCTGGGTTACTTTATTTAGTTTTTTCTGTCCCCAACTATTTCATCATGCAATCATTTAAATTCAGAGAATACTGATAATATGTCTTAGAACACTGAGCTTTAGTAAATGCTCTTGACTAGTAAGTCAGTCTTCCATACCCATGGGTTCTACATCCACAGTTTCAACCAGCCATACATAGATCAAACACATTTGGAATAAAAATTGTTTCTGTACTGAACATGTACAGACCTTTTTTCCTGTCATTATTCTCTAAACAATATAGTATAGCAACTATTTACATAAAATTTGCATTATATTAGTTACTATGAGTGATTTAGAGATGACAAAGTACATAGAATTGTGTGTAGAGGCTATATGCAAGTACTATGCCATTTATGTAAGAGACCTGGATATTTGTGGGTTTAGGTAACTACAAGGTCCTGGAACCAAGGGCCAGTGGAAACTGAAGGGTGACTGTATTTTCGGCAGTGTGCCCAGGGCCTGATATAAGCCCCGCACATCACAGACCCTTGAAAAATTTGTTGAATAAATGAATGAGTCAATGAATGATTGATGCTCTCCCAAGTCCCTGATCTCCTTAGTACTCCTCACATCTACAAAAGGTGAGGTCTTTGCAGTGCATTATTTATGTCATTTTGCCAGCATTGCATTTTGTGCTGTGGTCAGTTGCCTTCCCAAAATGATATGTTCTTCAGGATGTACAGAGATTTTAGGCATTTGAATTTATACCCTCTGTACACAGGGCTGGGGGAACACAACTGGTTTCCATTAACCTAGCCTTTTGGAGGCCTCCCCTCTCTGTGTGATTTGGGCTGGAGATAAACCACAAGCAAGTCCTTCCCAGCGGTTTTTGTGCCGTTGACAAAGAGCTAACGCCCTTTGGAAAAGGAAGGGCCGACAGCAGTTCTGCCTCCACTCTGAAGTGGTTGAGCAATAACGAAGCCATAACGAAGCCCCGGGAGCTCTTCTTTGGAGTAGACTGGCTCAGCCTTGTTTCCTTCTTCAAAAAGGAAGAGGCACCAGGAAAGGGAGTGAAAGTGTCTCTGAAACCTTAAGGTTTTCCAAAGCACAAATATGGGGGACAGAGGCAAGAGAAAGAATGTGAAGCCCCTACTCTCTATTATGCTGCAAGCTTGATAATCTACAGCCTGAAGCCAAACCCAACCACTGACTGTTTTTACACTGCCTAAAAACTTCCATCATTTTTAAAAAAAATATTTTATGACATGTGCAAATTATGTGAAATTCAACTGTCATTTTCTTTTTTTTAAAATTTTTTTAATATTTATTTTTTAGTTCTCGGTGGACACAACATCTTTGTTGGTATGTGGTGCTGAGGATTGAACCCGGGCCGCACGCATGCCAGGGGAGCGCGCTACCGCTTGAGCCACATCCCCAGCCCTCAACTGTCATTTTCAAAGATGAAATACATAAAATCTTGTTACACATCAGCACTAACAGATGAACATTTGCAATACAATTTAATGATAGAAGACACTTTGAATCTCAACTAAGCCAAATGTTATTCCTCAAAAAGGAATTTTATTATTATCATTAGGAGACCTATATTACCCACAAGCTCTACCCAATTTTTATTATTATATTTTGAACTTCATCAATAAAATTCTCATAGAAATTTGTTTTCTTCCTTTGCCTTCCAAGTTCCTATATAAGAGCTTAGATTTTGTTTCTTGCCCTCAAACTTCAAATATTTATTAGATGGTTACTTACAGAAAAACTCTGCTCAAGTGGATTATCTGCAATGATTTAAGCTGTCATATGTGGCAGGGGAGAAGAGAATCTAAGTGGATTCATCCAGTATTCATTTAGTCACCAGGTTCTTATGGGAACCATCTATGTATGAGGTCCTACCACTGGTGGACAAAGCAGACATGCAGACATGGTCAGTGCCCTCACAGGGGATTTACCATCTAAAGGCAGGTCCTTATAAGTTGACCAGCTTGTGTGTGCATGTAGATAGAATGATGAGTCAAAGTGACCCCTGATGGCTTTGGAATTTTCAATGTGTCAGCTTGTCAGCCAGGACATGGCTGTTCAGAGGGCCCTAACTGAGAAATTCCGGAAGGGTGTATAAGGAAGGTAGCATCAGGTGAGCACCATGAGACCACAGGGGAGAAGCCAAGTCCGGAATGTCAACCAGGATAGGGTGGCGCTGTTATATTGGTTCAGGCGGGAGGCCAGAGAGTTAGCCAAAACAGCACTAGCACAGGAAAAACAAGGAGACAGGGCACCAGAGCAAGCCAGCCTGTGCCGTGGCCTTTTCTCTACTCTCTGTAGAGGACAACAGGGCTGAAGGTCTTCTCAGCACAGCAAGGATGCAGGGAGGGCCCTCTCAGGAGGGGCAGGATGTCACAGTCTTGGCTTCCTTCCTTTAGATTAGGAATTTGTCTTTTCTTGTAACTGTTGCCTTCAGAAGAAGAGTCCAGGAACCCTTCTTTTGCTTCTCTCAGAAAATCTGTGGATAAGACCACAGGCACATCACCTTTTGGACACCCTGCCGATGAGGGTATGGTACTAAGGGAAAACAGAGGTGTTCCAGGCAGTGAAGCCAGACTGCCTTTGGTCTGAGGCAACAAGGCTGCTTGATGCTCGGGTCCCTCTTTGGCCTCTAGGTTGGCAGGTAGGAAGCAAATCACACCTAGACTGTGTAACCTTTCCTCAAAAAGCCGCAGCCCAGAGAGACCATCTAGGTGCCTCAGTGACTCTACCACGCGGCCTGCGCAGTGGTTTCATTAATGAGGTTCTGGCATTCAGTTAGTTAGAAGAGATCAAAATAAAACACACAGACAGTACCTTATTTTAATGCTAGGTCCGAGACGGCTCGGTCTCCCTGTTTCCCTGCCTCCAGCCGCTCAGCAGGGCAGCGAGGATTACTCTGGGCTAGCAGGAGAGAGAGAGAGCGAACACGCCGGGGATCAGCCTTTTATTTGGGGGGACAAGAGATTCAGGGGAGAATTCCATCCAATGAAGGTTGAGGGGGGGCTGTACTCCAAGGTCAGGGTCAGTGATTGGGTCTCCGGGGTCAGTGGTTACGCACACCCCCACACGGATGGGCTCTCTCATCAGGAAAGGGTCGGGATAACTCCGACACAGCCAGAGTGCCTCAGGCCCTTAACGGGAGTCACCCAATCACGTGTCAGAATGGCTCCCCACATATTCCCCCTTTTTATTCTTAACAATGAGGCGGCGGTTCACTCTCTGGAGTCCCCGGATTCTTGATTGGAGGACTCGCCATCCTATAGTTACAATACAAAAGAGAATTAACAGCAAAGAGAATAATCCAATAATGTACCAAGCGGAGTGTTTAAGAATATTTCCAGGGTTGAATCCATTTAACTCCTTCAATATTTGGTTAGCCAAAGAAGAAGGATCTGAAAAATCAGCTCTATTATTTTGAATGTCTTGGATATGGTGATGAAGTTCCAGAATATCCAAGCTATTATTACTATTTTGCCAAATACCTAATAAATGGGTTTTAACCTTCTCCCAATCCCAGAGAGAAGCATTGTACTTGGCAGCTGTAACACATACATACTTATAATTAGCATGGCATTTAAGCCTTTCCTTAAATTTTAAGGCTGAAAGTTCATTACCAATGTTAATAACAGTCGCCTCTAAGGCGTTTAACTTAGTCTCAATCCTTTCATCAATATTTACTTGATTACGCAGAGCCTTGGAAGTATTTTGAGCTAAATTATTAAGAAATTTTGCATGCTGAATATTCTGAGACAATGTCAGAGATGCAGAGACGGTTGAGGCAATAAATGAGACCAGTGCTAAGACACCAACAATTATGACTCCAATAGCACGTTTAGGTCTTGTTAGCTGGGCATGAATTTGCTGTAAAACTTGTAAACCAGCATCAGCATACCATGGCTCTGAAATATTAGCAGGTAATAAAACAAAAGAGGGCTGATGAAGTATCAGCACTCCTTTTCCTCCATTATACCTAGAAATACAATTGGTTAGGTTGCACTTATTACAAGTAACAAAATATCTATCATCTATCCATCTAACTTTTACATTTCCAATAATTAAAACATAAGGAGATTGGACACAGGCTCTTAGGCCATAGCAAGATCCCTCTTTACAGTTCTTGCCGACAAATTTTGGTAAAGGTTTGTCTGAAAAATGTAAATACTCTGAGGCAGCAATTAAACGCCAAATATCTCTTTGAATGCCTCCTTCACTATAAGTCAAAATATTACTAACAAATCCTGCAGGTGTCATAGCAGAATTTCTTCGTAATTGTCTCTTATCAATTTTTGGAGACCAGTCTAAAATATACCCACTAGCTTTAGACACCTTATGTTGTACAGGAAAGGTATTTACACAATCCATCCATTTAGGAAAGGTGCCAATTTCAATTATAGAACTATTTGGACAGTGGGGTACCGGTGGAGGTTTTGCAGAAATGACTGGCTTGTTATGGGAAAGTCCCATCTTAATTATTGATCTAGTATTAGGTTTTAAGTCTCCATAAATAGAATTATTTGTCAGTCTAGGTTTACCAATCGCTGTCTTTTCTTCAAATGATACTTTCAGACAGCCAGCATGTTTATCATGTGACCAACATAAAGGTAATTGGGCACTGTAGCCAGAATAATTAAATCTAGTCACATGATTGGGAGTAATATGAGCATCTGTAAATCCTCCCATCATGAATGAGTCATTAGTAAATACTGGAATAGATTCTCCAGTCCACACAGCTGGGTGTACCAGGGGTGGATCTGGGAAATATGTCCAATAAGTGTCTATTTGATTCCCTTTTACCTGACAGCCCAGTAGGGCAATTATTGTCGCTACCATCAAGACTGGTGTCCTGTTCTTTCCTAGGCGTCGAAGTATTTGGGAAGCCTGGGTTGTCAATTTCTTCACATCTTTCCACGAAATCAGCTTCTCGGCTGGTTCAATCTGGTCTTTCTTCATCTTTTTCCGATATCTCCTCCTTCTGGGTTGTGGCTCCTCCGTGTCTATCCTCAGTCGCTTGAGTCTGGGTTCTATCTCCTCCATGTCTGATAGCACGTTCAGGCACCCAGATAGGACGAAAAGCACCTTCTGGAAAAATACAAGCATGCCCTCGGCCCCACGATATTACCGGATCTGGGCCCTTCCACTGACCAGTCTGTAAATCTTTCCACAGAACTCTGCCTAAAGGGCCTGTCACCGAGGGAGACATTTGCCTCTCAGCAGCAGTGTGACCTTCTGTGTCACAGTTTAAAAAATTTAAAACAAATAAGGCATGATTAAGGCTATTTTGGGGAGTCATTATCTTATTCCCCCTTTTTAATTTTTGTAATTGAAGTTTAATAGATAAATGAGCTCGTTCTACAATGGCTTGACCTTGGGGGTTATAAGGAATTCCTGTTTTATGATTAATTTGAAACTCTTGGCAAAATTGTTGAAAAGCAGAGCTTACATAAGCTGGAGCATTATCTGTTTTCCTTTCTGATTAATTATACTGTCTAAAATAGTTAGATACATTTCCTTATCCGAAGAAGTAGAATTTCCCATTTTAAGTAAATTAACGTCTCTTTCCTTCAATATTTCCTGGTACTTTTGTGACTCAAATGTCACTTTTTTCTTTCTCTTATCTTATTTCTTATTTTCTTTATCCTCTTTATTACTTTTGTGACCCAAATGTCACCTCTTTCTTTTCTTTATTCTTTATTCCTTACTTTCCTTTATTTTCTCTTTATTTCTTTATTTCTATTTCCTTATCTTCCTTTCTCTTTATTTCTTTCCCTTAATCTTTTTAGCGCGCGCTCCCACTCAATCTAACTAATTCAGAATGCCCCCCTCTTGGGCGCCAATTCTACCACGCGGCCTGCGCAGTGGTTTCATTAATGAGGTTCTGGCATTCAGTTAGTTAGAAGAGATCAAAATAAAACACACAGACAGTACCTTATTTTAATGCTAGGTCCGAGACGGCTCGGTCTCCCTGTTTCCCTGCCTCCAGCCGCTCAGCAGGGCAGCGAGGATTACTCTGGGCTAGCAGGAGAGAGAGAGAGCGAACACGCCGGGGATCAGCCTTTTATTTGGGGGGACAAGAGATTCAGGGGAGAATTCCATCCAATGAAGGTTGAGGGGGGGCTGTACTCCAAGGTCAGGGTCAGTGATTGGGTCTCCGGGGTCAGTGGTTACGCACACCCCCACACGGATGGGCTCTCTCATCAGGAAAGGGTCGGGATAACTCCGACACAGCCAGAGTGCCTCAGGCCCTTAACGGGAGTCACCCAATCACGTGTCAGAATGGCTCCCCACAAGTGACCACTCTCCAGGGCCTGCCATAGAATTCTGAGGATCCCAAAACAGAGGCTTAGGTTGGAAGCAGAGCACCTCCCCCAGGGCATCCCTGAAACTCACCCCTTGCCTCTCTGCGAACAGAAATCACCCAAGAAATGGCTCTGGGGGCTGATCATATACTGATGCCTGTCTGCCTGGGTCCATAAAAGCCCAGGTGGAATCCTATAATGTGAGCTATTTCTGCGAACCCACCCTGGGAGCAGCATGGCAACTAGAAGGATCATGGACTTAGGGGCCAGGTGAACTTCGCCTGCAGTCCTGGTTCTGCAGCTTCATCATTTGATGTGTGTGAGTGATAACATCTATAAGCCTCAGCAAACTTATATATAAAGTGGAGATAATGATTGAATCTATTAAAAATATATGTAAACAGAGAGGTCAAAGTCTTCTTTATCAACCAAATCCCCTTTCCAGATGTGCATTAGGGACACTTTGCTTCAATACTTTCAGACTTTACCCAAGGCTTATAATGACACAAATATGTACATATCCCTATGTATATTTTTATAGACCAAATATTACTGCATGTATTGTTCTGACACCTGCTTTATTTCTATTCAACAACATATCATATGTATCATTTCAAATCAACACATATAAAATATCATTCTTTTCAGTGACCAAATAGTATTTCCTAATATGGGTATATCAAAATTAACACAGCCTACTGATTTTTTTTTTTAGCTTGGTTCAATTTTTTGCTACTACAAATCTTGCTGCAAAGGACATGCATGTTTATGTATCTATGTTATGATTTCAATCCCTTGCATGTGAGATTTCTGGGTCAAAAATTATAGACATTTAAAACTCTAGTAGATTCTACCAAATCACTTCACTCCTAAACTTGTGCTGATGGATGCTTGCATTCACAGTGGATGAGAGTCCTCTTCAATATATCTTTGTGAGCACTGGATTCTATTAATTTTTTAACGTTTGCATTTCATGCTTATTAGCCATCTGCCTTTCTTCTCTGAATTCTCTGTTTATATTCCTTGCCTATTTTTCTGTTGGGATGTTCAAGTTGTTCTTACTCATAGGCACTCTTTGTACATTAATCATGGCCATCTGTCAGCAGAGAGACAAGACACTGTGCTTTGAAACACGGAGAGACAAAGTAGGAGTCAGAGTCTGAAGCAGGTATGGTGCACTAGGAGTCTGCATTTGACTTGAGGCATCTTCATCCTCCCTCTGTTAAAGGTTTCAAAGATTTCACCCAAGTCTTAACTTTATCTGTGTTGTCTTTCATCATGCAGGAGTTCAAAATGTTCCAGTATTCAAATCAGTCATTTCTTTTTTTTTTTTTTTTCCTTTATGGCCTCTGGGTTTCCTGTCTTGCTTAAGCAGTCTTTTCATCCTGATGTTACATAATTAGTCTTCTGTGTTTTCTACAAATACTTTTAGGGATATATCTATATCTATATCTAACACAAACAAAAACTTTAAGGGATGGATAGATTTTGTTTGTGTGTATATGTGTGTGTGTGCGTGCGTGTGCGCGGCGCGCGTGCACACACACACACACACACACACACTCATATGCACGTACATATTTCAGAAATCCGTACTTGGGGGGCTGGGGATGTGGCTCAAGCGATAGCGTGCTCCCCTGGCATGGGTGCGGCCCGGGCTCGATCCTCAGCACCACATACAAACAAAGATGTTGTGTCTGCCGAAAACTAAAATGTAAATAAAATATTAAAAAAAAAGATTACAGATCAGGGCTGAGAATATAGCTTAGTCAGTAGAGTGCTTATTTAACAAAAAAGAAAAGAAAAGAAATCCGTACTTGGAAATTCCTTCTTTCCCTTCTCCTGCAGCAAGTATGCCACATGCTCACATGCGTTGCTGGAATTTCACACTCTCAATACAAGTAAAGGCAAAATGAATTTACATACCAGGGCAGCTCATCAATAAAGACATTCATTAGGATCATTCCTAAACAGTTTTCAAAAGCAAATTGAGACCAATGTAATTAGCCATCGCTGCCCCAGTGGATAATTTGGATAATGTTTTAGACCTTTTCAGTAGTACCTACATCTCTATTATTTGATTTGTTACATGGGCCAAACTCTGATATGTAGGAGAACTGGCATAACCACCTTGACTTCCAGAGCACTTGTGGAAGACTTAGGTATTTTCTGATATCTAGAGGTTCAGCATGTTAGAGTTTCCCCATATAAGCCCCCAAACATTTTTAACTTGAAAAATATTTTCCTAAAATAATATCCTGTAAAGTCCTGCCTTGCTAAACTGTCACTAGAGAGCTGGAAAGCCCTTATATCAATTATCACACTAGGCTCCTGGGCTTGATGGCCTCTGGAGTTGTTGATATGCACCAACTGTTTGCCCTGGGACTAACTGGCCCCTTATGGCTTTTAAAGATCTCGTTTCTTCCCTACATTTTTTTCTTTTCCTTCCCTTGCTTTCCTGTTTGTTTCCATTGGTAATCAGTGTGTTGATCTCTCGCAGCCAAACTCCCTGTTAATCAATGATTTTTCATCTACTGGTAGGCCAGAAAGCCAGAAAACCAAGCATACCTTCACTGTATGTGAACTGGGAAAACTCAGGCTCCAGGAGAAGATCTAAGGGGCTTTTCTCTGAGCAAAGGAGAGAGAGGACAGGTGAGGTGAGTTATCTCTTCTACTCATTTACAGATCCTTAAGGATCTTCTCCCTGGTTTCCACATTGATGAAGTATTACTGCATTTGTCCCACTTTGCAGATGAAGAAATGCAAACCCATGAGACACAGTGACCTGGGTCAACCCCAGGTCTCATGGCAAGCAAGGGACAGAACAAACACTAAAATATGCATGTCTTCCTCAACTCCATGGCCCTGTGAGGTTTAGCCTTATGAGCCAAAAGCCTGGCTGGGACAGATCTCCCCAGGAGCCCTCCTGGATCCTCTCCAGGACTGTAGACCAGTTTAGGACCCTTAACCCTCTGGGAGGCCTAACCAATTCCACAATCTACCTGGATCCTTTTTGCTAATGAATCAGGTCCCTTCATCATCAGGAATTAGTTTGGCAAATAGCTGTGTTTATACCAAGACTGTTAGTTTACTGCAGTTGGGGCCTGCAGGAGACTGTTCAAGCTTATCTTCTCTAGATAGCAACTTGCTGAGGGCTGCACAATTCTGACCCAGATTGAAATCAGCTGCTGCAAAACACCTAGTCCTGAACACACACACACCGCACACACACACACACACACACACACACACACCAGGTGACTTGAGCCAACTGCCACTGACATATCCTTTCCTCAACAGGCCAACTCCTTCCCAGAATGCTGAGATCTGGGCCAAGGCAAGCTGACAGGGCAACAAAGGTCCCAGAGGACCCTGTCTGTTGAGGTAGGACTGTTTCCTTGATCTGGACACCTGTCTCCTGCTCCTCCTGCCTTGTTCTCAAGTCTTTCATGAAAGGGGAGGGCTGGGTGAGAGGGCAAAGGAAAGAGAGGATGGGCATCAGGCTGCAGAATACTCACAGCAGGATGAAGGGGCAGCTTTGGGCCACTACACATTTTATGCAAATCCTGAAGTGTTTTATTCAGGGAATAAGGCCCTTTAGAAAAATGATCTTTCTTTTTTAGAAATTTCACAGTCTGGGTTTTCCAGGTGGCAGAAGACTAACAAAAGGCTCCAACCCCCATGGCTCTGATGTGCCAACAGTTGGCCCTCTAATGTCTTAACTACCAGTGAAGACCCTTCAGGGACTGACCACCACTTTCCTTCTCTCTCTAGGCAGGAATCACCCTTTTTCTGTTTTCAACCTTTGTAGTCTTGTATCTGTGCCCCTCCTAAGGCATTTATCACTTTCCACTGCATACAATACTTATTTTTATGGGTCTTATCATTTCTATGTGTTCCTTAAGGGTGGGGCCTTTGCTTGGTTATCTCTGTACCCTAAGGCCTTAGGTATGGCGTGAGCTGTGGGGAGCTTAATAAAATTTGTTGAGGTAAACAAGGAACCCTCCCACAGGACTGAGCTCACCCTGAGAGAAACAAGGAGGCATCCAAATTCCCCACTGTACTCAGAATTAGGACGACATTTTCATTCTGTCCTGAACAGACAGCATTTAGGATAGAAACTTCAAGGTCATGAAGTCCAATTCTTCCTTTTCAGGGACAAGGAAATAGCAGTAGGCTAGGGACCGTAGATGTTATTAGCTTCATTTACAGCTGAGGAAGCAGGAGTCCTAGCAGCCGAAGCAATTTTCCTAAAGACAGACTGGTAGAAGGTGGTAGAGCTGGAATTTAAACCTCGTTCTCACTGACACCAAAGCCCACTTTCTGTTGTAAAGGAGCCCACAGCCTTGGTCCCTTAAGATCTGGCTCCCTACTGGATTTTTGGAAAATGGCTGTGGCTGGCCAGGCCTGGGACACTTTAGGCGCTCAGGCAGGCAGCAGCTGGCTCCAGTCTTTCACAGCTAGGCCACTGGAGAAGCTGATAAACTCTGCCTGCCTAAGGCCTGGCAGCCCAGCTACCCCAGCTGGGGCTTTTCACAGAAGAGTCACCAGGCAGGTACTAGAGCATCACACAGAGAGCCCTTGTCCAGAGGACATGGTGTTTTCTAGTCAGGAGTTTGTGTTGGCCACACTGGTAGGGGCAGGGGAAGTGGAGGCCTCCAGGCTTCTGCCAGTAGGGCTCTGCTCCAAGAAGGCAAAGGGGAGGAGTGGGCCCTAGGGCCAAGCAGGACCTGAGGGAAAACCTGTGAGAGCAATGGCCTGGGTGGTACTGAGGGCAGTGGCCGAGGAATTTCTCAAGGGCTTCAACTGAGTCTTGTGTCTATAGGCTACAGTGGGCAGTAGAAATCTCAGGCTGATAGTCTATTGCCATTACTCTTGAGAAACCTTGGACAAAGTTGTGAACTTTCTGAGCCTCCATTTCCTCATTTGTTATGTGAGAAGGTTAATAGCAGTCTCTTGCTGAGCATAATGAGGACAGGCAGACATGGGGTGTGCTGGATATACAGTAGTCACTTAATAAATGGTGGAATCCCTATGATTTTTTATAAGTATTGCCTCAGTTTCTAGGTTTATAAATTAACAAAAGGCTGGGGCTGCAGAGAACACTCAGGCAATGTGTCAAATGATTATGGACTGAGAAAAGAAAACAAAATCACTATGAATAGATCCACATTTAGAGGAACTCTGGCCCAGAAACAGCTGGGGGAAGATGATCTGTTTCTAGTTAGGGAGCAGCCAATGAAAGAACATATAGAGTTGTTGCTTCACAAATGTTCTCAACTTAGCATGTGTAGGGGGCATGTGTGCGTGTGTGTGGTGTGTGGTGTGTGGAGTCTGTTTTGTGTACATATGTGCGTGGTGCTTCTTAAGTCTATACTAAGGTTTCTCATCCTCAATAGTGCTTCATAGCAAAGAAAGGAAGAAACATATTTATTATTGCAGACACTTAATCCTTCAGATATATTTTTTTTCTATAGTTCTCCCAATGGCTCCCAGACAAGCAAACAAGGTGCAGAGAGGCCATTTATTTACCCCCACCAGATGGTTAGTGCAGAGGCCAACCTGGACCTAAACTGCCTGACAACCACAGGCATTGTGGGCTTGACTCCTGAAAGAAGAAACCCCCAAATGCAAATAGAGTCAGGGTTCTGTCCTGTGGTTTGATCTTCAGGCAGCTTTTCTTGTGGTGTGTCACCCAAATAGCTGTGCTCTGCTCTGGCTCCCAGACCTGCCACTTCCTGCATAACTCATTGCCATTCTGGTTTTATTTTTGTCAGCTCTTCCTCTGAACCAGGCCTCACCCCGGTGAAGCAGGCTCAGTGAGGATAGAAGCCTGACCCCTTGGCCTGCCCCAGCTCCAGACAGTTGGTGGAGCCTGCATGTTCTGCCCAGGATCCAGTGTGGCAGGGAGCCCTGGAAAACCCAGCTTCTTATCATTCCTGGGGGGCCCTATGAATTGTCACAGTTCCCCTTCTGGCACGTTCACAGAAAAGTCAGGCTTCAGCTGTGAGCACGGAAGGCTGCTGGTTGAGGTTTATTTTATTTTCTTGAACAGCTTCCTGCAGGCCCAGCAAATGATAGACAGGCAGATGCTGAGCTAAACCAGGAAGTGAAACTCCAAGGAGAGTCCAGACGGGCTCTTGTACAGAAAACAGAAATTTTATTAGTTCCTTTATTCTTTCACCAAACATTTATTAACAAGAACATACCAGGTGCATGTTGCAGAGCAGGGTTTTGCCTTTCAGGAGCCTATGGTCCAGTGGGGAGTCAATGTGAAAACAAAGAACCCAGTCTGGGAGACCAGCCTGAGAACACAGAGGCAAATAATGGGAGACTCTTCACTCCACCCTGGTCTGGAGAAAACTTCTCACAGGAAGTATTTTGCCTAAGTCTGAAGGATCAGTCAGAATTCAATAAGTAGAAATAATATCCATAGCAATCAAAGTATACTTATTAGGCACTTATGATATGGCAAACATCCTACTAAGTACTTTACCAATATTATTTCATTTTAACAACAGCCCTAGCACAACAAAGACTGTATTCTATTTTACAGGTAAGGAAAAGGAGGGTCAGAGAATGTGAAGTAACTTGCTCAAAACTAGTATTTCATTTGTTGAGACCAGGCTTCAACATAAGGCAGAGTTCACCAGGGAAGACATAGGTATGCTTTGTTAAACTGTTTAGATTTCATGAGGCACCAAGGAGCAAAGGGCGATAAGATGGATTTGTTTTTGAAAGATTCCTTATATGAGGTAGGAAAACTACACACTTGAACATGTGGGCCCACCTGGAAACAAGGTCACATATATTGCTACAGTAGTGGCTGGGAAAAAGTCCTTCCACAGGACAAGTACCAACTTATCTATGGCCCTGTTCCCTGCAGCCTTAGGGCCTCTGCTTTTTAAAAGGTATTCCCCATGCCTGCAGAAATTTTATAGAGCTTCCTATGCCTTGGATGCAGAAAGCACATATAGTCTTAATGCATCACCCTAGGCTAGATCCCCTCTGATTATGCAAGAGCTCAAGACACTTCACAGGTGGGACTTCAAGTATTCCCAGGCCTCTAGTATTCCCTGAGAAAGCTACTGTTAGGGCTGTTACTCACTCGAACATCTTTGACAGTGAGATATAATCAGTGCTCCTTTCCTGAGATAGGGAATTCTCCCAGAGAGTAACAATTCCTCTCCGAATAACTTTGGTCCTTTGAAAAGAAGCATTTGCTCTTTAAGATCATGTGATCATGGCTTGTAAAATCTTGCTGGCTTTAAAGAGCTTGTATAGTTTGTAAAAACCAGTTCCATCAATGCCCCGGCCAACAGTTAGCAGCCTGTGTTTGTTAAAGTCTGTGGTTTTGAGCCTACTATATGTATTCATCACAGTGAATAACACTGACCCAACTTTACTGTGTTGATTCCATTTGGTTCTACTGCCTTGACATTTGCCTTGTCCCTCCAAAGAGTTCTTAAAAGAAGGTAACTCATAAGCAAAATCATTGTACCACACACTTCCTAAATAGAAAGAAGTATAATCATCACAGATGGCTATAAGCAGAATCTTAGACCATCAGCCAACCCAAATCTCACAGCTACAGAGAGCACCTGGGAGACCTTTTAAGTTCTACAGCTTCAGAGTAGTTAAAAGAACTAAGGCCACACATCCAGTTAATTACAGAATAAACGGCCTCTGGCCTTTTAGCCCAGATCCCATTCTACTGAATTGGTGTTTCCCAAAGTATTTTATAAGATATTAGTAAACAAGCACAAAGAGTGCCATGGTCCAAGTAAGTTCAGCAAACATGGAGTTAAAGAAAATCACAGGAAAATTACTTATGACATTGTAATTTTCCATGTCAAGAGATGATAAGCAGTTTTCCTAAACTTACTTCATCCTAGCACCTTTTTATGAAAGTGGGAGACTCTTCTGTGGAGCACCATGTGAGAGACCGTATGCTGTGCTTTCTCTCTTCGATAAATTCAATAATTTTTAATAATAAATTCATGGGTGATGGAGCTGTGACTTCTGTTTAGGAAATTTGGGGAGATTCAGCTTTTATTTCTGACCTATTGAGGTCAACCATAGCTGCCATACCTGACCAGAATGAGGTGTCAATGAGATGGCATTTCCATCTCTTTTTAGGACCACTACTGTCCTAAAAGTCAATTTTATTTTATTTTTTTTTTGCTGTTGTGGTTACTTTGAACACATTTTGATTTTACATCTAATTTGACACACAAAATAAAGTTTGGTGGCTTCTCCTGGTGAGATGCTTATTCTAAACATGGGCTCAAATGCAGTAACATGCAATTTTCTAGAAGTTCCTGATCTCTTTGTGGATATGACCCTTTATGGCACCTTATAAAAAATTATGGAACTGTTATGAGATCAGATGCACATTTGTTATAAAAATTGCATAAAACTTTAGGGTATTCATGTGCCCTCTGAAGCCCATCAATCAATTACCAGCCTAGATTCATTGCTCCCAGAGAACTTTCTGAAAACAACAACATACACACACCAACACAAAACACAAGAAATGGTGGTAAAATTTTCACTTGCCCCTCAGCAGTTATTTTTTTTCTTTCCTTTGAATTCTTGGGTTTTGGAGGATGGCTTGTTGTCAGCTAGTTCCTGTTGTTGTTGGCTTTGTCAATTGTGCTGAAGAGTTGCCAGTCATGTCCTTGTTTGTGCTCAGTTGCAGAACTTAGGGATTTCCTGGAGCTGTGTTTTAAAAGTACCAGTCTTAGTTCTTAGTTTTTCTTTCTGAAAGCTGCCCTGCTAGCTTTGTGGATAGAAAAAGAAAGAAAGAAAGAAAGAAAGAAAGAAAGAAAGAAAGAAAGAAAGAAAGAAAGAAAGAAAGAAAGAAAGAAAGAAAGAAAGAAAGGAGGGAGGGAGGGAGGGAGGGAGGGAGGGAGGGAGGGAGGAAGGGAGGAGAGAGAGAGAAAGAAAGAAAGAAAGAAAGAAAGAAAGAAAGAAAGAAAGAGAGAAAGAGAGAGAGAAAGAGAGAAAGAAAGAGAGAGAGAGAGAGAGAGAGAGAGAGAGAGAGAGAGAGGGAGGACAGAAGAACAAGGCAAAAGCAGAGAATCATATGGGAAAAGGACGGTGGCTACAGTAATGGGATCAGATGCTATAGTTTTAACTGTAACTTGCCTGGAGCCAGATTGTTTCCCCTCTCCGGATCTCAGTTTGTGTTGTTTATCTGTAATCTGAACAAGTTTGCCTCAACTAGGTCATCTCTCAAGCCCTTTTTTCATAGGAACGACTGTATTTTTATTATAAACATTTAACAAAAAACAAACAAACAAAAATCTCCCTTGGCTTTCCTGGTTCTCTTATTGCAACCACTTTATTTTATTTTTTTAATCAAAATAAATATAGGTTTGATCTGTTAACTTCTTTTTCTTTGTGTGTTCCTTTTTAACTAGTATTTACCTCTCAAGCCTCCTCTCCACCCTTCTCTCTGTAGAGGTGGCTCTCTTAATCACAGTTCATCTATTTCTCTTATGTTCCAGCAGGAAAAGGCCCTCATTTCTATCCCATGGCTCTAGCTGTGTATGGTATTTAGGAGGCAAGCAGAAACTGTGCAAACACAGAGAGGGGAAGAGGGCATATGGTAGTTATGTGCATTAGGGCTCATTGGAGAAGAGAAGGTTAAGTCTGAGATGTGTGAAGCCTAGCCAAGGACCCAGTGTTCCAGAAGAATGCAAATAAAGCCCCCTACAATGCAATTGGAGGAGCATAACTAATCATAATTAAATGTAGGGTGTGGCAGTTATATGAAACACTGAAGAGCATGGGGTTGATTGGACCATGATTGCAAAAGTCTGAGAAGCTAGAGTTTGCACAGGCTTAGAACTCAGGCCAGGTATAGGAGATGTCGAAAAAATTTATGGGCTTTTTGGGGAAAGATGTCTTGCTGGAGTTCTTCTACCTTAAGTAAGCTTTTTCTAAATCCTTAAGTAGCAGGAGTGATATGGCCGGGGATAAAACCCACAAAAGACAAATGCATCCAGAAAACCCCTTGAAACCTGATTGGGGAAGTAAAACCATATTATTCTTTCAATACCTCTTGGCACTATATTAAAATATTGCATGTACTTCTTTGTGCTATGCTTCACATACTCCACGCTCTTTACTCCAGGAAAGAGATTCTTAAAAATGCCCCATGAACATTTTCTGAACATATAAATTCTCTCCATCTCCTTCTGTTTCTCTTTCTTATTTCAGGACCTTAAAATGGATTCATCTGATACAGGGAGGCTATGAGAACCAGAACTGGGCTCAAATATTTGACTTTGTGTTCAAGAGACTCAAGGCTGAGTGGCAGAAAGAATCCAGCCCAGCCTGGGTGCTAGAAGGTCTGGATTCTCTCTGCCCCTAGGATCCCTACAAGGCTGGTATACTGAAATGGCATTTACACTTGTGGCTCATCATGATGCTGTGACCAATTGTGTGGGTTTGGGTGGTACACTAAATTTCTCTGGGTCTCTATTCCTCCATTTGTAAAATGAAGAATTTGAGTTAGAGAACTCCCAAATTTCCTTTCAGCATAAAAGTTTCATGATTACCAGAGACCTGCTTAAGCCCCATTTCCTTCATGTTTAAAGCATGCACAATCTTGTCTATTTCATAGGGAGGTGGTATAAGTGTATGTGAAAGTGCTCAGTAAGCCTTAAAATACAAATGCTAGCTTTCCTTAGAATTCTTTTTGCAGCTCTTTCTTCATAGCATATTTCATTTTCTTTTTATTTGTGCTAAATAGGAATTCATAAAATCCAGGTCTTGGTTTGACAAAAGGAAGCAGGATGTCAGTTCAGGTAGATGAAGACATTATAAATGGCAGCAGCATCTCAAAGTTCTTTGGACAGAGGCTGACTGGACCTACCCTCAGTCTTCAGAAAGATGGCCTCTTCTCAGTCTCATGTGAGCACATGAACAGTGTTTACTAAGAATCAGAGTTCTCAAAATGGGGCTTTGCCTGAATCATGAAGACCGGAGAGAGTTCTAAGGACAATACTAGTAATTCTAGGTGCTTATCTTTTGCTTTTCATCTGTGCATTTCCAAGTACTTTACCTACATTAACTCATTAGCACTCCAAACCTTACAACAGTCACCCATCATTCCCAGCTTTGGGATGAGGGAGGTGATATCATCTAAGCTCTGCATCCAGAGAAAGCCTCTTCTTGAGAGTGACAGTACTTTTCTGTCTATAGCTCACAGAATCCTCTCCTGCCACCAGTGGCAAATTCATATCTTGACTCCTGTTCAAAGAACTCCCGTTGTGCTCAGTACCTTGCCCAGCATCTCAGAATGGCAGAACTGGAACAGCTCTCCAAATCCCCCCCCCACCCCCCCACAGTGGGCAATTCTGTGTTTTATAGTCTAGAACACGGCTTATTCAACTGATCTAGGGAAGAAAAGTGAAATGACCAAAGCAATACAATTAGGGGCAAAATCAATAACTTCAGAGGTGAAAAACAGAACTATCTCCTACCCTTGATCTCACACACGTGAACAAGCCAAACACTCTTTCCCTCTAGGCACTGTAACAGTGTTTGAACCTGAGGTGCATGGGGAAGATGAGGTATACCTGTTGCTGCCTCTGAACAGCTCTCTCGTCTTGTATGACTGTGGTGGCCCTTCCTCTCCTCAGTCCTTGGAGTGAGTCATTTTGCAGGGAAATGAAGTTGCAATTCCATCATTCTGAACAGAATGAGGTAAAGGGAGGCGTTCTCTTCTCTTATCCAACAGCTAAATCAAGATTAAGCCCACAGGCTCAGGGCTATAAGAAATGGAAAGCTTGTTCATGAATGATTATAATATGAAATGAAAATGTACATTGTGGCCCAGAACATGGGCAGCCCTTGGCTTTAGGCATTACCTATCCTAAGATAGAATAATGTCTTTTTCCAAGAACACAGCTGGATCAACTCTGTGCTTTTCACAGAATAGGCACACAATAAATATTTGTGGATTGACTTGGTAGGCCAAAATTCTTGGCAGTTGGACATTTTTCCACTTTCAGCTTGTTCTTTTTTTTTATCCTTTTAAAAAATGTTTAGATACAAAGGCATAGGTGACCAGGGTTCTTCAATACAGCTGGAAGGAATGTTGGTCACAGTTGCTGTCATCTATGTTTCCCAAGCTGGTTTCTAAGTAAAACTAATTCTGGGTTATCTGAGGGAAAGAAGAAAAAGATTATGTGTTCAAATAAAATGTAAAACATTAAGTTTGCCAACCTGTCCCCCAAGAGTCTAAAGGTGCATAGTTTATTGAAGATACTGGGAAGAGTAGAAGGAAAGAAAGTTGTAAGTTTGTTGAAAGAGGTTCTTTCCAAGATTTTGGCCATGGAACAATCCCTCCCTCATTTTTTACATGATATCTACTAAGGCTCTGTTACAGTGCATAAAGGGAAAGAGTGTTTGGCTTGTTCCCGTGTGTGGGATCAAGGGTAGGAGATAGTTCTGTTTTTCACCTCTGAAGTTATTGATTTTGCCCCTAATTGTATTGCTTTGGGCATTTCACATTTGAGATAGAAATAATTCCCATTTCACAATAAAGAAACTCAAAAACTCTTTGAAGTTCCTTTGCAAATTAGGCAGATTGCTGGGGTTCAAATGCACACATTCGGAATTTCAAGGCTGTTTTCTGACTGTTCCTCCTGCATGCCTTCTCTTTGTCTTTTCTTTTCCTCATTCTTTCTAGGTTGCTATCTTCTGAAGTAATGACCAGAACCTTAAGCTGTCTCTCTGCTCTCCAGACTCAGCCACTGGCTCAGGCCGGATTTTCCCACTGTCTAATGGGCAGTATTTGAGTGGTGTGTTGGTCTCTCCAGATCCTAAATGCCTCCTCCCAGACCAGCTTTCTCCTTCTTGGACTTACACTTTTTTTTTTTTTTTACCAGTCTCACCCTGCCTACATATCACCTTTAGTGCTATTATTTCTCTGCACGAAAAACATCCTTCACTAGTTTCTCATCACCTCTGGAGTGTCAGCCAAACATTCAAGACCCCACAGGGTGACTTGAAGGCTTTCTGGCCACGTGTCTTCACACTCTTCCCAGTATGTACCCACATTTACTGCAACCCACTTGGATTACTCATTGCTCCATATGCTTCCCCATCTCCTTTATCATATCACCTTGAAATGCTCCTGTTCTTACTTCATCTCTGCCTGGTATGATCCTGTTCATGCCTCATGCCCTACGCTCAGTCTTTTTTTCCCCTCATGATTTACATGATCTGTTTTCCAGTCCTCCATGATTTCTCAAAGTACTGGAAGCACTGATCACATTTTACCTGGCATTATTTTATATGACTCCCTGTCCTAGCTCTTCTTCTTAATAGAATGTAACCTTGATGAGGACAAGATCTGTCTCACTCATTGTTGTGGTGCCCAAGAAAATACCTCATACACTTCCTGCACCCATGCAATGAATACACCTTGATATGAATTCACAAAAGTTCTCAGCAGTTGGTAGTCATCCCCATCTATTAGACAAGGGCCTCTGAATTAGCCTCATGAGTCATGTTCACATTTTAAAATCTGAGCTTCCCAGACACTCAGTCTTCTTTTATTGTTTTTACCATCATCTGCAGCCGGCTTTTCCTTCCCAGTCTCCTTTCCATTGAGAGGCTCTTTTTTTTTTTTTTTTTTAACCAACGTTCTTTCTCCATATTTTTACTTCTCACTTGATTTTAGTTTTTGACCTTTTCCTTCTTCCTTCCTGCAAACAACCTTCTCTTAGCTCCTGCTAGGTGCTTCCATTTACTTGCTCGTGCTCATTTAGCACATTATTAAGCACCAGTGTCATAACCATGCTGTGTGGAGCAGATATCCTAAGATTTATTACATAAGACTAGGATATATTTGCCATTTTTAAAAGAGCATCCAAAACACTTTCCCCATTTTAACAAATTACTCCAAAAGAACTCATAAGGGTGTAAAAGGTTCACATCCTTTTTGTCCATCATCTCAAGCATACTCATGATGTCTGGCATCCCACTTTGGGCCAGATAGTCAGGAAAAGGGGTTCTAATTTCAGCTTCCCCACTAACTTTCTGTAAGAACTTCAGCCCCTCTCAGGATCTCTGTTTCTGCACCAGTAAAATTCAGAATTGAGGTTCAATCAGTAATTCCCAAGGTATTTTCCAATGGTTGTGGGCATTCGCTAAGAGAAACGTAGGGGGGGGGGGCTGCACACAGTAGGAGCCAAGGAGTAAGCAAGGGCCACTAGGCGAAGGAACTGGAGAGGTTGGGGTTATTCCCCTGAGGTTGTCCAGAAATGGAGTCAGGGACCCTCAGGAAGACTAAAGCCTTGGCTACCGCCGAGTCTGGTGAACGCTTTGAGGAGGCAATGGGTGAGCTGGGTCAAGGAAGCCTCATCCTAGCTCCCCACCCCAGGCTCAACCCTTTTGCCCAGTTTTCATCCGGGCGCTGTCTCCCAACAACCCGGAGCTGGGACTACCCACTCGGTTCCCACTCCCTTCACTGCGAGGAGCCTAATGCGCAGGCGCCCTCCTGCGCGCCCCCCCCCAACTTTCCACGTTTCACTTCCCTCCCTTTTCCTCCTGGGCTCCAGCTCCGCCGCTGCGATTGGCTAGCGGACCTCTTAGTCTAGGCCAATAAACGCCGCTCTGTCGCCCCCGTGTTACTGGGTAGAACAAAACAAAAACAAACAGAGCGAGAGGGGCCAGAGACGCTCCGAGGCGGCGGCAGAGGCTGAGGAGCGGGGTCGGGGCCGGCGGACCGGGGACCTGGGCAAGCGGCGGCGGTGGCCCGAGGGGTCAGTACCGGTGGGCACGGTTCGCACGCTCGGGAAGACTGTGCTCTCTTCCCCTAATCCGGGTCCCTCCTCGGAGACCGCCGCACGTTGGGAGGGGGAGGGGGCGTGGAGGCCGTGGCCGGGTCCTGGAGGGCGGGCGGGGGTCAGCCGCCTCCTCGAAATTTGCTGGAGGGGCGGCCCCCGCCCCCCCACCAACGCCTTGGCCTGCGGGGGGCCGGCGGTCTTCACTCCTCGAGGGCCCAGCCCGGACGCGGCGGCGCGGGCCCGCCCCCTCCCCCAAGCCCCCTCCTCACCTAGTGGGGCGCTCGCGGGCGGGCCGCCTCGTCAGGGAGCCCCCTCAGAGTTTTAATATTGGAGAAGAGATTGGAAGTGTTTCCCGCGAGACCGAAATCCTGTGAGGAAGGTCTTCGCCCTCCCCGCCCTCTGTCTTCCCTCAGAGAAGCCCACAGTGCGGCGTTCCCGGCCCAGGCCCGGCACCTACGGGGACCAGCGGAGCTGGGGGCCTTGGGGGTCCGGGCGCGCCAGCGGTGGGCCAGGAGGTGGGCCGCTGGGGCGTGGGGAGGCGAACACGTGCCCGCCACCCAGCCCTGCTCCGACTGCGCTGTCCCCTCCTCCGGCAAAGGGTCTCCTTAAGTTAAATATAGTCTCCCAGAAAAAACCAGAGGGCAGGGGAGGCCGCTTTTGTCTGCTGAGTGTGTGGATGTGGTGCCCTAACGTACACGGAGTTTTTGTGAGAGCTTAGAACTGTCTGCGGACGTCAGTGTCGCCCATCTCCCCCTGGCCCTGGTGCGAACTGGCTACGTAGCCAGCAACCGTAGGCTCTACGGATGATTAAAAATGCAGCTAGGTGTGCGGCGGGTCGAGAGCTTGCCACCTGTTTTTAACGTGAAATTTTTACTGGTGATTTTTAGTTTTGCAGTTTTTTGTTAATGGGATACTATTTGAGAAGCCACCATACACGTTTTAAAAAGGAGGCCACAGCAGATATGTTCGAAATTTAATTATTGTTACGTATGCCCTTAATGTTCCTTCTTTATAGGTTAATTTTATTCCTTAGTATCCCAGTAGGCGTCTTTTAATATAATTTGATTGGTTTGTCTCTAGTAGTAAATGTGAAGGGGAAAATAGGAATGCAAAAATAAGTGCTAGTTGGTTAATTTCTATAATGCTGTCTTTTGCATTATAGTGGTAGAATCCAGACCTTATAAATCCTTCTATCTGATTTTAAGTGCTGATAAGTATGACTGGAGCCTGGGAATGAAAACAAGTAATTTTCTAGTTGACATGTGCTCTAAACTTGACTTCCAAAAATGGCAGAGTAATTTATCAGATAAATTTCAGGAATTACATTGGAGAAAAAACTATTCAATTTCAGCCTTAATTTTTTCCAACTTGTATGTGTAGTCTTATTTTCTCATTGAAAATTAATTTTTATACATTAGTATGAATGAACTAGGGTTTAATTTTTTTTTTACACATTCTGAAGTTGTGGGTAAGAATCTTTTAAGAATGTTAAATAGAAAAAAATCTACTTTGAAGAGTAAAAACGTGGAACATTTTTATCATTTATTTTTTATTATAAAGTGTTTTAATCTTTATCATTTAAACCACTTTCCTGCAACTAAATATGTGACTGAACTCTTGATTTCTTGATAAGATTATCATTGTTTAGAGACGACTTTTTTGTGATTACTTAAATAAAACAAATTTAGTTATAGATGATAGTCCTTACCTGATAATTTTCTTTGCCCAACTCAATACCTTCTGTATAATAGTTTAAAATAATTTTGTATTATTCAGAAAGCAGTATTTAAAATTTTGATTTAACAATAGAAGTCTATGCTTTTAATAAGCTTCTCTTTGTTAACCTTCAAAAAGAATCTTCCTGTAGAATATTATAAAATCTTGTACTGGATTTATAAGGTCTGGATTTCTAGTCTTGGTTATTCCACTGAGCAGCTGTCTCTCCTTGGCAAATCACCTACCTTCTCTGAATCTGTTTAATTGTGTGCAGAGTGGAATACCTACCTTAAGGTTGTCCTGTGAGGTGCATGAAATCATACATGGAAAATCATTTTGAACTATAAAGGCTTTATAAGTTTTGGTATAATCACTTTCTTTCTAAGGTTCTGTAGGAAAAACTCTCAAAGATTTTATTTACATCAAGAATGAAAAAGACCTTTAAGTGTTACTTTAGTTTAAAAAAAAAACAGGTCATATGACAAATGTAACACATTATCCCTTTCCTATAACATACTGAAATTAAACAGTGTGTGGCATTTTCAGCCATGGAAGGTACTAAATGTTTTTGGTTTGCAAATTATTTTTGTTCATATATCTGTATGAATCTCTATACATATTCATATTTTAAGATTCATTTTTCCTAAATCCAGAGTTGGTTGGAATTATAATGAAAAGTGATTATGTAGAATCATGTCAGTTTATTCTGAGCAGACTTAAGAGAATGATCTTGCCAGTTTCTTAATTTCTGAAGCAATATGATAGCATCTTAGCTTAAGGATTACCATAATAAGAAGTTTATAACTTTAGCATACTCTGTATTTGTATTGGTTTAACAAGTTAATACCCACTCCCCATTTTTTTTTCTTTTCTTTTTTTTTTTTTTTTTTTTTTAGAAAAGAGCTATGAACTTAACATTAGCAAGTCCTAGTTTATATTGAGGAATTTAAAAGTCAGTTTCATCCCTGGAGGCATCATCTATCATTTTATCCTAAAGTGATGTCTAACAGCAACTCATATTATATGAAATTTTTTTCCATAATTAGTCATTTTCAGCATTTTATATCAAAAGATGAGCATACTGCTAGTGAAATTACTGTAAATCACTGGAAGAACTTATATCCAGCATCTATGATTTACACAGATATAACACTTGTGTACTTTAAACCACTTTAAAAAAAAATATTTCCAGAGAGATTCTGAAATATTAATTCAGTTATGACTTCTGGCAATATATTTTAAAATATATTTCCAAGAAATGAATTTTTATATTCTTTCTTTCTAATAGCGAGTATTATAAATAATACTTATAAGAAATTGGTAGAGAAATTGGCTTGAATGTGTGTGTGTGCGTGTGTGTGTATATGTGCGTGTGTATACACACACACATATACACACACACACATATACACACACACATATCAGATTTTTGGGCTTGGTATTAAAAGATTTGGGGTGTGTGTATGTCTTTAACTTGAAAAATACACATACAGAAAATAAATCTTTAATTCCATGTTTAAAGGGTGTATTGGCATATGCTGAAATCTTGTGGTATTTTTATTAAACTTGTCAAGAAAACTGGAACCAGATGTTAATTAAGTTACGCTTGCTGTCTTTGAAAGTGAAATCTTAAAAATAGAATTATCTTTTTTTTACTGTGTGCTTAAATAAATTGAATTTGCCTAATTATATTAGTTTATAAAATGTTGATTTTTTTAAAATAGATTCTAAAGGAAGACTTCCATTTGGTAATTTGTTTAATCAGTGCAAGTGAAATTAAGGAACAATGGATGTAGAAAATGAGCAGATACTGAATGTAAATCCCACAGGTGAGTAGTGTTTTGTGACAAGCATTAGACCATTCGATAGTAAAACTGTCTTTAAACACCAGCTTTTTCATGCTGTAAGAAAACAGGTTATATTATTTTTAAAATCAAGTTTTTGTTTATTAATATTTTCACATGGGGTTGTTAGTGATCTTCAACATAGACTTAGTTAGCATCTTTGATATCCTAACTATTTGTTTGAAATTGAAATTACTTGTGGTATTTTCCCATGGTACTTCAATAGCACATTGATACCATAAAAATAAACATGGTTTTGTGGACTAGATGACTAAATGCTGAGTAAAATGTGTTTATTGTGTAGCTTTCAGAATTTTCTTCCCAAAGAGTTAATTAGGATTGTGCAATATGTTAATAATCATATTAGTATATTTTAGATAATTATTTACTTAATAGTTTTATTAACATTGAAAGCTTTGTATTTTTCTGTACTCTAAAATATATTTCATGGTTAAATACTACAGCTTCATTTCTCCAATGACTTTTATTCACTGTTGTGTACAACTTTAGTTTTTTTTGATCTTGATTTAAAGTAGGCTAGAAAATTATAGTTGAAAATTCACTCCAATAATTAGTGATTATTTCTGTGCTGCTAGATATAATAGGTAAGTGAATACTGGGCATGGTGGTACATACCTGTATACCAGCAGCTCTGAAGGCTGAGGCAGGAAGATCACAAATTCAAGACCAGCCTCAGCAACTTAATGAGACCTTGTCTCAAAATTAAAAATAATTTTGTGGCTTAGTGGTTAAGCACTCCTGGGTTTAATCCTCAGTACCAGAAAAAAAAAGTGTTTCATACCTAGGCTTCTTTTCTGCACTGTCCAGTACAATAACCACTAGCTATTTGTGGCTATTCTGAATTGAGATGAAGGAAAATCTCAATTTTTATATTGATTACATGTTCAAATTATATTATGGTTATATGAGATTGAATAAAACATAGTAAAATTAATTTTACCCATTTCATTTACTTTAAAAATTTTTTTTTTAGTTGTTGATGGACCTTTATTTATTTATTTATATGTGGTGCTGAGAATTGAACTCAATGCTTCACACATGCTAGGCAAGCGCTCTACCACTGAGCCACAGCCCCAGCCACATCTCATTTACTTTTTAATGTGGCTACTAGAAAATTTAAAATGATGTGGCTTACATGCCATTTCTATGAGAAAGCACATCTCTGAGATTTATAATTTTTGTTTTCTTACTACAATAAGACATCATTATAACTCCTCTCCCCAATACTAAGGGATTTATTCTTTAGTATTTGGGTAGGCATGAGACAGACTTTGCAGTAAATTCTTGCTATAGCATATAGTCCCAGTCAAACTAGTGTATTAATTCCAACTTCTACATTTACCAGTTTTGTTACTTTGAGGAAGTAGGTTATTTACATGACCTTCAGTTTCCTTATATATATAATTGGGTTATATACTTCTATAGGTTTATTTTTAGGATTAGTGAGATATGTATGTCAAGCATACAACACTTATTAGATATGTAAAGTACTCCTAAATTTGTTATTATAATTTTTCCACTCATTGTACACCAGAATTGGAAATGTGATATTCTGATACTTTGGACATATAAGTTGAAGTGGTTACTGCTGAAATGTCAGAGAATTCACAGAGAGGGAATTAGTACATGGTAGAAAACAATTTTGAAGTTATCACATTCTCTGTACTCAGTTTTTTTATCCTTTTAATTTTGATTTTCTTAAGTCAGATTAATAGTGATTTGATTTGCCCAAAATTTAGGTGAGTCTGAATTGAATAGCAAGATATTAAAAAAAGCAATCGATATAAACATGGGTTAAAAATAATAAGGTCAGGGGCTGGAGTTGTGGCCCAGTGGTAGAGTACTTGCTTAGCATATATGGGGCACTGGGTTCAATCCTCAGCACCACATAAAAATAAAATAAAGATATTGTGTCCACCTAAAACTAAAAAATAATAAGGTCAAATTAAACTATTCCTAGAGAAAATACTGCTGCAGACACATAAACGTATTTAAGAAGGTGCTAAAATAGTTGGAGAAAAGAAACTCATGGGAAATAGATATGTTTCAATTAAATATTTTAATATTTCAAGAGACAGTTTAACACCTTTTATTATACTTCTAAGTCCTTTATCTTCTGGACTGTTTATAGTTTAATGTTAGCATAATGAAAGCAATATATTTCAAGTGATACTGTTTTTCTTAACCACCCATTCTTACTTGAAAACTCCATCTAATTTGTCTATGTCTGGTCTATCTCCTTTCCTTTAATCTTCTGTTGATCTTCTCTACATTCACTCCTTTGTTCATCCTGTCTTTTTAGCTATCAGCACTGCTGTATTCTTGTTTTATGTTTTCTGTAGTTATAATCTTATGAAATTAAAAATGTGAGTTTGATTCCTGGTCACAATCCTTTCCAGATAGGGTAACTTTTCAATAAAATATTACCTTCTGAAAAGCGGGGTTAAACTTCAATAACTTGTATATAGAGCTTTTTGAGGCTTTAAGACCATATATGTAAAATGACTGGCTACCTGAAGTCTAGTGTGTACCAGGTAGAACCTGGTATCTCGTAGCTTAATGATAGTAACTGTAATGAAAAAAGAAGAAATGATAGTAGTGCTACTATTAAGATGATAAATTATTCTTGCTAGTTTAGTTATGATGATATCTCATTCATATCTTGTAACACTAGCTTCCCACGACAAAAACTTGTAAAGCATTATTTTACTCTTCCTAAATCCTGAATCTATTCCACTTGAAAACTGTTTTTTTCAAAGTGTGACAGTATTATTAACTCCAGTTACTACTATTAACCTTTTCCAATTAGCTTGTGACTGAATTACTGCAACATTTTCTTAGCTGGTCACCCCCTTTACATTTTATGTTTTTGTCTGCTATATTTTGATTTTTAAAAACTTAAAAAAATTTTTTTAGTTGTAGTTGGACACAGTACCTCTATTTTATTGATTGATTGATTGATTGATTGGTGCTGAGGATTGAACCCAGGGCCTCACATGTGCTAGGCGAGTGCTCTACTACTGAGCCACAACCCTAGCCCTATCTGATATATTTTGTATTCCTCCCTGAAATTGATAATCTGCACTCCTACCTATGATATCAAATCTAAGGTTTAATGATTTGAACGTGGGAGTAGTCAGCAGTGATAGTGTAAGGTAAGCAGGGGAAAGATCACAAATGACTTTAAATTACAATGTAAAGATTTTACATTTTATTTTATGATAATAGGAAGACCTTTCAAAGGGTTTTCAGTGTGGGGATGTTTTGGACAATCAGTCTCTTCCATTTGGAGGCTCGTTGGAAGATGGAAAGCAGGAAGATTACTTTTGAGACTAATGGGATAATTTGAGTCCACTTAATGTTTTATTTTTGTTTTTGCGGGGCGGGGGGTTTAGGGGTACTGGGGATTGGACTCAGGGGCACTCAATCACTGAGCTACATGCCTATCCCTATTTTGTATTTTATCCAGAGAAAGGGTTTCACTGAATTGCTTAGTGCCTCACCATTGCTGAGGCTGGCTTTGAACTCATGATCTTCCTGTCTCAGCCTCCTGAGCTGCAGGGATTATAGGCATGAGCCACCGTAACCTGCATGTTTTTGTTTCTTGATTACAACAATGTTTGTTATTAATTTTTAAACTTTTTGTCAGGAGTTTTAAGTGTGAACCTTTTCAGAATTTGATTAGAATTTTTAGTTTCAACATATCTTAAAACATTAAATCCCATGTACATAGATGTGATGCACTGTAGTTATAAGTAGGCATATTTAAAAACATTTAAGAACTGGGCATGGTGATGCACACCTGTAATTCCAGCTACTATGGAAAGTCTGGGTAGGAGGATTGTAAGTTTAGGGCCAGCCTGGGTAACATAATGGGACTCTGTCTCAAAATAAAAAGGGCTGGGGATGTAGCTCAGTGGCAGAGTGTTTTCCTAGCATGCATGTGGTTCTTGGTTGAGTCCCTAGTACTTCAATACAAAAAAAAATTTTTTTTGAGTGATTCAGCTCTGACTTGAGTTAACCATTGATGAACAAAACCAGCCCAGTGATAACTAATTCAATAGCTTTTCTGATTTAAAAAGTTTTCAGAGCAAAGCCAAATGTCTCCACATGATTTCTATGGGCTTTTGAGGTACCAGAATGAAGGATGATTTGCAAAGTGTTGGTAATAAATAGAAACACAGGTTAATCATGGTCATGACCTAGTTGGAAAAGCAAGATTGTTTCAAAAGAAATAACAAACTAATTTCCATGATGTGTTAAATGAACAGTGTGTGACTATTAGTGTAGCTGTGACTAGAGTTGTTATATGGAAGGAGTCGGATTGAGGTATATCCTAAAGAATTTTGATAACTGAAAGAGCAAGGGTGAAATTAAAAAGGGGATCATATAGAACTCCAAATCTGTTGCTCTCTTTTAGGGTATACTGTCCAGATTTGTTGCTCTCTTTTAGGGTATACTGTCCTTTTAAGCTGGAAGATTTCCAGATTATGCAAAGTATAATAATATGAGTCAAATTTGGGGAGATAAATTAGACTTTGAGATGATGGATGTGAAAACAAACCTTATCTTGAAGGCAGTGGAACATCAACAGTTCAGCTCATAAATCACATATGATCACGTATTGGCCAAATGTCTTTCATTCTCTTTGAGTTACTGATATTTCCTAACCCTAACAGGGTAACTGTACTTCATATGGCATGTTTGGCAAGTCATTTAAACACTCTGAGCTTTAGTTTACTCATTTGTATAAATGGTATAATAATTAACTGCCAAGTCTTGTGGGTAAACAACAAAGTATACAGTGAAATGCCTGACAAATAATAGACTTTCTGTAAATATTAATTTATCTCCTTTCTCTCAAGATTCTTCATCTTGTTATTTCAATTGCTTAACTCTCCTTGCTCATAAATGTCTGATGTTATGGTATTGATATTGATATAGATTTTATGATTAAACCTATGAGATAACATTTTAAGGACACCTTGTTAAAATCAATGCCTTAGTTTATTTTCCTTAATAATGGGAAAAGTAATCTTATTTGGTTGTCATTTATTAGATTGAGTCATAGGAAATTGCCAATTTGTGACTATTAACATACAGAAATGGTAATTTCATGAGGTTCACCCTTATCAAACTCAGGACCATACCTGGTAGAACAGTGGATATTTAAAACAATACTTAGTTTTCTTTATTTTTTTCCTTTAAAGATCCTGATAATTTAAGTGACTCACTCTTTTCTGGTGATGAAGAAAATGCTGGTACTGAGGAAATAAAGAATGAAATAAATGGAAATTGGATTTCAGCATCCTCCATTAATGAAGCTAGAATTAATGCCAAAGCAAAGAGAAGGCTACGTAAAAACTCATCCCGGGACTCTGGCAGAGGTGATTCAGTCAGTGATAATGGAAGTGAAGCCCTTAGGGGTGGAGTAACTGTGCCAACCAGTCCAAAGGGAAGGTTGCTGGATAGACGATCTAGATCTGGGAAAGGAAGAGGACTACCAAAGAAAGGTTGGTATATACCACGTGCAAAGAAACAAATGGGAAAAAATTGTGTGGTTCTTGTCCTATGATTTCCTTGTTCTAGGAATGAGAGAAATTTAAACAGTAAGTTTTATGGTTTGTATATATCTTTGCATAGAACAATTTGAGGACCATCTCATTTTTTCTTTTGTTGATTCTTTTTTTTTCTTGTTTGAGTACATTTAGTTTTCTCAAGCTGAACTTAACTGTTACTTCCAGCAAAATATGGTATATACTGATGTTTTTCAGTTATGAATTGTGCATTTACTGCTTTTGAAAGTAGTAGTCAGATTTACCATACCTCTTTTCTAATGAATTTTTATGTCCATTATTAAGAATAATAAATAGAAATTTAGTAACATCTGTACAAAATTTTAATGTTTTCATAGATATGGTTCTGTGTGATACTGTATCTCCAGTATCTGGAATAGTGACTAGCACTTAAAATGTGTTGAGTGAGGGGTCTTTTAGCTTCTGAATGATTACCACAGCTTTAATTTATAGCCTAATTATAATTTTGATTCTTTTCTGGTGATTAATAAAGTGCTTGGGCCAGGTGTGGTGGTTCATGCCTGTAATCCTGGGCAGGATGATCACTGGTTTGAGGCCAGTCTTAGAAATTTAGTGAGGCCCTAAGCAACTTGGTGAGACCCTGTCTCAAAAAAGGGCTGAGTATGTGGCTTAATGGTTAAGCGCCCCTGGGTTCAATCCCCAGTATCAAGAAAAATTAAAGTGCTTAGAATGAGAAAAAAAGAATGAAATATGGGGAAATTGTATTTCAGCATCTTCCATTAGTGAAACTAGAATTAATGCCAAGGCAAAAATATGACTATGGAAAAAAACAGTGTTCCTTGAGGGGAAAGAAGAAAAAAAGAGTTATAAAGGACAAAACATTCAGATAAACGGAAATTATAGTGTTTTGTTAGCAATTGCTTTTGCTTTTGAATACTTCTCCAATTATTGTTTGGATCAAAATGAAACCCAGTTTATCAGATTCTGGTTTACTTTGATGGTAAGGATTATACTCGAGGTACAAAATAAATTTCCAAAAAAGAAATATTGATGATGTTATAAGGGTTCTTAAATATATAGTATATTGGGCCTTATAAAAACATTCTAGTAAGTTAATGTGGAAAAAACATCTTAGAAAGGTGGAATTGTTAAATTCATACTGGTTGGTATATAGAAGAAAGAAATAGTTATTAGGCCTGTTTATGCCTAAATAGCAATTAATTATTTGTAACATTTTGCTAATTGCAAAGTATAATACATACTTTTATATCTGGAGTATTTGATTTTAAACATTAGTAAGTGGGCATTGGTATTTCTCTATTAAATAAATAATTTTTCCCTTGTTGGGTTTTCTGGGCCATGTTTAATTGGTCCAACATATTGTTCTTTTTTGGACTTTAAGAAATGCCAAAATTTAGAGCTCAATTACCCTAAATAGCTATATACAAAGGTCCTTGGTATGGCTATTTTTCAGATCATTTTTTTCAATTTTGCTTTTATTTTAAAACATCTGCTTTTTAAGTTTTTACCTATATAACGTATTCAATTTGCTGTTTTAAGAAATAGTTTATAAAATATACACAATCCAATATTATTGAAAAAAGTGATCTAAATAAAAGCTTTCAAATATAATTTTCAACTTGAAAAATAAACTAGCATGAAATTAGAATAGTTTTTAAGCTATTACTTAACATTTGTACATTTAGAGTTATTTCAGATTTCAGCTAAAATTTTTGAACTATTAACTTTTTCCTTTTTCAATTCTAAACTTTGTCAGGTGGTGCAGGAGGCAAAGGTGTCTGGGGTACACCTGGACAGGTATATGATGTGGAGGAGGTGGATGTGAAAGATCCTAACTATGATGATGACCAGGTATCAATGATTTACTTTTTAAAGATATTTAAAATTATTATAAATTTTTGACTTCTTGTTTGAAGTTTACTCAGATTTGTCAAATGATATTGTATATATTTATATTTTATACTTATATATACTGCATATGTATCTAAGTCATATATTTGGTACTTCTCAAATTGCTAGGTTAATTTTAGTTTAGGAAACCCAGTTATCTCATAGTAACATATAGATAATTCTTACTTGGTTTCTTTGACTCAAAAGAAGGTAGGGGCTGAGGCTATAGCTCAGTGGTAAAGTGCTTGCCTCATGTGTGTGAGGCACTGGGTTCAATCCTCAGTACCACATAAAAATAAATAAAGATACTGTGCATTCATCTACAACTAAATAAATATTTTTTTAAAAAGGTAAAGATTTTCAAATTAGGATTATTAAATTCTCCATTTTCAATAAATTCTGTTGAGTTACTATAATTTCTATAGTATGATAATTGAGAAAATTCTAACTTTTTTTGAATATAAAAATTATAATTAGGCTTCTTTTTAATATTACTATTGAGGATGGTAATGATATGATAAATTTTGTTTTGGGGACATATGATTTTTTTCCCCTAGGGATAATGCTGAGAATAGAAATTTTAAATGGTTTTATAGAAAAATTTTAATGTATTTATCTTTTTAATGGAAAAATTCCACAAGTAGAGCAAATAGTGTGATGAATCTACTTGTATTCATCTCAGTTTCACCAGCATCAATAATTAACTTGCAGGCAGTCTTGTTTCATTCTTTATTTTCATTTACTCTTCCCCATCTGTTGCCTTCTCCTTTTACCATGTTCTGGATTATTTTGAAGCAAATAAGATATTATGATACAATTTTTAAAAATATTGTCTTTGTATAAGATAGGAAATGATGGTGAGGATTTTAAACAGGAAAAATTCAATATATGTTAGATTGTTTTTATTGTGTATTTGTATATATATATATACTTAACTAATAGTTGAAAATGAAAATATTTCTAAAATAATATGAAATATATATTTAAAACCAGTGGGATTTACATACTGTAAAATCTACTATTAGTCTTTCAAGTGTATTTTGTTAGACTAAAGCCAGTCACAAATTGCAAATAAATATTTCAGAGATTTTTTTATAATAGGGGCAAGAAAAATGGTTTGGTAATGGGCATTAATCATAGCTCTTTTGAAATTTCAATTGAACAGTGCTTTTCCTTAGAGATTGTTCAGTCAGTACAATATTAATCTCTTTTAAACTTCTATACTTTAGACTTTTATAATATTAATCATGAAGGATTTGGTTCCTTATTTGTAAAAACTTGACAAATATTAGGACATATTTATGAGGTACTACTTTATCTTTAAAAGTAAAGTTTTAATGAAAATACAATGTATGATAGGAAGCCATCTTCAAGAGTTTTGCTTATTGAAAAACTGGTTTTGAGAGTAATATAAAAAATTAATACAAGATATAGGGGTTGGGAGCAAATCATATATTTGCTATGGTGAGTGGTTCTAATCTGCATATTGGCTTATTGAAATCTGAGTGTATAAGAAAGGATGACGTGTGTATGCTATTTTTATGTAATATGATCAAAGCAGGTAGCATGTCTTTATCTTGCCCTAAATGGGGATTACTAACCAGTGAAAGCATAAAGTTAAAATTTCAGTTTATCTGAATATTTTGTTCTTTAATTTATAACTTTTTTTCTCTTTTTCGTTCATAGGAGAACTGTGTTTATGAAACTGTAGTTTTGCCTTTGGATGAAAGGGCATTTGAGAAGACATTAACACCAATTATACAGGAATACTTTGAGCATGGAGATACTAATGAAGTTGCGGTAGGTTTAAAGTTGCAAGTATAATTTATTCAGTATAGCAGAGAAAACACTTATTATAAGCAAAACTTAACTAGAGCAATCTTGGATCACTGAATGTGCTTAAGCATTTCCTTTTGCACAAATAAATTTGTAACTGAGAATGGAATAAAATCTTGTTACATTAATAAATCAGTTCTTGTTCTTGTGTATTTGGGATTTGACAAGATTTTCATGCCATTTCCCTCCCCGAAAATGGCACTATACACTATTTTTTAAGTATATGTACATTTATAACACCTATTTTTATAATTTACAAAATACACTTTATCAATTTCAGGGCATTTATGGATCCTTTGATATCTCATCAGGGACCTCAGTTAAGAATGCCTGACTTAGTTTCATTGTTTTGGCATTTATTTCAGTGTTCTGGATTTGGTTAAAATTTATCTTTGTGCTCTGTCCAAAAAACAAAGAACCACTGATGTAAAGATTTGCAAAGGAATGTACACAGCAGAAACAAAGAGAATAAAGTTAAGTAATTTTGAGCAATCTAGAAGTTAAGTAAAATTGGTTTCATCAGGATTACTGGATTAAGATACAATTGCAACTCTTGAGAAGACTTTTTATAATTTAGATTTCTTAAAATTGAGACTGGACTTTCTTGATTTGTTACCATGAGGTTTGGATTCTTTGGATTTGTAGGATTTCAATATAAAACAAATATTTTTTTTAGTGTATACCATGTGGAGGAATTTATGATAGGTTATTCCTACCCTTTTGAATCCCAGGAAGTGAAGGAAATGATATATACATATAGATTATTAAAATATAAGGTGAAACACTCTATTATAGAAGAAGAGTGTTAAGGTCCTGTGAAGGCAGGTACTTAAAAATCTGTGAATACTATGATTAACTGAGTAGTGCTCTGAACAGAGTGTTGTGGAAGCATAAAATGGAGAGCAATGGAAGAAGTGATTCTAAGCCATCTGAAGCATGATTAGATGTTTGCTAGATAAGTGTTTGAAGAAAGTTTTTCAGTAAAGTGGACTATCATGTTCAAAAGCAATAAGTTGTTCAAAAGCAATAAGTTATGGAATAAGATAGGATGTAGGAAGAGATTACTAACTAGGACACTAGTTAGATGGTTGTGAATAATTCTGGCATTCTTCTGGTAGTAAACCATGATTTAACAATTCTAAGAAAACTCTGAGTAAAGAGGAAGGCATTCATAAGTAGTTGAGTTAGAATTTAACCTCTGGGGTCATAGTACCTGTATTCCACTTCAAGTTTGACCACTCTTGGGCACCCTCAGCCATTCCTTTTTCTGTGAAAAATTTAAAAATTTTAATTACTTTTTGGTATGCTGAGTAGGATAATTTAATACTCAAAGGCCTAATTTGAGTATTAAATGTGGTAATACAAAGTGGCTGTTATAATGCTGTATTATAAGTGGTCATTAAGTATTAGTTGCTGTATTATATTTTTAATAGGAAAATTTCACTTTATCCTAGTATTTAAAACATTAGTCCTATCTAACAATAATGGTTTAGGATCTCATTGAAGCTTAACTTAAAAGTATAAATTTTTGTTTCTAGAGAAAGATTTGAAGAAAAGTAAACAGCTTATGATAATGTAAAATGCAGTTCTCCACAAGTGCCCATCACATAGTATCCTAGAAATAATACTAATACATTGTAAAGGAGAGGGTTAGTTACTAACATCACATTAGTAATATGTAGTTTAATGAACTATTTTCACTGTAGTTTATATTCTTTTTAAAAATTCTTTTGAATAGGAAATGCTAAAAGATTTAAATCTTGGTGAAATGAAAAGTGGAGTACCAGTGTTGGCAGTGTCCTTAGCATTGGAAGGGAAAGCTAGTCATAGAGAAATGACATCTAAACTTCTTTCTGACCTTTGTGGGACAGTAATGAGCACAAATGATGTGGAAAAATCATTTGATAAATTATTGAAAGATCTACCTGAATTAGCATTGGATACTCCTAGAGCACCACAGGTTTGTATCATTCTTTTTATTCATTTCCTTTCCCCTCTATTCTTACAATTGTAGAAATAATATATGTTCCTAGTAAATTTTAGTAGGTGGAATGTGAATAGGCCACATTGCCTCCCATACAAAAGTAGACCTCTAACATTATGGTGTCCTACCTTTTATTTTTTCTATATGAATGAAACTGTGAATCCAACTTTATCTTTTCTCCTGTGCTTGTGTATGTTTTAGAATGTGTGTGTGTGTGTGTAGCATATATATACGGGATACACACAAACAGGGTTTTGTCTATTTATAGTATATGTAAGAAGTAGCGAGGATTTTTAAAAAGTACGTTATAATTGAATTTGCTTATGTGTATTATAAAAAGTTCTTTGTAACTTTGAAAATGTGAAATTGCTGCTATTAAAGTTTTTAATCAAAGTTTTAAATATTAATTTAGAAATAGGGTATAGAAAGGTCAGTTTCTAAATGCTGTAGTGCTTCCTATGACAGAAGTCTGTGGAAGGTATTGAGCTGTGATTCAAAAGTGGATCTCTTTTTCTCTCCACGCCAGTACATACTTTAAGAAAATAATTACACGAATTTGTATTAATTATAGAATTTTTGAAAAATAAGAGCCAAAATGAGTAAAGTCCACAAAAATAACTACTGTGAAATTTTGATGGTGTTTTCCTTGTATTTTATTTGTTTTATATCAGTATATGGCTTCTACTTATCTTTGTATTTTTGTTTAATTAGAAAATGGAATTGTACCATGTATGCTATTTTGTAAACTGGATTTTTCTCAGACTGTAAAATATGGTTAATATTTTCTCCTATGGCCACATAGTGTCCCATTTTATGTCTGTATTATTTAGTTACACCTTCATTATTAGACACTGAAATTGTATACAAATTTAATAATAAATACTATGAACAAATTTCAAATAGTTTTATACAACTTTTCTCCCTAAATTTCTTTAATCAGCTTTTTAAAGAAAACTTGACTTATTTTTTAGGAAAGGTTTCTCTTGACTTTTAAGTCATTCATTTAACATTTAATAAAGTATCAGGCAGTATGCAAGGTACTGGAATTCAGTAGTGGGCAAAGCAGATGCGGTCCCTACTCTGATAATATTGAACTTGAAGATCAAGATATGGGAGCATATGCCAAGCATGACTAATGGGTGCCAAATAGCTGTTTTTGTATAGTCCAGCATGTCTTTTAGGCATTGACTGTGTAGTTAAACCAGTCTTCATCATTTACGTATTTAGAAATTGTGTCCTATATAGAGCTTTTTTTTTTTTTTAATATAGATCTCTTTCTTCTTACAGTTGGTGGGCCAGTTTATTGCTAGAGCTGTTGGAGATGGAATTTTATGTAATACCTATATTGATAGTTACAAAGGAACTGTAGATTGTGTACAGGCTAGGTAAGTAAATTAATTTTCCTACTTGAATTTATCAGCCATTCTGGACATCTGTTTGTCACTTGTGTACATTCTCTACTTTTAAAACAATGAAAAGATTTTTGTCATGATACAACAGGAAGAGGGTGGTAACAAAATGTGGAAATTCTGAGTTTTAACTGATATATTAGCTACCTTCATGTCATGTCACTCTTCTCTGTATGTCTGTGTCCTGTTTGTAAAATGAAATTATTGGATGTGGAATGTTCTTTAAGGTTCTAACATTCTGCAGTTATTTCATATTCTAATAAGATGGACAACATTAACAGAGGGGCCTATTAGAATTTTGTTTTTTATTTATTTACTGTAGAAATATAATGTAGAAATATTAGAAAATTATATTTTTCACTCTTGTTCTTTTTCAATCATAAGCTAGATGTGATATTTGGGAGTTTTGCTATATGATTTTTCTTAACTTCTTAGAAATTTAGAAATAGAGAAATGGACTTAGCTACCCATCTTGGTTTTTCCCAGTTCTAGATATTAACTTAATTTTCTAGGGCTACTTTGGATCACAGTGGAATGGTACTTCTGGATAGAAAGGCATGGATCTAAGTAAAAGATATATATAAATCTTCCTTTTCTCTGTAGATCAACTGTTGGGTAATATCTTTTGATTTTTCTTGAGAAATGGAAGTGATAGAACGGGAAAATCAAATTTTTACTTCCATTTCTATTTTGAAAATAATTTTAAAAACAAATTTTGAGTTTTTTATTTCTTGTATTATATCAGAGTTTTTAGAGCAATAGGATTTTGTGATCTTTATCTATAATTTGTAAACCTCATGCATGTCCAACTGTCAAAATTAAATATTTTGTTTTTATAGAGCTGCTCTGGATAAGGCTACTGTTCTCCTGAGTATGTCTAAAGGTAGAAAACGTAAAGACAGTGTGTGGGGCTCTGGAGGCGGGCAGCAGCCTGTCAATCACCTTGTTAAAGAGGTACCTATTGGGTTTTGTTTTTAACTTAATTTATATGTGTTTCTGTGAAAGGAAAAAACTGCCTGCTAATGGGTATTTTTGTGGGCAGAAATTCAACTTAGTCTTAGCTGCAAATGGAAAATTGATCCTTTTAAATTAACCTTATACCCTCTTACTGTAAGTAATGTGCTAAATTATAATTATATAGTTGTTAATTTTTTTCATTTCTGTGACTTAAAAATGATACTGTTAAAACTTTTCATGAATAATTACAAGAAGGCTGTCTGAACTTTTAAGGAATGCCTGAAATCTTTTTTTTAACATATTTTAAATTTTTAAAATTTAAAATATGTTATAATGAGATTATTTTGTAGTTATTCAGTAAGTATGTTTTTACATGGTTAATTTGAAACTGAATAGTGTCTGATCATAAGTGTGAATTATGAGCACTAGAGCAAATCAGTGTTATATTTTTGTGAGGAAGTTCACTACCTTATATGCAGTCCTTAAAAGAAAAAGTAATTGAATTATTACATTGAAATGCCAGATTTATTCCCTATGAAATTATTTTTGGTGTTTTATAACAACAAAAAAAGTAATTTTCTTACATAAGTCATATAATTAATGACTTAAAATTTATGTGCTTGTGATTTTTAACAATCTTTTCATGTGGGAATAATTTTTATTTTTAATCTTTTTTATATACAATTGATTTAATATTATATTTCTAGTTTAAGTGTTAAGGAGCACAAATGGAAGGTAGAGCTTTGACTATTTTTGCATATTTGTTAAAATAATAATTGAGTGAAAGTTTCTAATGTCACAGTGTTTCAAAAAAATTAATTATTAGAATAATTTGAGGTATAAAAATGGCCAAGATGCCAGGGCAATTAGGAAAGAAAAAGAAATAAAAGGACATTCTGATTAGAAAGGAAGTAATTCTAGCTCTAATTTGTAGTTAGGAAATCTAAATAAATCCACAAAATAAGTTCCCCAAACAAAAACCGTCAGCAATTCAGCAAGGTTGCAGGATATAACATCAATATAAACAATTCAATTCTAGGACTGGGGTTGTGACTCAGTGATGGAGTGCTCGCCTAGCCTGAGGTACTGGGTTCGAGCATCAGCACCACATAAAAATAAAATACAGATGTTGTGTCCATCTACAACTAAAAAAAAAGTGAGGGCTGGGGATGTGGCTCAAGTGGTAAAGTGCTTGCCTGGCATGCGCCGGGCGCTGGGTTCGATCCTCAGCACCACATAAAATAAAATAAAGATGTTGTGTCCACCAAAAAAAAAAAAAAAAACCTGAAAAATAAATATTAAAAAATTCTCTCTCTCTCCCTCTTTAAGAAAAAAAGTGAAAAAGTTCAATTCTATGTTAATATAGTAGCAATGATGATCTAAAATAAAACAGTTACATTTATAGTAGCATAAAAAATAAAATACTAAGAAATTTAACAGAATAAATACAAGTCGTGTACGCTGGAAACTGCCAAACACAGCTTAAAAGAATCTGAAAGACCTAAATGGAAAGATATCCCATGTTTATGGATTAGAAGACATAATATCATTAAGATGGTGGTTTTCTCAAAGTATTTTGAGAAACTGACAAACTGAGGTGTTATATGAATTATTTCTCAATAAGCATGAGATAACCTCTATCAATAGTGAGTTTCAGTTTGACATTATTTAGATATTTATTTACATGAAAGGAAAGTTTGGACAAAGACTTTTTTGTCATTTATCATTCTTAAAAATTCGTGGAATCTGAGGGGGAACATTTTACCTTTTATGTTGCAGAAAATATTAAAAACTAATGAGTGCATGGCACATGCACATCCCAGCAACTTGGGAGGCTGAAGCTGGAGGATTGAAAGCTCAAGGCCAGCCTTAGCAATTTAACAAGGCTCTAAACAACTTAGCAAGATCCTGTCTCAAACTAAAAAATAAAAAGCATTGGGGATGTGGCTCAGTGGTATCCTTGGGTTCAATCCATAGTATCGCGGGTGGGGGGAAGTCAAAACCAAGTAACATAATTTAAATAACAAATGTTAATAGGTAATTATAAAGCAAAAGTGCTTTATTCAAGTGCTCTGCTTTAAATATTTACTTTCTTAAAGCATGATAGTAGGAATTATTTATCAGGATGTATTCTATTTAATTTTTTGGTATTGGTATTGAACCCAGGGATGCTTTACTATTAAGCTACATCTCCAGTGTTTTATTTTTAATTTTGAGACAGGGTTTCACTGAGTTGCTGAGGGTTTCACTAAATTGCTGAGGCTGGCCTCCAACTTTCGATCTTTCTGTCTCAGTCTCTCATTGCTGGGATTATAGGCATGTGTCCTTACTCCCAGTCAGTATGTATTCTAATGATAAAATTTTAATTTACTTTTTATGAAAATACATTGTAAAAGTTGAAAGTAGAGGATACTTTAAATTATTTTATTCAATCAGCCAACATTCATTGTGTTGTCCACTAGATGCAAGTGATTTTATAGGGAATTTATGAGGAAGGGAACATTTCTAGTTGAAGCCCTTGTGAAGAATAACTTTTCCCACCATTTTTTAGAGCCATAGATTTTATTGAACAAGCTTGAGTGGAAGAGCCCAGAGTTTCTTAGCCAGGCATGTTCTGGTACACCTGTAATCCCGGCTACTTTGGAGACTGAAGCAAGTTCGAGACCAACCTAGGCACTTTCATAAGACCCTGTGTCAAAATAAGAGAGATGGGGATGTAGCTTAGTGGTAGAATGTTGCCTACCACATGCTAGGCCCTAAGTTCAATTACTAGTATTGGAGGTGGGGGGGGGGGAACTTAAGCTACAATTGGAACCTGAACTATTGATGAATATTTTTAGATAATGGGTTTCAAATCCTCACTTGTAGAGAAGAGGAACTACATGGATATCTTTGCTCTATGGAATAATGCCTCATTATTATCTTATTTTTGGCTCCCATTGCATTATTAAGATCATCCTGATAGAAATGAATTATTTTGTCAGTTCAAAAATTCAGAGAGACTTTCAGTTAGTGCCCTCTAGTGGTATTTAAAAATCCTTTATTTTTAACCCTGAGGCATTGTGGTCACAATCTACTTGTAGATTTCAGTGACCTACTTGTAGATTTCAGTGATTATTCAGACACACTGAAACACTGTATTTGCTTCATATTTATTAATCATTTAAAAGTTGGAAATCTTTTAATTATGAAAAAAGTTCCTTTATGAGAGTACCATGCCAAGTCTGTATTTTTTTAGAGAGCTGTTTATGACTTGCTCTTTTGTCTCATAACATTGGGATAAGGTTTAAATAAATTTAGGTAACACAACTTTTTAAAAGTCAGAAATTCTAACACATTCAACTTTTAAATCCAATAGATTGATATGCTGCTGAAAGAGTATTTACTCTCTGGAGACATATCTGAAGCTGAACATTGCCTTAAGGAACTGGAAGTACCTCATTTTCACCATGAGCTTGTATATGAAGTAAGATTACTTTGCCTTGTTAAAGAGAATTTTTAAACATTTATTTTTGCACTGTAGTGACTAAACACTTTTTAAATAACATATCTTATAAAAATATTAAAGTGGTTCTTAAATTTTTAAGATTATTATAAAATCAGGATCATATATTAAAGGGAGCTTTCATATATGAATTAATGAATAAAAAGTTATTCATTCAATTTTTAGGCTATTGTTATGGTTTTAGAGTCAACTGGAGAAAGTGCATTCAAGATGATTTTGGATTTATTAAAATCTCTTTGGAAGTCTTCTACCATCACTGTAGACCAAATGAAAAGAGTAAGTATAATATTTTGAAAAATTTTTAGGCATATACCTTATATATACTCAATAAAGACTATGAATCATCAATGAAAGTTTCTTTTAGGCACATTTAGTGTTGTTATGCCTATAGAATTTTTTTAAATGGTAGTGTTTGAGGTCTGAAACACTTGGAACATTATTTTGAAAGAAACATTTCAGTGTTTTTTTGCCCGTTTTGAAAAAATGTGACTGTTTTCTCCCTCATGGGTTCAGTTTCTAAAATATGACAATTTCTATTTCATATCTAGAGAAAAACATGAACTTTTTTTTAGAGAGAGAGAGAGAGAGAGAGAGAGAGAGAGAGAGAGAGAATTTTAATTTTATTTTTTATTTTTTGGCGGACACAACATCTTTGTTTGTATGTGGTGCTGAGGATCGAACTCGGGCTGCATACATGCCAGGCGAGCGCGCTACTGCTTGAGCCACATTCCCAGCCCAAAAAAACATGAACTTTTAACAAATTATACTTTTTTCCTATTTAAAATTGTGTTATTGAAATTTGGTTGATGTTTTTTATCTGCCTTGGGGTTTTTGAAAAGGTAGTAAATATAGATAAATAGACAAGGATTTTATCTGTTTATTTGCAGCTCTTTTGAGAAAAGTTTTAAAGAAAACATTCTGTAAGAAATGTACTTTACTTTTTTTTAAAATTTTTAATATTTATTTTTTAGTTCTCGGTGGACACAACATCTTTGTTGGTATGTGGTGCTGAGGATCGAACCCGGGCCGCACGCATGCCAGGCGAGCGCGCTACCGCTTGAGCCACATCCCCAGCCCCTGTACTTTACTTTTCAAAATTCAAATCTGACTTGTTTTACAGCATAAACATTTGGCCTTAAATATAGATTGATGACATAGTGATGGATTGTTTCATGACATGTATTTTTTATTTGTTCTTAAAAATTACTTATACATGACAGTAGAATGTATTTTGATATATGATACACATGGAATATAACTTTCCATTCTTCTGATTGAACATAATGCAGAATTACATTGGTTGTGTAATCATATATGTATATAGAAAAAAGTAATGTCCTATTCATTCTACTGTCTTATGACATGTGTTTTATATGGACTAACAATTCTGTACATAATTTCATTGTTTCAGGGTTATGAAAGAATTTATAATGAAATTCCGGACATTAACCTGGATGTCCCACATTCATACTCTGTGCTTGAGAGATTTGTAGAAGAATGTTTTCAGGCAGGAATTATTTCCAAACAACTAAGAGATCTTTGTCCTTCAAGGTACTTTTATTTAAATACTACTATCTCAATATAAAATCCTGTATGAGGTGCTTAGGAAGGTTAAGCTGAGTTTTCTGTCATTACAGCTCTTTCAGAAAAATAATAGTATCTTCCCTGAAGTGATTGAAGAGCAAGAACCATGTTTTGAGTTTTTAGAGAAACAAGGGTAAAGCTTGTTTTGTCCCCTTGTATGTGTGTATAGGACTACTTCATGAAGCACCAGTGTTTGAAGCAGAATAATTTTGTGGAGCAGTTCTGTGTTGTACCAGACTCTTAAGTAGTTAAATGTTATTTCAGAGTAGGTATCATCACCTACAAGAGAGAAAATTGAGGCTTATGGAAGTATACTGTACCTTTGAATATTGAGGCTTATGGAGTATACTGTACCTTTTCTAAGGTCACATGACTAGTATATGGTAGAGGACAAATATAATTTCAGATATTTTCAGGCTCCAAAGATTTAGGCTTTTTTCCATACTGTGTGGCTTCCTTTGCTTTATTATAGGATGAAGAACTGAGGCTGATTGTTAGAAAGTATGTTCGTGGGTATTCATGCATGTGTGTGTGCGTGTGTGTATGTAAGCGTATTTTTCTTTGGAGGTAATTCTAATAAGATGTAACTTGAATTAGGGATTTTTGTTAATGACACTTATGATGTAATAGGTACATTTAGTAATAGACTAATTTGCTTGCATTTTACATAATATTTTGTAATTGTTTAATCTGAAAAAATTTCTGAACTTTTAAGTGCATTGTGAAAACTGAATTTCAAAAAGTATTTCCTCTTATGGTCGTTTGCTTTAGAAAATTTAGAAGCCATTACGAGAGAAGGAAAAAAATGGTGAAAGATTCAGTTCATTTATTTATCCATCTATCTATTTATTTATTTATTTTGGGGGCACTAGGAATTAAACTCTGGGGCACTAGACCACTGAGCCACATCCCCAGCCCTATTTTGTGTTTTATTCAGAGATGGGGTCTTGCTGTGTGGCTTAGTGTCTCGCCTTTACTGAGGCTGGCTTTGAATTCAAGATCCTCTTGCCTCAGCCTCCCAAGCCACTGGAATTATAGGTGTGCACCACTGTGCCCAGCAAAAAGATTGAGTTTAATGGCTTTGACAGAAATGTTTAGAAATGTCGACCTTCATTTATGATGGCACCATTCGTAAATGTACTAGCATGCCAAATGGCATCAGTAAAATCACTCAACTTTGGCAAGATTTCTTGCTGTTTACTTCTTTATTTCCCTGCCTAAATCTCATAGTATATAGTGTAAAGCCTTTATATTCAATAAAATGTGGCTGGTTTCCACTTAGCCACAATTAAGTGTGAAAAGGGGTCAATACCACTATTTTTTAAAGTTTTTCAGCTTCTTTGAAAATGTTGATTTCTATTATGGCTTTACTCTTGAGGGTCATTGTAGGAGATACCTAAATTTTCAGGGTATTCCCAACAACTTTGACTTTTATCCTCTATCCTTTTGCTTATTTGGGCTAAGTGCACATTTGTAATGGTCTTGCATGTTTATGTGTGTTAGTTGGGATCCGAGAGTAAAGGCTAATTTTCCATGGGATCTCTTTTCCCTTTACTGCTTTAGGTTGCTGGCTAGTTGTTCCTCTTGGAATGTTGCTACTACCTATAGCTGGAGTGTGGTCACATTATAGGGAAGGGCTTCTTGAGTTTGAAATGCCAAGAATCCCAAAACGGGGCATAACCTAGAGTTAACTGGATTGATTGGTTTTTCCACATTCAGGTTATGGGTTTTCTATAGCTGAGAAAAAGTTTTTTAAAAAATTTAAGTTACAATGGATAGTGTGATAAGTTCCATATTTCTAGTATGTGTAATTCTCAATTACATTATTAGTGTTTCCTATTTGGCTTAGTTTAGCTTTTATAATGTAACAGAAATAAATATTTGTAACAGAAGTAAATATTCTAAATAAAATATTTGCCTTAGTTTTCTATTTTAACTTTAAAAATATAACTCCAGTTAGATAATAAAACTTATTTCAATAAATAAGCTTTTAAGGGCTGGGACTGTAGCTCAGTGGGTAGAGCCATTGCCTCACACGTGGAGGCACTAGGTTTGATCCTCAACACCACATAAAAATAAATGAATAAATATATTTAAAAAAATTATAAATAAGCTTTTAAACAAAACTACTCAGGTTTTGCTGTTCATTTGCTATTTTATGATAAGATGTGTAGCAGGGAAAAAAAGTCTTTCAAAACAAGACATGTTGACCTTTTCATGAACAATAAAACCCTTCAAAGTTTCCATTTTTTTCATTAAATATAGTCAGAATTTGTCTCTTTCATATTTTTATTTTTATTTTTCATTACAGGGGCAGAAAGCGTTTTGTAAGCGAAGGAGATGGAGGTCGCCTTAAACCAGAGAGCTACTGAATATAAGAACATATAAGAACTCTTGCAGTCTTAGATGTTATAAAAAAATATGTATCTGAATTGTAAGAGTTATTAGTTTTTTTTTTTAAGCACTTGTTTTGGGTACAAGGCATTTCTTTACTGAAATTTTATAAACTTACATTTAAGGGGAATTTTTAAAGGAAGTGTTTTCTTTTTCTTTTTCTTTTTTTAATTTTTGAGGTGATAAAGGAGGGACAGAAAAATGTCCGCTTACGTGGAATATTCTAATAAGCTACTTTTTCTAAGTGCCATGTTTATGACCTAATCATTCCAAGTTTTGCATTGATGTCTGACTGCCACTCACTCCTTTCTTTCAAAGACAGTGTTTTTTGTAGTAAAATCACTGGTTTATACAAAGCTTTATTTAGGGGGCAAAGTTAAGCTGCTAAAACCCCATGTTGGCTGCTGCTGTTGAAATACTGTGCAAAGTTATTTGTTTTAAAGAATTTTTTAAAAAATGAGTTAGTCATGAGACTTATTCATCTTTCCAGGGAACATACTGATTGGTCTTAAAGACTAGACAGTTAAGTAAATGGTGGCTGGAACATCTATTTTTCTACAAAACTGGAAAAAACGATCCCGGTTCTACAAGAATGTACAACAAAATAAAACATGTGAAGCAGTGTTGATTCTTTATTGGGAGTAAATTTATTTTTGGTCTTTAAAAAAATTTTTAAATTTCTTATCCCTGAGTTTGATCCGCAGCACAGCAAAACAAAGACATAAAACCCTTTCTAATTTCATGCAGCAAATATCAAACCATACAAGGATGTACATTTGGGCTATGGAATTTAAGCTATATTCTTCACAAACTTTTTAACTTTAAGTCAAAAGTACATACTTAAATATTTAAGTCAAAAGTACAATACTTTTAAGATTATAATGGGGAAAAATGCATGCATAGTTTATTGATCTGATCTATAGCTTATTGAAATTTAATGTGTGTATATATATGTGTGTATATATATACACATACGTGTGTGTGTGTATATATATATACATACACACACACACACACACACACATATATAAAAGGTATGCTTACACAAAATTATTCTCCAATGACTGAAAGCTTTATATTTACCGATGGTTTGGGGGGGGAACAAGCTGCCAATAAATAATTATCTAAAGAATGATCATATTTCTGTTTCACGGACCGTAATTGCTCAACAAGGCCTCAATGTCTACAATAATTTAAATTGCCTATTGACTGCAGCAAACCAAGGATTTTTTTTAGTAATAATTTACAAAGACTATTCTTAGCAACATATTAACAGTTTTAGGTACAGCTTTTTACCTCATATAATTATATATATTGCTTATATAATTATAAGCAATTTCAGGTTTTTAATTGGGTTTGATAGCTGGACGATAAAGGTAGTAATGTAATTCTTTAGTCCTTAAAATTAGTATAATTAAAAGCCTAGCTGATTATAGAATAGGTGAAGAAACCAGTTTGGTTATTGTAGGATCATTTGGGTCAGGAAAGATAGTAATAAACATGATATGGTACACACAGTTGGTTAAAAATTTTTAAATTAGGTAATGTATAAGCCCCAAATAAATACTTTTTGAGATTAGAAGGTATCTTCAAATTCAGGTATTTAATAAACATGTAAAGATCTTTTGTATATAAAAGTTAAAAATCAGTCACTTGTGCCAATAAATAAAAAACTGATAGCAGTAGGAATGAAGAACAATTTGCAATTCTAAAAACACAAGTAAAAGAAAATTCAAAGTTTTAACTGTTTGTGGTCAATAGAAATCACTATTTAAATTCACAAGTTTTATCAGTCTTGGGGATTTTATTTTCATTTATGTGAACATGAATGTTACCAGTTTTATTAAATACTACTTTCAACATACAGATACAGAATATTTTCTAGTTATTAAGTGGTAGGTAGGTAGGCAAGGTAGGGTGTTGTTCCCTATGATAAGTTTTCATCAATGGGTTATTTGCTGCTGTGTTCTTTTTCTGCCATTTCTTGTTGGTGAATTGTATCTTGTGCTGCTTGCTGCATTTTTTCCAGTTTTTCCAGAGTCAGAGATTTTAAGGGTAAAAGTTTGGGTTTACACAGCACCATTGTGGTTACATCTTCTACAGACAACTGCCCTAAATTTAACAAGAAATAAGAATTAATTTTGAGGAAGATAATCCAGGTGTTAGGTGGTTTGGATTAGCAGCTAGAATAAAGATCTAAAAACCTGTCACTGAAAAACCCCTAATCTTAGACTGTGTTTTGCTTGTAACCAGAAAGATCAGTCTATTCTATAAGTATCATTTCTTAATATTGGCGTGTGAAGGAAGACAAGTTTTGAACTTTGTATGCAAGGTTCTAAGTTACCATAAAACATACATTTTTGTGTCAGATGTTTAATTTGAAATACAATTTGGGAGAATATATACACAATGAACAAAAATGTACCAAAGTATGATATTAATTTAAATTTTCAAATTGCTGCATTTTTAACTTCAACCTTAAACTTTTCTTACTATTGCTTGATTTAGGTTTTTTCCCCCCACTTGCAGACCTTATGTGAATTCCATTAAGTTATTACTTCCACTGAAAAATTTCATATTTCTAAGTATAAGAATTTGCATTTTTTTTTCTTTTACTGGGAAAAGTGAATTCCTGTATAACCTACTCAGAGTATACAGTAAAGGGGATAGTAAATGAGATATAAAGAACACAATAATTGGTAGGTGTTTAGAATATTAACACTGCTATGTGACAATGACTATCACTTTCTAAGTCTCTATAATAATGACCTAAGTAACTGATGCAGATACCTTGTTTTGGAAGAACTTCCCGAAACATTGACTTCAGTTCGGCCATATTTGAATTGTTGGATACAGTACGTTTTTTTCCTTCAATGAGAAATCAATTATTAATAGTATTCAAAAATATATTCCAGTATATTACTTGAGACATTTCCATTTTAGTTTAAAGAGTAAAATAACAATTTCTGTAGAATGTGGACTTCCCTATCCTTGCATAATGTCTCTATTTTCTGTGGTTCTTTTCATTCAAACAAGGTTAGTTTATAGAAGCGTCTAGGTCTTGTCAGTTTTTATTAGTCAGTGGTGGTGCTAATTGGAAGGATGAATATTTGAAATTTTCCCTTGGTAGGGAAACATTGGTAGAGCTTTGTTTTTTAGATTAAGATGATGAATAAACAGCTGAGGAAAAGACATTTATATGCAGCCATCTTGATTTAATGATAGTCTTTCCCTGAATGGGGAAAGATACAAAAAAACATTACTAGTAATGGAAAGATACATGGATCAGGCAGGTAGGTAGGAAAGGAAGTAGTAGGTGAACATTTCCTAACATTCCCACTTTTCCTAGTAGTTAACAGCTGGTTTCTACTTCTAAACTTTCTACAAATGAAAAGCATCCTAAGGATGTTACTGCATACACAGGTACAATCTTTTAAGGGAGCAACACAGTAATTTGGCTTCTAAACAGAAGTGAGTGTGTTCAGTTTACTCTTCTAATATAGGCATACTACATGTGCTCAAGGACCAGCCTGAATATAGTTATGAATATCCAGCATACATGCTAAGTGTGGCCAATAACATTTGCTCCAAATGTTACATCCTAGCTTATATTCAAGGTGTTCTGGACAAGTTGTAGAAAGATCCCTTTCCAAATACAGATGCTTTTCCAGACAGTCCCACCCTTTTAGTGATGTTTCACCATACTGATGTAATCTTACCATACATCTTTCACAACATCACCACTACAGGAGAAAGATTTATTATTTATGAAGTGGCGATGCTGGCTTGATGCTGGCTTGATGCCCGTCTTTTCCACCCACTGTAAATTATAATCAAGTGAACTGCTTCTGGTCTTTTGTCATTCCCGCTCCACTGCTTTGACATGCCTAATAAAAGCTTCCTACTCTCCATCCTCCAAGTTTCTTCCCATCTCTTGTTCAAATAATTATTCTGAAATGTCTTTAAGTTCCTGAGGAGCCTCTATTTGCTTTCATGAACTTTTTCATCAAACTTTATACTATTGTCGGGGAGAGAAGATGAAGTGGGAAATGGGCCTAAGCCTGGAATAAACCAACTCATTATATGAGGTAAGTATGCAATTTCCTTAGGATGTACAATTCTATATTAATTTTCTTCTTAGGCCTTTCAGTATTACCTAATGGTCACTACCTTTTTTTTTGTCCATGTTAGGCTGAAAGTTAATAACACTGAAGACTCCTGATCAGCTTTGAATACAGCTATCAAAAACAACACCTAACCTTTTCAGTAAAGATATCACAATGAAAATATTAGGCCCTTGTTTAGTACAAATCTGACATGATATGCCACTAAAAAGGATATATTATAGATATTGATAAAGGTGAAGTAAATACCAGCTAAATGTTTTTATATTTGTCACCAAAATACTAAAATGGTAAAAAAAAATACTTAAAATCTTAATTGTTTTATGTAGTGAGCAACTCCAACTCATAATTAAATTACCCTGTTTTCTATGCCTCTTTCACATCTAAAATCTGGCCTGAAGAAAAAACAATGAAACTCGGTGCTCTACCAAACCTCAGTTCTTGGTTTGACTAAGATGCCATTGTTAATGGAAAGGGTGTGGGCCAAAGGACTGGCAGGGAGTGGGTTGGGACTGGTGTGGGGAAGATCCAGTGCCATCACTTGCCTAAGTGGTTTCTACTAGGGATGAATCTTTTCCCTAGACCCCCTTAGGCATTGGCAGGAGAGAAGCAAGATGGGAAGGGCTAAAATAAGCAAGATGGTAGTTGGATGGCTAGCACTGGCTGGGCTATATTATTTTGATAATGAACTGCTCTGAGTCCAGAATAGGAAAAGGCATTTATTTCCTTCTCCCAGGTGGTCTGCTATCAGCCAAACATAGGTGTTTTCTCTGGTATAGTATGTTTGAAGGAATTGTGGCTGCTCCTCAGAGAGGAGTGGTTATGTGAGATGTATATAAAACCAGGGACACATGATCAAAGAGAAATATCACAGTGATGGCTGAAATTATGTGTATCATACAACTACAATGGTCATTCAATTCAATAAACGAGTGCCTACCATGTGCCAGGCACATGTTTTGTTAATCAGTGAACAAAACAAAAAAGCAAAAGCTTTTGCTCTTTTGGAACTTACAGCCTGGAGTAAGGTAAGAGAAGCAAAAGAATACTATGTAACTGTAACTGCTATTGAAAAACAAAATATTTTAATGGGATTCAGATATAGTGGAGGAGGTTATTTCTATAGGAAAATTAATGGTCTCATTAAGGTGACTCTTAAGCAAAGACTGCTTTTGTGGGTTGGACTATAAGCATGTGTTGTGTTGTGTTGTGAAACTGCAAAAAGTAAAAAGTCCACACATCAAGAGAAAGTATGGGGAGAGAGAATTCTGTAATAGCAATATTTTTAGAGGGATATTTTGTGTATCTACTAAAAGTAAACAAATTTTCTGACCCAAACTTTCTACTCCTAGTAATCAGCCCCCCCCCAAAAAAAAACAATAACACAAGTGTATAAAGATAATAAGCATGTTCATTAAAGCATTACATTGAATAGCAAAATGTTGAGCAACAGATGAACCTACATGTTCACTATTAGGTCAAAGGTTAAATAAATTATGAAATATCTGTAGAATGGAAAACTATACCATGGCAAAGTAAAAAATGATGCAGATTGTCAAGGCCCCTTCTAAGAAAAAAAAACATATTAAATTGCAGAAGTAAAACTGTTCTTATATTAATGCTTACAAAAAAAGCAGGGTTAACTCATCACCTTCTTTCTTTCCTCCCAAACTTTAAAAGTTTGTTATTTCTCCTAGAGATAATAGTTCTGATGGCTCATGCATTGCAAAAGTTATGCCAACCTATCTAGCTAGCTAAGCTGGGTGTCTAAAACCTTCAGAAAAACTCGAAGGAAAACCAAATGTTTGTCATGAAATATTTTGCTGTTTTAGGAGATCTGGAAGACATGTCTAAGAAAGATAACTACTTCAAAATCAATCATATACATCTGGAAAGCTTAAAAATCTCCAGTAATTTTTTTTGGTATTAGTCTAAATCATGAAAGTATCCTGAACTTTTGAGAAGATATACCAATAGTCCTTTTTTTAAAAAGTTTGTTCTTTGTGGTACTGGGGATTGAACTCGGGGACAGTCTATCACTGAGCTATACTTCTAACCGCCCCCCCCTTTTTAAAATTTTTGAGACAGCATCTTGCTAAGTTGCTCAGGATGGCATTGAACTTGCAATCCTCTTGCCTTAGCCTCTGAGTTGCTGGGATTATAGGCATGGGCCACTGTGCCCAACAATGGTCCTCAAATTTTCTATTGCATATTCCTAAAGAAATTTTGAAAAACTATCATTTCAAATATTTCTAAACTGACATAAAATTTTTATCATGAGCTTAAATAATTATAAGGATATAATTTTTAGCATATTTAAAAACATGTCTTAAAATATTCAACATAATAGCTACCATTAATTTAAAAAATGAAGCTTTTTTAAATCAGAAATTTTACATTATTCTTTTTCTTCCCAGATCTTTTTCCATTTCAACTTTAATGTAATGGTTTCTTGCTTGATATTTTAATTACTCTTCTTTGTTGCAAGAAATGTTTATAAATTTAAAATAGAACCTGGCTCTTCGTTTGTATTACTAGAGTTATAATGTTCACTTTAGTCTATTTGGCTCCTAATAGATTTTTACCCCCTGGAGCATTTCATCATAGAAAAATTTCTACATAGGATTAGAAAGAAACCTTTCCTTGCTAACATCTTTGATGATTGTGAAAGGGGAGATGAGAATAAGATTAAGCATGTGGGATTATGCACAGGCCCATTTTATCAGGGAATTCAGTATCAGCAAAGACCAAATAAACATGGAAGTTTAGAATCTGGAAATTGATTACCCTTAACCTTGCTTACCTCCATTCCCCTCTTCAGATATCTTGAAGGTTTTGTGAACCCTGCTATAAATATTGCTGATCTATACAATAAATCACCCAAGTTCTTAGAGATGTTAATGGACATTTCTGAGATTTCATAGTTTGTAAATTTGAGAGACTTGGGAAGGGGGGAAAACCCTCTTTTTTTTTTTTTTAAACAGCAGGACTTTCTAGAAATTATTGTGATTAATCTCCAATTGGAGCACTGAATATCATTTTGTATCATTTCTAAAACTTATTTGATCCTGGAATCTTTTGAAAGTTCTTTTATTGGACCAAAGCTCATTAGAACATACTTTGTAATGTCACTTTAAATGTGGTATGTCTAATATGATGCAATGGATTAAGCAAATTTAGGAAGAATGCCACTGTTCACAAATAACTAATTTTGAAATTAGTACAGGCCACATTCTGAATATAATTTACTTTAAAGATCAACACAAGACTACTAAGTGAAAAATTTAGACCACCTTGGACAAAACTTGCATTTAAAGGGATTATTTAAATTTCTTAGGAGAAAATCTTTTTTTTGCATAGTTTTGGGGGATTTGGCAAGAATTACAACTATTCTTGTCTCATATCACAAGGAATATCTTAAGTGGGGAGTTTTGAGATTCAAGTATATTCAAGTCTTTTGGGCCAAAATGTTAACTAATGCTTATTTTTGAGCTTTATTTCTATATTCTTATATTAACATCTCTTATTAATAAAAGGTTAAGAATAAAATTTAAGTATTTACATGGCAAGCCATTTTATACTGAAATTAAGTCCACTCAGACTAAGGCATAATCTCTAGGTTTGAGTATCCTAGAACCAGGGCAAGGGAGAAGAAATAGGCACATAAATAGCCATAATGCAGTGTTAATATAAAAGTTCTACACTTAGAAATCTATGTAAAAATGCCATGTGAACAAAAATTTGGAGCAACTGTGAAAGGCAGAGATGATTTAGAGAGCAATTTCAGATGCAGGTAACAGATTCTGCAAAGAGACAAAGAGGAACAACTCAAACCCCAGGGTGTATTATGGAAGTGGAGGGGAGTGATGTTAAAAAAAGTTTCAACCAGTCTGGAAAACCAAACCATAACTGAATTGATTTTAAAGGAAATAAGAAAAGCCACTGAAATATTTTAAAGATAAAAATAGATCTCAGAGTATTACATACAATAGATTATCATTAGGCAACCATCTTCATAAAAACAAAAGTAATCAATAATAATAGAACCTTTCAGTCTGTGAAAATAAAAATTTATAATTTGTTATGATTAAGTTTGCTCTTATGTCTTGGATTTGAATCTTGTGGACCAATAGGAGAGATGACCTTTAAACAGAATCTTTCATTAAGCTCTTACTTTTACACCCATTACCTATTTGGCAAGAACAGTCTGTAGTCCTTTGTTCAAGAAAGTATGGATCTCTAAAGTGGTCACAAATTGATGAGTTTATGGATTACAATTAATGTTGTACCTTGTATTCTATTTGAAATTGAACAGTGGATAGTAAAGACTGGAAATAATAAAGGATGCTGGTTAGTTGACAAGGGAATTATTCTTTCAGAGTAGAAAAATAATAAATGTAAGAAAAGGAATTTGGGTCTTTAAGTGCCTATCCAAACATATCAATAAACACTGTCATAATAAGTACCTACTACAGAGCTAGATAAGGGAGACAGTGAATAAGAACTAGTTCCTCTCCTTGAGGGGTAGGCTAGTTGGGGAAATATAAACATGAAAAAAAAATCTGTAGATGTAGACAATATGCTTTAATAAAAGTATGCCCATAATCCCAGATATTCAGAAACCTGAGGCAGAAGGATCTTGAGTTCTACGCCAGTCTGGACAACATAGCAAGACCCCACTCAAAAATACAAAGTCAAACAATAACAAAATACTTAGCCCAGTTTAGGGGACAATAAATGGTCTCTGAAGAATTACTGTGACATTAGAGCTAGTATCAGAGTGAGAGTATACTAGGTAAGAAGGGGATATGTAACAAGGTGAGAGTGTTCTAGGCAAAGTTCTAAGGAAATGTCTATATATAGAGTCCAGTGTGCATATAGTGAGCATCAGGTACTGTGATGGGACTAAATGGAGGCCTTTAACACTATGCCTTTGAATTTGGACTTTATATCCTATAGATGGAGAGAGCTAATTGGATTGCTGTAAGTGGTTTGTGACATGATTCACTTTTGGGAGACATATTCTAGACAAAATAAATGAAAACTCACAAGAGACATTTAGAGGCAAGGAGATCAGTAAGGAAGCTGTTTTCCTATTTAGATGATGAATTTATGAACTAAATCTGATAACATTAAAAAGAGAAGATGGAAGAAAGGTACAAGTTGAGATTCAAATGTCCTCCACTTTGCCACCCACCAACCCCTTCTTTCTCTTTTGGGTGATAAGGAAATGATCAAGGATGACTGAGATGAGCTAGTGGACAGCGCAGATATTAATTCAAGTTGAGAATACAGGGGAGAAGATGAATACCATGAATTAAGTTCAGACTCACCAAGTGTGGAAGTCTAATTTGAAGGTAAAAATTTGAGGTTCAGAGTCAATGACACAGTAGTCAGCTATACAAGTAGACTTAATCACCCAAGAATGGAAAAAGATGGTGGGGTTAGTGGAAAAGAGAGACAAGAGTATAGTGTAGCAGTTGAGAAAAGTATTGAAAGTCAGATTAGTCAGTTAACTTTATGTCTCAATGTTATTTGTAAAATAAAAGCTTGTAATGGCATCAACTTGAGAAAGTTAGTGTACTGAGGATATAATTCATATAAAGCCATTACATTAGTCTGTGGCATTTGATGGGAGCTCAATGAATGCCAGCAATTCTTACTGTATTTGTATCACTACAATGTTGTCATAAGATTAGATTCTCAGAAAAAAATATCTATTAACATGTATTCGTTATGGAGGCTTATCACTAAAATAGAATAAAGAAAAATCTTCAGGCAAGCAGGAGCACTTTAGAATTTTCTACCCATTCTCTCTACAGGCATATTGTCCTAAAACGTATTCACCATTTACCTTAGGTTTTTCCCTTCAGTCTTGCTTAGTGGCTCTTAAATTTTAGTTTCCTTAAGAATAGCCATAATGGCACAGTGTTTGTGAAAGTCATGTACTTAACCCTGTAGGACATTTTAAGGGACATTCTATAGTAATCTTAGAATAGCTCTCATTGCCTAAAAGGTTTTAGAATTGAATAACCCATGCTCCCACCTGCCTCTCAGAGTATCCCTCCTTATATATACATAAATTATTACATTTAACAGATTAAGGCCTAAGAAAAATTATCTTGTCCAATATCACATACTTGGCAAGTAGAGAAACGGACTTTGAACGTGTATCTGCCTTACTCCAAAGTTTAATTCCTTTTCAGTTCTTTCTATATTGGATCTTGAAGAATGACCTAGAGACCCCAAGTACTTTAGTGTGGAGACCCACCAAAGGAAAACCAACATTTAAGAAGTTAAAAAGATAACAGGAGAGTACATGATGAATAGAAACAAATGAATTTTGAAGTAACATACTCTTTAATATCTTCTGGAATGGACAATTATAAAGCTATTAATGACCTTTACAAAGGAGGATGAAAATAAACTATGTGTGTCAAATAGTAAATCTTAGGAATGATGTAGATTAAAAAAAATAAGTGAAGCATATTGATTAAAAGAACTTTGTTTTTCCTTTGTGGGTGCAACAACCAGACCAATGTATACATCTAATAAACTGTTCTTTTTCTTTCCCTCTTCTTATTTTGTGGATTTTGCATTCCAGTTTTCATGTTTGATATCACCCTGAAAGCAATCTCTTAGGAGCAAAAACTGCTTTTTGACTATGGATGTTATTTATAGCATTAAGTTTCTTTCTTTTTTTGTGGGGGGGGGGGTGGTGGTGGCGGCAGTGCTAGGAATCAAACCCAGGGCCTCATGCATGGTAAGTGAGTGCTCTATCACTGAGTAAATATCCTTATCCCTAAATATTACTTTACAAAGAATATACAATTGGAACTTTCAAATCTCAATTTTTATTTTAATATGCAATACTTTAAAAGCTTATGTTTTATATTTCTCTTCATCATGTTCTATCAGATTACATGAGAGCTTGTGTCATATCTCACATGAGAGTGTACTGATTAGACCAAGATCATGTGTTAAATAGCTGAATAGGACTATCAGCTTTAGATTACACCCTGTGTTTTCATCTAACCATCTGGAAAATGTAGGCTGTAGTCATACAAGGGGAAAAGAGAAGGGAATAAGATTACTAAAATCCAAACTCCATTCCTGGTTAACTCAAAGTACACATATATAGAACAGAAACATTAAAACAAAAACACTGTGGAAGGCAAAGACAAGTCTTGGTTTCTAAAAATGTTAAGGACAGGATATGGATCTGTTTTTAAAAGTATCCTCATAGGTCACACTAGGTCTCCATACTCCACTTGATTTTTATTAGGAGCCCCATGGTGAATAATGGGTTATCATCCTTAATTCTAACCTGTTATTAGGTCTTCACTGTCATCCCCCCCCCCACTATTTTATCTTAACTCATTAGCTTATCTCAATTGTATAAAATCCTATTTTTTCAAGTCTGAGATGAAATGCTTCAGAATATTCCAGGGTTCCAAGTGTTTAAAATAAGTTATGAGAATAAAATCCAATGTATGACTTAAAGGCTTCCACCAGAGTGTACCCCCCATCAATCTATTCTATATTTATTCTTTAAATGGGGTATACACTGATAACTAGCTGTGTGACATTGAATACATTTCTTAACTAATCAGAGGCTTGGTTTCCTCATAACAAGGTTCAAGCAAAAAGTGGATATAAAAGTACCTAGAAATACAGTATGACATTTACTATTCCAGGTATAATTTTCATATAATAAAGGACTTGTTCTAGATTACCACTAAGGTACCTTCTTCTTTTTTTTTAGTTGTAGATAGATAGATAAAAATGTATCATGTCCATTTATTTTTATGTGGTACTGAGGATTGAACCCAGTGCTTCACATGTGCTAGGCAGGCACTCTACCACTGAGCCACAAACCCAGCCTCCTAATTTAGGTACATTCTGACTCTAGAAATATTTATAAAACACCATGTTATGTATAAAACAGCATGATCTATTTAAAGGTATTTTCCCTCTAAAAACCTGTTTTACTTATTTAAATTTAAAGCAGCATGGGCTGCCAAATTTTAAGCATTATTTTTGAAAATATGATAAAGTAAACCTATTTTATAATTCAATGCTGAAAAAATGTGAAGTCTTTTAAGTGGGTAGTAAATAATAAAAATATATGAAATTGTAATCAAGGGAATAGAAGCTTGCTGTTCAATTCTGTGAATTTATCTTGAATTTTTGATGGAGATAAGTGATTTGTTGCTTAGGGATGTAATGGCACCTGAAATATGGAGGAGAAAAAGAAAGATTCTCAAAAGCATTCTAAAATTCTCAGAGCAAAATCAAGTTTTCATGTAAGAAATTCTAATGTCATAAGCTGGTGACCTATGGTCTTATCCAGTTAAATGATTTGCTGCCTTGTTTTAAAACTATTTGAACCATATGCAGATTTTATATAAAAATCCAAATTTTAGCTCTACCTGACAAATCTGGCAATACCAAGCTCACATTCTTGCATAGCAAAACTGTGCTAGGGCTGGAAAGTGATATCCCAGTTCCGTAAGCATGTGCTCTCAAATTCGTAAGTCCTTACTACTGCTCCTCCCCTCCCTTTTTTTAAACCTTACCTGCCTAGACATTAAAGTCACGTGACTTTCCAACTACAGTAAAATATAGAGCCACTGCAATATATTATATCCCAAACTATCTTATTTTTAAATTTTTAGTGGGCACTGATTTTTTTTTTTTTTTTGAGATGTTGGGAGGTGTCTAGCTACGGTTGTTCAGGTTGGTACTGAACTCCTTCCTCATTTCAAGCAAATCTCCTCACTTAGCCTTCCAAGTAGCTGGGATTACAGGTACAAACCACTATGCCTGGCCTAGTGGGCACTGAGAAACAAAAATACTCTGGGATCTAAAGGAGGTACCAGGAGCAATACTATTTATATAAAGCACATTAAGGGAATTTTTCTCTTGTGAATATTTATTGTTAGTTCCTTTAAAGAAAATTCAGTTTGCTTAGTGCACGTTGTAAATGGGCAAAGCAGGAATGGTAGGAATAATAACAACAAAACTTTTGTCAGAGTCAGACTTTGGGACAGGAGTCCCCTGTGTTTCTCCTTTGCTAGTAAAGCAATAAAACTTTTTTCTTTTTCTCAAAACCATGTACTCATTATTTAAATTAGCATTGGGGACAGGGACCGAACTTTCGGTTACAAATATTGGCGACCCAGATGGGACCCCAGAGCAGCCCCTGCTCACTTTCTTGGGCAGGCCTGGCACTCCAAGCAACTATAGTTCCATGCCAAGGATGTAAGGTGAACTTTTTGAGAGCTGACTACTATAAAGTTAAGAAATGGGTGAATATGCCTGGGGTTGAACTAAACCAGAAAAGCTCTTCCTGTAAGTAGAGAGAGGGACTGAGGGACACTCAGCAGCTGCCGAACCCCCTTTTGCTTAGAGGAACTCCCGCCTTCCTTCCCTGCACTGTAAGGATTGCTCCACCTAGTTCTACTTTGAGGAAAAAGGAAACTGAATAAAGTCATGACATGTTGGCCATTTGATAAGCTCCCGCGGTGTGCACACAGAGACCCTTGATTCTACACTTCTGGTTCCCCTTTGTGGGAGCATCTGGTCCCCTTGTGGGGACATCTGTGGCACCACTGGTGTAGGAGTCATGGTTAAGTGGGAGTTGGGAACTTAAGGAGATTTTTTTTTCCCCCTATCTGTTCTGTTTTAAAGGTTCCCATCTGTTGGCCATGGTTTGGGGATCCTCTCTATCATTATGTTTTTTGTTTGTTTGTATCTTTTTCTGGCTCTTTAAGACAGTGTATTGATCCTATAGATTGTTTCTTCAGAACGATCTTGGTTTAATGGGCCACCTATAGATGTAAATGTGTCTAAGAAAAAGATGATGTTTTACTGTTTAAAAAAAAAACCAACTCAACCAAAAAAAACTCTTTTGTCTTATCCAAGACTTAAGGTTGACCGACAAATGAATTTTCAAAGGCATAGCAGATTTTTGGATATAAACTGAAAAAAGGTGAAAGGGGAAGCCCAGAAAGAACATGTTTTTCAGCAAAGTAGTAACACTCCCTCAAGCAACTGCCCACACGCTAGCAGAGTGCTTAATGGATTGATAATGTTCATCTGGAGATGCCAAGTAACACCATATGTCATAGAGTTGGAGTCCATAGTATTTTCTTTTCTATCTGGAATCTGCTGGTAGAAAATGTTATAACATGGTAATTTGGTTAATTAATTCAGACTCAAGCGAATAAAATGTGTGGGGTCTAGTGTCTGAAATGTGTCTAGGCCTCAGAATGAGAACTGGTGTGGGAGAATTTGGATGATGCTTTTGGCTCTGGTATACTCCAGTAGCAGACAGTACTATAAAGTTAGTAGAAAATGACATATCCTACTTAATACAAAATGCCTTTTTCTAATGACCTCTCCTAGACTTCAAAATTCAGTACTAGACAGAAGTCTTAAGAATACTGGCCATTAATCTTTAGAAAAAGTATTTGCTTAGTACTTGAAATAGTTAGCTATTTCAATAGTATGCAAGCAAAGAGAATTGTACACACGTATTCTCAAAACCTGCTCCTCAAATCATCTGCATCAAAATCCCTTGGACTATTATTAAAATATAGATTTTTCTCAAGCTCTCCAGAAATCGGAATTACTGAATCAGAATCTTTGATTTTTAATTAGGTTCCTCATAATTAAACTTGGAGAACTATCTTAGATTTAGTAATATACTCAGTAAATATTTAATGCCTACTATATGCCCAAATTGGACTGCTTTAGAAGTTACTAATAACTATCATACTCTGACCACATTCCATGTGCTATAAACCAAGCGAATGCATTTTACATATGTTTGAATTAACTCTGTTCAACAATATAAGAGATTTTAAGGCTCTATTTTATAGATAATAAAGAAATGAGTAAACTGTTCAGGGTCACCCAGCCAGTGAATATAATCCTGTTCCTGAAACCCAGATCTGATTCTAAATTGTCTCTATAGTTTGATATATTATTTTCTGTTTCTTGAATCCAGAGTTAGCTAAAATTTTATTATATAACTGGGCATGATGGCATGTGCTAGTAATCCCAGCTACTTGGGAAGCTGAGGCAGAAGGACTGCTTCAGCCCTGGAGTTTAAGATCAGCCAAGGCAAAACAGTACTATCTCAAAACCAAAAACAAAACAAAAATTTTTCATAGTCCCACATGAACAAATTTCCTTCTACCCAAGAAAGCAACTGATCAAGTGCATTATTTTAAATTTCAATATGGTGGGCAAAAACATTCAATATTAATCTAAAAGATTTTGCCCTCTCAGACTATTTTCTTGGGCTGTAGTGCACTTTCCTCCTTTCACTTATCTTTCAAGATGAAATACAAGTCTAGGGTAGACTTGTAGTATTCAGAAAAGAAACCTGACAGTCATGGGAGTTCTCTTCTTATGATTATGAAGTAAATCCCACTAATAACACACTCTCCATTGGAGAGAATGTTCCTGATGAACCAAGTGTTAAGTATAATCTTGATGTTGCAATTTTTAATAGGCTCTGCTTAATGGTACCAAAAGCTATCACAAAAAACACTAGGACCAATTAAAACTTGCAAGAGAATTTTTCAGGAGGAAAAATAATATTGCCTAAATTGGATCATGGCCAGATGGGCAACAGTTGCTTTGGTATCTGCATTGATAACATCAAGATTCATCTGTATTTGAATTACAGGGCCCACACATCTTTCAACAGCAGTCTGCCAGAAGTTGAAACTCATGAAACTATGCTGACATCAGTACACTTTGCTGCAGATTACAATACATCAGCTCCAAGTAGAGGCAAAGTAGCAGCAACTTTTATTAAATGTAGGCAGTCTAGGTTGCCAGCTGAAATCACTAATTTACTCATACACAGGAGGATTAAATGCCAAATTCTTTATGTGCTAAGTAGGATGGATTTAACAGCAACTAATGACAATGGTATATGTAGTACAGCTGAGAAAGTTTAATCATGATTAGAAAAATATGAATACTGTCAGGTATTCCTGCAAAAAATGTTAAACTTAAGCCTCTGGGTTAATTTTGTTATTAAGAAATAACAAAAAAAAAGAGATGTCTTTAAAAACAAACAAACAAACAAAACCCAACAAACCACTTTGGCTCAAACACTTCAAAATATTATTATACTCAGGGAGAAGAAGCATGGGGGTCAGTTCTAAATTAAGATTAAAGAGTGCTAATAACCAAATACAATGCACAAATCTTTAGTGGATTCTGATTTTAGGAGACAGGAGATGAAGAGAAGGTATAAAAATATTGCATCAATTGGGGAAATTTGCACACATTACATTTTAAATATTACAGAATTATTAGTTTCCTTAGCTGTAATAATGACATTGTATTTTGAAGGATAACTACTATTTGGCAGATTTTAGGGGTGCCTACCTAAAAATAAATGTCTGCAACTTAGATCCAAACAGTTCAGCAATAATAAAATAGTATCTGAGGAGGGATGAAATAAATATGTCAAAATATTAATTACTGAATAAGTGAAGGGAATATGAATGTTTATTATACATTCTTTTAGTTTTTAAATGTATGAACTTTTTTATGATAAAACATTTGGGAAAAAATCATGCTGATAAGACTTCAAAGGGGAAACCAAAGTGTAAGTTAAATAGCAGGGACTATGCAGAATTTGTAATAAATTGAGAAAACAGAAAGCTTGGTTAGCAGTGTCTTGAGCATTTTGGAGACACCCAACATATCCAATCATTTTCTAAGTATCAAAGTAATAAATGCTGGGTGAAACAATAGGCTGATGAATTTGACAAAACCATTCTATTTAGGTAACACATGGTAGTGAAGCTAAAAACAGTGATGGCATAAAGAGGTATAAAAAGTGCTTAGATAAGCTCAAAGAAAATTACTTCCTGTTGGGAAGAATCTGGAAACACATCTCTAAGGATAACAGAATCATGGATGCTCAATCCAAAAGGTCATTGCTACAACAATAATTAACCTCAAAAGAAACATGATTAGTTCATTGTGGCTGAAGCATGTGTACTAAGGAGGGAGAAATTAGGTAAAAGAGGGCAGATTTGCACTCGTGGACTAGCTAGATATAATCAATTTTCAATTTACCTGAAAGTTCTGGTCGTTTTCTTGCTGTTTTAGCATTCAATCTGGTAATACCAAGATGTCAGAGTTCTTGACTGAAGCCTACGGAAGGAACTACATAATATAATGTCAAGATTAGCCTCGTAAAAGTCATAGGATAATTTTACGAATATTCACGAGCATTAAGTTGTTTAACATATAGTAAACTCACAGGATTAGGGCAGCATATCTTTATCCAGAACTTCAGTTAAAGCTTACAAAGAAACCAGAGACAAGAAAAAGAAAGTAAAATTAGAAGCTGACAAGGGACGAGGAAATAGGACTTTGAAGTCTTGCCGCGGTGCTGGGGAAATCATCTTTTTTACAGCTGGGAGTGGAAAATGACTTCCTCAGCTCCCGAATTCTCCATTCTCCAAAGATGAGGGAATGGAATTACCATACTTAATAGAAAAGAGGGGGCGTGGTCAGGAGTTCCAATTTGTTCCAGCCGTCCCCACGCCCCAGCTCCGCTGTACAGTCCGCGCTCTAACCCGGTTGGAGCCCTCCGGCCGGCCGGGCAACTTGAGCTAGGATTAGGCGATCTGTCGAGCGGTCGGGCCCCAAAGGGAACCTCAGAGGCGCGGAGGGAGGGCGGACTGCCGAGCCAGCCGGAAAGAAAACCTTCTTCCAGCGGAAGTGGCCCCGACGCCCGCTTACCTTCTCAGTGTTCCAATGTCCCAGGGACCGTCGACCTCAGCCATCCCTGTGGGTGGGGCCCGGGGACACTCACCTCGTCTTGCAATTCCTGCCAAGAATAGGCACTCCTCGCGGCGTTGGGCGGTGGAAACTATTCCCACCCCTCTGCCATGATTCTACTGGGAAGTGCTAAATGCAACTTCCGGACAGGAGAGGGATTTTTCGGAGCCCCAAACTGTTGTCCACCTAGGTAAGTGACCGGACGTCTCAGCAAAATAAGGGCAAGGAAACTAAACGTAGTCTTGAGTATGAATTTACTTGTCTAACATTGTCCGGTCACCTAGGGTCCGTCTTTGGGCCTACTTACAGAAGCAGCCCTTCCCAGACCGTTCAGCTGTTGCCCGGGGTAACGGTGACTTTAGGCGAAGGAAAAATCTACGTCATGTTGGAGACCGGAAGCCAGGAAACTCCTGCTGCCATTGTCAACTATGGCTGCCTTAGCTTCAACAGTAACTTCCGGTTAGGAGTTGTCTTTCTACCCTGCCCGAGGCTTACTCAGTGGCTCGACTAGCCAGCGGCGCCCAGTGGGCGGGAGACGGCGTATAGCTGTGGAGCAAAGGAAAAGGGCGGAGAGAGGGAAGCTGGCGCCAATGCCTCACTCTCATTGGGGAGTTGCAACGGTCCTGGCTCCGCCTATTTTTCTTCCCTAGCGAGTGACCGGCCCGCGCCGGAGGGGTGGGGCGGGGCGGACGGAGCAAGAGTGTGTGGAGGGGCGGGGCGAGTGGGGGAGGGGCAGGCGGGGGGCGGCGGTTGGGCAGCGTCGCTCCTAAAGAGGAGGAGGAGGAGGAGGGAGGAAGGAGCCGAGCGAGGAGGATGGCGGAGTCCGGGCTCCTGACGGTAACCCGGGGCCGACGAGGAGGAGGGTGTCTGTTGGTCGGTTCTTCCTGCTTGCCTTCCTATCCGTCGGGCGGTCGGGCTGGCTGTCGATAGGGGGTAGCCCCGCGCGCCCTGACAGGCGCTAGCCGGCGCGGCCGGGGCGAGGCCCGAGGGGACGGGGCCCTGGGAGGCGCCGCCGCCGCTGCCGCGATGCTGTCGCCGGGAGTGTTGGGCCCCTGGAGCCGGCTCGCGTTCAGAGGGGACGGGAGCGAGAGGGTGGGCTCTGACAATGCCCCGGCCCGGCCTGCGGCGACGAAGACGGCCGGGACAGCGCCAGCGCCAGGGCGAGGGCGAGACGGCGCGAGGGCGCGGGCCGGGGGCGCCCAGCGGACTGTCCTGCTCCGCTGAGCTCCCCGGGCTATCGGGCCCTGGCTGCGGGCGTCTGGAGTCTTGTAAATGGTTGGCTGGGGCCTGGGCGTAGTGGTGGGGATACGGGGTGGGGGGGGGGGGCTTTCCTCGCCCCCTCCCCAAAGCCCAAGGCGCCCTTGCGCTCTCCTCTCTCTTGAAGACCCTTCGGTGAAGAGTGGTGAATAGGGTTTGGGTGTGTTGCCAGGTGAAGCGAGCGGTAGCCTCTGAAACCGCCTTGTTGAACGTGCCTGATGGCAATCTCTCCGTGATAGCTTTTCGGGGGAGAGGAAAGTAGTCAAACTCTCCAGCCCCCAGCCTCCGCCCCCGTTCCCAGCTCTTAACGCCAGAGGCTTCAGGGCAAAATCATTCCCCCCCCAACCCCTCCGTATCCATTGTTTTGTATCAGCCCCTCCCCCATGCTTAGGTAAAAGAATAATGACTCCAAAGCATTAATTTGGCTCCTTTATCAGAAGAGGGTTTTGTTAATTGTGGAAGTATGGGTTTACAAACAGGTGGAATGAATCGGGAGTTGGAAAGATGGTGCTTTGTGTGTTTTTGATTCAGCTCTTACAGTTGGTGATTTGATTTTCTTGACTGTTAGTTTGTATCATCATGGGGGTGTTGTGAATAAAAGAGGAAGCACTGTTTTGCAACCTACCTACCCCCCAAAATATTTTCAAAGTCTCTAGGGATGCTGAAACCAAATTAGGTTGCAGATGTGGACTATTGTCTCCAGCATAACTATCAAGTCTCTTTAAGTTTACACCTGTGTAATTTTGTACTCTTTCATTAGATATCGAGCAGTCTGCTATCTACTCTAGGATTCTGAAAAACAGCTTCTGATACAGTAATCCCTCAGAGTATCTTCTGTAACCAAGTGATTTTTTTTTCTTTTCTTTCTTTCTTTTTTTTTTTTTTTTGGTCTGTCATCAACACTGACAAATAGTTTTAATTTCTTAAAGGCCTCAGTTCATTAGGGTATTAATCTCCACCTTTACCTCTCCATGCACTTATAACTATTTGTTACTATATATTTGAAGAGACTTAACTATTTATGATTTGTAACATTCAGTAAGTTTACACTTAAAATTTTATTTTTTCAAATGTAAATCCCCCCTCTCCCTCCTACGTGACAATGATAGTTTTTAGGAGTGAGGTACATAAATGACTTCTCAACATTTGGAACTTAGACTGAACATGAAAGACTTTTATACTTACTTGGATTTAAAGTATACTGTAAAATTTATTCATAGTTGTGATTATTTTTGTCTGTATCTAAATGTATAAAGTTTTTTGTCTAAGATTTGTAACTTTCAAATGGCTTAAATCTAACATTAAACTAACATAAAATTACATTCTTAATCTGTTTCAAGTTATGGGCATGGTCTATCTGTAAAGGGTACTACATTTCCCTAAGGTGCTTGTTTTGTTTTGAAAAAAATTACATTTTCTCAGTTGACATTTGTTCTCTCTCCTTGTTAATATGATTTTCATGTTTCTAAATTCTTCCTTTGTTAGAAATTGTTATGGATTAAACAGTGATGTTTAAAAGATATTATTAGTTTAGAGCTGGACTACTTTTTAGGTTTTTAATTACCAATACTTATAAAGATGGCTTCTGAATAGTTATTGGTGTATTTTTTTTGCCTTAGTTTACCTAAATGGATTGTCGGGGGAGGGTGAATAAAATTGAAATGTTTTGTTCAACAGGTAGTTAAATTTTGGTCATGATTGTTTATATGCTAGATTAGCATTATTATGTAATTTAATGTTTCTGGAAGTTCATTAAACAGATTAAATATAGAACTTTTTTTTTAAGTAAGAGACTTAACTATAAACCCTGTTTCTGACAAAAAAAAAAATAATGCCCTCTATATGTAGATACCAAGATACATATTTTTGGAGGGTGAATATTAAATATTAAAGTGCTTTAACAGCAATGTATGAAAACATAAAAATCTTTGTTTATAACACAACAAGATGAAGCACCCAAAACAATAAAAAAGTAACCAGACAAAAAGTTAACTGATAAAACCTTCAGTGAGCTCTGAGGTTTATAGCTTGGACTTGGTGCAAGAATTTTGGGGTGTTTATAAAATATCAATTAAGAGGAAATTTAGATATAAAATAAATACTTTGATACTTCCTGATAAGACTGGTAGGAAATTGAAAAGTATTTTGTTGTAGATGAATTAGACATTGGCTGTAATTTAGCAGTAAAGTGATATTCAAGAAATGAGTCCTAAACAAATATTAAGTTGGTAGACATTGTTAATTGTTAGACCTAACTATATTTCATGCACTGTCCGCTATCCTTATATCCCCTATTTTAACTGCTTGCTTTTGTCTTCTGATTGTTTCATTTACATGTTACAATACATCAAAGTTGTGCCCTGTGAATCTTTTTTCTCTTTTTAATATAGTAGTTAAATTTTTTGTATATTCCTACTTCCCTGTCTAAACTTGACTTTTAAAATCCTGAAAAATTTCATGGTTACAAATAACCTGTGGTATGCATGAAATGGATATATTATGGAATGTTGTGAAATGTTCTTGCTCATCAGTACAGGTTGAAGGGATGCATATATCTGAAAAACATTCTAAAATATATAACTGCATTATTTTAAAGTAAAATAGTGTGTAATTGAACATTTCTTCCTGATTCCCAAGTTTTTAGCGTAACATCTTTAATTCAACAAAGTTCAAGCATATAAAAAATAGTCTGTAAACTTTTGGGATGTTGATAACATGTACTTCTTGAGAAAGTATACAGTTCCCATTATCAAGATTTAAAAGAAAACTAACTAGATTTCAAACTTTGTTTCATTATAACTTCTCTATAGAGATATAACTGATTGCATAAAGTAGTGGATTCTGTAAAAGGTAAGGATTCTTTTACAAGAAAGAATGAACATACTGCTTTAGCTAAAACATTACAGGAGACCTTAAAAGAGGGAGTAGTTTGTATGTGAAATGAATCTGAAAGACTTTTTATAAGTTACTTTGGCATTCTTTCTGCTCTCCATTACTAGATAAAAGTCCTGTGATTTAAAATTAAGTAATTTCACAGCTGATAAAGATAAATTCTTTTTTCCAGTGTCTTGGAGGTAACATGAAAATAGCTTGTTCTGACAATTGATTTCAGGATTTCTAGAACTTGGAGATAATTTCAGCAGTTAGATTTGGGCTTTCTGTTTTCTGTTTTGTGTTGTACGACACTTCTTCCTGCTTCCAAGATTTCCTTCGTCTTACATTTAGTCTTTAACTTTTCAATTCCATTCATTTTAAAAAAATATTTATTTTTTAGTTGGACACAATACCTTTATTTTATTCATATATTTTTATGTGATGCTGAAGATCGAACACAGGGTCTTGCACATGTGAGGCGAGCGCTCTACTGCTGAGCCACAACCCCAGCCCCATTTCATTTTTTTTTTTTAACAACTACAGTTTCATATTCACTCATGTCATACAACTTCCATTGATTGCCATGTGTGTTTCATCCTTGGAGGATGCAGAGATAAATGTATCATATTTCCTACTTTCAGTAAGTTCAGAGTTTGTTGCATGAACTGGGGAAGTTAGTAATTATTTGTTACACAGTGGGCAAGCGCTTTAACAGCAGTGTATATTGGCAAACTCGGGTGTGTAAAGATTCAGACTGCATGTATAACTGACAATGCTTACTGGAGGATAAGCTCTGAACCAACTCTTGAGAGTAAATATGACAGATGAAGGACAGAAAGATGTTAAGGTCCATTTGGAAAATTACAGGGGAATAACTGTATCCCAGGAGCTTTATATTTTTATATTTTTAATATTTTTAATAGTTATTGCTTTCTTCCTAATTTAATTTTTGGACCTTGAACTGTGAATCTGTATTATTATTGAGGGGCTCTTTAAAATTATTTAGATCTTTCACCTAAGTGAATTTTTCATCAGTATTTTAATTAAATACAAGGAGAGCATAATGAGCCCTGGTAATGTATGATAATTCCTACTTGGGTAATGAAGTTTTTTTTTTTTTTTTTTTTTAATGCAACGCATTGAGAGTGATATTATGAACTTCCTTAGATCTTGTGGCAAATTTTTATTATGGAAATATTTTTTTTAAAGAGAAAGTGAGAGGGAGAGAGAGAGAGAGAGAATTTTAATATTTATTTTTTAGTTATCGGCAGACACAACATCTTTGTTGGTATGTGGTGCTGAGGATCGAACCCGGGCTGCACGCATGCCAGGCAAGCGCGCTACCGCTTGAGCCACATCCCCAGCCCAGAAATATTTTTAAAATATTCTGAGTAAATAAATTTCTTTACTTGATAGTGTAACTCATTCTTCTTCTTCTTCTTCTTCTTCTTCTTCTTCTTTTTAAAAATATTTTTAGTTGTAGATGGACATAATACCTTTGTTTCTTTAGTTTTTTTATGTGGTGTTGGGGATCGAACCCAGTGCCTCATGTGTGCTAGGCAAGCACTCTACAACTAAGCTACAACCCCAGCCCACCACTCATTCTTTAGTTTAGTCATGCTATATGATCAGCAATTATATCCTGGTAGAAGGCTTTGTATATTCTTTGAACTAGAGTATGGAGTAATTATTACCACAGTATGATTTAATTTATCTTCAGAGCCATGGTGAGGCCCATTTAGATATCCCCCAAAATATCACCTTCCCTTAGTTTTCCGTTTAAAAATATTCTCTCCTATTGCTTTTTTGCTTAATTTTGATATTATAGAATTTTTAAAATTTAAATTTTTTCACACCTTAGCATTTACCAAAATACTTTAGTTTTCTAATAACATTGAGATAAATAAAGATTCTGCTTGGATATTGTCCCATGTACCTTTTCCTGACCAAACACTCTTCAGGCCTCAGTACTGAATCACATCATTAGGGAGACCTTTAATCCCTAGTTAAGTTCTCCTGTGTGGTATGTGTGGTGTTTTTGTTTTCTGGTTTTTTTTTTTTTTTTTTTAATCTTTTGGTACTGGGGGTCAGGGGTACTACCACTGAGCTACATATTCATCCCTTTTTTATATTTTGGAATTTATTTTGAAACAGGGTCTTGCTAAGTTGCTTAGACTGTCCTTGAACTGGGGATCCTCCAGCCTCCCGAGTTGCTGAGATTATAGGCTTGTGTCACCAGGCTGAAAGGTTCTGTTTAAAGGTCGAATAGCACCTTTCCTTCTTTCCTCACACCATTTTTGTCATGGTGTGTTTAAAGTCTGTTTTGTTGAGCTGTAAGCCTCATGTTGAGCATTAAGGATTCCTGTTTTTATTACTATATACAATATTTAGACCTTGTAGGTTCCTAATAGAAAATAGTTTTAATAATCTAGAGCACCAAACTCAACTTGACACTAAAAAGTCCAAAAATACCATCATGTTTCTTACCTTAAACGTATATTTCCTGCACTTAAAGACCCTCAGGCTTTAATTCTGCTTTTTTTTTTTTTTTTTAACTTGATGTATACTTTTTTTTTTTAAAGCTTGGTAAACAAATGTTGGAAGGACTGGAATTACTCTTAAGAGGCCATAGAGAGAGTTGAAAATAAGAGCAACAGGAAAACATTTAAAAAACAGTTGCAAGACTTTTTTTTTTTTTTTCCCCAAAGAATAGTTTACAGGAACTTAATGTTGTGAAGAACAGGTTAATTGGTACATTTGTTAGATGACAAAAGAACATGTATTTCTGAAAGGTTTCTATCCAAATGATGCAATTTGAAACTTTTTTTCTTTTGGTATTCATATTGAGACCCAAGATCTTGCACATGATATCCAAGTGTACTGCCATTGAGCCCCATCTTTAGACTTTTTTCTTTTCTTTCTTTTTTTTTTTTTTTTTGAGAAGGGGTCTTGCTAAATTGTGTCAAGTTGGGATCCTCCTGCCTCAGTCTCTAGTAGCTGGGATTCCAGACATGGAACACTACACCCAGCTAAACACTTTTAATGTGTTAAAGGCTTTTTTATTTTTAAATTGGAAAGATTTACTTAATGAAGTGAAACATAGTAGGCACCAGTATTTATTGAACAAAATAAATTGAAACAATTATCTGAAGAAACTAAATTAGTACAGTTTAATATTACTACCTGACAATTTGTAAAGGTAGAGTTTTATACTTAATTATGTTTGTTTACTTGGCTATGAAACATGTAAAATTGAGTTGCTGAACATATTTCTCTCAGTGTTGTATGAAAACCTGTTACAATGATATGACAAAATAGTATAATTATTGCTGCAGCTTTTATTTTGTTATAAAAAGTGAGCTTTATTCCATTGGCATTTCCTGGTCACCTAAGCTGAGAAAATTAGGTTGCAGTGTATAATTACTTATTTGTTAAAATTATGTGGTGTCTAAGAAATTGGATGACCTAAAGTGGATTGTTTAATTCAGCTTTGGTTTATATGTTTCTGGGATATACAATTAAAAATTTCACTGAATGTCTTTACTTCTGGTCCAGCTACATAGCATTTTATCTTAATATTGTGCTCTCCTGAGTTCTGCGACTATTTAAGGATAGGTAGAAGAACTAGTTATTTTGTTGCTAAAAACAAAAATTGGTTTATTTACCATGTGTTAATTATAGTCCTAAATTCATAGAAATGAGATGCTTATATATTAGGCAGCTTAAAATAGTAAGGTTTTATGATGTAATCCTGAAGACATTTATTTCTGTACTTGGATGTAGTGATTTGAAAATCTTAATACTAGAAATATGGCCTCGTTTCAGAACACCCACTAAGCAACTGTGGGAATTCAACATACTAAATGGCTGGTAGTGCTGCAGTATTTTTTAAAATTTCCCCACCTACTGTTACATAATAGCTTATAGTAATATATACAGAACATGAGTATTTGTGTCAAGAACAAAATGTATTGAAGCCCAAGGAAATGTGAAACATTGTCACATCTTGTGGTGGGCACTAAGGATCTAAAGATGAATAGATATAAAATGCTGGTCAGTGAATGTCTGACATAAGTCAGGTGGCATATGTTGTGGTGGCATGTAAGGCATGAAAATAATTGTTTTGGGGGCTTAGAACAATTTTTTTAAAAATGTGGAGTCCCTATTTTAAAAACACAACTTTGAAAAATTTTGCTAAGAAAGTTTAATAATTCTGTTACAAACATTTCTATGATATTTGTGTACAATATTTAAAAATTTCAGTGAAAATAATTGGAAGGTGGCGGTGGGTACTAGCATGGAACTCAAGGTCACTCAACTACTGAGCTACATCTCCAGCCTTATTTTGTATTTTATTTAGAGACAGAACTGAGTTGCTTAGCGGCTCCAACTGCTGAGGCTGGCTTTGAACTCCAGGCGTGTGCCACCACATCTGGCTTAGTGAAAATAATTTTTATTTAAATATTTCTCCTAGAGTATTGTGCAGACCATACATTGCAGTGTAATGTTACTCTATGAGAACTAATGCTTAAATTGTTCAGGAACTATTAAAAATGAAGTCCACTGATTTATTGTTGTTCAGGAAAATATGGTTGTAAAGGATTTGATAAAACATACTTTACCAGCTTGTTAATTTTAAACGGAATTAGTTTTAGTCTGCACTAACTGCACAGAACCATTAGAGGTAATGTTTTAGTTTACAGGTTTTTGTAATAGGAAAAAAGGACTTAGTAAATTTGCTTTAAAAGTCAGCTGTAAAATTCTTCTAGAGTTTTAGTGCTACAGAATAATGCTTTAATGTATGACTAATTATCTGCATACAAAATTATGAAATACTTGTATGGCCTTTTATCACTTGAAGCTTAGTTATACTTGACATTTTCTTATATGTATATATGTATATTTTATTATGATAATTAATTCAGCAATCATACGAAGATCTTTTTTAAAAAATATTTTTTAGTTGTAGATGGACATAACCTTTATATATCTTTATGTGGTGCTGAGGATTGAACCCAGTGCTTCACCCATGCTAGTTGAGCGGTCTACCACTGAGCCACAACCCCAGCCCTCATGGGAAGATCTTGGTTCTTGTTTTATTAAAGAAAGTTGAAATTGTTTAATATAATTGAAGTTTTATTGTATTTTACTATACTTAAATTCTTTGAAAATTTATCATTCATAAATGTTAGTCATGTGATAAAAATTTAAAATTTTAATTAGCACATCTTATTCCTACTGTAACCATTATCCTGTTTGTATAACTATGCAGATTGATAATATGTGAGTTGCTTCCAAGAATAACTAAAAATCTCTAATGTTAAATAAATGTTGCAGAGACAGAAGGAAGATATCTGGTATGAGTTAAATAATAAATCATTTGATCCTAGCAGATTACTAAATTATTTTCATATGTATAGTATAGGAATTTTTTACATCAAGCTTCTTTGTGAGAATTATATTTTGGAATTTGTCTTGGTCTGCTTGGCCTACTATAACAAAATACTATGGATGTACGGCTTAAACAAAAAGTACATTTCTCAGTTATAGAGGTTAGAAAGTCCACAATCAAGGTGTCAGCCAGTTCCCTTTTTTGTAAGAGCTCACTTGCAAAATGGCTATTTTCCTATTGTAGCCTTATTTGGAAGAAGAAGCTCTCTGGTTTCTTATAAGGGCACTAATCCCATGAAGACCCCACACTCATCACTTCTCAAAGGCCCTATTTCAAATACCATTTTGTTAATAAGTGCAACATAAGCCATAGTAACATTACATCTAAAAGATAGCTGATAGTTCATAGCAGATGGGAATTATAGGATTGTATTTATTGTGTTGGAATATAAAGATGTCTACTGCCTTTCAATATGTGGAGTAGCTTCTGATTGTGGAAATTTCTTGTTAACTGTGTAAGTTGAACCAATGTTCAGTACTGCCTAATGTTTCTTTGATCTTGGATGAGGAGCAGTCTTGCTTTGGAGTGCTTAAACACTACCCAAAAGTTAGTTTGAAAACCCAAAATACATTATATAAGTTATATTAAAACTAAACTGTCAAGATAGTAGATAAATAAAATAATTAGTAAGCCTAGAAGTCTTCAGAAGACTTCTGATAGTTTATATAGAAAAAGTAATGGAAAAAATTTATATAATTAGACCTAGTAATGTTTGGGTTTACACATTAAAAAATGAAGCGTTAAATGCAATTAACTTGTTTGTAATTTACAAGTACTAAAAATCATTTTTAAGTTGGAAATTCTTTATTGTAGTCATCTTAGTGTTTAAAATAGCAGCCACATTTTATTTCTCTTGCTTTATACTATCAACTGTTAGGTACATGGGTAACAATTACATATATAATTGTAGAGGAGGGAAAAGTGGCTTCCCTTCACCTTTGTATATTCTTTGGGTGCAATTCTCCTGCCTCAGCCTCCTGAGTAGCTGGAATTACAGGCATGTGCCATGCTCCTTAAGATTTTTAAAGATGGTCTAAATACTAATTTTTGTTCAGTGCATGTTTCTAGTCAGCAGATAATTTTGAAACACCTTCTGCTTAGTTTTTGTTTCTAGGACACCACTACAAGTTTTATCTATGCTTGTGTGTGTGTGTGTTTGGTGTGTATTTAGTTTGTACATATACATTTTTTTTCCATACATGGTAGCATACTGTGCTTTTTAGAGCTCAGTTTTTCTCATTTAACTGATATTTATCATATAGTACTTTTTCTGTTCTAAGATATGTTTAATAAGCATTTTGTAATGAAGATTAATTCTATCAATCTTGAGAAATAGGTAATATTCTTTTGTCACAGAGTAAGAAACCAAGGCATAGAAACTTTAAGTAGCATGTTGGTTGTGGAGCTGAACTCCAGCAGACTGGGTAGAATCCTCACTATTAGCCTGTGCTGATATACAGTAGTTTTCCTTTACCTGGATGGGCATGTTCCAGACCCTCAATGGATGCCTGTAATCGTGGGTAATAACTGTGTATCTAAACTTTTTTCTTTACATACCTATGATAAAGTTTAATTTACAAATTGGGCACAGTAAGGAATTTACACTTGGGCACAGTAAGGAATTTACACTATCTAATAATAGAATGGTATTGCAGTGATAACAGAGCTAATTTCAGTAGCAGGTATAGTGTGGATATGTTGGATTCCAGGTGGGATGAAACAATGTTTGAGACTTCATCATACAGTTCAGGGGGGTGCACAGTTTAAAACTTATGCTTTGTTATAGAATTTTTTTTTATCTATTAGGATTGTGGTTAATTGCAGATACTCATGAAAAGCAAAAATATGAATAAGGGAAAACTAGTTCTTATGCAGTTGTTTCATACCAATACATAGTTATTGCCCCATTCTTTTAAATAACTACATAGAGTTCTATCTAAGAACTAATTAAAAAACACTAATTTTTCATCTAACTGGATGCAGAGGTGTTTCCATGTATTGTTGGTCCAAATTATGCCAGTATCAGAATCCTTGTGCCTATGTAATGCCTGCATCATTTTGACTATATAGAGTATCTCTACATGTTTTTCTTCCTTTCAAATTTTGGAGTACGGGAGTCTTGTATTTATATAGTTTTGTTTTTTGACTTAAGTCTTTTTTCTTTTAGTGGGTGTAAAAGTTAGTGCATCTATATTATGGTGTTATAATTAGTTCATCTTTTAATGGATGGTGTAAAGCAGTACAGTATGAAGATGTCACATACTCAGTCCATTTATTCCCTCAATTTTTGTTGGTTATACAACATTGTCAGGGATTGTAACATTTATATTTTATTCTTCAGCCATAACCATATCTTAAATAATCTTAGACCAGTAGTTAAATGGATTATGCTTAAAACTTGTCTTTTTTTGTTGTTGTTGTTGTTTTTTTGGTCATAGCTTTTCTTATTATTTGTTGCATGGCTGAACTTCATCATCTAGTATTTCCCTAAATTCAGTTTATAGGAACAGCATTCCAAGTTTTTGCATATTCAAAAATGTTTGATGGTGTTTTTATACTGAACTATTCAGTTAGACTAGGCATAAATTTTGAGGTATACTTCCCCCCCCCCCCCCCCCGGACTCTAAGTATTCCTCTACTGATTTTTTTCCTTTTTTAAAAATTTTAAAATTCTTTTTAGTTATACATTACAGTAGAATGTATTTTGACATACATACACAAGAGTATAACTTTCCACGGGATTTTTTTTTTTTTTTGGTAAACATTGATAACTCTCTCCCTCTGCTTTTTTATGTAGCAATGCTTTTGCCTAGATTCTCAAAGGATTCTCTTTTTAAATCTTTGAAGTATAGTGATTTTACTATTTATCCTGATTAGTTTGTACTTATTTTTCTTAGGAAAAGGTATAGTTTGTACTTATTTTTCTTAGGAAAAGGTATGTCCTTTCAAACTATGACTTCTTTGTTCAGTTCTGACTCTTCTCTGAGCAGTGCCAAATGAGGTCTGTGAAAGCTTCAGATGATCCAAGCCACAGGGATTGTTGGGTTTGTTGTTCTGGCTGTGTCATGTACTTTAGCGAACTGATATTGATAGTTTTTAGATTTGAAGCTTGCATCTATCCCTCTGGTTTGAGATTTTCTTAGCATTCCTCTTTTATTATCTTTATTGCGTTTGGCAACTCTTCTTATATAACGTGATTAGGGAGGTTTCCTGGTTATTTGAAGATGATGTTCGTATTTCTGTTTCTCATTTCTTGTCTCCCAGTTTTGAGAATTTTCAAGAGGAAAAGGAGGCCATCTTTCCTCTGCCATTTTTCAAACTGGAAAATTTAAGAACTGTTGGTCTGCTTTTGTTAAGCACGTATTTTATTCTTTACAGTAAAATTATCTTATGTGCCAGTGTAGTTTTCTGAAAGCCAAAACCTGTTTATTTACAGAGGGTGTATTAGATTCCCCCTCCCCCTCCATGCTTGCTGGGGAAGTACTTGCACTGAGCTACATCCCAGCTAATAGATCAGAAATTTTTAAGTTAAAGTCACATTTTATCATTAGTTTGATTGTATCACTTTATGTTTATGAAGCCCTGTGTATTAAAAAAAACATTAAGAATGATACTAGAGACTATTGCCTCTGGTTGGGCACTATTTTTGGACTATTTATTAATTCTTTAGTATGTTTTAATGCTGATTCCTTTTCCTACTGGATCTGAAAATTGAACTTTGACATTCTAGATTCTGCCACTAGGATAGTTTTACTTTAAGACCTTATATAATAACAGTAGTTATGCAATAATTTGGTATTCTGAGTGGCATTTTGTTTTTGAAGGAAAATGTCAATTTATTTTTCTCACTTAATGACTCTATTAAAAGAAATGCTTAAAAATTTTCTGTTCTCTGATTTGAATGTATTCATTTGGTTTAGTTCCATTTTACCTATCTTTTCTGCATTAGCAAGAGTACAGGTGGCAGTTGAGAGATTGGTATTTTTCCCCCCTCATTTCTTCTACGCAACTGACAATATTACTTTTGTAGTTTCAAATATAAAAGTACATCTGACAAACTCACAGAATATTTTAATGCTTGCTATATTATTGGAGATTTTAAGTCTTTGTCACCCCTGTTATTGATAAATTCATGCTTTTAAAAATTTCAAATTTTTAATGGTTTTGAAAAAAATCTATCAATGTTCTAATTTGTTTGGTAGATGACCCATGTTTGCTACTAAATTTACTGTGAATGCTTAAAACATTATGAAAGATAATAGATATTCCTCAGAATTTTTTTTATTGAAATAAATTCAAGAAATCTTGTTTAATGGCCCCTGTGAAGAATATAAAGAGCACAAATAATTTCTTCTGTAAAGGCGATGTATAGTTATGTTTGGAAACATACTCCAGATCTCTTTGACCATTAGAACTAGATGTTATGGAAATACAGTTTGGGAAATTCTGACAATGTATTAGAGAATATTTTCAGATTAACATATCATTAGGATATTCCAAAATATGTGTTTACATGACATTATGATTACCCAAGGCTTGGGGACTAATGTGCTTTTAAATATGAAAATGTCCTAGTATGTAAATAAACTCAGACTATTCAATAATGCTAGTGTCTTCTATTTTCCAAGGTTTCTTTTTCTATAATCCTAAGAATTTTATTAGAATTGATCTTCCACACTGAATGTAATTCTTCATTGCCCAGTATATATTAAAATTTCCATCTTTGGAGCTACTTTGTATTAAGACTTAGTAGTATTAATTTTAGTGCTTTAAGGTGCCTATGAAGTCATATCATGTACCCGCTAGACTTATTTTTATGTTAAAAAACTGCTAGACTTATTTTTCATGTTAAAAAAAAAATTGAGGCCTAGAAATAGTTTTTGCTCACATCGCATTGCAATTTATCAAGGGATTTAGAACCAAAACCCTACAGTTCTAGATCTTTCACTTTTTCCCTCTTTACTGCATTTTCTTTTTTGTATTTCACTTTTAAGCACATTTCTTTTTAAATGAAAATTAGCTAAATGATATCTCCATTAAACGGGAGAATTGAGGGAAAGGATTGAATCACTTTGGTGTTGAGTATGAGGTGAGTCAAATTTAATAAGAACCTATGTAACCTGCTAGACATCCAGTTCCTCCTCATTTATCTAAATTATATTTTCTCTTCTTTCTCTCTCTCTCCTCCACCTTTTGTCTATGCACCCTCCGCCCCCCCCCCAGTAAGAGAGAATAATTTTAAAATAAGCATGTATCCTTACTAGTTTTACTACTAATAATAATCAGGGCTAGGTCTTAAGAACAGGTGAATGGGCCAAGGATAGATGAGTTCAATTCTTTTCTGAATTGAGCTGCATCATCACTTCCTAGTGGTCAGTAATGGAAAGATTTATCTATATAGTCTACTATTATTAGACAAGTGCACTTAAATGACTAGAGCTGATATGATTTTGGATTTAAATTTATAAAACTTCTTTTTTAGCGTGCGTACTCAGAAAGATACCACTTAGTAGAAAGTAATTGGACTTTATGTGAATTATGCATTTGATATAAGTGTATTTTTGAAACACATTTTTAAGTGCCAGAACAATCAGTAAACTACCAGTGTGATCTGTAGGATCAGGACTGAGTTGAGGGGGGGGAAGTAATTTTTAAAAAATAGATATTTTGAGTTTTCTGTATTCTGTTGGCTAATCTTTTTCCCTAAACCATAGAAAACAATCCAACCTTTGCAACCCTTTTTCCGTCAAACATTTTTCTTGGTTCATGTGTCCAATTTAGCTTATTTACATGATTATATTTTTTATTGTATTCTGAAATAGAAGAGGCATATATCATTGTAGATGATAGTCTATAAATAGGCCTTAATCTGCCTCAGAATTATTTCAATAACTTAATGAACTGACTGCTAAAAGCATTTAGCACAATCTTGGCATATAGCACGTGCTTAAAGATTATTTTTTGCTTCTGCAACTATTATTGTCAGATTCATATCTTACTATTTGACAAATAATTTCCCTAAATCTTGGTTATCTGTTAAATGGGAATACTGCTACCTGGGGTGCTTACTTCTTAAGAACTGTTTTGGAAATCAAATGTAATTATGTGAAAGTAGTTGGTAAACTCCCCTGAGCTGATCTAGCAAATTTTATACTATTAGGACGGGGCGGGGTGGGGGATGGTGGTTAAAAACAAGGAGTGGAGATCTGCTTTTTTGGGAAAGAGTTTAATTGAATGCTGTAAAACAGGTTTGTCTTTCCTGAGTTCTGGCAGACTGAGACACATGTGGACATAAACTTCTTTCTAGGCCAGGCAGACAAAGTACAGGCTTCTTTGTTTGGTGATTGTTATTTAGAGATACATCATTCCTTGCAGATTGAAGATTATCAAGATTTCTGTTTCATTGGTGTTCTTGATATAGTACTCATAAAATCTTAGATGAAGAATCTGTGGCAGTGTACAGACCCTTTTAACTTAGTATCTATTTACTTTTAGAATTTGGCTTCAAATTTCTTTACCTTATTCCACTTTATGCCCTGCCATGTCCTCCTCCTCTCTCTCCTCATCCCAACTCCCATGTCTTTTCCTGGGAGAGATTAAATAATTATGGTGTATATTTTTTTGTGTCTTCTCTGCTCTTACACAGATGTGTAACTCTCACATAAATTTATACTTTTTATTTTTATTAAAAAAAACCCAAATCATATTATGAAGAAGATGCATTTTTGGAAGTTAGGTCCCAAGATCAGCACATATAGTAACAACAGTCTATGAATAGCCCCTTCAAAATTCTGTAAATGCTCATAAAGTATATTACATTTGACTTTGCAAGATAATTATGCATATATAGTATATGTAAATATGATAATTTATATAGTTGTATTTTATAGAGAGATGGTTAGTAGATTATATAGATGTTGCTTAGGTACTACAGCAAATTATGAAAATTCCAATTTACCAATTCTTACTATTTCTTGTTACTTTTGTTTCCTGTGATTTTTATCAGTTATTGGTTATTTAATGTTTTTCTGTTGCCTTCAACTCAGATTTTCCCATGAATAATTTCGGAAACCATTACCACCCACTCAACCTGGCCTCTTGTGTAATTTGAAAATGAGTTGGTATCCTGAAAAATAATTCACATATTCTTACTTTAGATTGAGTGGAAAGGCAAAATAGTGCTATTTAAATTATTTCTCTTTTTTGCTGAGTTCACAGTTGAAGTACATATAAATTTATTGCTCTGAATATTTTTGTTCTGTGGCTTATTTTTTTTTTTTTTAACTTTCTCCGTAGGTCCAAGATCAGCACATATAATAACAACAGTCTATTTTTTTCCCCCTGAAGTGCTGGGGATTGAACCCAGGGCCTTAGACATACTAGGTGAGGACTATCACTGAGTCATATCCTTGACCCTCTTGATGGCTACATAATATTATATAAAACAGATGAAGCATAATTTATTCAGTACCCTGTTACTGTTGTCAAACATTTGGTTTGTGCCCTGCCTCTTCTTTTCCTATCATTATTACTTCATTGAGTTTCTTCTTGTATATTTCTTCAGTATTTTTATGCCATATTTTTAGTCTTGAAATTTCTAAATCAAATAGTAATAATATATAATATAGAAATACAATATAAAATGTATATTACTAATGAAGATGTCTTTCTAAATCTTTCAAGACAGTCTGGGGAGGAACTCGGTTTGAGCATTTGCTTTAAAAGGGAAACAGCTTTGGACTGAATTTATGGAAGGAAGCAACTTAACAAATGTTGAATTAGCATATTACCTTACCCTCTCTTTACCTTTAACTATAGCTGAGAAACTAACACCCTAAATTTGATATTTCTCAATTCCTTATGTGTTTCTAAATTTTAGATGTAAACTGTTTTCACTCAACAATCGGGCACCTAATGTTTGGGAGTTTTTTTTTTTGCCCCCACCAACTAATATTTTTATTTTCTGGACACCAAATGAGTGTCTTATAATTCATTTTGACACCATCTGTAGTTCATGTCTGTTCCAGAAGTTAAAGAACTTGGTGCCAAAAGAGTGCCCCACTTTATTTTTTTTTAAATTTTTATTTAAAAAAATATTTATTTTTTAGTTGGACAAAATACTTTTATTTTTATGTGGTGCTGAGGATTGAACCCAGGGCCTTGCACGTGCTAGGCGAGTATTCTACCGCTGAGCCAACAACCCCAGCTCGGCTGCCCCCACTTTAGACAACAATCACAAGTCTGTATTATCTGTTCTTTAAACACCTTTCTCAAGTTCAGTGAATGATTAGAACAGTTCACAGTACTCAGGAAGGCAGTTCAATTTCTGGTTTATTATAAAGTATACAACTCAGGAACAGTCATGAAATAGATGTGTGGGGTAGGGTGTGGGGAATGAGATGTAGATATCACACATCCCCTCTCAGTGCATCCACCTTCTTACCACCTTGATGTATTCACCAAACTAGGATAACTCCAAACCCTGTAATTTAGGGATCCTTATGAATATTTCATAGTGTGATTGATTAAATCACTGACAGTCTTTTTTTTTTTTAATTTATAAATAGTGATAGACTCAGGAAGCTGCAAAAAATAACACTTTGTCCAGCTTCTCACAATGTTGTCATCTAATACAGTAATATAATATCTATATCAAAACTAGAAAATTGACAGTGGTATGACAGTTAACTAGCTTATATAACTTATTCAGTTCTGTCCCCACTTTTTCATGTATTCATTGAGTATGTGTATAGTTCTGTGTATTTTTACCCCATATATAGATTCATTTAACAACTCTCAAAGTCAAGATACATTCTGGTTCTATCACCAATAAGTCAACTCTCCCTACCCTACCTTGACCCCATCCCCTAGCAACCACTTCTGTCTTCTCCATCTCTACTGTTTTGTTGTTTCAAAGAAGTTATTTAGGAATTATAAAGTATGTAACCTTTTGAGATTGACTTTTCCACTAAGCTCAAGGTCCCTGAGATCAAGTTTCTTATATGTATCAATAGTTCGTTCTTTTTTATTGCTGAATTATGTTTCTTTGTGTAGCTGTATTAAGGCTTGTTTAACTGTGTATTCACTGGAGGACATTTGGGTTGTTTCCACTCTATCATTATGAATTAAACTATTTTGAATAGTGGAATACAGATTTTTGCAAGAATATGTGGTCATTTCTTGGTGATGAATGCCAAAGAGTACTACAGTTGCTAGGTTGTATAGTAAGGATATGTTCAGTTTTATAAGTACAGTAACTGCTGTTTTGTATACTGACTATACCCCGTATTTTGCCTTCCCACCAGCAATGTATGAGATAATGTTGTATTAGCATTTGGTATTATTAGTTTTTTCCCCTCTGTATGTGCTGTTAGTTGTATAGTGACATTTCATCATGATTTATTTTTTTTGTGTGTGGGGGTATCGGCAATTGAGCTCAGGAGCACTCAACTACTGAGCCACATCTCCAACCCTGTTTTGTATTTTATTTAGAGATGGGTTCTCAATGAGTTGCTTAGCGCTTTGCTTTTGCTGAGGCTGGTGTTGAACTCGTGATCCTTCTGTCTCAGCCTCTGGAGCTGCTGGGATTATAGGCATGCACCACTGTGCCCAGCTTGATTTTAAGTTTTTTTAACTGGCCTGTGTTAGTGTTGTGGGTATAAATTTCTGGGTGTATATATTTCTGGAAGAACATTATACTCCTAAATAAACTACTCGACTAATTTACTCTAGTAAACTAGTTTCTTGATCTTTCCTGTTCTGTCAGTTGTCTTAGAAATTAATAATTTATTAAGTTGACTTTTTTTTCTCCTTTCTAGCCTAAAATCTAAATTGCGTGTTCCCTTATTTTTCTGCCACACTTGCCCTCTAAATCTCAACTTTAGATTAATTTAAGAATACAATTTAGATTGCCAAATACTAGCAGAAAAAAAGCCGCAGCTTTGGAGATTGGCGCTCCTATAAATTAATACCTAAATTTATCAAACTCTGTAATTTTGTCTCTGGTCTATGTCATCATTACTTCTTTCAAAACCCTACCTCTCTTGTTCTCAGCAGATTAATTTGCTTTTGCTTTGCCAAACAAATATGATACTAAATGTAATTTGAGATAATTATCACCCTTGACTTCTTCCTGTTCCTCTTATTCCCAAATGAACTTGTCTGCAACTGAAATCCATTCTGATTTCCTGTTTGAAAGGGAAAAAGATCCTTCCTTTCTATTTTTCTGCTAATATGTTAGATCTTTTTGATGACTACTACTAAAATTCAACTAGCTGAACTGGCTGCTACTTTGACAATATTTTTTTCTAGTTAATGTATGTCTCTATTTTTCCGTCTGTCCATCCCTAAATGTTTATCTTTACCAAAGTATTAATATGTTTTTCTTCTGCATGCTCTTCATTGGTACTCTCATCTCAGACCTTTGTTGTTGACACCAAAGCTAGATCTTTATTTCTAGCTCAGATATTTCTTTATTCCAAATCCATATTTTCAAATACGGACTAAGAACTTTAGTGTAAGCTTGTCCAAAATGCTACTTTGCTCTTTTTTATATTCCTTAATTTGAATATCCATTCTGCATCTACCTAATTGCTTAAGCCAGCAGCTTAGATATTATTTTGTGCCCCCTATTCCCATTCATCCCTGTTTTGATTTTGTCTCTAAAACATCTCTTGAATTATTTCCATCTTCTCTGATGACTTTTTGCTTTTAGTGATTCTCAAGTACAGCAGACAATATTTATATGAAAATTAGTATTCTGAAATAATAGTAATCTAATTAAAATCATCATATCCGAAGTAATTGAGAAGAGACATGAGAAGAAAGAATGTTTTGTGTCATGTAAATGCTTAGGTACAGTGGCACTTAGAGAACAATGAAGAATTATATTTTGCATGTGAATATGAAAATGCTTAGGCACAGTACTAGAAAATAAGAATACAAATGTGTGTATATATACTCTCATATATCATGAATATAATAGGTGCAAGTACAAACCAATACAAATGTATCATTTGTGACTCACACCAAGATTGGTATGATTATCAGAAATAATGAATAAATTTAAATGTTTCAAGTTTAAAAAAGTAGTCTTCCCTCTATTATGTAGATATTACTTTTTACTTCCTGAAAAGTGCAAAAACTATTGTAACTATACTTTTCTCATTGACCAAGACATAGATAAAGTGCTTTGCTTGTGTTTTCAGCACAGAATTTAGGCACTTGAAAAATATTTGCCAGGGGTTCATCAGAGAGGGAGGAAGGAAATTCCGATAGCTGGGGAATGCACAGGGAATTGGGGGGGGGGGCAGTGAAACTTAACCAGATACCTCGCTGTACATAGAATGTACAACACAGTTAAGATCCTTTTCTCAACTGCAGCTTCATCTTTCTTATTCACAATTCTGAAAAATTATGTTCAATTTAGTTTGTCTCATAATGTTCTTGAATCTCAGTCCTTACATGTAAAAAATTTTCTCATGGAGTGTTCTTCATTGTTTTTCTATCTGATTATATGTCCTTTGAAGGCAAGAACTAGGTCTGTTTACTCAGCACTTAGCATAATATTGATACATGGGAGGAGTTCAATAAATATTTCTCAAATAGATGAATGACATAATTACAGTTTTCTTTTGCTTGAGGTCTTCTGTGGACTACTATTTAGAAACTGTTTACCTATGTCTTATTGGTGTCTTCCATACTTGACCCATTATAAAAATGTCCAAAAAGATAGTTTTTGCAATTGCATTTAAAAAAATACATTACCAGGACTGTGCTACAAAATAGTCTGTAGTTCTTTTTCTCCCAGGCACAATTTAGTTGTAAATTATTATTATTATTATTATTATTATTATTATTATTATTTGCCTCTATTTATTTTTATGTGGTGCTGAGGATCGAATCCAGGGCTTCACATGTGCCAGGTGAGTGCTCTACAAGCCCTAGTAAATTATCTTTTTATTATTTTCCTATAGTATACATCTTTTTAAAATTAAAAAAATTTTTTTAGTTGTTAATGGGCCTTTGTTTTATTTATATGTGGTGCTGAGACTCGAAACCAGTACTTCACACATGCTAGGCAAGTGCTCTACCACTGAGCTACAACCCCATCCCTCCCTTTAAAAAAATTTTTACAGTAGTGTATATCTATTATGTCATGGTTAGGAAGCATTTAAAGTTAAACAATTGAATTACAAAGCAGTAAAGTTATTTCCAAGGAAGGAAACTGTTTGAAATTGTGTCCTTTTAATGTAACCCCTGTATTCCAGAAAATGGTGTGACATATCACCACAATCCTACTTATTGGATATTGACAAGTTATGTGTTCTATATAAATTTCAGAGTTGTGGCAGCATTTATGACAACATCACAAATATTTTTCTTCCTACTCTCATTTAATTTTTTAAAAACTAAAAACCCAGTCATTTTATACTAGATTTAATGGCAAATAAGAATGCAGTTATTGGGTATGCTAGGATATTCCTGATAGACTCACCATTATTTTATAAATGATCATTGTGTTCATAAAGTATATTTGTATGTATTTGTACTTGAGGAAAAGAAAAACTTTTCTTGGTAGTATTAACAAAATATGTGCCTTTTCAAATTGAATAGCATTTGTGAGCAAGGTTATTTTTTATCTAATGTTGAACTTGATTGAAAAAAGTCTTTTCCTATTTGAATTGCTATTCTTTAAAAAAATATTAAAATGTTTTCCCCCAAAAAAATGGTTTTTAAAATTCTATTTATTTCAAATGCATCAATCAACACCCTTTTTTTTCCTCTTAGCACTGGGCTTTGAACTCATGGCCTTGCGCATACTAGGCAGACACTACCACTAAGGTACATCTCCAGCATTTTTTTTTTTCTTTTAATTATTTTGAGATTGCCTGGCTTGGCCTGGAACTCGAAATCTGGTCTACCTTAGCCTCCTGAGTAGCTGGAATCATATATACTACTGAGCTTAGTGCAAATGCTGCTTTAGAACTGCATATTGTAGATTTGTATTGTCCAATGTATGCTTGGTATGTGTAATTTTTTGAAGTAATTTTAGATTTATATTATTTTCCTGTACTCTTCCCTCAGTTTGCACTAATTCTAACATTTTCTATAACTATGCTATGATTATTGAAATCCCAGATTTGATATTGGTACAATACTATGAACTAAATCACAAATTAAAGCCTGGGTTTGAGATTATACCAGTTTTTCCATGCACTCTTCTCTCACCTGTGGGAGTGAAATTTGATCACATGTATAGATTCTTACGAACACTACCATAAAGTTCAGAACTATTCATCACTTCTGAGAAACTCTTACTTGTTACCTTTATAATTACAACCCCAGGTCATCACACCACTAACTCATTATCTATCACTTTAATTTTGTCATTTAAGAATAGTATATGAACAGAGTCATATGATATGGAATCTTTTGATGTTGACTTTTTAATGTAGCATAGTGAGATCCATCTAAGTTTTGGGCTGGGGTCAGTAATAGTTTATCCCTTTTTATTGAATAATGTGCCATTGCATGAATGCACCACAGGTTTTTCATTTGCCTATTAAAATATATTTGGTTTGTTTCCAGCTTTGAAGTATTACAAATAAGATTGCAGTCAACATGTAAATGCCTAAATTGTCATTCCTCCGGAAGAAATACCCAGGAGTGCAAGTGCTAGGTTATATGGTAAATGTGTGTTTAACTTTAGGAGAGATTGCCAAATTATTTTCTATAGTGACTGTGCCATTTTATATGCTTGTCAGCAGTGAATGAGAGATCCAGTTTATCTACATTTTGACCAGGTTATGGTATCATTGTTTTTACTTTAGCTCATCTAGTGGTACCTGTACTTGGATTTCCTTAATGGCTAATGATGTTGAACATTTTTGCTTGTGCTTATTTGCCATTTATGTCTTCTTTGGAGTGTCTGAGTTTTTACCTATTTTCTGATCAGATTGTTGTCTTATTATTTAAGAGTTTTTAAAATAAGTATATATTCTGGATGTAACTCCTTTTTTTTTTTTTGAGAGAATTTCAATATTTATTTATTAGTTTTTGGCAGACACAACATCTTTGTACATGGTGCTGAGGATCGAACCCGGGCCGCACGCATGCCAGGCGAGCGCGCTACCGCCTGAGCCACATCCCCAGCCCATAACTCCTTTGTCATATGTGATTTATAAACACAGAACTCTGACTATAGCTTATCTTTTTGTTCTCTTAATTGGGTCTTCACTGTACAGAGTTTTGTGATGAAATCCACGTGTTGATTTTTTTCCCCCTTTAAGGACTTTACTTTCGGTGTCATAACTCTTTGATACCATATCATTAATTAAAGTCCAGTTTTTGGAGCTATACATTTTGTTTTGATATATGAAGACATGTATCCACCAATAAAGTATCATGCAGAATAGTTTTCATGTCCTAAAATTCTGGTGCACTCATTCTTCCCTTTCTCTCCCAGAACCCTCTACAAATAACTGATCTTTTTACTATCTCCATAGTTTGTTTTGTCTTTCAGAGAATGTCATGTTAGAATTATACAATATGTAGCCTTTCATATTGGTTTTTTTTTCAGCTTATAAATGTCTTTTCCCTCAAGTATTTTCAGATCCTGATATCTTTTAATCACTAAGTTTTATTCCATTGTATGGATGTGCCACAGTTTATCTATCCACCTACTGAAAAATATCTTGGTTGCTTCCAAGTTTGGACAACAGAAAATAAAGCTGCTATGAAAATTTGTGTGCAGGTTTTTATGTAGATGTAAGTTTTCAACTCATCTGGGTAAATACGAGGACAGTAATTGGTTTACACAAGAATACATTTAGTTTTATAAGAGACAGTCTAAGTGGCTTATATCATTTTGCATTCACACCAGCAATGAAATAGAGTTCTAGTTGCTCTGTTTTCTTGTCAGCATTTGGTGTTGTCCAACTAATTTTTGAAAGCTGTGCAAAAGGAATTCAATGGAGACGGCCTTTCAAGAAATGATGTTGGAACAACTAGACTTATTTTGTATAAGGTATATAAACCTCATATATAAAAATTAACTCAATAATTCAGATCTAAATGTGAAAAAGTTATAAAACTTTAAAGAGAAAATCCTTCGGTATTTATTTAGACCTTTGATTTCTTTCACCAGTGTTTGGTAGTTTTGAACTAACAGTTTGTACATGTTATTAGGCTTATACATAGATATTTTAATTTTTGAAACTCTTGAAAATGGGATTGTGTTCTTAATTTTGTTCAGCTGTTTATTTCTAACCAGTTGAAATATGGCTTATATTGACTTTTTTTTCTGTGACCATGCTGAACTTATTTAATAGTTCTGAGGACTCCACATAGGCAATCATGTTGTCTGCAAGGCACGATAGTTCTAAATTAATCCTTTCTAATCTGTATGCTGTTTCTGTTTTCCTGCTTTATTGCACTGGCTAGGACTTTCAGTATTATTATATTTAATAAGAGTGTTAAAGTCTGTATTAATTTGTAGATATATTGCTGAATATTTTTGTATCTCTGTTTATGAAACATGAGGTCTATTGGTAAACAGCTTCTTTTTTTTTTTTTGTCCTGTGTCTATATTTGGTATCAGGGTGATGCTGACCTCAAAAAATGTGTGCTTCCTGGAAGAGATGTACAGAATTGATGTTATTTCTTCTTGAGATGTTCATTAGTATTCATTAGTAAAACCATCTGTAGTTGGTAATTTCCTTTTTGGAAATTTTGAAACTGATTTCAGAATGCTTTAGTATTTTAGGACTATTAAATGCTCTAATTCATCTTGAGTTTTTGTAGTGTGTGATTTCCAAATATTATTTTGTATAAGGTGTCAAATTTAGGTCTGTAGAGTTGTTTTCAGTATTTTATTATCCTTTTAATGTTTGTGTAGTCTTTAGTAATATTCCCTCTTTTATTCCTAATAGTGGTAACTCGTGACTTCTCTTTTTAGCTTTGTCAGAGTTCCTAGATGTTTATCGGGTTCAGTAAAACCAAAAGCTAATTCTTTAAGAATACATGATTTTTTTTTTTTGTCCCCTCTCCTTAGTTTACAATTTCATGGATTTCTGTTCTCTATATTCTTCTGCTTTCTTTGAGCTTCTTTTACTTTTCTTTTTCAAGTGTCTTGTGCTTAGATTATGGGATTATGTGTCATTTTTCTAATCATGAAGTTACATAAATTTTCCTTTAAGTGCTGCCGTACCTATATCTTAATAGATTTTATCTTGATTCATCTCAGTATATAGTTTAGTTTTCCTGTTCCTTCCTTGATCTACAGACAGACTGTTAGACTTTGTTATTTTTTCTGCTATTGATTTTTAGTTTAATTGTGGCCAGGTAACATTCTATGATTTTAATTCTGTGAAATGTAAAGTTTCTTTTATGAGCCAAGATAGGGGTTTATCTTATTCTGTGTAACCTTGGAAAAAAGTGTATTCTATTTTTACTAGAATATTCTAGAAATTTCAGCTAGATACAGTTGATTTGTGGTATTGGTTTTTTTTTTTATTTTAAATCTTTGCTAATTTTCTGCATTTTAGTCTTATACTACTGAGAATGGGGCGATAAAATCCCCAATTATAGGTGAAGGTTTATGGATTTTTATTTTTAGTTTTATCATGGTCATTTTGAGACTTATTATTTTTAATTCTGATTTGTTTAAATCTTCTGTTTTAGCACATAAACTGGTTCAGAACACATGTCCTGACCTGACCCACTTCTGTGGTCTTTGGATCCAGTCAAAACTCTGATCTGTGGGCCATCCCAAAGCCTATGTGAAACATAGATGATATTCCACACTATAGTTCAATTCTTAGACTAGTTACTTTCATGCTTGAGCTACTATGGGTTATGCCTGAAAATACTACATAGATTGAAAGAATCCCTTTTTTTCAGTTCCTTACTCTCCTAATCTTCCCTTCTCTCTGATTGGGTAGGAGTGGTATATTACCTCTTTGCCAGTATTTGCTTAGTGCAAAACAAGGGATGATTAGCAGGGCTCTCTTTGGAAATGGGTCAGCAGGACTCTACTTCATACTCCTGAACCACAGAGATGATGTGAAGGGGAATGTATACTGCTTCTGTACAAGTAATTACAAAGCTGGATGGTTGGCAGGGTTTCACTCCAAAGTCTTTGTGGTTTTAGTGCCAGTTGAGGAGGTAGAGAGGGACATGACTTCTTTTAGTTTTCGAGTAAGGAGGGAATGGTCAAAAGGGCACCATCTTGGAAAGCTACCTTTTTCACAGTTCTTTGGCTGGAGAGAGCAGATATTTCTTGGTGTTTTCATTTGTTTTTGCCTCTTGGTATTTTTTGGTTGTGGGTTTCTCTACTGCCCAGGTTAGGATATGTAGGAGATGAAGACAAATCCCAAGGAACTCACTTTCAGATAATTCTTAAAGTCCCAACACCGCCTGTCAGTCTCCCTTCTTTTCTCTACTTTTCATAGTCTTCAGCTAGTTGCTTAATAAGTTTTATCCAGGGTTTTAGGTTATTTTTAGTGGAAAGAATATAATAATAATAATAATGATAATAATAATAATAATAATATAATTGAGCTATCTTGTCGGGACCAGAAGTCTTGTCTATTATAATTCAAGATCTAATGTTGTAAAAGCATTCACCTTAGAAAAAACTAAGGGATATATTTAGTGTGTGTGTCCTATTGATTTTCTTTTTGCATAAACATTATGACACATATGATTAGCATAGTCTTTATACCAGGAATAGATCTTAATAGGCTTGTGATTTCTCTCTTCTTTATTTCATTGTCTCTTCCTCCTAAATCAGGAAATTTCTTTTGGAAATAGCGAAATGTAATGTGAGTATATTACAAGAGCAAGGAAAAAAATACTTTTTGTGTCCAATTTGCATAAAAATATAGTTCCTCAAAGTAATGATTTAAAACCTGAAACAGTGACAGGACAAAGGGTGGCAAACTATGGACCAATGGCCAAATATAGTTTGAGACCTGTTTTACTATAAAATTTTGTTGAAACGCATCTACTCCTGTTTATGTGTTGTCTGCTTCTGCTTTCATACTAAAATAACAGACTTCAAGTTCCTGTAACAGAGACCAATTTGGCCTGCAAAACCTGTGGCCCTTTACAGGAGAAGTTTATTGGCCTCAAAGTTTCATGTATTAAAGGCTTGGTCCCCACCTTATGGCCCTTTTTGGGAGGTAATGGAACCTAGTAGAGGAAGTTAGATCATTGGGGGAATACCCTTAAAGAGAATATTGAGACCCTGGTACCTTTCTCCCTTTTTGCTTCCTGGAAACCATGTTGTGAGTAGTTTTGCTCCTCCATGTGGCTCTTGCCTTGATGTACTATCTCAGGCCCAAAGGTAATAGGGTCAAGCAACCATGGACTGAAACCTGTGAGCCAACACAATCCTTTCTTCCTTAAAGCTTTTTATCTCAGATATTCATTACAGTGATAGAAAGCTTAGTGATAGAATTCTTGGCTTAGAAAATATTGGAAGCCTAAATTAATAAACATCCTTATACAATCATGATATGTCTGCTTATCTTTGTAATCCAGCATGGCATAAGGCAAAGAATGTGGAATTTAAAATCAGGCATACCTATTTTTATATTTTTCTTTAGTCACTTATTAGATGTGTTGGTGTTCTTGTTTGTAAATTGAGAATAGAGGCACTCTTAATTTAGGAATTTAAAATTGCTTTCATAATTTAAAACAGATTTATATGCTAGTGAAAGTTACTTCAACCTAGACTTCTGCAGGGCGGAATTCAGTGCCATTTTCTTGTTTGATGCCATTTTGGATTAACAGTAAAATGGATTTAAGAGAGTTAATTTGGTTATGAGTAGGGAATTTGTTTAATATCTTCCTGGACATCTGGTTGTGAGAGTATGAAATAAGATAAATAAAAAGCCCATATCAAGTGGTCTATATACAGTAGTTATTAGTTGGTTGAAAATAAGAGTTACCTGGGGTGGTAAAGATCTCAGTGTAAAAACACATTGCTGACTTCAGCTTAATTGATACAATTTTATGCCCCCCCCCCCGATTTTAAGAATTTTGAGACTGAGTACCATTCATACTGTTGCATGAATGGGTACAATATTCCGATTTTGTATAAATGTAGTTGTCCCCCAAAACATACAATTAAAGTGATGAAATAAATCCCAAACTCTTGAATAACTTATTTCCAAGAAACATCAAAGATTACTCTGAATACATTTTCTCTCAAAAATTTTGGCAGTGTCACTTGATTCAGATATAGATCCCTAATTTACTTAGGGCTGTCAAATCAGTTCTCCTTAACAAACTATATTTTTATTGGAAGTATAAAATTTTTAGTTAATAGTCCAGACTCATTGATTAATTAAAGAAAAAGCATGGTGAACTGTAACTAAGTTATGTACTAGCAAATCTCATTAGGTATAGGAGCTGCAGGATGAGCATGTGATTCAGTTCAAATCTATCACTGCTATAGTAAAATCATTGAAATAACTCAAGTATTGGTAGTTTGAAGTTCAAATATAGTGGATGGTATTGATAAACTATGGGAACTCCCCTTAGTCTTCAGTAGGACCTTAAAATTATTAGTAATATTGTTTTTTCATTATTGTAGTTATCTTATGACTTGTCCTTGACCTTCAACCTTCGTTGTTTTAGAATTATACTTGAGAAATACATTTACTGGTTTTCAGATCCCACATTTGATCAGATCAAGTGTTTCCCAAAATTGATAAGCTTTCTTTTTTTAGTTGTTAATAGACCTTTATTTTATTTATTTATATGCAGTGCTGAGAATCTGAACCCAGTGCTTCACACAAGCCAGGCAAATGCGCTACCGCTGAGCTCCAGCCTCTTTTTTTTTTTAATATTTATTATTATTTTTTTTTTTTTAGTTTTCGGCGGACACAACATCTTCGTTTGTATGTGGTGCTGAGGATCGAACCCGGGCCGCACGCATGCCAGGCGAGCGCGCCACCGCTTGAGCCACATCCCCAGCCCCAAGCTCCAGCCTCTTGATAAGCTTTTATTGAGGCACTTTTGTTTTAGGTTTTAGAATTTCCTGAATTCCTTTCCCTAAAGATTCCGATTGAGTAGTTTGAGATGGAGCCTGGACATTTGTATTTTTAAATCTTACTTGATTTCTACACAGGAACATAGGAGTTGTCCTTCTAAATTGTGTGTAAATAAAAAGTGAATTTTCAGAAACTTGGTAGTGTCACTTGATGACCTTTCAGTGTTCGTGTTGTTGTTGTTGTTTGTTTTTAGTACCAGGGATTGAACCCAGGGGCAGTTAACCACTGAACCACATTCCTAGCTCTTTTTATTTTTTGAGACTGGATCTCGCCAAGTTATTTAGGGCCTCATTAAATTGCTGAGGCTGGCTTTAAATTTGTGATCCTCCTGCCTCAGCCTCTGAGGAGCTACTAGGATTTACACGCATGTGCCATCATGCCTGGCTGGCTCATAATGACATTTCTTAAGTACAGACAGATAAACAATGTTGTATCCCTTAAGTTATTGCATATTTTCCATTATTCATTGTTAAATGGTTTGAGTAAAAGCACTTCATGGTTTGAAGGGGGCATAGTGGTAAATAATGTGAAATGGGCTTTCATGGTATGCTAGCCAAATAATAGCATATTTATTTAATTGTATATACCAATGTAAGCTCATACTTTGCAGTTTCAAATTATAGATCATTAATTCTCTACCCAGCTCCTATTATCATTTTATATCTTGTTTGAGCAAAGCTCTACCTTTTCATTGTCTATGCAAACCAAGTCCATTCATTCTTTTTTTAGGCAAAACCTTCCCTTTCATGATGTACCACCTACCTCTCCTTGTTTGAATTCTATCCCATTATTAAAGGGCCAGTTAGCCTAAGTTTCTCAGCTGTTTTCACTGAACAATTTTCCTAAAAGTTCTATAGCTGATATCTAACCTATAAATTTGTATGGGTGAGGGGCCCATAGCAAAATAAATAAATAAATAAAAATTTTTTTTCCTGTTCCTGTGATCAAACCCAGAGTCTTGACGCATTCCATGCAAGTTGTTTTATCAGTTATATAGAGTTAACAAGAGTTAAAAATATGAATCATTTATTTTAAATTAAAAAAAATGTTTAGGGAGGACTGATGCCTTTTTCAAAGCTTTTATTACTTTTTTGGTCTTTGTGGATTCCTTTTACCAGTGAACCTTTTGTACTTAGTGTGCTATTGATCTTTTTCACTTGTCTAGAATATAGACATCATTTGAGATTGCTCTGTCATGGTTTATCAAGGGTGGTCCCTCAGATTTACCTGTATAAGAATCAACTAGATTCCTTATTAAAAGTGCATATTTTAATAATCTTTCCCCTAAACTATTTGCTTTTTTCCATGCATATCATTTTGTCCTTTTTGTTCTTTTGCCATACTGCTGTTCATTCTTTTATCAACTTGGAAATCCTTTCTGTTTTGTAAAGCTATAAGTAGTTATAGATAGAACAATTTTAGGGTACTGGTTAGAATATAGGCTGTGGACATATGCTGCCTAATTTTAAATTTTGGCTCTTTTTTCCCCAAGATAACAAAGCTAGTTATCTAAAAATATTTTTGTGCTTAATGTTCCTTTGTATACAATGAGGATAACAGTTTATCTCATAGTGCTGTTATATATACATATTAAAATAAATATTTGTAAGTTCTTTAGTGTTTGTACTTAGCCCTTAATAAATGTTAGCTGCTGTTGTGATTTCTCACTTTAACTTTCATAAAGTTTTGTAACAGTAATTTGTGATCATTTACCTCTTTCTATTAGATTGCAAATTCCTAGAAGTGAGGGCCTGCCTTATTAATTTTTGTAGTTTTCAGTGGATTTTACATTATAAAGGGTTCAATAAATACTGTATCAAGTAATAGGAACATGGCAAAGTTCACAGTAAGATAGTTTTTCAGAGGCTATTTACTTAATATAAATTATAACTTAAGGTAATTTAATACTCTCTATTATATTTCAGGAATTCTAATGAATCATTGACCAGCACCATTTTACCAGTTGGAATGAGTTGTCAGAAATGGGCATAGTGCTTTTAGATCCACCATGTAACAGATGGATGTTACTCCATGCTGATTACTTTTTCAAGCCAACACCTATTTAATTGTGTAGGCTCTTTGTCTCTTCATCTTTGAATTCAATTGCTAGCAAATAAAGTAAAAGTTCATGTAGTTTTTTTTTTTTTTTTTTCCTAAGCTTGAGTCATCATGAGTAGTAGTTTAGGAAAAGAAAAAGACTCTAAAGAGAAAGATCCCAAAGTACCATCAGCCAAGGAAAGAGAAAAGGAGGCAAAGGCCTCTGGAGGTTTTGGGAAAGAAAGCAAAGAAAAAGAACCTAAAACCAAAGGGAAAGATGCCAAAGATGGAAAAAAGGACTCCAGTGCTGCCCAACCAGGGGTGGCTTTTTCAGTTGACAATACGATCAAACGGCCAAATCCTGCACCTGGGACTAGGAAAAAATCCAGTAACGCAGAAGTGATTAAAGAGCTCAACAAATGCCGGGAAGAGAATTCAATGCGTTTGGACTTATCCAAGAGATCTATACACATATTGCCATCATCAATCAAAGAGTTGACTCAATTAACAGAACTTTATTTATACAGTAACAAACTGCAGTCCCTCCCAGCAGAGGTGGGCTGTTTAGTAAATCTCATGACACTGGCTCTAAGTGAAAATTCACTTACCAGTTTGCCTGACTCTCTTGATAACTTGAAGAAGCTGCGGATGCTTGATTTACGGCATAATAAACTGAGAGAAATTCCTTCAGTGGTGTATAGGCTAGATTCTCTCACCACTCTCTACCTTCGCTTTAATCGTATTACTACTGTGGAAAAGGACATCAAAAACCTGTCAAAACTCAGCATGCTTAGCATCCGTGAGAACAAAATCAAACAACTACCTGCTGAAATTGGTAAGAGGATTTGGATTATTACTATTATTTTTAGTATTTGTTATGCTTAGTAATTCTGTTGAGTGCTTTTCCATATCAGAAAGTTCCTGAAACTTGTTTCTAAATTCCATTTTCCCTGTGATTTACTTAATACTACATGACTTGAGATTACTTTGTAAGCTTCAAAAGTAAGATAGAAAGTAGATGTAATTAAACCTTTATCACAAACTGAATCTGTTCTGATTTTGGAGAAAATGAATTTGAAAGATGTTTGCCTAATTTTTAAGTTTTTATCTATTTTTAAAGTATCTATATATTTATACTAGATACATTAAGGCTCCAATTGCCCATTCTGACTTTCCTTTTTTTATCTGAAGACTAAATTCACATTACTTTTCTACTTGGTCTTACTAAAGGTTGTTACATTAGAGCTTTGCAAAACAGCAGTGTCATAGGAAAATAGAAAAACGTTTTATAAATTTTGAAAGTACTTACATTTTCATTAAAAATCATCTAATATGAATATACTATAGTGAATCTTACCATTATGTATATCCACAAGACACTAATTTTAAAAAAGTGTAAGTAAATAGCAGAAAGATCAGTAAGGGAAAGGGAATAGGAGGAGGGGAAGGGGATAAGGGTATTTAGGTCTAAATTGGAACAAATCATACTCTAATTTATAATTATGTCAAAATGAATCCTAATGTATCACTAATATGAAGCAATTAAAAAATGGGAAAAAAACTAATATAGTAGCAGCTTGAGCCCAATATTTCCAGGTATGCCTGGGCAACATAGACCTTATCTCAAAAATGACTTTGAAAGTTATTTGCCTAATTTTTAAGTTTAATAGCAAACAAAAAAAAAATCCAGTACAGAAAAATTAGAAGAAGAGAGATCTTAGTAAATCCAACACTTAGCATTTTGATTTCATTCTGGTCTTGTATAGAAAGCTGAATTGTAATGAAACAAAGGAAATGTTTTTTAAGAGGATGAAAAAGTAAGGAATATAGATGTGTAAAGTCAGTAAACAGAAATTGTCTTTATTAAAATTCATTGGCATCAATTTTTGTGAAAATTAAAGGTACTGTCTTTGTCCTTTTTATTAGATTTTTTAAAAAAACAGAATAAAAAGTGTATTTTGAAACTTTAAAGGGAAGTTTTATTTTGTTAAAGGTTTATTTACACAAAGATGAATTAAATATATTCTTACATTCAAAATTGATCTTGTAGGTGATACAGGAAATTTTTGATTTTAGGTTCTACAGCTTTTCAGGGAAATAATGTTTTCTGTTTTAAGATGCATTTAAACTTGGGTAACATGTTCTATTACATTTAATTCTAATTAGACACTTAAAATATTAATTTAAAAATACCTAGAGTAGCCATTATATTATATATTTTCTGAAGTAATACACTGTATGTGCAAAGTAAGTATGGTTTGCTCAAGAGAGATTAAAATACTCCCAGGAATTTCTCTGTGGAAATGCTGCATTCCATATCTTCCCATAGAAATGAAATTGTTGAATGACTCATTTTAGTACCATATTGTTAAAATGTGACCTGCATTTATGGCTTATTGTTGAGTAGAAGTACGGACTTGGAAAAAACAAATAGTGAATTTTTATATATATTTTAAATATTATTGCCTGTCTTTATTATTATTGTTTTGCGTTTTTTGCTATACTTAGTCCTAAAAAGTTTGACTTTAATTCACAAGTCTTTAATGGTTTCTTTCCATAGCATTGCTATCAAATTACCTGGAAATTAGCATATTTAAGTGAGGAGTTATTTCATAGAACTTAAATTTTTTTTAGTTGTAGATGGACACAATCTTTATTTATTTACCTTTTTTAATGTGGTGCTAAGAATTAAACCCAGGGCCTCACGCATGTGAGGCAAGTACTCTATCACTGAGCTACAACCCCAGCCCTATTTAACAGAATTTTAAATTTAACTTTAGTTTGTTCTTGGGAATATACACGTAGCAGTTTTACTGAAAATTGAGCATATCTTTTTAAATTGGCATATTTTATTTTATTGAGTGGTTTATATTTGGAGCTACCTAATCTTTGCCTTAATTCATATATTTCTAATTCTAAAAACAATCATTGAATTTGTTAATGTGCGCCCTTCCACCATTACTTAACATTACTAAAGTTTGTGTGTGTGTGTGTGTGTGTGTGTGTGTGTGTGTGTGTTTAATAGAAACATCATACACTTGTTTTAATACAAGTAGGGTATCAGGTAGAAAGTAAATTGCTTTTAAATATAATGTTTAGTAGGAGTAATGGTTTATAAGGTTTAATTTAGTTGAATTTGGGATAAACATGCAGAAGTTTGCATTATTCATTTTCTTATAGTGAACAAAAATAAAGATCTAGTAAAAATAACAAACAGTAATAATAGCTGTTGTTGGAGCACACTGTTAATATGTCATATACTGTGTGTTGATCTGTTCGTGTATATTATTCTGTTTTGTATTACTATAATGAAATACTGGAGGCAGGGTAACTCAGTAAAGAAAAGAGGTTTATTTAGCTCTTAGTTGTGCAGATTCTAACCTATAGAGCTGGCATAAGATTGGCCTTGGTGAAGAAGGCCTTATGGTATATGACATTGCAATGTTGGGAATGCCTGCAAGAGGGAGCTATCACGTTGCCAAACAGGAAGCTTGAGAGTCTGGGAGTAGCCAGGCTTGTTCTTTTACAACAACCTTCCTGGCCAAATTCAGAGGTCCCACAGCAAATACTTTGTTTCCTTCCAAGGGCAACTTTACAGTGGCTTAAGGACCTTCCCCATTAGATATCAGCTCATACCCTACCACTCAAGAGGACTGGGCTTCCAGCACATGAACCTTTGAATGAACTACATCCAAACCATAGCATCCTGTGTATTTTATATGTATATCACTAAATCTTTTCCATACCCAATAAAATGGGTATCCCTTCCTCGTAGTGCTGAAGGAACTAAAATTGTAGCAATTAGATAATTTATAGAAGATCCTGCAACTAGGAAATTTTCTGATTTTGGACCTGGGTCTCAGTTTCCACTCTATGGCCCGCACTGGTCTAGACAAATGATATTAATCCCATTCTGATTTAGTGATCTCTGGCAGGCCCAGGGAATTATTTTACTTTTTTTTTTTTTAAAAAAGAACAAACTATTTTATATGCAGCTGCAGTTGAAAGCCATTGCACTCATTGCAATGAGATAGTGTTAACAACATAATTGAAATATAATTCACAAACTGTAAATTGATACTTTTATTAAAGTCTGCAGTTCAGTGGTTTTTAATGTATTCAGAGTTTTTATTCATTACAAACAATTTAGAACATTTTCATCACTATGAAAATAAAATCTGTACCCTTAATCAGTTGTTTGATTTAGTATACTACTTTTTTTTTTACAGCAGAATGCATTACAATTCATATTGCATATATACAGCACAATTTCTCATATCCCTGGTTTTATACAAAGTATATTCACACCATTTGTGTCTTCATACATGTACTTTGGATAATGGTGTCCATCTCATTGCACCTCTATTTCTAACCCCATGCACCCTCCCTTCCTCTCCCACCATTTTCCCTATCTAGAGTTCCTCTTTGTCTCCCATGCTCCCCCTCCCTATCCCACTCTGAATCAGCCTGCTTATATCAGAGAAAACATTCAGGCATTTGGTTTCTTTTGGGATTGGCTAACTTCACTTAGCATTGTATTCTCCAACTCCATCCATTTACCTGCAGATGCCATGATTTTATTCTCTTTATTGCTGAGTAATATTCCATTGTGTATATATACCACATTTTTTTTTTTATTCATTCATCTACGGAAGGGCATCTAGGTTGGTTCCCCAATCTAGCTATTGTGAATTGTGCTGCTTTAAACATTGATGTGGCTGTGTCCCTGTAGTACGCTGCTGTTAAGTCCTTTGGATATAGACCGAGGAGAGGGTCAAATGGTGGTTCCATTTCAAGGAATCTCCATACTGCTTTCCATATTGCTACACCAGTTTGCAGGCTTACCAGCAGTGTATGAGTGTACCCTTTCCCCCACATCCTTACCAACACTTATTATTGTTTGTATGCATAATAACTGCCATTCTGACTGCAGTGAGATGAAATCTTAGAGTGGTTTTGATTGCATTTCTCTAATTGCTAGTGATGATGAACATTTTTTTCATGTATTTATTGGTTGATTGTACGTCATTTTCTGAGAAGTGTCTGTTCAGGTCCTTGGCCCATTTATTGATTGGGTTATTTATTTATTTATTTTTTGTGCTTAGCTTTTTGAGTTCTTTATATACCCTAGAGATTAGTGCTATATTTGAGGGGTAAAGATTTCCTCCCAAGATGTAGGCTCTCTATTGACCTCAGAGATTGTTTCTTTTCCTAGAAGAGACTTTAGTTTGAATCCATCCAATTTATTGACTTTTGATTTTAATTCTTGCGCTATAGGAGTCTTATTAAGGAAATTGGGGTCTAATCTGACACAATGGAGATGAGGACCTACTTTGTAAAACTTTTTATAAGTATACAGAGTTTTTAAAATTCTTTTGTTCTTTTTTAGAATTTAATTTTTTTTGTTATTTTTAGTGTATTTTGACATGTAATACATACATGGAACATAACTTACCCAATTAGAATCCCATTCTTGTACATGACTTGGAGTATCACTGGTTGTGTATTCATCTATGAACATAGAAAAGTTATGTCTGATTCATTCAACCCCTTCCTAATCCCAACTTCTGTCTTTCCTTCATTCCCCTTTATCTATCCACCAGCACCCAAACGGTAGGCTTTCAGTAACTATAACTTGAAATAGTATGACTATTACTACTCGTAATAGTCATACCATTTATTTAACCCATCTTGTCCCATTGTCCCAATTGTGGAACACCTCTAAAACCTTATAAAATAACTATAAAATAACATCATTATAAACAATATTAATATATATGTAAGCTGTAAGTTTTGATTTCCAACCTGTTAATGTACCTTTATAAATTTCATTGAAAATGCACAATTAAAACCTTAGGATTTAATGGGTTAATGAAACCTCGTACCATTACCTGTTTCCACTGTTTTAGTATCTTACATTTTAGTCATAGGTCATACTATTATAATTTTATAATAAGTTTATTATAGTATTTTTATATAAGGTTATAATTTTATTAAAAATTTTTATTATAAAGTTGTTATATTCCAATACATACCATTATAATTATTTTACATTGTAAACCTTAATCTTAAAATTCTCAAAATTCTACCATGACTGCCAGGATTGATAGAATTATTTTCATGTTCATGGCTCAGGTAACATTATTAAATAATAAGTTTTTTGTACAAATGACAATGAATAACTCACTTTAGCAAGAAAGAAATCAATGAAGGGAATTCATAGTTGTTAATAAGTAACTCCTTTTGACTGTGAATCAGTAAGAAACCTTAGAGACCTAGAAATGAGCTGTTAACTTAGTCTATTGTTATCAAATTTTCAAGTCTTTTACTAAACAAAACCTTGTGGTAGAAGTTATCACTATTGCTAAAGGAGACAATGAAAATATAGAAAAAAGCACTTGATTGATTTTAGAAGTTGTTAGAATCAAAGGAGATAAATAATTCCCATGCTGCAGCGGCATTCCAAAGAGAAGAGGGCAATCATTGTATCCTAAAGACAGCATGTTGCAGAAGTACTTGCTTAAAAGAACCCCCAAAGTTTTCTTTGTAGTGAAAGGGAAATTTAAGTCTTTTAAATATAATTTAAATGATATAATGATATGACTTCTAACCCTTCTAAACCTGTTAAAACTTGTATGACAGGTATTTCCAGTTTTGTTAATTATGTAGTTTCACAGATGCATTTTAGTAAGGTTTGAAGTGTTCTTTTTTTAATAGCTAAACTGAGTACTTGAAAATTATTCTTAGAAGTTCAAAAACAAGAATAACTTCTAAAATATAAGCATTTTTAATGTGATCAGTTAAGTCACGTGTGCTGCATAAGAAACAATGTTTCAGTGATAGGCAACATAAGTGTGATAAGATTATGAATAGTGAGTGACATCAAAGCTGTCTTAAGTGCACCCTGTAATGTTTGTACAAGGAAGTTGCTTCACAAAATTACATTTCTCAGAGCATCATCATTTGACATATGACTATAATAGTTAAAAGTGCACAACCTCTGAAACAAACCTGAAATATTCAATTAACAATCTTTGAGTGCCTGCTAGGTACATTTTAATATTACCTTTTTAATATATAAAACTGAACTTAATTTTCTTTTTTTACTATTATATTTAAATTTTTTAACCATATGATTTATTTTTATTTTTTTAGTCATACATGACAGCAGAATTATTTTGACATATAATACATACATGGAATGAACATACATCAATCATATCATCTATTCTGCTGCCCTTCCTATCCTCCCTACTCCTTCCCTCCTCTCCCATCCTTTCTCTCTATCCAATCTAATGTGACACACTTTTTTTTCTTTTTCTCATCACAGCATCATATATGGATTCTGTGTAACAATGAGGTTCTCCTTCCATCTTCCGTTCAACTGAACTTAATTTTCTAAAGGATTTTTGCATCTATATTAATTATGAATGTTGACCTTTTATTTTCCTTTTTTGGGCAATGTTTGGTATCAGGGCATTTCTGGCTTCAGATCATATAATGAACTGGGACATGTTTCTTCTTCTTTTAAATTCTTTAAGCATTTTTATAGAATTATTTTCTCTTTAAATGTTGAGTAGAATTTATCAGTTACACATTCTGGGACCAGGATTTTCTTTGTGGGAAAATTTTAAATTACTAATTCAATTTATATAAGAGATAGTTATTCAAGTTTTCTATTCTCGTTCAATTTTGGTGGTTTGAATCTGTTGAGGTATTTTGTTTTATATGAGTTGTTGAATTTATTGACTTAAAAGTGTTCCTAATTTTGTTTTATTCCTTTAATGTCTATAATATGTATAGTGTTATCCTTCTTTAATCATCGATATTGGAAATTTGGATCTTTTTCTCTTTGCTTCCTCAGTCTAGGTAGAAGTGTTTCCATTTTATTAATCTTTTAGGAAAACTATTTTATTTTTTTCTATTTTTATGTTTCTTTGTTGTTCTGTAATACTGTATGTTTAATATGTTCTTTGTTTTCTGAAGTTGGTAATTAGGATGATTTTAGGTTTTATTCTTTTTATTAAATAAGCATTTATAGCTATAAGTTTCCTCAAAATATTCTTTGAAGCAGCACACAAATTTTGACATGTTGTGTTTTGTTATAAATCAGTTCAAAATGTCTTCTAGATAACCCTTGTTATTTATTTGGGTTATTTAAAAGTGAGTTGTTCTGTTTTCAAGTTTTTGAGAGATGTTCTTAGATTTTTTTCTTTTTATTTATAAAATATGATCCATCTTGATAATTGTTTTAAATGCAGTTGAAAAGTCTGTATACCCTGCTGTTTCCTGGAGAATTTTATAAATATAAGCAAAGTTAAGTTGGTTAGTAATGTTATCTGTTTTTTTCTGTACCATTGTTAATTATTTTGAAATGAGCGTTGAAAGTTCTAATTGTAATAGATTTGTCTTTCTCCCATTAGTGCTATTGATTTTTTTGCTTCTTATAACTTGAAACTTTGTTATTAGTTACATATAGACATTTTTTGATAAGGTAACCATTTTATCATTATGAACTGTGTTTTTAAAATTTTTTATTTTAGTTGTCAATGGACTTTTATTTTATTAATTGATACCTGGTACTGAGACTTTAACACGGTGCCTCATACATGCTAGGCAAGCGCTCTGCCACTGAGCCATAACCTCAGCCCACAAACTGTTTTTATCCCTGGTGATACTCTTTATCTAAATTCTACTTTATCTGGTATTAATACAGTCAATCCAGCTTCCTTATTTGTTGTTTGCATTATATATATCTCCTTCCATGTTTTTATTTTTACAGTTTTTTGGGTCTCTATATGTAACATGGACAGCATGTAGTTAGGGTTTTTTTTTGTGTGTTTTTTATCCTGGTGGATAATTTTTTATTCCTTTTTTCCTCTCCTTTTATGCCTTCTTTTGGAGTATTTTCTATAATTTCCATTTCTCCATCGTTGGCTTATTATACATCTTTGTTACTTTTTCTTTGTTTGCTGTAGTATCTATAATACATTATGATAACTTAATATATTTTACATTCAAGTAATATACTACCTCACATATTTCCTGAGAACCACACCACAGAAGTTATTTTCTTCCTTTCATATTCACTTCTTTAGATAATTATAAATCCCATAATAATAAATTACTGTTATTTTGCTTTAAGTTCAAAATTATCTTTTTTAAATTTTAAATTTCAGATTTTCAGAAAAGCTGTAAAACCAGAAGGTTCTCATATATCCTATATTCAGCTTGCCCTGTATAACCATTGTATATCCATTGTATAATGATCAAAACCAATAAATTAACATTGATAGAATACTTTTAATTAAACTATAAATTTTATTTCACTTATTTTTCATCTAATGTTCAATTTCTGTTTCAGAGTTCTGTGTTATATTTTAATAGTCATGTATCTGTAACCTCCTCTGATATGTGACAAATTGAAAGACTGAAAGTCTTTTAGTTGAAGGACTGAAAGTCTTTCCTTTTAAAATATCAAAGTCAGAAAAAGTGCTGCTCAGATAATTTGAATGTATCATTTATTTTTGGTTTCTAGGATATTTTTTCATGACTACTTTGAGTTTGTGTTTTTGCCCAAAATAACATAGTGATTATGATGCCCTTCTCAGTGAATTATATCAGGGGATATATAATGTTGATAAGTCATATTACAGGTGATTCTTTTTTTTTTTTTTTGGGTATGTGGGGTGGGTACTGGGATTGAACTCGGGGGCACTTTACGATGGAGCTACATCCTCAGATCTTTTTGGTTTTTGAGACAGGGTCTTGTTTAGTTGCTGAGGTCTTCCCTAAGTTGATGAGGCTGGTCTTGAACTTGCGATCCTCCTGCTTCAGCCTCCTGATTTGCTGGGGTTATGGGTGTGTACCACCACACCTGGTTTGCTGGCGATTTTTGACCCTGTCCACTTGGTGAATGTGATTTCTATGCTTCTCCATTGTAAAGTTAATATTTTTTTCTTTTTTAATTAACAAATGTCTTGGGAGATGCTCATTTTAGCCCATGCAAATATGTTGATTTTTCTTAATCTTTTGGACACTATTTTTAGCACTCATTGTGGATATTTCCTGCAACAATTATTAGTTTGTATTATTACAGTTTTATTGTAATGGTGATTTTTTTTTTAAATCCCTTATTCCATTCATTAACTTGATTTCGGTAAGAAAGAACTATCCTGTATCATTTACTTATAGTTTAGACTCATTTTTTTCCGTTCTGTGGATTAGAATTCACTATTTTTTTTTTACATTTTATTGCTCAAATTGTTCTATCTTTTGTTACTGTAAATACTTATGAGTTCATTCTTGTGCTTTTTGATATGCCATCTTTTTTTACATTAGTTGTTGATGGACCTTTATTTTATTCATATATTTATATGTGGTGCTGAGAATTGAACCCAGGGCCTCACACATGCAAGGCAAGCACTCTACCACTGAGCCACAATCCCAGCCCTGATATGCCATCATTTTTTTCTGTTTCTTTTAAAAGATTATCGAGAAGTGTCTTATTTACCACTTCTCATACTTTTCATTATTTATTTGACTATCTAATAATTTCCTTTTGTCTAAAGAACTTCTTTCAACAAATTAAAAGAATATATTATAGTGTAGGGTCTACACATAATGAATTCTCTGTTTTTGTTGTCTGAAAGTGCTTATTTTGCCTTCACTTTTTATTTTTCTTGGTAAAAATTAGTTTGACAGTTTCCTTTTTCTTCTCCCCCTTATTTTAAAGATCTTTCTCCATGTTCTTCTGGCTTACCCAAGTTTTGACAAGAGGTTTGCTGTTATTCTTATCTTGGAGATTATGAGCCTCTTGGATCTGTGAGTTTATGGTTTTTATTAATTTTTAAAAGTTGGCCATTATTTCTTGTAACTTCCCCCCATTTTTTGGACCATTCATTTCTTTTCTGTCCTCTTAGATGTCTTTATATATTTTTTAAGGTCATTGATGTGCTTTTCCTCTGTGTGTGTGCTCATGCACACATGCCTGCATTTTAGATTTTGTTTTCCTGTTGCTCCTTATTCAGTATCTAAATCTACTGTTTAAGCCCATGCAATTTAATTTTCATTTCTGATATTTTTCACCTCTGTACATTTCATTTTGGAGTCATTTTTGTTCAAGTTTTCTTTTGCCTTGCACTTACAGAGCTTTTAGGTAGCTTTTTAAATATTTTTGTCTCCTAGTTTCATAAGCTCGTCTTTATTTTGTTTATGGAATGATTTTTCTTCTGTTTGGATCATATTTTTTTCTATTTGTTTTCCTGCCTGGTAAGTTCTAGTTGGATATCAGTATTATAATTTTTATATTATTCTTAAATTTTGTTGTGTTCTTTTATTAAACAGTGTTGGCTATTGTTTGGCATACAGTTACATTACTTCAGAGTCAGTTTAATCCTTCTGTGGCTTGTTTTTAAGCTTTCTTGTGGTTTCTGCAGCTTTTTGTCTGCGTATGATTTAGTTCCATACTAAGATGATACCTTTTTGAGAACTCTCCCCGATATACTGTTATGGGGTCTTTCCCAGTGTTGGGAATCCAAACAATTCCCAGCCTTGTGTGACTACTTGGGATTATTTGGATTGCTTTCTGCTGGCTTTCATAATTTGTTTTCACATTTATGCAGATCATAATTTTGGCGAAGACTGAAAGGGACTGGTTCTTTAGATTACATAAATCTGTTTGCTGCTGTTCTTTCTGAAAATTTTCCCAGAACTGTAGCCACCTTAACCATCTTAAACTTCAGTCTTTTGCCACAATGCAGTGGCCTTTTTTCAGCATTTCTTCCCTTCTTTTCATGTGACATAGAACTACTTCTGGACAGTAACCATAAGGGTCAACCATAAGATTCATATAGTTTTCCAGTGATATCAGAGAACACAGTCGTGTAGTGTATGTCTACTGTCTATATATAATTTTCTTATATGTTTTGTTCATTTTCTAGTTTCATCATGGCCAGAAGTAGGAATCAGTCTAGTAATTGATGTATAAATGGATGATATTATAATGAGTATGGATCCTCTGAAAAGAGTTAGTTTGTTTTGCATTAAATTACTGTTGAGTTATTCAACCACGCACTCTTGGATTTAGTTCTTCTCGGGGGGATACTATTTAGTTCTGTCCTTAAACCTAACACAAATTCCTTGGTGGTCTTTATTCCTTTAGGTATTGTTTTCTCTGCATCAGCTTCCAACTTGGTAGGACTGAGATTCTAGACTCTTATGCACTATAATTGGCAGCTGTTGAAATATCTGCTCAGCTCTTTTATTTAGCCTTTGAGATGTTGTTTTCCCCCCTCACTCTCTTTGCAGTCTCCTCTTGAACATATTTTATTTTAGGAGTCAGAATTTCAGGTATGTATACTGAAGATTTAGTGACTCCACTCTTTATGGTTTTCTCTTTTTCAGGGTTTCCAACCTTGAAATGCAGCTACTCTGAACTTTGTCTTCTGGCTTCTCAGGGAACAGGTCTCTGGCTTTTTGACTTATTTTCCACAGGCAGGGTTTTGAGCAACTTCATAATAAAAAATGTGTATTGGGCTGGGGTTATATAGCTCAGTGGTAGAGCGCTTGCCTAGCATGTGTGAGGCAATGGGGTTCCATCCTCAGCACCACATATAAATAAATAAAAATAAAGGTACACTGACAACTAAAAAAAAAATTTTTTTAAAAAGTGGATTATCTGTGATTCCTGAATTAGTTACCTATTATATAAAATTATTCTGAAGCATAGCTCCTAAAAACACCATCATTATCTCAGTTTATTTGGTGCAGGAATCAGATGTAGCTTAACTGGACCTTCTAATTTAGTATTTCTCATAAGATTTCTCAGTTAAGGTTTTAGCTAAGGCTTGGATAGTATCTGAAAGTTCCTTGGGGAAAAGATCCACATTCAAGGTCATGTGGTTGTTAGGATTCAGTTCCTTTCTATGGCATCTTGTTTTGTTGGGCATGCAAGCTGAAAAATCAGTAGAACACTGGCAAATAGAAGTCTCAGTCTTCTGTAACATAATCACAAATATGACATTCCCCCTTAATCTTTGTCTTAATTTGTTGATAAAAAGCAAGTTGCCGAGTTCTGTCACTTAAGGAAAGGATAATTATTCAATCAGTGTATCATTAGTGAGGCAGAATCATTGTTGGCTATCTTAATCTGCCTACTGTAGTTCCCTTTCACTTGTTGTTTCTTCCAATGTAACTACTGTATGCTTTTTCACAGTGATTTTTTAAAAAAATAATCCACCAGATGCCACCATTATCATTAGCCAAAAGCTCATATTTGCAGATACTTACCCTCATTCCCTCTGAGAGCAAAAATGTTTTAACATGCTACCAGTTTCTTCAGACTGCATGTTTTATTTTTTTCCTAATTAGCCACTAGATATATTACCTGGATGTGTCATTCATATCACAAATTTAGCATGACCAAAATATTCTCACCAAAACTTTTCTCCCTTCAGATTATTTCTCTTTCCAAATTGCATCATTATCTTCTCCATCAACTCGGGTTCATTATCTTGAAATCAGAGTATTTTTCTTCTATTTAATCCTAGTCAAAATATGACCAACTCGCCAGAAAAATGCTAGACTCCAACTGTTTGTTACCAGTTTGCCGCAAATTAAGAAAAATTGAAAGTAAGCATTTAGAATCTTATATAACAATTTGACATTAGTAGAACATCCAAACTTGTAATTTTATGTTTTAAAAAATCTTGGTCCTTATTGAGCACACAGTATTGCATGCTTGTAATCTCAGCTATTCAGTAGGCTGAGGCAGGAGGATTACAAGTTTTAGACCAATCTGGGCCACCTAACATGACCCTGTCTAGAAACAAAAAATTAAAAGGGCTGGGAATGTAACTCAGAGGTAGAGTGCTCTTGGGTTCAGTCCCCGATACTGGAAAGGGCAAAAGAGATGTCCACATCAGTTGGAGGGGGAAGTAAAAACTGCACTTTCACTATGTATAGTTTGAGAAGCACTGTTCTATCCTATTTCTATTGCTTATTCTTCCTCTCTCATGTCACTTGTTCATATCACTTCCACCACTGTTTTTTAGATGGGCCTTTGTATTATTTTATGTGGGCTAATTGCTCTAGACTGTTTACTAATCTGCCTTCTAAAGTCCATCCATTCAAATCTTTTAGAGCAGCATTCTGATTATCATTGTGTTGAAAATTTTAATTTGTACTCTATTACCTGTTCAGGATGGTTCTAGAGAAACCTAGGAGAATGACAGGTAATCATTAGGAATTTAGTGTTCAAGCATTTTAATTACTGGGGTGTTTAAGGGAGGGATAAAACTTTTCTCTCCCTAAAATTGCTCTTCTCTTGTTTGATGAACATTAGTTTTACATCCCAGTTGTCTAACCTATAGACATTAAATGCTATGTGTTTCACTGCTTTTTGAGTGCTGAACACTGTCTTCTTATATCACAAAAAGTAGAAATACCAGGAGTAATCCCAATATGAATTTAGTTAGTGTTAATATCCTTTGGGAAGAGATCTGTCCAGCATACTTCATTGTCTGAAATAGGGCAATATCATGTCATGGTTACCAAGTTTTGGATACCCCCTGCTACCTTTGTCTTCTCTAAAGGCAGGACAAAACAATAATATAAAATTTTTGAAATAGAATTGATTTAGACTTTAGAGAACTTCCGTGTAGTCAGAAAAACAATATTTTCACCACAGTATGTTGATTATTCATAGTCTACAAATTTTACAGATGTCTTTTTTTTTTTTCCTGCCACAGTTCAGAGCAAGGACTTGGCTAGTGCCTATGATTTAAGTTTTTGTTGAAGTATGTTTATTAAAAAAAAAGTGTGCCTCTGTCACAAATGTGTAATGCAATACAATTTACAAATCATGTAATCAGTATCCAAGTTGAAAATGGAACAAAAGACCACCCAAGAAGCCCTTCTTTCCATCACTACCTAACTCATTATCCCCATCAAGGGTGTCCTGGGATTTTGACTTCTGTACTTAATTCATCTTGCTTGCTTGTTTATAAATGGAGTCATATGTATTGTGTCAAACATCTTCCGCTTGACATTTTTCATCTATTTTGCTGTATAAAAGTTATTCATTTTGTATTACCTAATATCCAATAATGTGAACCTACCACAATTTAACCATTCTAATGTTCTTTGGCAGTTTCTAATTTGAGGCTGATATAGTGCTATTATATTAGTATAATACAAGTCTTTTGGTAAACATGTTTCTAGTACATATATACACACACACCCTGGCAATGAAATTCCTGAACTTTTAATTTTTTGGCTTCCTTTCTCCCATCAGACTTTTCTTGGAATGTCTTTTTAGTTTCTGCTCATCTATTATTTAAGTATGTCTTTCCCCAACCTATTCAGCCAGCATCTTGTTTCTCCTATTTACCCATAATGTTGTGTATGTATATATGCACACTGATGTCTAAACTTACTTTATGGCATTAAGCTTTTCATTGTATTTTTGTAGAGATCATAATTTTCCATAATTTTTAAGCGCAACATTGTCACATCATTATCCTATTAGCTCTATGTTCACAAACATGACTACTACCACTGCACACCTATTAGATTTGCTAAATTCCAAGGCACTATTAGAACTAGATGCTAGTGAGAACTTTTTTTTTTTATTGCTAGTTGTAATGCAAAATGGTACAAGTACTTTAGAAGACAGACACTTTGGCACTGTCTTCACAGAGTTAAACATAGTCTTAACATATCCATCAGACATGCTTCTAGGTGTTTATCTAAATGAATTAAAAATTTTATGTCCACACAAAACCTGCACGTGATTGTTTTTAGCAACTTATTTGCCACTGCCAAAAAATTGAAAGCAACCATGATGTCCTTTAGTAAGTGAATGGATAAACTATCAATCCAGAGAAAGAAATGAGGGGGACTTGGATATATATTGCTAAGGGAAAGGTAATCTGCTGCATCCTATATGATTCTAGCTACATGACATTCTGACAGAAGTGAAACTAAAACATCAATGGTTACAGGGGCTGAAGTATGGAATTTTCAGAGTGGTGAAACTATATGATACGGTAATTATATATACATAATAGTATACATTTATTATATACTATGGAACTGAACAGAGTGAATACTAATGTAAATTATTGGCTTTAATTATAATTCTGTTGGTCATAAACTTTAAACAAAAAGACCATGCTAAAGTAAGATGTTTTAGAATATGGGAAACTGTAGGGAAGTACAATTTTTCTGCAAACCTCTAAAATTGCTCTGAAAAATGAAGTTTATTAATTATGAAAACAAAACAAAACATACCACTCTTGGTATCCTTAATACTACTTCCTTAGTCAAAGCTAATGTCTGTATGCTGGCCAACAAACCCTTAGTGAATATAATTCCCAGTCACTTCATCTCCTACTACTTTCCTACTTTCATGCCTTGGAGTATTTGCACTTGCTGTTCCCTCAATTTGGAATACCCTTCCTCCAGATGTTCCCATTGCTTCTTCCTTCCTATTATGCAGACTTCTTCTCAAATGCTGCTTCATCTGGATTACTTTCTCTAGTATCAGCATATCTATACCTTTTCCCCCCAATCATATTCTTAGACTCTTATTTTCTTTTATAGCTCTTAATACTTCTTGACATTGATTCTTTGTTATTTATTTTTTACTTATTAGACTGTAAGTTCTATGGAGGCAAGAATTTTCTCTTTTTCTCTGTGGTATCTCAAGCTAATAGAACAGAATCTAGAATATGATAGGTGCTTAATAAACATTTGTAGAATGAAGAATGAATGAAGTCCTTATTCTCTCTTTAGGAAAATTTATGTGGGGAGCCTAATTTAAAGTCAGCATATTTCTTAGTAACTATGGAATATGAGTTATAAAGATCGATAATCTTGGTAGCCAATATCATCAATATGATAGCATGATGCATTCTCTTAACTGATCTACTTCACAGACAGGAAACTTATTGTGGTTTAGGAAACACTTCTCCATGTGTGATATGAGAGAGACTAGACTGTTAGTGTCTATTTCTTGAACCTCGTTTTTTCTCTTCGTTTTTATACACTTTCAATTTCAAAGAGAAACAAAAGCATAAAGGAGAAAATAAAACTCTAGAATTAACCAAAGACAAGTCATTGTTAACATTTTGATTATTATCCTTTAAAATCATCTGAGATGGACTTAACATTTTGGTTTTTTTATAATGTGTGGGTCATGAGGTAAAACAAGTGTTTAAAAGTATTAGATAACTGGACAGAGTATAGAAATAGTTAGAAATAGTGGTATAAAATGTTGCTTAAATATTTAATATCCTATTCCTTATAAATGTAATATAGACCCTTATACTAAGTGTTTTCTGTTGTAGAATTATCATATTTAAAAATTTTAAATATTTCTGATTATTTGAATGTAAGAAACTAGTGTAGTTACTAATGTTAATCTAAAGAAGAGAGGTTTTAAAACCATATTAGCCTTCCCGCTGAAAAATGTCTTAATTGCATTAAATGAGAAATCTGGATTACTTTTGAAAATATTTTTAAAGTTTTAGGGTGGCCTTTTGTAAAAGAAACTTCTCTGAAGTTATTAGATCTATTTTATTGACAAAAACTCAAGTTTTTGAGAGTTTTTCATGAGTCTTTTAACATTAAGGAGTGGATGTTGGAGAAAATCTTTAAAAAATTTTCAAATTTAACTTAGAATATCATATAATTTAGTTGTAAGTTGATCGTGCCTCATACCTCATGGACTCATGGTCCAAATTTTGTGTGCTGTTACAGAATTACATTACTGTGTTTTAAATTTTCAGTGCCTTTAAGAATTACTAGGTTGTGAGAAAGAAGTGTTAGTGTTCTTGAGTGACGCTCTTCAGTGTGTCAATATGAACATGATATTCTGATATACTTGTATTGCTCAAGGGTAGCTTCTTGGGGAGAATTTAAGCTCAAAATAATTGTTATCACATGGTGATTTACACAAATCAAAAGAGACTTAAGTTACTTATGACATAATTTGAGTCCGGGTAATTATATACTAATTTCTAAACACTTCTTAGTGTTAATATTGAATGGTAAAGTCATGTTTTTGTCCTAATGTTAATAATTTCTTTGCTTGTGAAGATGTTAAACTTGTGTCCTGAGCAATGAGATAAATCCACAGATGACTGATAACAATGTTTTGTTCTGTTTAAACCTATGAAATAGTTATTAGCATTTAAGAGTATAAGATTTTATTTGGAAATCCATATTTTAAGTTTCTCTTGAGAAAGATTGGACAATATAGAGCTTTTATTCTAACATAGCACTGATTTTTACCTGAGGGCAATTTGGACAGTGTTTCAAAGAGGACTTTTGAACAGTGTCTGGAGACAGTTTAGATTTTCATGACTCATGTGTGCAGTGAGTAAAGGGCAGGGATGCTGCTGAAGCACAAAACGGCTTCCCATAACAAATTATCTGGTCCAGAAGGTCAGCGCTGAGATTGAGAAGTTCTGCAAAATAGTAATTTAATCTGAATTGAATCACACTTACTCCTTATAATTTAAGTTAGCCATATTCTTCATCCAGTTTACTTTTTTAAATTGCATGGTATCTTTACACTTTTGGTTGTATGTACCTTTCTTTAGTGTAAATTACTTTTGTGGGAATTGAAACATCTTCAAGTATTTTTTGAAAAAGTGATGAAAAATCTTAGGTTTTATTCTAATATGAAGAGTATTAGTATCAAAGATTCCTGTTATCTTCATTCTTTCAATTAATGTGAGGTTTTGCACTAAGCATTATAATAGAGAAGATAAGCAAGTACATATGCTCTAAGGATTGCTGTGTTTTGGAGAATCATTCTATTCATTTATTATTATGTAATGCTTTCTATATCCCTGATGATTTTCCTAGCTTTGAAGTCTGCTTTGTCTGAAATTATAGCCATTCCAGCTTTGTCTTCATTGTTATTGTTGCATTTCTTCTCTATCATTTTTCTTTTGGTCTGCTTGTGTTTATATTTAAAAGAATGGATTTTTTTTTTTGTTCACTGACAGTCTTGTATTTTGATGCAGTTAGAACATTACATTTCAATATGAATTAGCTGATTTAAAAGATTATTGATTATATTTGCTACTCTGCTGTGTGAGTTGAACTTGTTCTTTTTATGCCTTCTACTTTTTTCTGCCCTCTGTGACTTTAAGTATTTTGTATTTTCTCCTTAGTGTATCAATTATACATCTTTTATGTGTGTGCTTACGCACACATGCATGCATGCACTACCTGGAGTTTGTAGTATACATTTATTACTAATATAAGTCCACTTAATAGTGGATTATTCCCATTTCTCCCATCTTTCCCTTATTAATGTTGTTGTCATTTCATTTAAGTGTAAGTTGTAATCTCCCAATATATTATTGCTATTACTATTTTGAACAAAATGTTGTATGTTAGATTGATTAAAGGAAAAGAAAAGATATTCTCTTTCTACATCTATCACTTCACTTTATTATTTTCTGGTTTGCATGGTTCCTGGAGAGAAGTCTGATGTAATTCTTATTTTTGTTCTTCTATATATACGGTGATTTATCTCCCCCTCCAGCCTCTTTCAAAAAAATGTTTGTCTTTGATTTTCTGCAGCTTTATATGCCTAGGAGAAGTATAAGATGATTTTTTTTCTTTTCATTTTGAGAATCTGGGGTAGGACTTCTGCAGGCAAAGCTCATGAGTGGCAGGGCTCCACACTCCCATTTTTTCTCATATATTCCACGTGCAGTTGTGTTGTTTTTATGTGGGGGTGGGGGCTTGCGGGGGATTGAATTCGGGGACACTTGACCACTGATCGACATTCCCAGCCCTGTTTTGTATTTTATTTAGAGACAGGGTCTCAGTAATTGCTTAGTGCCTCACCATTGCTGCAGATGGCTTTGAACTTGTGATCTTCCTGCCTCAGCCTTCTAAGCTGCTGGGATTATAGGTGTGCACCACTCTGCCTGGCTCCACATGCAGTTTTCTTCAACTATTCTGCACTCTTTTCATCACCTAGTCAATTACCTTTTAAATGTAAATTTAAAGGTCCTGCCATGGTTTCTACTCCTGGTACACTCTAAATTTCTGTATTGTATTTCTCTACACTTCGGGGGTCAGAAGTTTGCCCTTTTTCCTCAAGTCTCTGAAGTAGGTAAGAGGTGTTGTGTTGATGTTCTTTTGTTCACTCCTTTGCTTGTTTTGAGGACAGGAGTGATGACTTCCAAGTTCTTTACATGTCAGGCTAGGAAACAAAAGTCAGCTGTAAGTTTATATAAAAGTTCTTTACCAAATTGAGATATTCTCCTTCTATTCCTAATTAGAGTTTGTTAAATGAATCCATTTTAATTTTTGTCAAATGCTTTCCTTCCATTAATCATCAATGATTTACTTCCTTAGACTTTGATACAGTGAATTACATTGAATGATTTTCAGATATTAAGCTGTGTTATATATCTAGAATTAATCTCACTTGATCAGGAGAAAGAGAGCTCTATATTTCCCTTTTTGTACTGCCTTTTTAATATCAAGATGATGCTACTCTTATGAATTTGGAAATGTTCACTCCTTTTTCTGTGGGTTTGTTTTCTTTTTTAAGAGATTGCATAAAATTGGTATGAATTCTTATGAAGCATTGGTAAGCCTCTAAAGAAATCACTGGATATAGGATTTCCTTTGAGAGGGAACTTTTAAATTGAGTAAAGTAAAATTTATTTAATGATTAAAGTACTACTAAGGTTTTTTTTTTTCCATCTTGCTTGAGTTTTGGTAGCTTGTAATTTGTGAGTAATTGGTCTTCTAAGTTTTTGAATTTATGATGATTAAGTTTGTAATATTTTCTTTTTGAAGCTTTAGTCATTGCTGTTTCATTGCTAATATTTATAATATGTTTTCTATTTTTTTTAAATCTAAGTCTCGCTAGAGGGCTATCAATATTGTTTTCTTCCCCTAAAGAACCAGTATTTACATTGAGTTATATAATTCTTTCCTGTTTTCAGTTGATTTGTACTCTTTTATTTCTTTTGCTTGGGCTTTTTTCCTTTTTTTCTTTGAGATAAGAATGTAATGATTTGAGAAGGCTTCTTAGTTTCTAGTATAAAAATTTAGAGCTATAGAGTTCCCTGTCAGCACTGGCTTAGCTGTGTTCCATAATTTTTTTATTGTTACAAAATATACATAAAATTTACCCTTTTAGCCATTTCGGAGTGTAGAGTTCATTGGTATTATGTATATTCACATTGTTGTGCAACCATCATCATTACCCACCTCCAGAACTTTGTCATCACCTGAGACTGAAAATCTATACCCATTAAATAAATTGCTCCTCTTTCCCTTCAGAAACTGGTAACCACTATTCTACTTTCTGTGAATTTGACTATTCCAGCTACTCGTATTAGTGGGTATATATATAATTGTCCTTTTATGTTTGGCTCATTGCACTTTGCATAATGTCTTCAAAGTTCATGTTTAGCATTATCAGAATTTCATTCTTTTAAAAAGCTGTATAATATTGCATCATTACTACATACCACATTTTGTTTAGCCATTCATTCATTGATGGACATTTGGTTAGACCCACCTGTTTGCTACTGTGAAAAATACCGTGAACATTGATATAGAAATATCTGAGTCCCTGATGCCAGTTCTTTTCAGTCTATACACAGAAATGAAATTGCGGGATTATGTTAATTGTACATTAAATTTTTGAGAAGCTACTGTATGGTTTTCTACAGCACCCGTACCATTTTATATTCCCTTTAGATATCCCCAGATTTCCAGTTTGTTCATATTTTCACCAACACTTAGTTTCTAGTTTTTTGATTGTAGTCATCCCATTTTTTTAAATATTTTTTTTTCACAATATCTATTCTGTATATTTATTTTTATGTGGTGCTCAGGATTGAACCCAGGGCCTTATACATGCTAGGTAAGTGCTCTGTCACTGAGCTACAGCCCCAGCTCCCTGTTTTGTAGTAGTAGTCATTCTAATAGGTGTGAAATGATATCTCATTGTTTTAGTGTGAATTTCCCTAATGATTAGAGATTTGAATACTTTTTCATGTGTGACCATTTATTTATTTTTTGGAGAAATATCTATTGAAGTCCTTAGTCCATTTTTAAATAGTCTTCCTTGGGGTTTTTTGGTTATATTGTTTTATTGAAGTTCTTTATATTTTCTGAATATTAATCCCTTATCTACATGATTTGCAAATATTTTCTCCCATTCTGTAGTATGAATTTTTCACTCTCTTGATAGTATTCTTTGATGCACAAAAGGTTTAATTTGATGAAATGAAATTTACTTGCATTTATAATATGTAGCTTGATAATGTGCTTCAATCTTTTAACAGAATGTACTGGGGAAATATTTTCTTTTCTATACTTTTAAAGTTCTGTTAAATTGAGAAGTCACTTTTATTTATAAAAATGTTTATGTAACATCAGAATATATGCCCTTTTTAAAGCATATATATATTTTGAGGTATACAGTCTTCCTCCATCTAAACTCCAGATGTATCTGAGCTGGGTGCAGTGGCACACGCCTGTAATCCTAGCCACTTGGGAGCCTGAAGCAGGAGGGTCAAGAGTTCAAAACCAGCTTCAACAAAAGTGAGGCCCTAAGCAACTCAGTGAGGCCCTGTCTCTAAATAAAATACAAAATAGGGCTGGGGATATGGCTCAGTGGTCTAGTGCCCCTGAGTTCAATCCCTGGTACCACCCCCACAAAAAAAGAATCTATCATTGTGCTAAATTTATTAAGAACATTAGTCAGCTTTTAAAATTTGGACCATGTCAATCAACATTTGTGGTTGAATTTGCTACTTAAATATATGATATGGAGGCTGGGATGTAGTTATTGGTAAAGTACGTTCTTAGTAGGTGTGAGACCCTGGGTTCAGTCTTCAGGACAAAAAGGAAAAAAACCTCACATGACACAGATTGCTGACGTAATCACTTACAAGCAATATTTTCATTTTATTAGATGTCATTTTGAAATAACAGTTTAAAGTTTTATGTTCAACTTTGAACTTTTTCAGAAAGAGTAATTATGATATTTTTTTCTACTAACAATCCAAGTATGTTCACTGATTTACCATTTTGAAATAAAAGTTGCCTGTATAATATTATATTTACATTTATATTTAAAAATCATAAAATTTCCTCCCTTGCTTGTATTACCTGATATGATTTAATAATGCTTATTAAATTATTATGTTGGTCAATTTACAGGTGAATTATGTAACCTCATTACGCTGGATGTAGCTCACAATCAACTTGAACATCTTCCAAAGGAGATTGGAAACTGCACACAGATAACCAACCTTGACTTGCAGCACAATGAACTGCTAGACCTCCCAGATACTATAGGTATGAGAGAAGAAAGAAGATATTGATGTTTTATTTATAGCTATCTAGATATTTAAAGGATTATTTTTATCCATTTTGGTAACAAAAATTAGAAATTATGAAAGTAGTATATAAGTAAGTACTAGTACTTTTAAGACTGTATTTGAAATCTTTTCCATTTCTTGACGAGAAAATTTTAGGAAATGAACTCAGATTATAAAAAATATTAAATAGCATATACATATTCTACTATAGCTTATTATAAAATGCTGGAGTTTTGGTTTTGTTATTTCAGAATGTTACATGGAGGAGGTCACTTCTTCGCTAAAGTAGGCCATGCTGAAAAATAAAGCCATTGATGTTAAGTTTTTAAACATGGCCAGTATAGTTTAAAGGTTGCTCCTTTGTAATGTTGGGGGTGATAAGAAAAGAGATGTCTTGAAGTGCAAAATATGTCTTGAAGACTTCATCACACTGCAGAAAGTTTGAGCTGACCATGATAATGTTCTGTATTTATATAGTCTTAGTAGAAATTTATGGGCTTTTGAAAAAACAGAATAAGTATTTTTAAAAATTATAATGGCTTTTTAGTTATTTGTGTAATATAAGAATAGTATACTGCTTATTTAGCAAATTATCATTTAATTTGTATAAGTTTAATAAATAATTTTTCAGAGATGCTATTACTGAATTGTTTGAGACTTAGGATGGTCTTTCTTCAGGAGGATTTTTGTTTGCCTGTGGTTGGTACGTAGGGGGACCACTATAATCAATCCGTTCATGGCCTGAGATTTTTCTGATTCATTAGGTGGTACAAAGGTTTGTTACAGAGTATTGGAAGACTGTTTTATCTCTAGTTTACCTTTATTAGTAGGGTACAGCATGATGGGTCCCATTCCTGTCAGGTCCTAGATTTGACTCTTGCCAGAAACTTAGCCTGTTAGCCCAGGTTAGAAAAGTGCTCTCAAAATCTTTATAGTCTTTTGTTTGTTTATGTTGTCTGATATTTAGTTCTTGTTAGCTATCTAATTTTTATTTTGGAAGATGGTTTCTAGAGTTTTTTTAATGGGATGGTTTGATTACCCCTGCCCCCAAGGAAATTGTTAAGGAATTTTAAAATCCGGTTATGTGAGACAACATCTGGTTATGCGTATATAAAAGCTTGCTGAGACTTAGTTATAATTATTATCCATTGTGAACCTATGCTTTCCTGAATTCTTGTCATGACTGTTTCTGTCATATTCTTATTTGTAGTGGTAACAGGTTAACTATTCTGGTTTACTTAATTGAATGCTTCTCTGAAAGGCAAGATCATCTGTAACACTTAATGAATTATTCTTATAGCCATAGTGAATATTCTGCCAAATTTCCTATATGAGATTAATGTTCATGGTTCAATATAATAGGAACCAAGAACAACAATTTCTTAATTTTTTTTTCTTCAAAATCTATTGAAATGGCCATGATGAACAAAGAGGTGATCCTGGAAGAAACAAAGAATAGAAAGAATATGTATTATATTCATAAAACAGACTGATTAAGAAAGGAAACAATGAATAAAAGTTTTAGAAATATGCTTGCTAAATCAAATTCAGTGGAAATGCTGTATAATAAGTGAACACAAAGATCAAAGATAGTGATATGTAGGATAAAGTAGAAGTTCTCTCAAATCTATAACAGAAAGATGGGAATATATGTAAGAAAAGTGAAAAGTTATGAGAAAGACAACTAGACATTCTAGAAAGAAAGAAAAAATACTGGTATAATCCAATGAACAATTTTATACTAGACTTATTTCCTAAACTTGATTAAAACCCAGATAATAAAGATAATTGTTTTCCAAGAAGAAATAATGAAGAAAAGTACTTTTAGTAAAAGTTTTAAAAATCAGATTCATTGACTTGTTTGCCATAATAATGTTATAGAACCTGTCTTTGTTTAGTTTTGGTTTCAGGGTAATGCTGTCCAACATACAGTAAGTTGGGAATGCTCCTTCTCTTCCATTTTTGGAACAGTTTATATGAAATTGATATTATTTACATCCTACTATTGATAACTCCTCACCCAGACATCCTCATTGGTGAATTTTTTTTTGAATGCTTTTTAAAGCAATTCAAATTTCTTTAAAGGTTTTGGGCTATTCAGGTTATCACTTTCTTCTTGAGTAAACTTGGTCGCGCGCGCGCGTGTGTGTGTGTGTGTGTGTGTATGTAAGGATATGTTAATTTCATTTGAGTTGTTATTAAAGGCATGAAGTTTATAACATTTTCTTATATTTAATATCTACAGAATCTGTAGTTATGCCACCTCTCTCATTCTTGATATTAGTAAATTGTATTTTCTCCCCCTCCCAGTATTCTGATTAAAGGTCTGTCAGTTTTATTGCTCCTCTCAAGGTTTTGATTTTTTTCCTATATTTGTTCATTGATTTCCATTTTGAATTTTATTATTTTCTTTCATCTGCTCACTCTGAATTTTATTTGCTGTTTTTTCTAATTCCTCATGGAAGGAGCTTGAGGTCATTGAGTCTTCCTTCTCTTTTCATAAAGATACTTGGTGCTATAACTTTCTCTTCAGGTTAGCATCTCACAAATTCTGATATGCAATGTGTTCCTTCTTTCTGTTACTAATTTCTAATTTTATTCCATGTGGGGAAGAACACAACCTTGTGTCTTGAATCCTTTTTAATGTATTGAAACTTTATGATGCAGTATGTGGTCTGTCTTGTTAAATATTCTGTGTGCAATTGAATGTATATTCTACTTTTAATGAATGTGGGGTTTTGTAAATGTCAGTCATGTACCATTGTGCAGATGAGGTAACCAGTGAATTTTATTTCCTTCGTTTTGGGGGTCTATTTTCCTTCTAATTTTTTTTTAATAGTGTCTGGACAAGTAACATACACTATTGTGCTAATTCCTAATCTTCATTTTTATTTTAGTCTTAATGTTCATCAGCAGTATTGTTGCCATAGTTGCTGTAGTCAATATTTATATGGTTTAAGTTAATCTTCTAGTTTCTTCAAACATAGTAAATGGGAACAGTAGTGTCCCTGTTGTGTTTGTAGCCTTTTTACTTGAGCAGATTGAATGGGTATAAAATCACTGGATTTGACTTCCTTTTCTTGAGGATGTTAGTAGAACTAAGAGGTAGTTTTATTGTCTTTTGGAATTGAATGATCAAAACTATGAGGTCAGTCCATTTTTTTTCTCATTATAAATGACTTAATCTTTTTGCCTGGCCACTCAAAGTGTTGTTCTTTATTTCTGAAATTAAAAACTAGATTTTATTTCTCAGTGTTGTGGTTCCAAGGTTACATTTCCCTAGTATGCTCTGGACCAACTCAACATATATGTGTAATTTTTATTTCAGTATAGATTTTGAATATAAAGTGATATATTTAATTTGTTATGTTTTTATGTTGAAACTATGTCTTTATTTTGAACAACCAGCTAATTAAGATGGTAAAGGAAAAAATATTTAATCTTAGCATGATAACTTCCATCAAATGTCATTTTCAGAAAATAACTTTTTTTTTTTTAATAAAATCCAAAAATCTTGCTTTGTTTCTGAAAGAAAAGCAAAATGTTGCTTTACTACTTTTGCAGATCAGAAAGGAGAAACAAAATTTAAGATACTCAAGTTTAAGTTAGGTTCTTCTCATTGGTGCTTAGTCACTGTGTATTTCTATTCCTCTTTCCACATTTTTTATTAGTGTATTTTAGTTGTACATAATGATGGCATTTGTTGTTACATATTCCAGTTATCACTACCCAGCACTTCTAGTCTGCCACACCCTGATCCCTCTCTTCTATTGATCTCCCATTGATTTTCATTAGATCCTCTTCCCCCCACCTCCTTTTCTTTTCTCTTTTAGCTTCCACAGATGAAAGAAAATATACAACCTTGGACCTTTTGAATTAACATAGTGGTCTCAAGTTTCATCCATTTCTTGCAAATGATATATTTTATTCTTCTTTATGAATGAATAAAACTCCATTGTGAATATGTACCACATTTCCTTTATCCATTCATCTGTTGATGAACACCTAGACTAGTTCCACAGTTTGGCTATGAAATGTGCTGACTATAAATATGGTTATGCCTGGATCATACATTAAAGTATGATGAATTTCTTTTGGAAAAATACTGAGGAGTATTGTATACCTGGGTCATATGGTATCTTAATGCCTAGTTTTTTGAGGAACCTATATATTGATTTCCATAGTGGTTGTACTAATCTACAATCCTAACAGTGTAAAAGTTTCTTTTTCTCCACATCTTCTCCAGCATTTATCATTGTTTATATATTTTTTTTAAGAGAGAGAGAATGAATCTTTTTTTGTAGATGGACACAACACAATGCCTTTATTTTACATGTTGCTGAGAATCGAATCCGGGTCCCGCCCGTGCTAGGCGAGTGCTCTACCACTGAGCCACAATCCCAGCCCCTCATTGTTTGTATTCTTGATGACCGCTTTTTTGGAGTTTTTATTGTTGTTTTAGAAATTGAATCCAAGGGCACTTTTACCACTCAGCTACATCTCCTTCCATTTTTTATTTTGAGATGGGTCTCAATAAGTTAATGAGGCTGACCTGGAACTTGTGAATCTCCCATCTCAGCCTTCAGAGTTGCTGGGATTACAGGTGTGCACTACTGCACCTGGCTGTGACTGCCATGAGATGAAATCTCTATGTAGTTTTGTTTTGCATTTCCCTAATTGTTAATGATGTTAAACATTTTTTTCCTGTATTTTGTTAGTTATTGAGAAGTGTCTGTTTTTATTTAATTGGGTTATTCGTTTTTTTGTTGTTGTTGTCTGAATTCTTGGGCTGGGGATGTGGCTCAAACGGTAGCGTGCTCGCCTGGCATGTGTGCGGCCCGGCTTCGATTCTCAGCACCATATACAAACAAAGATGTTATGTCCGCCGAAAACTAAAAACTAAATAAATAAATAAATTCTCTCAAAAAAAACTAAAAAATAAATATTAAAAAATTCTCTCTAAAAAAAAAAGTTGTTTGAATCCTCTTTCAGAAGGATAGCAAAGATTTTCTTCCATTTATGGTCTTTCTCTCGTCACATTCTTAATTGTTGCCCTTACTGTGCAGAAGCTTTTTAATTTGATGCTTTCCCATTTATTAATTCTTTGCATTATTTCCTAAGTTATTGGGGTTCTATTGAGAAAGTCTTTGCCTGTGTCTAAAAGCTGGCTTGTTGACCCTATCTTTTCTTCTAGGAGTTGCATAGTTTCCGGTCTAATTCTGAAGTCTTTGACCCACTTTGAATTGGTTATTGTGTAGGGGAAGAGATAAGGGGCTAAATTCATTCATCTACATAGGGATAACCAGTTTTCCCAGCACCATTTGTTAAAGAGGTTATCTTTTCTCCAGTGCATGTTTTTGGCACCTTTTGTCAAGGATCAGATGACTGTGGGTTTGTCTCTGTCTTCTGTTCTTTACCATTGGTCTGTGTGTCTGTTTTTATGCCAATATTTTTCAGTTTTTGTTATTGTAGCTCTGTAGTATAATTTGAAGTCAGGTATTGTGGTGCCTCCAGCATTGCTTTTTTGCTTAGAATTGCTTTGGCTGTTCTGGGTCTTTTATTCTTCCAAATGAATTTTAGTACTTTTTTTTTTTTTTCCTAGTTCCGTGACGAATGTCATTGGAATTTTGATGGGGTTGCATTGAATCTGTATTCTGCTTTTGGTAGTATGATTATTTTAACAATATCCTGTCTATCCATGAAGATAGAGAATCTTTTCTGAGGTCTTCTTCAATTTCTTTCTTAAGTGTTCCATAATTTTTATTGTAGATCTTTTACTCCCTTGGTTAGATTTATTCCTAGGTTGTTTGGTTAGGTTTTTGTTGTTTGCAAATGGAATTGTTCTCTGATTTTTCCCCCCTCTGTGGATTCATTGTTGCTATTTAGGAAAGCCATTGATTTTTTATTTTTTTAATGTTGGTTTTGTAACCTGCTACTTTGCCAAATTTGTTTATTAGCTCTGGCAATCTTCTGGTGGAGTTTTAGGATCATCTAAGTATAGGCACTATGTATTCCTTAGAATAAGGTGGATCCTAGACACTATTGGTTTTTGAGTTTATCAAGCAAATTCGAGCCTCAAGGTCTTTTTATGTATTGTATCTCCGCTTAAACCTCCATTCTCCTAAATATTGATATAACTTTTTTACTCATTCAGTCGATCAAATGAATTTATGGGACGTGGTCAGCAATCTACCCTCTCATTTCTAACAGTTTATATTTTTGTGTGTGTATTTGTATCCTTATTAAATAATAATCTATGGATGATACAGTTAGAGCACTAAAATGAAAAGTTTTGGTACACAGAAAGCATCTAATTTTAATCCATAGCCATTTGATTTCATCATATATTGAAAATCTGACAGAATAAGAAATGATATTGGATGGTAAAATCTCCGAGAAAGTAGGACTAGGGTTCTTTGGATTCACTTCCTTTGACAAAGGGTAACTTCTTCTCTGTCTTGGTTTTCTTAATCATTCTGTATTTCTTTTTTTAATTAAAAGTAATTCTTCTGAGTTTATATTACAAATATGAAAACATTTATCTTCATTATTAATATCTTAAAATTAAGATGTTATCAAAACAACATGTGCCTCATGTCTAGCATATGCATGGTCAGATTGTTTTGGAAATCAATAAGAATAGAAACATTAACAATAAGAAATTTTTAAGTAATATTGTACTTATTTTATATCTTTTGATAGTGGTCAGCAAATAGAGTATTATTGTTATTTTGAGTAAAGGTAGTTAATAAATACTATTTTTTGAAATTTTTTATGATATCAGTCATTTCTCATTTACCACGTTTATTAGAATAATTTTTTTTTCTTTTTTAATCATTTTTATCCCCAGGATTATGTAGCAGAAGGCTCAGGTTTGGTGAGGATTTGAACCTTTGAATCTTGATCTGTTTTACATCTCAGCAGTCTTGATTGACTTTTGAGATTCTCCCTTTCACCTGTTGGAGAAAAGTGATTCACCTGAAATAGTATTGGCAAACTTGATAGGAATATGTTTCTCTTGATACTGTTTCTCCCTCTCTGCTTCCAGCCTAGTTCTTCAAAAGTATAACTTAATATGAAAAAATAAATACCCAACTCCTGTCTTAGAGAGTTGATGCTAGTCAGAGAGCAGCTGCCATACTATTTTTCCCCTTGGGCTAAAGAATGTTGCCATGAACTCACAACTGAAAAATCATATCTTTTATCACCTTATAATCACTTTTCTAAAAATTACTATTTCCATAACTTTCATTGTCTCTTTTCATTGTAAGTGTACCAGAACGTTTTAACACCCTTTTCATTATTCATCAGTACTCCTAAAGTAACTATCATTCCTTGGCAACAGTCTCTGCCATTTACTTCCAGTTTGAGCAGTGCCAGGATTACTGAGAGCTCATAGTATGTAGGAAATGGGGAGGGGCAGCTTGTTGCAGTTAACTAAGTATGCTTTTAAGCACTCTCTTACTTTTCTGATTTAGCCATTAGTTCACCCTGTTGAAGAATAAAAAGTACATTCTTTCGTATAAATATTTTGTAAGTCAAGAGTTAACTATGAATGGGCAAAATTATTACAAGACATTTTGATTCAGACTGAACCTGATATCCTTAAATGTTTCTGGAATTTCTGGTGGTTTTATGACATCTTGGAGACTAAGGGTCTGAAGTAGGAGAAATATTTTACTTTCTTGTTTTGTATCAAAATTAGATAAAGAGAAATAGGCAACAAAACCTTGCCTTCAAGGAAAGTTCACAAAGGTCCTTTTTTGTTGCAGTGGGCTCTGAAAAATTGTTGTAGTATTATGTAAGTAGAGTTTTAGGTAATTGTAATGTAGCTTATGTAGCTTATTTAACAACTTTACTAGTTTTCTTTTTAATGATAGTTTTCTTTTTCTTTCCTTTTTTTTTTTTTTTTTTGACTTGAGTTTTTGGTGACTTCGATTTGCTTTTTTTTTTTTTTCTTCCAGTTTGTTTACAGGGTGGGAAAAGATATTTTTGTCATTTCATCTTTAGAACTGTGTTCTTTCTACTAATTTTTTGCTGCTTTGTTAAATAAGATCAAGAAGACTTAAGTTAGTCTTACTCAAAAGTTAACACTTGATTAACTAAAAGGTGCTGATTAGGTGCTTTCCATTTCAGCAAATATAATTTTAATTCATAGCCATTTGATTTCACCATATTTTGAAAATCTGACAGCATAAGAAAGCAAGCTGTCAAAGTTAAGCAAACTGCCAGGGATTGACAGTGATTACCCTACATTTATTTGTAGAAGCTCAGCAATAGTGATTTTATTTCTTAGTTGCAATGACTATATCTTGATTTCTAGGTTGCAATTTAGCTTATTGTTAAAACCACCCATTGAAAGAAATTAGAGACAAACCACTGTAGAGGGAAAATTATAATGTCCAACTTGGGATGTCACTTTTTTTCCTGGTGTAAGAGTTTTGCTATTTCATCCTTAATTTTTTTTAACTTATTTTGTTGAGAGTAATGGATTTTGGCATAATTGTACATGACGCTTTGAATATGCCATGCTATAAAGTAAGTGATAAGGCAAGGGCAAATGTGATTTTCTCCATCAAGATTGCTCTCTCATAGATAACATTTTATAAAATTTTATAAAATGTAGCTCCTTCCCACTCCCCTGAAAAGGAAAATGAAAAAAATTAGATTCAGGAAAGATGGAGGTACCATTTTTGGTACTAAATAATAGCAAGTAGCAATTTTACAACATCTGCTTTATTTGGTCATTTTTAAATGCTAGGAATCTTCTGATTCTCGAAACAAGATTTGGTTTTGAAAAAGAAATTTCAAGAATTTGGTTCTATTTACTGGGCTTTTGAGTTGATAAACATGTAGGATTTGATTTGATTACTAACCTTTGTTACCACAAGGTTTTTCGATTCAGTGAAAGAAAAAAAAATTACATTCATGTCCTGTTCTGCGGTAAAAAGTGGATGAGACATATCAGTTGGTAAAGCAAAATTATGGGGTCTTTCCACTATTAATAAGCATTTTATTCTTATGGCAAACTCCAAAGAGACCTTGGTGACTGCTTTCAGCCATTATATTACATTCTATCATGTTTCTACCACAGGGAAAACAGTGGTATGAAGAAGAGAAAGGGAGGGCTTGTACATTTCTGGTTCATTTTTTAAGGTTGGCTGCCTGTTTTTATCTTCAAATATGTACAAATTAAAATTTTGTTAGAAGATTTTGAAGTTTTAAACATTATGCATATTGATCTTACAAATTAATGGGTTTCACTGTAACATTTCCATAGGTGAATATATGTTGCTTTAATTATATTCACCCATCCCTGCTATCCTCTCTTACTTCCCCCCTTCTTCTCCACTTCCCCAGGGTCCCTTCCCCTTCGCTTTCTCTTGTAATTCCTCTTCTACTTTTTTGGTTCTTGTCAGTTTTCACATATGAGAGAAAACGTGCGTACTTATCTTTCCCTGTCTGGCTTATTTCACTTATTATAACTTCCAGTTCCATACATTTTCCTGGAAATGACATGATTTTTCTTTATGACCGAATAATATTCCATTATATATTTGTACCATATTTTCTTCATCTTCTCATCAGTTGACAGGCACATAGGCTGATTCTATATCTTGGCTATTGTGAATAGTGCTGCAATAAAGACAGTTGTGCCGCTGTCTCTTGTATGCTGGTTATACACCCAGGAATGGTGTAACTGGATCCTAATATCTCAAATTTTAGATTTAAGAATCTTAACACTATTTTCCATGGTGACAGTACTGGTTCATTCACATTCTTACCAACAGTAAGGGTTCCTTTTTCCTTCATGTGTTGCCAACATTAGGGCCTGTGGATTTTTGTTTCCTTTTTTTTTTTTTTTTTTATTATAGCCATGCTGAATTGGGTGAGATGGAATGTCAAGATAGTTTTGATTTGCATGTCTATGATGGCTAAAAATTATCATATTTATTAATCGGTACTTTGTACTTCTTTTTTTTTTTTAAAGAGAGTGAGAGAGGAGAGAGAGAGAATTTTTAATATTTATTTTTTAGTTCTCGGCGGACACAACATCTTTGTTGGTATGTGGTGCTGAGGATCAAACCCGGGCCGCATGCATGCCAGGCGAGCGTGCTACCGCTTGAGCCACATCCCCAGCCCTACTTTGTACTTCTTTAGGGAGTGTCTGTTCAGATTATTTGCCCATTTCATTTTCCTTTTTTTAAATTAGAGCATTATAATTTACATAGTAGTTGGGTTCATTTTGACAAAATCATACATGCATGCAATTTGATTTACTCCATTACACCCCTTTTCCTTGCTCTTTTTTCTCCCTTCTTTCCTTCTACCTATTCTCCTTCCTATACTGATCTTCCTTTCACCTATTTATTTTTGATTGGTGCTTTCTTCATATAAAGATGGAATTACCTGTGATTTTGTTAATTTCATTCCACATTTCCTCTCCCTTTCTGTCCGTCCTCCCTCTCTCCTTCTTGATCTCCTCCTACTTCACTGGTTTTCCCTAATCTCTGTTATCTAATCCCTACCCTTTTTTCCCCCTTATTTTGATCGAGCTTCCCAGTATGAAAGAAAACATTTGACCCTTAATTTTCTGAGTCTGGCTTATTTCACTGAGCATGATGTTCTTCATTTCTTCAACTTACTGGCAAATGCCATAATTTCATTCTTCTTTACGGCTGAGTAAAATTCCATTGTGTGAATGTATCTCATTATCTTAATCCATTCATCCATTGACCGACATCTGAGCTGGTTTCATAATTTGGTTTTTGTGAATTGTGCTCCTATAAACATTGATGTGGCTATACTGCTATAGTATGTTGATTTTTAGTTTGCATAAATACCAGTGAGTGGAATAGCTGGATCTTGTGGTGGTTCCACTCCTAGTTTTTTTTGAGGAAAATTCATATTGCTTTTCAAAGTGGTTTTGAGTGGTTGTACTAATTTGCAGTACCATCAACAATGTGTAAGTGTGTCTTTTTCCTCACATTCCTGCTATCATTTATTATTTGTATTCCTTTTTTTACAAAAATATTTTTAGTTGTAGATGGACAAGATAACCTTTATTTTTTTTAATGTGGTACTGGTGATTGAACCGAGTACCTCACACATGCTATGCAAGCATTCTACCACTGAGCCACAATCCCAGCCATATTATTTGTATTCTTGATAATTGTCATTCGGAAGTGAGATGAAATCTTAGTATAGTTTTAATTTGCATTTCCCTGATTGCTGGAGATGTTGAATTTTTTTCATACTTTTTTGGGCCATTTTTGTTTCTTTTGAAAAATGTCTGTTCTTTTGCCCATTTTTAAAAATTATATTATTTTGATGTTTTGAGTTTTTTTTAAAAATGTATTCTGGATATTAAACTTTTGTCAGATCAATAACAAAGATCTTCTCTCATTATGTAGTTTCTCTGTAGTTTGCTGAATTTTTTTTATATACTTCTGTTTGATAATTCTTGCTTTTATTTCCTAATCTATTATGAGTTCTCTTCAGGAAATCATTGCTGGTGCATATATTTTGAAGTGTTTTCCATACATTTTCCTTTAATTGTTTCAAGGTTTTGGGGTGTTACATTAAGGCCTTTGATCCATTTGGAGTTAATTTTTTGTGCAGGGTGAGGTGTTAGAGACCTAGTTTCATTCTTTCATATTTTGATATACAGTTTTTTCACACCATTTCTTGAGGAGACTCTTTGTGCCAATGCATGCTCTTGGCACCTTTGTGGAGAATCAGATGGCTATAGATGTGTGTTAGTGTCTTCTGCTCCATTGATTTAGCTGGCTGTTTTTAATGCTAATACCATGCTGATTTTATTACTCCAGTGTGATGTAGTTATATTTTGAAATCGGGTAGTGATGATTCCAGCCTCAACAAAATCCACAAAATTTTACTTTGACTATGCAAGGTATTTTGTGGTACCATTAAACTTTGGGATTGTTTTTTCTATTTCTATGAAAAATGACATTGGTATATTATTGAGGATTACATGGAATTTGTAGATTACTTTTAACAGTATTATTTTTTTCTATTCATGAACGTGGAAGGTGTTTCCATATGCTAGTGTCATCCTTGATTTCTTCCTTCAGTGTTTTATAATTTTCATCATAGAGGTCTTTCATCTCCTTGGTTAGGTTTATTCATAGGTATTTTGTGGATTTTGTTGAGGCTATTGTTGAGACTACTATACTCATGAATACTGTACTATACTGAATGAGTGGAGGAGATTGGATGCCCTTATCTCATTCTTGATTTTAGAGGAAATGCTTTCAGTTTTTCCCCATTTAGAATGATTTTGGCTATAGTTTTTCTGTATGTGGACTTTATTATGTTGAGGTATTATCTTTCTATATGTAATTTTTTTCAGGATTTTTATCATGAAGGGATGTTGAACTTTAAAAAGACCTTTCTGCCTCATAGAGATGATCCTGTAATTTTTAATTCTCTTTATGTGCTGTATTATGTTTATTAACATGTATATTTCAAACCATCTTTGCATCCTTGGAATGAAACCAACTTCATCCTGCTGTATGATCTTGTTAATGTGTTGTTGAATTTGCAAGTATTTTCTTGAGTTTTTTTGTATCTATGCTGGTCAGGAGTATTGGTTTATAGTTGTCTTTTTTGTTGCCCTTTTTTTTTTTTTTTTTTTTTTTTTTTTGGTAGCAGGGTAATGTTGACTGTATGGAATTAGTTTGGAAGGTTTTTGTCCTTTCTATTTAAGGGAATAATTTGAAGAACACTGTTGATAGTTCTTTAAAGTTTGGTAAAATTCAGCAGTAAGTCTGTCGAGTCCTAAATTTTCTTTGTTGGGAGATATTTGATTACCACCTCAGTCTCATTGTTATTGATCACCTTTGATTTTTATATCTCCTTGGTTCAATTTTCACAGGTCTTATGTCTGTTTTTATTTAGATGATTTCTTTATTGGTAAGAGTGTCACATTGAAGTCACACAATGTTTTTTGAATTGGAGCTTCCTTTATGTCAGTAGTATTTGCTTATAAAATTGGGAAATTTGGTGCCCTGACTTCTCTGTGGATTATTTACTTTACCGATGTGTAGTGAATTTCTTGTATCATCTGACTTACTTTGACCTCCCATCTATTTTGTTGGCTATGAGTATAGCTGCTTCTTGCTTTCAGATGCCATTTGTTTAGAATATCATTTTCTATCCTTTGACTTTCAATCTGTGTATGTCTTTTCTAGTGATGTGAGTTTCTTCCAGGCAGCAGATTATTGGATCTTTTAATGCTGTAGTCAATCTGCCTCTTTTAATTGGGGAATTAAGACCATTTATAGTCAGGATTATTATTACAAGGTATATATAAATCCTGTCATTTTGTTGTATGTCTTTAGTTGTTTTGAATAGTCTATTTTTCCTTCATTCATCTTAAAGTTTTGATGGTTTACTAAATTATTCATGTTTGGTTCTTTTTAAAAAAATTTTTTAAATTTATATATGACAGAATGCATTGCAATTCTTATTACACGTATAGAGCACAATTTTTCATATCTCTGGTTGTATACAAAGTATTTTGCACCAATTTGTGTCTTCATACCTGTACATGATCATCACATTCTACCATCCTTGCTAATCCCCTGCCCCCTCCTCTTCCCTCCCACTCCTCTTCCCTCCCACTCCTCTTCCCTATCTAGAGTTCATCTATTCCTCCCATGCTCCCCCTCCCTACCCCACTATGAGGCAGCCTCCTTATATCAGAGAAAACATTCAGCATTTGTTTTTGGGGGGGATTGGCTAACTTCACTTAGCATTATCTTCTCTAACGTCATCCATTTACCTGCAGATGCCATGATTTTATTCTTTTATTGCTGAGTAATATAGTCCATTCATCTATTAAAGGGCATCTAGGTTGGTTCCACAGTTTAGCTCTTATGAATTGTGCTGCTATAAACATTGATGTGGCTGTGTCCCTGTAGTATGATGTTTTTAAAAGTCCTTTGGGTATAGACCGAGGAGAGGGATAGCTGGGTCAAATGGTGGTTCCATTCCAAGTTTTCCAAGAAATCTCCATACTGCTTTCCATATTGCTGCACCAATTTGCAGTCCCACTAGCAGTGTATGAGCATACCTTTTCCCCCATATCCTCACCAACACTTATTGTTGTTTGTATGCATAATAGCTCATTCTGACTGGAGTGAGATGAAACCTTAGAGTGGTTTTGATTTGCATTTCTCTAATTGCTACTGATAATGAACATTTTTTTCATGTATTTGTTGATTGATTGTACATCATCTTCTGAGATGTGTCTGTTCAAGTCCTTGGCCCTTCTATTGTTTGGGTTATTTGGGTTTTTTTTTTTTTTTTTAGTGCTTAGCTTTTTGAGTTCTTCATATACCCTATAGATTAGTGTTCTATTTGATGTGTGAGGGGTAAAGATTTCCTCCCAAGATGTAGGCTCTCTATTGACCTCACAGATTGTTTCTTTTGCTGAGAAGAAACTTTTTAGTTTGAGTCCATCCCATTTATTGATTCTTGATTTTAATTCTTGTGCTATAGGAGTCTTATTAAGGAAGTTGGGGCCTAATCTCACATGATGGAGATTAGGGCCTACTTTTTCTTCTCTTAGGTGCAGGGTCTCTGGTTTTAAATTTGTAAGTCCTTTGTCCATTTTGAGTTGAGTTTTGTGCATGGTGAGAGAGAGGGGTTTAATTTCATTTTGTTGCATATGGATTTCCAGTTTTCCCAGCACCATTTGTTGAAGAGGCTATCTTTTCTCCATTGCATGTTCTTGGCACCTTTGTCTAATATAAGATAATTGTAGTTTTGTGGGTTAGTCTCTGTGTCCTCTGTTCTGTAACATTGGTCTACCAGTCTGTTTTGGTGCCAGTACCATGCTGTTTTTGTTCCTATTGCTCTGTAGTGTAGTTTGAATTCTGGTATAGAGATACCACCTGCTTTACTCTTCCTGCTTAGGATTGCTTTAGCTATTTTGAGTCTCTTATTTTTCCAGATGAATTTCATGATTGCTTTATCTATTTCTATGAGGAATGTCATTGGAATTTTGACTGGAATTGCATTAAATCTGTGTAGTGTTTTTTGGAAGTATGGTCATTTTGATAATAGTAATTCTGCCTATCTAAGAACAAGGTAGATCTTTCATCTTCTAAGGTCCTCTTTGATTTCTTTAGGGTTCTGTAATTTTCATTATATAGATCTTTCACCTCTTTAATTAAGTTGATTCCCAAGTATTTTTTTTTGAGGCTATTGAAAATGGGGTGAAATATGATATGTCAAGAACTATGCAATGTTTTGAACAACCAATAATAAAAATTTTAAAAAAAGAATTTATTCCTTTCTATTGTTTAGCTCAGAGGTATAAATGTATCACGGTTTGCTTAACTATTTGCCATTTTAGAATCATTTGATTGTTTCCAGTTATGGGATATTATAAATCTGCTATCAAAAGAAAATGGGGTGATTCTCCTTGTTTCCCTTTCTGTGGATTTGTCACTGATATACAGAAATGCCTTTGATTTATGGGTGTTGATTTTATATCCTGCTACTTTGCTGAATTCATTTATTAGTTCTAGAAGTTTTCTGGTGGAACTTTTAGGGTCTTATAGAATCATATCGTCAGCAAATAGTGCCAATTTGAGTTCTTCTTTTCCTGTGTGTAACCCTTTAATTTCTTTCGTCTAATTGCTCTGACCAGTGTTTCAAGAATCATTAAATAGAAGTGGTGAAAGAGGGCATCCCTGTCTTGCTCCAGCTTTTAGAGGGAATGCCTTCAATTTTTTTTCCGTGTAGAATGATGTTGCCCTGGGGTTTAGCATAGATAGCCTTTATGATGTTGAGATATGTTCCTGTTATCCCTAGTTTTTCTAGTGTTTTGAACATAAAGAAGTGCTGTATTTTGTCAAATGCTTTTCCTGCGTCTATTGAGATGATCATGTGATTCTTATTTTTAAGTCTATTGATGTGATGAATTACATTTATTGATTTCCACATGTTAAACCAATCTTGCATTCCTGGGATGAATCCCACTTGATCGTGGTGCACCATCTTTTTGATATGTTTTTGTATTTGATTTGCCAGAATTTTATTGAATTTTTGCATCTATGTTCATTAGAGATATTGGTCTGAAGTTTTTGTTTTGTTTTGTTTTTTTTATATATCTCTGCCTGGTTTTGGAATCAGAGTGATATTGGCCTCATAAAATGAGTTTGGAAGTGCTGCCTCTTTTTCTATTATTTGAAATAAATTGGAGAGTATTGGTATTAGTTCTTCTTTAAAGGTCTTATAGAACTCGGCTGTATCCGTCCGGTCCTGGGCTTTTCTTGGTTGGTAGACTTTTGATGGTGTCTGTTATTTTGTCACTTGAAATTGATCTGTTTAAATTGTGTATATCATTCTGATTCAATTTGGCCAAATTATATGACTCTAGAAATTTGTCGATGTCTTCGATATTTTCTATTTTTTTGGAGTACAGGTTTTCAAAATAATTTCTAATTATCTTCTGTATTTCTGTAGTGTCCGTTGTGATATTTCCTTTTTCATCACGTATGTTAGTGATTTTTCTCTTGTTCCCTTCGTTAGCATGGCTAAGGGTCTGTCAATTTTATTATTTCAGAGAATCGACTTTTCTGTCAAGTTTTTCAATTGTGTCTTTTGTTTCAATTTCATAATTTCATCTCTGATTTTAATTACTTTCTGTCTTTTTGCTGCTTTTGATATGGATTTGTTCTTTTTCTAGGGCTTTGAGATGTAGTGTTAAGTCATTTATTTGTTGACTACTTTTTCTTTTAAGGAATGAACGCCATGTAATGAACGTTCCTCTGAGAACTGCTTTCATAGTGGCCCAGAGATTTTGATATGTTGTATCTGTGTTTTCATTCACCTCTAAATTTTTTTAATCTCCTCCTTGATGTTTTCTGTAACCCATTTTTTATTCAGTAGCATATTATTTAGTCTCCAGGTGTTGGAGTGGATTTTGTTTCCTATTTTATCATTGATTTCTAATTTCATTCCATTATGATTTGATAGAATGCAGGGTAGTATCTCTACTTTTTTTATATTTGCTAAGAGATGCTTTGTGATATAGTATATGGTCTATTTTAGAGAAGGATCCATGTGCTGCTGAGAAGAAAGTATATTCTCTCCTTGAAGGATGGAATTTTCTATATATGTCAGTTAAATCTAAGTTATTTATTGTATTATTGAGTTCTATAGTTTCTTTGTTCAACTTTTGTTTGGAAGATCTATCTAGTGATGAAAGAGGTATGTTAAAGTCACCCAAAATTATTGTATTATAGTCTATTTGACTCTTGAACTTGAGAAGAATTTGTTTGAACATAGCTGCTCTGTTGTTTGGAGCATATATATTTATAATTGTTAAGTCTTGTTGGTGTATGGTTCCCTGGAGTAGTATGTAGTGTCTTCCTTTATCCATTTTGATTGATTTTACTTTGAAGTCTACTTGATATGAGGATGGAAACCCCTGCTTGCTTCCATGGTCCATGTGAGTGGTATGACTTTTTTCCAACCCTTCACCTTCAGTCTGTGCGTGTCTTTTTCTATGAGATGAGTCTCTTGGAGGTAGCATATTGTTGGGTCTTTTTTTTAAAAAAAATCCAATCTGCTAGTCTGTCTTTTGATTCGTCACTTTAGGCTGTTAACATTCAGGGTTATTATTGAGACATGATTTGTATTCCCAGCCATTTTTGTTTATTTTTGGTATTTAATGTGACTTGGTTTGTCCTCTGATTAGATTTTCCTTTAGTGTAATCCCTGTACTGATTTTCATCATTGTTTTTCATTTCCTCTTCTTGGAATATCTTGCTGAGGATGTTCTGTAGTGTGGCTTTCTCATTGTAAATTCTTTTAAAGGTTTTTATTTCATCAAATCTAAAGCTTAGTTTTGCTGGATATAAGATTCTTGGTTTGCATTCATTTTCTTTCAGAGCGTGGTATATGTTGTTCCACAATCTCCTAGCTTTGAGGGTCTAGGTTGAAAAATCTACTGAGATACGAATTGGTCTCCCCCTATATGTGATCTGATTCCTCTCTTGCAGCTTTTAAGATTCTATTCTTATTCTGTATGCTAGGTGTTTTCATTATGATGTGTCTTGGTGTAGATCTGTTGTAATTTTGTTCATTTGGTGTCCTATAAGCCTCTTATATTTGGTTTTCCAATTCGTTCTTCATGCTTGGGAAATTCTCTGATATTATTGAAGAGATTGTGCATTCCTTTGGTTTGAAACTCTGTGCCTTCCTCTATCCCAATGACTTTTATATTTGGTCTTTTGATGCTGTCCCATAATTCTTGGATGTTCTGTTCATGTTTCTTCACTGTGTGATCAACTTCATTTTCCAGATTGTATACTTTGTCTTCATTATCTGATGTTCTTTCTTCCAAGTGATCTAGTCTGTTGGTTATGCTTTCTATTGAGTTTTTTATTTGATTTATTGTTGTATCCTTCATTTCAAGGATTTCTGGTTTTTTTTTTTTTTTCAGGGTCTCTCTTGAAGTAATCTTTTGCTACCTATATTTGCTCTCTTATCTCATTGTTGGAGTGATCAATTTTTGCCTGTATTTGCTCATTTATGTCATTCTTTAATTCACAGATCATTTTAATTATGAAACTTCTGAACTCTTTCTCTGACATTTCATCGACTTAGTGTCCTGGTTTGTTTGGTGCACTTTCCTCCCTTGTTTTTTCATGTTGTGAATGTGTCTTCTTTTCTTGCAGTGTGGATCTGAGATATTACAGTTTCTTCCCTATATTCTTGTAGTACCTGTGCATATTGTCTGTACCTCACCTTGATGTTGAGCTTCCAGACCCTGCTGGTGTCCCTCAATGAATGCTACTGCATCCTGGGTCTGGGTCCTGTGTAAGTTGGAGTGGGTGGATCTGGGCCACTGGGCTTGACCTTCAGGCTGTAGTCTGCTCTGGTCAGAAGGGGCGGTCCTACGCCAAAGGCTAGGCTCTGGAGGTGTCTGCTCAACCAGCAAAGGGGTGGACCAGGCCTGCTGTGTGCCTGGGCCCTGCAGAGGCCCAAGTGGGTGGATCTGGGCCCTCATGTTTGATTCTTAATTCTCATTTCTTTATTTTTCTGATGAGATTTATTTTTTTCCTTGCTCTTGTGATTTTGTGTGTATTGTTTCTTAGGATTTCTCTAAGTATCTTTTGTAAATCTGGTTTAGTGGTCATTAATTCCTCTAATTTATGCTTAGCCTTGAAGATCTTTATTTCTTCTTTACTTTGGAAAGATAAGTTTACTGGTTATAGTCATCTCGGTTGGCAATTATTTTCAGAGCTTCAAATTTATCATTTCATGTCCTTCTCACCTTTAGAGTTTTTGCTGAGAAATTTGCTGTTATAAAATGAACTTTGCTTTTTGCTGCTGGAAATTTTCTCTATCTTCTGTAAAAATCCATAAGCACTTTATTTGTATTTCTGTTAGGGCACTATCATATTCCAGTTATAATAGTTATTTGTGAAAATATGTCACTGCACATAAGCTTGAGAGAATAGACTGTGTTTGATGCTGTGCTTATATACAACATTTAAGCAGTGTCTGGATTGATAGGGTTAGATTATATCATGGGGAGCCTTAAAAGCTAGCAAAGAGTGCTTACACATGGTATATTAGGAAAGTAGGTAGTTTTTCAGTTTTTTTCCCTCATTTGAATGATTTATCCCAATCATTATGGCATAGGGTAAAGTTAAAAACTACCCTTGTAGGCCATGTATTATACTGATTTTGTTTTTAGATGATGAAGGAAGAAGGAATTAAAACCAGGACAGATATGAGTTAATGTGTTTTGAACACAGAATTTGATTGACTTGAAGGGGATGAAACACATTTTAAAACATTTTCAACTAAGGGGATAAATTTTTCTTTGCTAAACATATATCACAGTACAAGCTTCAAAATTAATGTTTCTCAATTTTTACTTTATTACTAGAAGTTTATTAAAAATAATCAAATGTGTGTTATATGCCTAGCTCTGCTCTAGGGTTCTGACAATAGAGAACTCAAAAGGGTCTAAAAAGAAATAAAAATAACATTTATAATTGGTACAACCCTTGGATACTAGGAGCACAGTGTTGTAAGTGTACCACTGCAGCCTCTTGAGAGGTGGGTAGAGTTAAGTCCGGGAATATAAATTTGTGGAAGTTAAGTATCAGGAAACTGTGTCTTGGAGATTTCTAGAATAAAATTTCTGAATGTTTTTGTTTTTTAGTATACAGATGGTTTATACTGTTCATAGTCATTTTCCCTTGTGGTCTTTACATTGATAAGTTATCAGATTTCCAGCTGAAAAATAGATCAACTTAGAAGGCACAATTAATAGTGAAATAACTATAATAATTTGATTTGAAATGTTTTGTTGTGAGAATTGCATCTTGTAAACAAATTGAAACATAAGACATAACAATCCCCTGTAGACTTCAGAAATATGTGAACAAAATTAACCTAAATTATGAGTTTGATAGTATTATAGGGTCACTCTATAATGAAGCTTATCTGATAACTTATGAATGCTTTACCAATGTTGTAACTGGCCTGAGCTAAGATTAAAGGCTAGAATCAAGTAGCCTTTATGTTAGAGGCTAGAATTAAGTAGTCTTTATGGGAGAAGAGGACATTTTGAGCTATAAAAACTAGTTGTTATAGTTTGAACTATAACAACTAGCTATTTGTAAATCAACCCTTGGTTTTTAAGATACTACAAAGTAGACATCACTTTTAAAAATTTGAACCAATATATGGGACTATTTAGAGAATTATCTGACTTTAAGACATTTTTTTCAGGTTTTCTTATTGTCATGCGATTCAGCATGTGAATGCTGCCTTTTAAATACCTTATTGAGTGACATTCTTAAAGGAAAAGACTGCAGCATATTTCTGAGCTTTTGGTGTTTACAGATTTTTACATCTACATTTTCAGAACATTTCCAGTCTTTTAAATGGCATTTTTTAAGTATAAATTTTATGCTGTGTGTGTATCTATATATGGACTTTTATGTATGACAATATAGACTCTAGTCTAAAATGTCACAAAAAGGGTATATACTGCAAATTGGCAACAGTAGTATTATCTTCTTAGTGTCAAATATTTATCCATAAATAAAGACTTGATGGTAGACAGATCACAATGTATTTTTTTAGTTATACATGACAATATGTTTTGATATTTTTATACAAATATGGAGTACATTTTTTTAACTTAAAATGCATTTAGAATTACAGATTTGTTCTTTATCCAAATGCTTTTAAATTATGAAACACTTAAGAACATTCGGGAAAATGTGGACCAGTTGAGAGAGAAAAATTTAACTGTTCTTTCACAGTTCTGCCATTGTGTCTTAATGTTCTACAGTGTTAGTTTTGATGCTTTTTTTCCCTTTTTTGCATGCATGTTTTTTACATTATTGATCATAAAAATGCACAATTTTGTTACTTTTTTCCCCACTTACTAACTTGGAAGTCTTTCACATCTTTAGATTCTTTGTAATAAAATTTTAATAGATTATCGCAGAATCATATAGACATACCATAAAATAATGATTTGCATTTAATATCTGTCATGTCAGTCATGGTACTAAGTATCTTATCCCAATTGTGTGTGATCTTGGAGCAGTCCTTTCAGGGATTCAGCATTATCTCTACTTTGTGGATGAGAAAACAGATTCAGAAATGTTAACAACTTCCCCATTGTCACATAAGTAATATAACACTTTGTTTTTTCTATTGTGATGCCTCCAATTTAAGTATTCTTTTTCTGTTGAACATTTAGATTGTTCCCACTTTTGCTAATATACACACAATTTAACATATTAAGTCGTAGGTTATTTTACTTTTTGTCAATCCAACTTTTACTGTGTTCAGTGTCATAATGCAGTGAAAGCAGTAGTAAATATTTTTGTCTGTATTACTAACCTCTAAATTCTCTGGAGCTTTGGAAAGTCACCCAAACCTTTCATTCCTATCCCTCCTTCAAAATGAATACAGTGTACCAGAGTGACCAGAAAGATGCTAGTGAATTTCCTTAGTTAATTTAGAAAATACTTTAAAGACAAAATAATCTGTTCTAAGTAGTAGTTTTATTGTTGCTTTGTTATTCTATTTTGTGGATGTTGGAATCTTATTTAATAGGAACCAGCATACTTTTGGCCCAGTTTCCTAACACTGTTGAAGTATCAGTGAGCCTAACTATAGTTATACTTGGAAGAATTGAAATGATTGCTGAGTTTTTCTGCATTATAGTTGACTTATAGTATAGACTCATGAGGTTTTTTTATTATTGTTGTTAATGACTAATTCTTAGAAAATGTAGAGAGTAAAACACCAATTAATTATTTTCATATAACTTTAATCAGCAAGAGGGAAAGAGATGAAAAGTAGATGAGGGTTATGAGGCATAATGATTGTCCTCTTAAATGCTTAATTTATGCTATCAATTTATATAAGCAATAAAAGCATCAAAAAGAAAATTTAACAACTTTTTGAAAAATGATCCAACCAAAAAGAAATGGACAGACACTAGAAGGTTCTGAAAATTGAAAGCTCACAAAATATTTGTCACTAAAAATTTAAGTGTAACATACAGATCAGACATCATTTCTATATTTTCTAACACTGGAAAAGAAAATTTAAAAGTAAATGCAGCATCTGGCATTTTAACCTAGCCTGTGTAAGAATGTCATAGCAACATTTGTATCAAAAAACTTATATATATATATAAATATTTGGTAAGTTTAATTGGATTTGAATCTCTTATGATAGTCGATGTCGTCATATTCATTTAAGTAGCTTATGTGTGTTCTTGTCTTGAGTAAAACTAGAAAATGCCTGGAAAAGAAAACCCTTTTATATTTATTCATTAGTGGCTAATATTTGCTCAAGCAGGATTTGCTTAGATTTCTTTAATATAGATGTATTTGTGTATGGTGCTCAGAAAGTTTCTGATTCTGTATCATTTCATATTTTCACATTAAAGATGGTCAACCTCTGTAACTACTTGTTACAAATTCAATCTGAAGATTAGATTATTAAAGGGTGCCAATACTTTCTAATAGGTTACTTAAAAATTATAGCTGCATATTTCATTATTTCTCAATACAAGTTCCCTAGTTCTAGAAGATAAAAATATTGTAATCCAATCACTAGCCTGTGACAGTAAAGAGGTTTATTATATTTTCAACAAAATAAATTCCTTTTCTATTTACAGGAAACCTATCCAGTTTAAATCGTCTTGGTCTGAGATACAATAGACTGTCAGCAATACCCAGATCACTAGCAAAATGCAGTGCGCTTGAAGAATTAAATTTAGAGAACAATAACATTTCTACTTTACCAGAGGTAAGAAATGGATTAGAAAACATGAATTGTTTAAAATAAGTCTTCAAGAGAACTCAGGGAAATTCTGAATAGCTGGGTAAATAATTTCATGACTGAGATTGTTTAAATAACAAGTATGCTGTATAGCTACCACTAAGATAAAAATTCCAAAGAGTAAAGAAAGGATATAGGGAAACAATTTTTTAAATATGGAGAAGGCAAAAATCAGAAGGAAAATTAGTGTGCTGTAGACCCCTATAGCACTATGAAAATCTTTCTCATATCATTTTGGACATTAACAGTAAAAATTCTTAAAAAAAAAACTGTATGGCTAGTTTTAAAACTCATCTACCCTTCCCAGTTCCTTATAAAAAGGTACTATAGCAAGATGATAAATGGCAAGAATGATCTTGATAGAATATACTACTTATTATTAAAATTAATATTAGTTGCACCTCTCATGTGACCTAAATTATTACCCTAATGATGCAGTAATATTGAAGTCTTTGGTATGTGACAGTCACCAAAATCTGTCATTTTTTAAAACATTACTTTTAACTTGGGTTATGTTGTTTATATTTTTTTAAAAATTTCATTTATTTTGCCTTGGTATTGATTGGGTAAGATAGAACACTCTTTTAAATTGTCTTTCTCAGCAATGAAAGAGAATTTCACTCAAATGTTTGCTTATGTTTATTCAAGCAATAAACAACAATAGTTTAACAAATGGAATTGTGGACTCAATGATTGATAGAGCTTTTGAGAAGTCTTTCCCTCTCTCAATTAAAAATGTCTTATATAAGTGGCCCTACAATGTTTTGACTTGCTCATTTTTCTCTGTTTCATATTTAAGCTTAAAATATGAAGAAACATTTGGACAGATGAAGGCAGTAGAATTTATATCAACTAATTTATATAAACTCTTTATTAAAGGAATGGAGAGAGAGAGAGAGAGAGAGAGAGAGAGAGAGAGTGTGTGTGTGTGTGTGTGTGTGTGTGTGTGTGTGTTAGTTTTAATTTGGGTATCTGCATTTTCATAAAACAGCTTGGCCAGGGTTTAAAGATGAGTTTCTACCAGGCAAAGTGGTGCTTGCTTATAATCCTAACTACTGTAGAAACTGAGACAGGAAGATTGCATGTTTGAGGACAGCATGAGGAATTGAATAATATTTTATGTCAAAATAAAAAAATAAAAAGGGCTGAGGATGTAGTTGGGTGGTCAGAGTGCCCCTGAGTTCAATCTCTAGTACTGGTGGGTGGTGAGGAAATGAGTTTCCCACAATTGCAATTTCTAGGCTGTATTAGTTCATTAAGACTGTTATGACAGTATCTTACCTGTGACAAAAGAGTACTTCTGTTGTTAGCAGGTTAACTGGGATAAGGAAAAAATCCACAGATATCAGATACAGCCCTGAGAACCAGAATATCTGGATTTTTGTCTTTCTGTGATAGTAATAATTTAGAGTGATCAAAATAAGGGAGGTTCTGTTGTTTAATGTCATCCCTCTTTTCTAATCAATGACCTGTATCCATAACAGGGTAAGCAGTTAGCACATTTACTAGTTCTTGTTGAGATTCTCTTTGGATGTGATTTGTGAGCTTAAGTAAGAGTCACTGCTTTTAACATATGAATATGCCTAAGTATAAAGACTGGGTCTACGTAGAAATTCAAAAAGTGGAAAATTTAAATGTGTGTGTGTGTGTGTATCTCCCAGTTGTATTGTCCGTTAAGGGAAGCTAATAATTATTAGGTACCTGTTAGAATACCTGTTCTAGTTCAAATGTGTGTGTGTGTGTGTGTGTATTTAAATGTTTTGGGGTTGTTGTTGTTGTAGTTAGAGCATTATAGTTATATGTAGTAGTTGGGTTAATTTTGACAAAATCATACATGCATGGAACTTGATTTTAGTTCGGGTTCCTCCCTTTTTGCCTTCCCATCCTCCCTCTCCCATTCTCCTTCTTGTAGGCTAGTGGTCTTCCTTTTGCTCATCAACTTGTTTATTTTTGATTGATTCTTTCTACTTATTCATAAAGTTGCAAATCCCTGTGTTATGTTTATATATGCATATAGCATGATTTTTTAAAAAATTCATTTGTGTTTCCTCCCTTCCCTTCCCACCTTTCTCCTTCTGGTTCACGTTCTACTCTGCTGATTTTTTTCTATATCTTTTTGATAACTAATCTTCCCTTCCTTCCTTTCCTTATTTTCCTGTAGCTTCCACATATGAAAGAGAACATTAGACTCTTAATTTTCTGAGACTGGCATATTTTTCACTTAGCATGATGTTCTCCATTTCCATCCATATTTTTCTGTTTAAGTCAAAAATTTTTTTAAAAAAGCAGTTTTATATTTGAAAAACTGGTGGTCTTCCATATCTTCCCTGTCCCGACATATGCATAGCATTCCCCATTATAAACATCACCCACCAGGCTTCATACCTTTGTTAAAATCACAGTTTATGAATCTATCTGGACATATTATAGTCTCATGAAGTTCATAGCTTACATTAGAGTACACTCTTGGCATTGTAGATTACATCCATTGAAACAAATTTATAATAACATATCCACCATTATAATATTAAGGAGATTCACTGCCTAAATGTCCTCTATATGCTGCCTATTTGTTCCCTCCTTCCACCTAATCCCTGGTAATTATCAATCTTGTTTTATTCCCCCCCCTTTTTTTTTTTTTTAAAGCACTACCACATTCCTCAGGCATGGAAGTATTAGACGCCTCTTTTTATTTTTGATAAGAGGATTCTGAGGTAGGGTCACAAGTTCAAGACCAGCCTGGGCAACTTAGTGAAACCCTGTCTCAATTTTTTTTTAAAAAGGGCCAAGGATATAGCCCAGAGGTGGAGCACCCCTGGTATTCCCCACTACTGAAAAATAGAGAAAAGAAGAAAAAAAATTAGTTTGCTCCAAGCCACAAGCTATTAAAAGATAAGGCCAGAATTCAAAACTATTTGAATAACCAATACCAATGTTTCCTAAATATTAGCATACAAGTCAGCATAGAATTTTGTTATAATGCATATTAATTCTGTGGGAGTGGGCTCAGAGTTCCATTTCTAACAGTCTTCCAGGGGATACTAATGCTGCTCTTCCTTGATCCAGCCTAAATAATGAGAACCTGTTCTGTATAATTTATTATTGATGATATACCAGTTGTGCATTATTTTCTAATTCCTTCTAAAAAGTTTAATGTTCTTAATGGCAGAGATTCTTTTATATTTATACACTTAGCACTCTTTATGTAGTGGGAAACTAAACTAGGGAGAGATGAGGTTATGTGGTAAGTACTTGTTTAATAGATACTTGTATTCCCCTCAAATTTACCATATAAAAAAGGAATGTGTTGTATAATATCAAGAAGTATAATCATCTGAATTTAGTATTCCTTAAAAGAACCATTAAATTATTGAATAATGATTTACTCTGTGCCAGGAATGATGTTAATCTTAATACTAATTTAGAGAGAGGTATATAACTAAAACCTAGATAGGATTGGTTACATTCAGTGGCAGAGCCAGAACTCAAACCATAACTGTCTATTTTAAACTAAAACTTCTAAGCAGTCTCAGACTAGCCACCCTTGGTACTTCTCTCTCACAAATGCATTCTTTATGTCATAGAGTGTTTTAAATAAACTGAATCCAAACAATGGGGGGGGGGGGCTTTTTCTACACATTTCTACAAGGCAAGGCAACAGGGTGTTAGAACTCAGTAGTGACTGAAGTGTCTTAGAACAAGCCTAACTGGTCTCCGTGGGTCCTTACCTCCAAGGCCCTTTGAAGTATTTGTGTTTGGAATTTGCTGTGCTATTCAAATTAAGTTTGTTTCAGTTCTAAGTATTTATGCTTATTTTGTTTTTTTACAGAGTCTTTTATCCAGTCTTGTGAAACTGAATAGCTTGACCTTAGCTAGAAATTGCTTCCAATTGTATCCAGTGGGTGGTCCATCTCAGTTTTCTACCATCTATTCCCTCAACATGGAACACAATCGAATCAATAAAATCCCATTTGGAATTTTCTCTAGAGCAAAAGTATTAAGTAAGCTGAATATGAAGGTAAGCTGTTTGTATCAGAGGAGAGGAGGTGTTACAAATGCATTTGATATTTCTATTTTCTCTATTGGTATGGATAATGTGTCCTTTCACCTTATAACAAAATAACAAAGGATATTTTGGGACAGTTTTTAAATCAGATAAAACAGTCTCACAATTGTGTATACCCTTAGGAATTAGTCCTCAAGAAATAATAATGAACATGGTTGTAAGTATGTTTATTGCAGAACATTTTTAAAGGCACCAACTTATTACTACTATTATGGATTTAATTTTTTTAAAGTGGAATACTGTGGAGCTGATACTCTTATATAGAAGAATATTAAGTACTAGTTACAATATTATTAGTTTATTAAGCATTAGGAAGTTATAGCATGTAAAAAAAATTCTTTCCATAGTTTTTAAAGCTGTTTTTCATATGCTTAATTACATATTGAATACTTATTTAATATATCTAAAATGTCTTTGGATATCAGAATTATTTATGGGTGATCTGTAGTTTATTTTTGCTTATCTATATACTCTACAGTGAATGGATCTCACATGAGTAATAATTTATTGTGAAAGAGGTAAAGAAATGGTGATTTATCTAGTCCAATAATTTAATTTGTAATAAACTTTGCACACAGAGAAGACAGCATATTTGGCCACATAACTAATTCATGGCTGAGGTAGGAATTCAGGAACCTAGATTTTCCAATTTTAGGTAGAGAGTTTTTTATATCATATCATGCTACATCTTTTTGTCCTTGATGAACCATTCAACATAATTATTGTTTTTATAATTTAAATTTACAATTTCTTGATTCTGTCTATACTTGGTCATAAATATAGTATGTATCTTTTATGATAATTCTTTGGAAGTATGTAATGACTTAAGCAGTATAAATTAAAAATCTTACCTCAATAAAAAATTTTAATATAGCTACATAATTAATATATGCAGTAATAGTAATATGGTGGTAAACATCATTAATTTTGCATGCGCATTTTATAGTAATAGTTTTAGAACATAGTGGTCTAGATATTCACTAGTTTTTGCATTTGATTGTACATTTTTATGAATTTGACATTATTACAATATGTTAGCTTGGAAAGGCTTCTTGTTTTCAGTAAAATAATAAAACTTTATATAGGGGCTGGGATTGTGGCTCAGTGGTAGAGCACTTGCCTGGCATGTGTGAAGCACTGGGTTTGATTCTCAGCATCCCACATAAGTAAATTAATAAACAAAATAAAGGTTCATCAACAATTTAAAAAAAAACAACTTTGTACAGCACTTTGCCTTGTTATTCAAACTTTATAAATGTTTAACACAGCTTTCTCTTGAAGAAATCAAAATGAAGTTTGATGTTTTCTTTCTCATATAAGATTTACTCTCCCAAAGTAAATCCTTTTTAAGGAAAATACTTTGTCACATTGTACCTTTTGGTAGTCTGGGCAAAGATGGGTAATGTTAATATTTTTAATAAATTTCAGTGTTACAAAACAAAAACTTAATTTTCAAATATATGTTCACTAATTGGGATTCTTCATATTGATGATTCTGTGTAAAATGAGACAAGTAATCCATGAGTATTGCAGACCAATTTTTAAATATACACTAACAAAAGAATGTAAAATAATTTCATGACCAAGAGCTTAACATATTGGCATATTGATAGCCAACTGGGACAAAGGTGTTATCACCCTTTCCCTTTACCAGTGTAATAGTTTATTTGGAGTTGTTATTGATGAAAGGGCACTTAAAAGTGAATATGTGCCAGGTATGGGTTACACGCCTGTAATTCCAGCAGCTTAAGAGGCTGAGATGGGAGGATTGCAAGTTGAAAGCCAACCATAGCAATTCAGTGAGACCCTGTCTCTAAATAGAATACAAAAAGGTGTTGGGGATGTGGCTCAGCGGTTAAGTGCCCCTGGATTCAATCCCTGATTTTAAATAAATAAATAAAGTGCAAGCAGGAAAAAGGTCATGTTTTTATTATTTAGTGATGAATGTATCCTATCTTTCTCTTCTGCTTTACTGTTCAGCATCTCTTCAATTCCTGAGCTCATCTGGGTTTCCTTTTGGACCGTAATATGTATCTTCTTTCATTGTGCTCATATCTTAATTTGAACATTCATCGTTTTTTTTTTTTTTTTTGAGTGGTTTCTGTACATTATTGTGAAATAAAGAAAACATCAAATGTATCACTAATGTTTTTGAAATCTCCAGTGGTTTCTCTGTATAGTATTTTTGTATTTCCATTACTAATATTCACATAAGAAGCAAACTTCCTCTTTAAACTCAAAGCAAAAGCCTACTTACTGTACAAAAAAAAAAAAATCTTGGAAGCTTGTTGCTTTTGTTACTGCCTTCTTTTTTTTTTTTCCTCCCTGATATCAAAAAGGAGAATAAGGCTTCTGTTTAAAAATTTTCTTCTTTCCCAAAAGAAGGTACATATGGAGCTTTGGTTTTTTTTTTTTTTTTTGTAGTGAGAGAGGAGAGAGAGATTTTTTAATATTTATTTTTTAGTTCTCGGCGGATACAACATCTTTGTTGGTATGTGGTGCTGAGGATCGAACCCGGGTCGCACGCATGCCAGGCAGCGGGCTACCGCTTGAGCCACATCCCCGGCCCGAGAGCTTTGTTTTAATGGTTCCATATGGAATGCTGCTTTTTGTCTTTGCCAGGACAATCAGTTAACATCACTTCCTTTGGACTTTGGAACTTGGACCAGCATGGTAGAATTGAATTTAGCCACTAATCAGCTTACAAAGATCCCTGAGGATGTATCTGGACTTGTTTCTCTTGAGGTGAGTGAGTACTAATGAACATTTAAAACTTCTTGGTCTCTTCCACAGTTACCTCACTTAGTTTCAAGTTAACAATTTCTCTTTGAGTGAAGATCATAATTAAAATGATCATAATAAGAACTCTCTTAAACATATGACTCTATTAGTATGATGAGGCAGGCATTGGATTAATTAGTTAAGTTCAATACTACTGAATAAAAACTGTACTGTTGTTTACCAAAATAATTATGGATACTTCAGATAGGCTTTTAGAACCTTTTCATCTATGATTCTGGCCTAATTTCCATCCTAAATCACTCACCTGCTATTTGTTAGAAATTTTCCTGTCTGTTTAGTCCAGTTGTTTCTAGCATCTCAAATTCCCTTCTCATCCTCTTTTTTCTTTTAAAATTCTTTCCCATGGTTAAAGTCCATCTCATTGTCACCTCCTCAGTCTAGGATGATTGCTTCTGCCTCTAAGTCCCTAAAGTTTTCATTAGTAAAGCTTACTAATAGTACTTACACTGTTTTAAATTTTTTCCTGTATCATGTTTTTTAAAATTCCTGTTTAATTTAGTAAGGTGAAACAGTGTTGTGTGGTTGAAAGCATGGGTAAAATAAGAGGATATAAAAAATTAGCTAGAATCTTTTGAAAGTCTTTCTTCTTAGTGTTTGTTCCATCCCCCCACCTCCAATTTTCATTACTGTCTCCTACTCTTCTGGTAGTTTATAATTTCTTTGAAAACAAGGACCATCTTCCTCAGCCTCCCCCTCCCCCCCTTTATATCTTTTAGAATGCCTTGAAATGTAGTAAATACCATGAATAATAACTGCAGTGGGTTGATTGTAAGTCAATTGCTACCTTCTTAAGTGATTGTTTGCAACAGATGGTTTGTTAAGACATTTGTAACTATTTTTTATTTTTGTAATTTAGTTATAATGACATTTCTTTTTCACTTTGAATTTGACATTTAAAAAATTCCAATAACTAGTGGGCTTTAAAAATTTTTAGGATACTAAATTGAATGTTATTTAATCAAATGTTACCTACCTTTAATATTCACTGTTTAGAAAATTAGCATTTCTTATAAATTTTAAGCCACACAATGGTAAAAAAAAATATATATGTATGTATATAAAATTCCATTTCATGTGTTGTCAAACTGTCAATTATTTCTCTGTAGGTTCTAATATTATCAAACAATCTTCTGAAGAAGCTTCCCCATGGTCTTGGAAACCTTAGGAAGTTAAGAGAGTTGGATCTAGAGGAGAACAAATTAGAATCTTTGCCAAATGAAATTGCTTATCTTAAAGATTTACAGGTAAATCATGCTAGTGGCATTATAGTTGTATGATTATAGTCTTTTGGAATTCATTTTTCTAATTCTTAGACCAGATAGATAGTTCTGTTACAGGATTAGGGCTGAGTTTTAAATTTGTGAATTTTTTGAAAGAGAATCCTGTAATTTAATTTACTCACCTGATTTAATTTCCCTATTTTATTCTTTTGTAGAGGTATTATTTTAAATTTATATCGGTTGTAGAAAATGTGTATATAACTATTTTTATTGTTAATTTTTTAGAAATTAGTCTTGACAAACAACCAGTTGACCACTCTTCCCAGAGGCATTGGTCACCTTACTAATCTCACACATCTAGGCCTTGGAGAGAACCTACTTACTCATCTTCCTGAGGAAATTGGTAAGAACCCTATGGATTATTAACTCTACTAGTAATTTGCTGTTGTAGTTTCAAACAATATTTCAGATAAATGTTTTTGTAAGCTGAGTTTTTTGTGGAGTACCAATGGTTAGTGTTAGTGGGTTGTCTGATGTTGTTTGTTTCCTTAGGGGGTGTTAGAATTAATACTACATTTGAGAATGTTTTAGTACATCTCTATTTCCAATGGGTTTTATGTCATCTCAGTTTAGCAGAATTATTTTTTCTAAATTTGAAAAAAAATCACATACTTGAATCAAATTAGTAATTCTTGTAGCAAAAGAACATTTCTTTATGGAGCTTTAGGATTAATATTAATGTTTGATTCATATCAATATTTGGGTATATTTTAGAATTTTGCCAAGTCTTTTTTTATCCACTATTTCATATAATTATCATGACCACCTTGAATTTTTTATAGTGCAAGTTGTAATACTGTTTTACACAGAGCTAATTAAGGTCACCTAGTAAATAACTGAGTTCTTAATAATTCTATGTATATTATTCTGCCTTCAAAAGTGCATTGCCCCAGAAGCATTATAGATTAGTAGTTAAGAATGGTTTTGGAGATGATAGGCAATTTAAAATCTGACTCTGGCACTTCCTAGTTTTGTGACTTTGGATAATCTACACAAACTCAAATCCTCGATCTTCTTACCTGTAAAATAAGCATAATAGTTATTTCATATAGGGTTGTTCTAAAGAGGGGTAATATTTTATGTGTAAAAGAAATTAATTACCTGCTAGCTGTTATTTTTACTGCTTTTCTAATAAATAGTTACTATGAATCCATAGTTTGATGTTTAAAGTTGAAAACACATGAAGCAACTTTCTACTTAAATTCTTATTAGTTTTACTCAGCTGGCCTCATTAAATTGGTTAAGAAGTTTGCCTTCAAGGTATGACCATCTTAAGATAGTCTTAAGAAAATTTTTTGAAAGACTGCATGAATTTATTTTGGTTTATTGTCAAATATGCAGTAACTTTCTTCATGAAAGATTTCTATAAAGTAACAAAAACTAAAACGCTTTATGAGAAATGAATAATAATTTCTCAATGTATTATGAGCAATTATAACATTGTCTTTAACGGAATTGTGATTACATAGACACTGAATATATAATAATCTCTTTTCTAGAGTTTAATACACACACACACATACACGCGCGCATGCCAAGCTGTCCCAAAGAGATTCTCTGAAGTTAGAGCATTTTCAAAAAAGTAAGTTAAAAAACCAACCATAAAAGAGGAGGTTCAGATTACATTGATAATGGAGTGTGACCTGGTCATCAGGGTTTTTAAAAAAAAATCTCCCCAGCTGATTTTAATATGCAATGAAGTTTGAGATCCATGGTTCTAAGAGTTTTAAAACCGAGAGAAGAGTAGGAAATATATCTTATATATAATGCCTAGGATGTTCCTACTTGAACTTTTTTAATAGTAACTAGTTTTGTTTAAGTTACTTTTTTTTTTTTTTTTAAACAGGTACACTGGAAAACCTAGAAGAACTGTATTTGAATGACAACCCTAACCTTCATAGCCTTCCCTTTGAGCTGGCTCTCTGCAGCAAACTTTCAATCATGAGTATTGAGAACTGTCCACTCAGTCACCTTCCACCTCAGATTGTTGCTGGGGGACCTTCTTTCATCATTCAGTTCTTAAAAATGCAGGGTCCATATCGTGCCATGGTCTGATACAAATCTGCTGGTCCCACACACTGTTCAAAATAGACTGCCATTAATGTTTCATATCTATATCTGTATCTATTTATGTAGATATTGATATATATGGCAGATTTATAAAGACTGCATTATGTGTTTCTGCTAATAGAGGAATTATAGCCATTTAGATTTTTTAAAATTCTGTACAAAAGGCTTATAAGTTTTCTTTGCTGAAATTGATGTTTTTCTGTTTGTAATCTGATATGCCAGTTTGCTTAAAAATTTGCCAACAAATTATGAAGTTATTAAATTTAAGGGACAGGAGTAGTATAGTTAGATATGTTTATCTTAGGAAAAATAATGGGCAAACGATTTTGTTGCAACTTTTCGTATACATTTTCCCATTACCAATTATGAGATCTTTATAGTGAAATAGGCCCTGAAGGTAGAATTTTTCTTTAACTTATTTTGAAATTTGAGATTTAAATTTTTATATATTGTTTACAGTCAGAGTAAATCACTGGATTTTTGTTGTTGTTTTTGATTTGCTCTGTTATAATCAGTCAAATAGTTTTATTCTCTGTTAAAGAATTTGCATCAGTTAGTATAAATATTAAAAGATATTTGCTCGTTGAAACAACTGGCAAAGTGAAATTATACAAAGATCTATAATTCCTTTAATTTTGATTCCTTTATGAGTTTGTGAAGCAAAATATCTGAAATGAGTCTTTGAGGAAGGGGAGGATCTTGAGACCGTTCCTGTTTTAAATATGTTTTCTGAAGTTTAGGGGAACAGATACTTGTAGTGAAAAGGAGTTTTGTTTTTGGATTTTTTTTTTTTTTGATTCCTAAAAGTCGCAGATCCACAAAAACAGAAAAAATTGGCAAGTAAATAAATTACACATAAACACATTCTATATATGTATATACAATGCTATATAGATATGTATTTATTATATCATAAACTACAATAGGTAACTTTAAGGATTTCTCCCTATCCTTGTACAATGAAATGAATGTCTTTCTTTGAAAACTGCAATATATGTACGTTTCAAGGTTATTTAACAGTGTACTATGGTTTTATATCTTGACTTGCCTTGTACATCTTTCAGTTCTAAAATATCTGTCTAAGCACAATATCTTCACACTGTGCTGTATTGCTGCTGAACTAAATGCACTTTTCCCCACGTGTGGGGCACTGGCTTCAAACAATTCAGTTCAGTACCATTACTTTTAATCTCATCTTTTCTTTCTTGATGGTTAGTAATATAGTTTTGGAAAAGAGGAATATCGCACAGAAGCCATTGGTAGCTCAATGGAAGTTATGTAAGGCATGCGTGTATATTTGATATATTTTCTTTTGCTTTACTGCCTTTAAGACTAGCAGAATTGTAAATGTGTGCCCCTTATGTAGTACTCTTAACTTTTGGTAGTATTGGTCCAAGTCAGTTTAATTGAGGAAACTCACAAAGTAAGTGCATTCTGGGTATCATCCAAAAAAAAAAAAACTTCCCACATAATGAATAAGTATTATATAATTACATATTGCTGCTTTTTTTTCCCATTTAGATGGACATTACGTTCCAAACCCCCCCAAATTTTTTTTTTTTAAATTATGATATTAAGATAGAGATTTGGGCTGTTTTGCTCTTATAGGCACTCAAATTCAGGACTAGGTTTGAGGTCAAACCTGTGTTCATAATTGACAATTTTATAAGGGACAACTAAAAAATGGAAGGCAGGTGAAGATATAAAACCCTAGAATGCTTAAATGTGCTGTAAAACTATTGTAGATGTCACTGGATTTTACCAAGTAATATCCTTTCTTTTTTCCATCTACTGTGGCTTTTCAGTTAAAATTTTGTTTATAAAAGGAATTTGTTTATTACAGCTCTACCTAGAGCTTGTGTGTATGTGTGGTTTTTTTGAAATTTCATATCAAAGTATGTTTATATATTAGAGTGATGGAACTTGAACTTTAAAGGTAGTAACCTAATGTCTTTTCTTGGAAAAATATGGTTATTGTTTCTCAGAATGAAAATAGTTATAATTTTTAAGGCAGTTTGTTTCTCCCACCTTTGTTTATGTAAATCTATACTAGAAGTGCAAAGTTTAAAATTATCCCAATCTTACATGTAGAAATGGTGTTACATGTAAATAGTGTATAGCTGAGGAGTTATTAAAAAAAAATTAAGACACATAAAACATGTCTTCTCTATGGATGCCACCTTGTAAGAGCTCATTAATTTGATTACTTCTGCTGAAACTAGAATGGATTTTTAGGATGTCATTGCAAAATCCAGATATTCAATATTTATAGTTTGAAAATAATAAGGGATGTTATTGAATGATTACTTATGAGCTAATTTTTTTCTGAAATTGCAATGGGACTAATTGGCATATCTAAAAATTATACTTCTAAGGAAATTATGTTTAGTCTCTGATGCTTAGTAAATAAGATGGTCAGAGAATTGTAAAACTGATCTAAATGTTGCTCATTGCTAATCTGAAGCAGTAAAACGGCAATAGTGATATCAAATAGTCCTCCTTTTGTGGGAAGTTATTACTTCCTAAATTCCAGATGATTATTTCATACCGAAAGAAGGTGGAAATGCTAAACAATTTATGAACTTCATGAAAACACTATTAGATTTTAAAACGTGTCAGAGGTATAAAATATTAATTTATTACATATATTAAAAGGTGGGTGATACAATTGGAATGAGCTCTAAAAATTATAATTGCACGTTTCTAATTTTTCTTGTTGAATCTGTCATTTAAAAAGATAAACTCTTCTGCATCAGGTTATCTAGTGATAATTTTTGTTCTAATCTTTTGTTTTACATCTGTTATTTCTAAGCTGTGTATATTAGAGTCTTAAGTTTTAGCTTATAGAATTCAGCATGGCTTTTTTTTTTTTTCTTAATAAGAATGGGTATTAAGTGTGTAAAATGGGACACTTTTCAAATGGAAAGGGAAGGAGGTACTATCAGTAGTTATTTTGGGCCAATAGTCATGTTTCAGAACAATCTCAAGCAAATCAGAATATATGGTTATTCTTGTATTATTAAAATTAGATGAAAGCAAATAGTATAATCCAAAAGAAATCGAATGAATTCCTAAAATCCACCAATATTAAATTTAATGAATAACTCTGAGGAAAGGTCTCCTTCTGCCTGCACCAGAAGAAAGATAGCATACTAAATATCTTAGCTAAAACCTTTCTCCTTCTTTATTCTTTTGATTGATTTGGTTAGCTTCACAAGTCATTCAGACAGTTGGAAAACGCATGACAATCTAGTCTGAGAATTTGAGTATGTAAAAGTAGTTATATTAATTCAGTATCTAAAGGGGTATCTTGAATGTTGTTTAGAAAATGAGAATGTTTTTTAAAATAGATATCAGTGCTGTTACTAAATAGAATGCCTCTGGTAACACTAATTCTGAGGAAACATTTCTGGGTTTATTCTTAACTTTGAAAATATGTTAAAAATAAAAAGGGTTGTTTTAGTTTTCACTTTAAAAACTGGAATTGGTTGTCATTACCCTCAAATACTTTCTTCTTGTATACACTTGTTAATTTCCCACTGACATTACACATTCTAAATATAAACTGCTTTGTGTGTAAATACCTGTTTGTGATCAAGACTTTAATTAGATAGTAGTTTATAGTATCTCAGACTAGGAACATTCTCAAGTTTGGTAGGAGAAAGTCTCCTCCATACTTGCAGTAGTTGGAACAGGGCTATTGTGTAACAGATTCTAGTTTATGTAGTGTACAGCAACATGACATCTTCTGGAAAATGTTCATTCTTAGATTTGTATATTGTGACAGTATATTAGTAGATGTCAGATGTTAAACAAGTAAAATTCTTTAACAATCAGTATGTTACATCAAATTTCTGACTGAAAAGGAGAGAGTCTTGAGAACCAACACCCCCCCACACACACACATACACACACACAAGGTAGATGCCAGATGTTAAACAAGTAAAATTCCTTGTTTAACAATCAGTATGTTACATCAAATTTCTGACTGAAAAGGAGAGAGTCTTGAGAACTAACACCCCCCCACATATACACATATACACATATACACACACTTACACAAGGTCCTAGTTTGTTGACAAGAGATTATCTTTGTGCAAATTATTAAAGATCTATTCTAACAATTCTAATAGCAATGAATAATATTTAAATGGTGATATAAGCATTTTAGATATTAAAGTACTTCTATAAATTATCTTATTGGACAATCAGATTTGAGCTAATGGGTGCTTTATCAGTAACCATCGAATTTTCTATTATCTAGGTTAAATTTTATCATTACTGGTGTCATTTATGCAGAGTATATTACATGTTTGCTTATTTTAATATTAGTCTAATAGAAAAATAAACTAACATAATTTTTCCTCATTTACTGTTCTCCCACTTTAAAACTCATTTTTAAAATAGTTTGAAAACTTGTTAAATAAGAATACAACAAAGTATTCACAGTTTGAATTTTTCTCTAGTAAAGATCAGGTTTTCACTATCTAATGATGTTTGTACTGTTAAATACTTAGCTATGATTCAAGGCTTAAAGGTGTAAACAACCTTTAAATAATGTATTTTTAACCTGACTTATATTATTGACTATTTTGACTATATAAAATTATTTTTATTTGTAAATGTTCTACCAGTGAGTCTTTTAAAAAATAATTCTAATGGCATGTAACTGAAGCTGGATATGAAATCAATTTTTTTTTCTTTTTGTGATGCTGGGGATTGAACCCAGGAACTTACACATGTGAGGCAAGCACTCTGCCAACTTGGCTATATCCTCAGCCCCATGAAATCAATTTTCAGAGTGTCTTGAAACCATAAAAATGTGGAACTGAGAGAAATAAATTTTCATTACCATTTAAACTTCAGGAAACTTTGAAACGGTAGATGACATGCATAAGGTATACAAAAATAGGTGCATAAAAATGTACAACAAAGTATATGGTTAAGTAGTGTCCTTCAATATAATTGCTTATTGTTTATTTGCTATGTATAAAACCCCAAATTACAGGGATTGGAGGGTTGGTTTTTTTTTTTTTTGTTTTGTTTTGTTTTTAAACATAAATCTGGGAATGAAGTCTGTCCTGTAATGGAAATACTAACTTATTAGAAATAATTTCCTCCTTCTTTGAGCCTTGTCATGGTAATAGTAATCTCTCATGTTCCCCATGTACCATAAAGAAAATGCTTGCTTTGAGCCATGTGTGTAATCTTTCATAGAAAGTCTGCTCTGACTTGACTGTTTTAAGATGTCATGGTAACCAAAGGTTGAAATTGTGTGTGTGGTGGGGAGAGGTTGTAATACCAACTTATAAAATTTTAAAAAATATTTTGTAAGAACAAAAGCTCTGAAGTTAAAGGAGATCTTATGCATTGGGAACTATTTAATTGACTGGAGAAATTTGACCCAGGAAGATGATTACTGTTGGTGAAACTGGAATTGAAGACAAAACTGAATTTCTGTTCCTGCTGGTTGATGGGGAATGTGTAAGCTGCAGGCCTCTTACAGCCAAAAAAAATCCATTTTAGTGTTAGCAGCTAATCAAGGCAGGGGATGCCTGCAGGTGTCAGCTCCAAGGCAAAGCCAGATTCTTCCCCACTACTATGACCCTAGCAGCTCGCTGTTGATTTGTGTGTGTGTGTGTGTGTGTGTGTGTGTGTGTGTGTGTGTGCGCTCTTGTCTCAGATTTAGAGAATGAAATCCATAGACAACAACAGAAGGCAAGAATAAGGTATTATGTAAGTGAGAAGAAAACTCCTGCAAGGTGAGAGGGGACCTGATAGCAGGTTTCCATTTAAATGTATTAGTCTAGGGGCTTATATATCTTCTGGGTAGGGGGGGCCTTTATCAAAATCTAAACAGGTTTTAGAAAAGTGCCAAAGCTATTGGTTAGCCCTTGAGATTGTAGCCTTTAATCAGGTCTGTCCTGCCTCCCTATTCCAATCACAAAGGAACAAAGGAATTGGTTGAAATGATTAGAATGTTTCTACAGGTTAACCTCTTGGAGTGGCCTTCACATTAAAAAACTTTAATTGGGACCCATTAACTATCCTATCCTGTGCACAATGTGATGAAATGTTATTTTTCTTCTCAGGGTTTTTGATTTTTATATTTATTTTTAAGCCACTCGTTACTTTAAAGAGAATGGATTAAAGGGCATTAAAATTAGAGGCCTAGAAGCTAGTGGGAGGTTGTTAGGAACAGTCCATATGAGAGATAACAATGCTATTGGTTAGGATTATAGCAGTGGAAATGGAGAGAAAATTTTAAATTTGCACCTTAGGAAGAAATATTAGAATTGTTAATTGATCGGATAAGGTAAGACTAAAAAAAAAAGATTGCTCTCAGAAATATGGTCTAAGCTTCTGGTTATATTCACTAAACTGAGGCACTTTGGAAGAAGACAAAGTTCTTTGAACTTGAGTAGGAAGAGGATGTGTTCTGGTGCTAGTGGGAGGTCCAATGGAGATGTCAAGTAAGCAATTGAATCCTTCACTCATGCTGAGAAAAACTTGAAAATATAGTGTAAAGATAATTGAAGCAAGGACTCCCTTGTGAGATAGTGTAGAATAGGAAGAGGAGGAATCCTGGTGAACTTGAATTCTTAGTTTTTGTATAGACAGGGAGCAGCTTATGAAATCAGAAGTATCTGTAACACAGGTGGGAAAGTTTTTCCATAGAATTGGAATGGAGGGTGCCAGGTGGAGTATGTTACAGGCAGCTCTTCATTGTCTTTCCAGTAATCTTACATGACTGTTTATGTTCTTATTTAAATTAGATTCCTATAAATTTCTAGAAATGTCTTCTAAGGATTGAATTTATTTTTTACGTTTTCAAACTATTGTGCTTTTCACGATTCTGACTATTTAATCAACTAATTGATGTCTTTTCCCCTTAAGTTTTGCTATCTAACTTTACTGTGTAAATAGATTAGGTTTGTGATAACTAGTCAGGTCTATGCATTTATTTTTAACTTATCTTTGATACAAACTGCTTAATATGGTCTATTATGTCTTTAGCCTTGTAGGCAAAATTCAGGCCAAGGAACAGAATGCCTGTGACTGGGAGGGGTTCTAAAATATACACACAATATATTTGGATTTAAAACCATCATAAAAATAGATTTAAGCAATTAGATTGTTGATTCAAGCTATTTTTTTAAACTGGAGTTTTTAACATCCGGGTAATACTTCTCTACTTTGAACTATAAGTGCCTACTATCTGAAAGCAGATATTATGAATATTACCTTCAAAAGGCATTATGACCTCCAAATCTTTTTAAAGGTTTTATTCAAATAACTATTGTTACTTTAAATTTTCCAGCTTAGTGATAAGAATCTGGATGCTTGAATGCTTTTAAAGTTTAGATTTTATCACATTGAAAATAAGTTAGAAAACCCAACTTATGTGTAATTTATTTCCTAGAAAGGGGAGGGAAGGGGTTTAGCTTTTAAGAATCTTAATAGCCATATTTTTTATGACAAGAGTCAGTGTTTGGGATCAGCCTTTTAATTTCTGAACTGTGACTAGCTACCTTATGTATATGATTGTGATTATGTTTGAATATATGAGAAAGGGAGAAAATGTCAAACAAAGCACAAAGGTGAAGAAGTAAATGAAGTGTTTTTGTATCAACTTGGGTCAAAAAGTTTTCTGAGTCAGGCACAGTGGTGCACGCCTGTAATTGCAGTGGCTTGGGAGGCTGAGGCAGGAGAATCCTGAGTTCAAAACCAGCCTCAGCAACTTAGCAAGGCCCTAAGCAACTCATTGAGACCCTGTCTAAATAAAAAAATAGAATAAAGTTGGGGTGGGAGCTGGGGATGTGACTCGGTGGTTGAGTGCCCCTGGGTTCAATCCCTAGTACCCCTCCCCCCACTTTGCGTTGAGTTTTGTGCATGGTGATAGAGAGTGGTTTAGTTTCATTTTGCTGCATATGGCTTTCCAGTTTTCCCAGCACCATTTGTTGAAGGAGGCTATCTTTTCTCTGATAAATGTTTTAGTGCCTTTGTCTAGTATAAGATAACTATGCATGTGGGTTGGTCTCTGTCTTCTATTCTGTACCATTGGCCTGTATAGTCTATTTTGGTGCCAATACTGTGCTGTTTTTGTGTTACTATTGCTCTGTAGTATAGATCTGGTATTGTGATGCCTCCTGCTTTACTTTTCTCGCTAAGGATTGCTTTGGCTATTCTGGGTCTCTTTATTTTTCCAAATGAATTTCATGATTGCTTTCTCTAGTTCTATGAAGAATTCGTCATTGGGATTTTTATAGGAATTGCATTAAATCTGTATAACAGAACTGAACAGACACTTCTCAGATAAAGATATACAAGCAATCAACAAATATATGAAAAAGTGTTCAACATCTTCAGTAATTAGGGTAGTTTTGATTTATATTTCTCTAAGATTTCATCTCACCTTAGTCAGAATGGCAGTTATCAAGAATACAAGCAATAATAAGTGTTGGAGAGGATGTGGGGGAAAAGATACACTCATACATTGCTGGTGGGACTGCAAATTGGTGCAACCACTATGGAAAGCAGTGTGGAGATTCTTCAGAATCTTGGAATGGAAGCACCATTGACCCAGCTATCCCACTTCTTGGTCTATACCCAAAGGACTTAAAATCAGCACACTATAGTGACATAGCCACACCAAGGTTTATAGCAGTTGAATTCACAATAGCTTAAACTGTGGAACCAACGTAGATGCCCATCAATAGATGAATGGATAAAGATACTGTGGGGTGTGTGTGTGTGTGTGTGTGTGTGCGTGCGCGCGCGCAATGGAATTTTACTCGCATGAAAAGAGAATAAAATTATGGCATTTGCAGATAAATGAGTGGAGTTGGAGAATATTATGCTAAGTAAAGTAAGCCAGTCCCAAAAAACTAAAGGTTGAATGTTTTCTCTTATTAGTGGATGCTGATCTATAATGGGAGGAGGGGACATGGGAAGAACAGAGGAAATTTGGGTTGGGCAAAGGGGAGGGTGGGGAGGGGTTAGAGTAATAAGAAAGATGGTGGAATGAGATGGACATCATTACCCTAGTTAATGGTGTGTGTTTACACCGTGTACAACCAGAGAATTGAAATGTTGTGCTCCATTTGTGTACGATGAAATGCATTCTGCTGTCATGTATAACTAAGTAGAATAAAAATGTAAACAAAAATACCATTTATATTAGGACCCTCACCCCAAATGAAATTCATGGATATTAATCTAATAATATGCTCAAGATCTGTATGAGGAAAAACAGATATCTGATGGGAGAAATTAAATGGAGACTATCCCATGCTTTTGGATAGACAAATTTTTCACATTTTATAAATTCATCCCAATCCCAATCCCAGAGGGTCCTTTTTTAGATATTGATGAACAGATACTAAAATCTGTATGGAGAGGCAAAAGACCTGAAATACACAATGTTGGAGAAGTCAACTTAAAGACTTACTATAAAACAACAGTAATCTAGATGATAGGGGTGAGGATAGTCTTTTCGACAAATGGTATGGGAAAACAGCATCTGTATGCAAAAGTAAAATTGAATCAGAATCTTAAAATTTTCACAAATTAACTCAAAATGGGCATTTACCTACATGTAAACTGCAAAACTGTAAAATCTACAAGGCAACGTAGAAAAAGTCTAGATGGCTTTAGGCCTGGCAGTGACTCTCTAGATGAAATATCAAAGGCACACTCCATGAAAGAAATGGTTAAATTGGATTTCACTAAAACCAAAATTTTCTGCTCCGCAAAAGACAATATCAAGGGAATAAGAAGAGAAATGATGGATTGGAAGAAAATATTTGCAAAAGGCATCTCTGATAAAGAACTCTTCTACAAAAAATATACAAAGAACTCTTAAAATTCAACACAAGGAACAATGAGATTAAAAAATGGGCAAAACTGTTAAGCCAACACTTCACCACGAAAAAATACAGATGATAAACTTCCAGATAGATAGTTAACATCATCATTAGGGAATTGGAAATTAGTGAGATACCACTGCATACCTATTAAAGTACCTCAAATCCAAAACTTCAATAACACCAAAAGCCTGTGAGAATGTGGAGTCCCAGAAAGTCTCATACATTGCTGGGAATGAAATATGGTACAGTCACACTGGAAGACAATTTGATAGCTTCTTACAAGATGAAACATTCTTACCACTTGATTACACTTCTAGGTATTTATCCAAATGAGTTGAATGCTGACTTCCACACAAAAACCAGCATTTAGATGTTTTTGGTAGCTTTATTCGTAATTGCCTAACTTGTAAGCAACCAACATGTCTTCCTATAGGTAAGTAGATAAACTGTGGTACATCCAAACAATTGATTAATCTCTAGCAAAAAATACACTATATGTGGAAGAGATGCAAACACTGTCAGCTCCATCCGAATGCCTATGGATCCCTTTACCATTTTCATGCATGCTGATTGCCTCTCAGGAAGTGTTTGAGAAATCTCTACACAAATAATTGTAAACTATCAAGTCATAGACAAGAAATACTAAATGCTTATAACTAAGAAGCCAACCTGAAAATGCTACATACTGTAATTCCAACTACATAATATTTTGCAGAAAGCAAATCTATGAAGATAGTTCAGAGGTTACCAGGAGTAAGCAGGTGGGGGAGGGGTAAGTAGGGGGAAGACAGGGTTTTTTAGTGTAGTGGAGCTATTCTGCATAATGTGATGATGGACACATGTCATCATCCATTTGTTAAAACCCATAGAATGTACCACACCAAAAGTGAATGTTAACCATGGATGCTAAAGATGCATCAATGTTGATTCATCAATTGTAATAAAGGTACCACTCTGGTATAGGATATGGATGGTCAGGAAGGCTATGGGGATGTGTGGGGAAGAGTGCATGGGAAATCTCTGTGCTTTCTGCTTAACTTGAACCTGAAACTGTTGTAAATACTAAAGTCCATCAAAAAAGAAGCAGTAGATGTTACAATTTCAAATAGGGTGATCCAGGTAAATCTGGCTAAAATGTCATTTGAGTCAGGTCTTACAGATTAAGTTTAGCCATATCTAGAGGAAGGACATTTCAGGCATAATAGCTGATATTTAAGGGAAAATGAGACCTGTGTGGCTGGACTGAGCAAACAAGTTGGTTAATAGTAGATGATAAAGTCAGATCTGGAGGAGGAGAAGGAGAGCAGATTATGAGTCGTTTAAGGACTGCATTTACATCTGAATAACTCTTGAGATGTGGTTTTGCTACTACCAGCTATATGTGTTTGGATAAGTTATTTTACTTATTTCTGCTTCAGATTTACTCATATCTAAGATGGGGATAAAATAGTACTTATTAATGTTAGAATTAAATAATTTTGTATATGCAAATTACATAGAATAAAATAGTATTCTAGTTTTGAGCAGAAGAATGATATTTGATAATGTATTTAAAATATAGCTGCTGTGTTGAGAATATGTAGGGGCATTATGGTACATTCATTACTGAAAGGAATGCAAAAATGTTCAGCTTTTGTAGAGGGCAATTTAGTAATTTAATGGAACTATATATTCTCTTCGGCTCAGCAGTTCTGCTTCTAATAATTTACCCTGAGGATATATCTCTAATGATATGAGAGTATATATGCATAAAATTATTCATTGCAGCATTATTTATAATTACAAAATATTGGAAACTAGTTGCCCAAGCACAGCAGATTGGTTGAATAAGCCATGGTATGTACAATGGAATACTATGCAACTATAAAAAGTATATGAAGGGAAGGTCTTTTACAAATGGATATAAAATTATCTCCAGGAGACTACAAGAAAAAAAATTGCAGTTTAATATCCCTGATGAACATAGATGCAAAAATCCTCAACAAAATACCAGCTAATCAAATGGAATAGCATATTAAAAGGATTATACATCATGATCAAATGGCATTTATCCTAGGATATAAGAAAAATTCAACATAAACAAGTGAATAAACATTCCGAATTAACAGAATGAAGGATAAAAATTCTATAATGATTTTAGCCATGCAGAAAAAGCTTTTGACTAAAATCAACATTCTTTTGTAAAAAAAAAAAAATAGGGATATAATGAATGTATCTCAACAAAGGCTATATATGATGTTATGGTTTAGATATGAGGTGTTCCCCAAAAGCTCTAGTGTGAGACAACAAAAGAAAGTTCAGAGGTGAAATGATTGGGTTATGAGAGTCTTAACCAGTGCATTAATACTTTGATAGGGATTAACTGGGTGGTAACTGTAGGTAGATTGGGTGTGGCCGGAGGAGTCAGTCTCTCTCTCTCTCTCTCTCTCTCTCTCTCTCTCTCACACACACACACACACACACACACACACACACACACACCCCTACCTCCTCTCTCCTCTCTCCTCTATCCTCCTCTCTTCTTCCTGGGTGCCGTGTCTTGAGTTGCTTATCTCCCCACATTCTCTTGCCATGGTGCTCTGCTTTCCCTTGAGTTCAGATCAATAGAGTTGGCTGTCTATGGACTGAGACCTCTGAAACCATGAGACAAATAAAATTTTCCCCCTTTAGTGTTCTTCTCAGGTCTTTTGATCACAGCAACAGAAAAGCTGACTAAAACACATGACACGTCCACAATACTCTTACCTCTTCTATATAACTACCACATTGTACTAGAAGCTGTAGTCAAGCAAGTAGGAAAAAAAATCAGAAGTTAAATTGTCTTTCTTTGCAGATGACATATAAAATAGAAAACCCTAAAGATGTCACTAGAAAGTTAATTTATTTGTACTGAATCTATTGGTACCCTAGAACTAATAAATTAATACAGTTGCAGAATAGAAAATCAACATACAAAAATTGCTTGTTTCTACACAGAACAAACTATCCAAACAAGAAATGTAAAAAAAAATTATTTACACTAATATCAAAATGAATGAAGTACTTAGGGGTAAATTTGGCTAAGGAGGTGGTAGAACTTTATATTGAAAACTCTTTGTAATGTGTATTTTTTTAAGTTGGACACAATACCTTGATTTTATTTATTTTTATGTGGTGCTGAGGATCAAACCCAGTGCCTCACACATGCTAGGCAAGAGTGCTACCGCTCAGCCCCAGCCACAGCCCTAGCCCTGATACTGAAAACTCTTAAGACATTAATGAAATAAGTTGACACAAATAAATGGAAATATATCTCACATTTTGAGATAAGAAAAAAATTGATATTGACAAAATGTCTATAACTAAAGTTATCTACAGATTCAGTGCAGTCCCTATCAGAACTTTAATGGCACTGTTCACAGAAGAATGGACCCAGTACCTCACACATGCTAGGCAAGGGCTCCATCACTGAGCCACAACCCCAGCCCAAGGGGAAATTTTGATAAAGAGTGAACATTTGCATATTTGGGGTTTGGTATCTTTCATCTAGTATACTTAGAATTCTTGAACTCTTTTTAGGATGTTTTTTCCTTTGGTGTGGTTCAGGTGAAGCTGTTTTACACAGGTAAATTATTTTATACATATTGTAAGATTGAGAAAATTTTATGTATCATAAAATTTTATGTTGGGGGCCATGGTTCTTACTGTGAAATACTAGTTTAGAATGGTGGGGTGGCAAGGAAGAACTCTGTGGGAATGGACTAGCATTGGGGTAACAGTGTGAACTCACGGTTTTTAAAACATATTTATGGGCACATGTATATGTATGCATGTGTGTATGCACATATATAAGTACATGTATTTGTATACAGACATCTATTTATTTCTCAACTTTTATCTGCTGAAAGGACCCAGAAGTAGACACCCAGTAGTAATGAGCACTCCTAATGTCCAGATCTTAGTTTCTATTACCCAACTAACAGAAACTGAGGCTCTTCAGGGAAATGGCTGACTATAGGACTTGAGAACACCTGAAACTTTTTGTTAAGTCAGAGCAAGGAAGAGCTAAAAATAATTACATTAGGGCACGGTACAAATACACAGGAGCCATCTTGAAAGAGCTTTCATGGGCCAAATCTGGGATTATTTGGATACCAAATAATTAAGAACAGCAATTAATTGTAAATAATTGAATAAACAGGAGATCATGAATCTATGTCAATGATAGATACGTAGGGAAGAAGTAAAGTCTCTTATAGAATGCCAATAGCTGGTAAATGAGAAGAGAATGTTGAAGTCAGAAAATAGTTTTTCAAACATCATAGTAAAAATTATTTCAAATTAAAACTATCAATGATGAATCTAAGGGGAAATTGATGGAGAGCAGGATATTTGCAAAACTGTAAATTGGGTCCCCACATATTATTAGTTGCAAGGAGAAAATAATAAGTATAGAACATGGCGGCAGGCGCGGAGAGATCAAGTCTCTGACCTCTTCAGCTGTGCGGGCATAGGGAGTCATAAACAATCTAAATTCTGTTTGCTCAGGATCACTAGGTAATGCTGAACTGACGTGGATCTGGGGTGAACAGTCTGGGCCTCTCAGAACACACACTGAGCCCAGATCGGCTGAATTCAAGCTCCCGTTCGCCTGCTTCCCGCAGACAAACAGCTGTGACTCAGCACTAATCCATCCGGCTGAAACAACTGGTCGGCCCTTCTGTTCCTACGAAGGTAAATGCCAACCGAGCCTTCATAGGTAGTGGCCACAGGTTTGAAACGGGGCTTGGGAGAGACAGTAAGGACCCACCCGTTGCATTGCTCACCCGGCAAAGGGAAACGAACTGTCACCATTTGCAAGAGATACCACCATGGCAGAGAACTGACGTCACCAGACTGCGGCGGAGGAGATAACTTCATTGAAACCTGCGGCTACAGGTGTGTAATTCCCTAGCCTTCCCTCTCCACACATCGGGGAAACCTTAAGGGCCCCTCCCAGCTCTCCCGTGAGCACGACAGCCAGACCGAGGGAATCAGATGTGGCGCGGGACCTGCGTCGCGGAATTCCCGGCTACTGCTCCCACCAGTGCTGACAACTGAGGTCTCTTGCACCAGATACCGGGGGCGTGGCTAACGGAGGGCAAGTAAAATTCGCTGAGGATTCTCAGCCCCAAGCTCTACAAGCTTAGGGTCTGAGGGAATGGCAAACTGGGAGAGTGTGCCCAGTCGTTCATGAAAACAGGGCTCCCGGGAGCAGCAGACCTGGCGTGTAGCCAGTATTGTGGTGAGCGGCACCCGTGAGAGGGGCCTGGCTAGAGGAAAAGTGGGAAGTGACTAGACACAAGAGGAGGCCCTAGGCACTCAGGATTGGAGACTCGCCCAGTCTGGGAGGAGCTGCTGCACAGTGATTGGTTCCCGTGTATTGACAGGAGAAACTTGGCCTGGTGGGCACAGCGCCACCTACTGGAAGAGAAGTTAATCAAACTCTAAGACTGCATTCATTAGTTTTTTTTTTTTTTTGATTTGGGTTTTTCTTTCATCTTCATTTTTCTATCGTTTTTTTTTTTGTTTTTTCTTTTTTTTCTTTTTTAAGACTGCATTAATTAGTTGTTTTTGTTTCTTTTTTCTTTTCTCTTTTTTTTGATTTGGGTTTTTCTTTCATTTTCATTTTTCTTGTTGTTTTTTTAAATTTTTTTTTACAATTTTTTTTCTTCTAATTTTAATTTTAATTTTTTTATTATTTTTTTTAAATTATTTTTTCCTTTTTTTATTTCCTATTTTTTTCTTCATTTGTCTTTTCATTTCTTTTCAATTATCTTATCCCCCCTTCCTTGAATTCTACCTGCTTACTCTCATTCTCTTTAGTGACTTCTTCCCTTCCCTTCTAATACCTTTCCTCCCAAGCATCAAATAAATTTATAGGAGTAAACAGTAACTCATCAGTCAAACAGAACAAGAAGTAACATGAGCAGCTTCAAAAAGCAAGGAAGAAAAGGAGTACAAACAATGCAGGACAGCCTAAATATTCAGGAGGACCTAGAGTCATCAGAAAAATGGTCATATAAAGAACTCAAGGAACACCTTAGACAGATAGAATGGAACCTTAAAGAGGATACAAGACAGCAAATTCAAGCAGCGAAAGAACACATTGAGAATGAATTACATAAACAGATAAAAGAAGAAGTTAAGCATCTTTATCAGGAGATAGAGATTATAAAAAATAATCAAACAATAATTCTAGAAATGAAGGAAACGATAAACCAAATTAAAAACTCAATTGAGAGTATCACAGAGTGGAGCAAGTAGAAGCCAGAACGTCAGATAATGAAGACAAGATATATCATCTTGAAAAGAGTCTAGCCAACTCAGAAAGGCTGGTAAAAAATCACAAGAAAAACATCCAAGAGTTATGGGATAACATAAAAAAACCAAACTTACGAGTCATCGGGATAGAAGAAGGTACAGAGATTCAAACCAAGGGAATGAGTAACCTGCTGAATGAAATAATTACAGAAAACTTTCCAGAAATAAAAAAGGAAACAGATATACAAATTGAAGATGCATACAGGACACCGAGCACACAAAATCACAGTAGACCAATGCCAAGACACATTGTTATGAAGATATCCAATATACAGAACAAAGAGAAAATATTAAAAGCTACAAGAGAAAGGAGACAGATTACATTCAGGGGTAAACCAATAAGGTTAACAATGGATTTTTTTATCACAGTCGCTGAAAGCAAGAAGGTCATGGAACAATGTACTTAAAACACTGAAAGACAATGGATGCCAACCAAGAATTCTGTATCCAGCAAAATTAAGCTTCAGGTATGACAACGAAATAAAAATCTTTCATGATAAACAAAAGTTAAAAGAATTTTCAGCCAGAAAACCAGCATTGCAAAGCATTTTGAGCAAAACACTACACGAGGAAGAAATGAAAAACAATAACCAAAACCATCAGTGGGAAGTGCCTCAGTAAAGACAGAGGGTGAGGGGAAAGATAATCATGGAGAAACAAACTAAATTTTTTTAAAAAATAAATAATCAAACATGGCTGGAAGTACAAACCATATATCAATAGTAACTCTGAGTTTTAATGGCTTAAACTCTTCAATAAAGCGACATAGGCTGGTATCATGGATTAAAAAAACAAATCCAACAATATGCTGCCTCCAGGAGACACATCTGATTGGAAAAGACATACACAGGCTGAAGGTGAAAGGATGGGAAAAAATATACCATGCACACGGTCCTCGTAAGCAAGCAGGGGTGGCCATCCTCATATCAAATAAAATCGACTTCAAGACTAAGTTAATCAAAAGGGATAAGGAAGGACATTATATACTGTTAAAAGGAACCATTCACCAACAAGACATAACAATTATCAATATTTATGCACCAAATAATGGTGCTGCGACATTCATAAAACAAATTCTCCTCTAGTTCAAGAATCAAATAGACCACAACACAATAATTATGGGTGACTTCAACACACCTCTCTCACCATTGGACAGATCCTCCAAACAAAAGTTGAATAAAGAAACTATAGAACTCAATACCACAATCAATAACCTAGACTTAACTGACATATATAGAATATATCAACCATCATCAAATGGATATACTTTTTTCTCAGCAGCACATAGATCCTTCTCAAAAATAGACCACATATTATGCCATAGGGCAACCCTCAGTAAATATAAAGGGGTGGATATAATACCATGCATTTTATCTGATCATAATGGAATGAAACTGGAAATCAATGATAAAAGAAGGAAGGAAAAATCCTACATCACATGGAAAATGAACAATATGTTACTGAATGATCAATGGGTTACAGAAGACATAAAGGAGGAAATAAAAAAATTCTTAGAGATAAATGAAAATACAGACACAACATATCGGAATCTATGGGACACAATAAAGCAGTTTTAAGAGGGAAATTCATCACCTGGTGGTCATTCCTCAAAAAAAGAAAAAACCAACAAATAAATGAGCTCACACATCATCTCAAAGCCCTAGAAAAGGAAGAGCAAAACAACAGCAAATGTAGCAGAAGGCAAGAAATAATTAAAATCAGAGTGGAAATCAATGAAATTGAAACAAAAGAAACTAATGAAAAAATTAACAAAACTAAAAGTTGGTTCTTCGAAAAAATAAATAAGATCGACAGACCTTTAGCCATGCTAATGAAGAGAAGAAGAGAGAGAACTCAAATTACTAACATACGGGATGAAAAAGGCAATATCACAACAGATGCTATAGAAATACAGAAGACAATTAGAAATTATTTTGAAAACCTATATTCCAATAAAATAGAAGATAGTGAAGACATCGATAAATTTCTTAAGTCATATGATTTGCCCAGACTGAGTCAGGAGGATACACACAATTTGAACAGACCAATATCAATGGATGAAATTGAAGAAGCAATGAAAAGGGCTGGGGATGTGGCTCAAGCGGTAGCGCGCTCGCCTGGCGTGTGTGCAACCCGGGTTTGATCCTCAGCACCACATACCAACAAAGATGTGTCCGCCGAGAACTAAAAAATAAATATTAAAAATTCTCTCTCTCTCTCTCTCTCTCTCTCTCTCTCTCTCTCTCTCTCTCCACTCTCTCTCCACTCTCTCTTTAAAAAAAAAAAAGAAGAAGCAATCAAAAGACTACCAACCAAGAAAAGCCCAGGACCAGATGGGTATACAGCGGAGTTTTACAAAACCTTTAAAGAAGAATTAATACCAATACTTTTCAAGTTATTCCAGGAAATAGAAAAAGAGGGAGCTCTTCCAATTTCACTCTATGAGTCCAACATCACCCTGATTCCGAAACCAGACAAAGACACCTCAAAGAAAGAAAACTACAGACCAATATCTCTAATGAACCTAGATGCAAAAATCCTCAATAAAATTCTGGCGAATCGAATACAAAAACACATCAAAAAAATTGTGCACCATGATCAAGTAGGATTCATCCCTGGGATGCAAGGATGGTTCAATATATGGAAATCAATAAATGTTACACACCACATCAATAGACTTAAAGATAAGAACCATATGATCATCTTGATAGACGCAGAGAAAGCATTCGACAAAGTACAGCATCCCTTTATGTTCAAAACATTAGAAAAACTAGGGATAACAGGAACTTACCTTGACATTGTAAAAGCTATCTATGCTAAGCCTCAGGCTAGCATCATTCTGAGTGGACAAAAGTTGAAGGCATTCCCTCTAAAATCTGGAACAAGACAGGGATGCCCTCTCTCACCACTTCTATTTAATTTAGTCCTTGAAATACTAGCCAGAGCAATTAGACGAAAGAAATTAAAGGCATAAAAATAGGAAAAGAAGAACTTAAATTATCACTATTTGCGGACGACATGATTCTATACCTAGAAGACCCAAAAGGATCTACAAAGAAACTACTAGAACTAATAAATGAATTCAGCAAAGTGGCAAGATATAAAATCAACACTCATAAATCAAAGGCATTTCTGTATATCAGCGACAAAACTTCTGAAACGGAAATGAGGAAAAACACTCCATTCACAATATCCTCAAAAAAAATAAAATACTTGGGAATCAACCTAACAAAAGAGGTGAAAGATTTATACAATGGAAACTACAGAACCCTAAAGAGAGAAGTAGAAGAATATCTTAGAAGATGGAAAAATATACCCTGTTCATGGATAGGCAGAACTAACATTATCAAAATGGCAATATTACCAAATTTCTCTATAGGTTTAATGCAATGCCAATCAAAATCCCAACGGCATTTTTTGTAGAAATAGATAAAGCAATCATGAAATTCATATGGAAAAATAAAAGACCCAGAATAGCAAAAGCAATTCTAAACAGGAAGTGTGAATCAGGTGGTATAGCGATACCAGATTTCAAACTATATTACAGAGCGATAGTGACAAAAACAGCATGGTACTGGTACCAAAACAGGCGGGTGGACCAATGGTATAGAATAGAGGACACAGAGACTAATCCACAAAGTTACAACTATCTTATATTTGATAAAGGGGCTAAAAGCATGCAATGGAGGAAGGATAGCATCTTCAACAAATGGTGTTGGGAAAACTGGAAATCCATATGCAACAAAACGAAACTTAATCCCCTCCTCTCGCCATGCACAAAAGTTAACTCAAAATGGATCAAGGAGCTTGGTATCAAATCAGAGACTCTGTGTCTGATAGAAGAAAAAGTTGGTTCAGATCTAAATATTGTGGGGTCGGGCTCCAGATTCCTTAATAGGACACCCATAGCACAAGAGTTAATAATAAGAATCAACAAATGGGACTTACTTAAACTAAAAAGTTTTTTCTCAGCAAGAGAAACAATAAGAGAGGTAAATAGGGAGCTTACATTCTGGGAACAAATTTTTACTCCTCACACTTCAGATAGAGCCCTAATATCCAGAGTATACAAAGAACTCAAAAAATTAGACAATAAGATAACAAATAACCCAATCAACAAATGGGCCAAGGACCTGAACAGACACTTCTCAGAGGAGGACATACAATCAATCAATAAGTACATGAAAAAATGCTCACCATCGCTAGCAGTCAGAGAAATGCAAATCAAAACCACCCTAAGATACCATCTCACTCCAGTAAGATTGGCAGCCACTATGAAGTCAAACAACAACAAGTGCTGGTGAGGATGTGGAGAAAAGGGTACACTTGTACATTGCTGGGGGGACTGTAAATTGGTGCGGCCAATTTGGAAAGCAGTTTGGAGATTCCTGGGAAAGCTGGGAATGGAACCACCATTTGACCCAGCTATTGCCCTTCTCGGACTATTCCCTGAAGACCTTAAAAGAGCATGCTACAGGGATACTGCTACATCGATGTTCATAGCAGCACAATTCACAATAGCTAGACTGTGGAACCAACCCAGATGCCCTTCAATAGATGAATGGATAAAAAAAAATGTGGCATTTATACACCATGGAATATTACGCAGCACTAAAAAATGACAAAATCATAGAATTTGCAGGAAAATGGATGGCACTAGAGCAGATTATGCTTAGTGAAGCTAGCCAGTCCCTAAAAAACAAATACCAAATGTCTTCTTTGATATAATGAGAGCAACTATGAACAGAGTAGGGAGGAAGAGCAGGAAGAAAAGATTAACTTTAAACAGAGACATCAGATGGGAGGGAAAGAGAGAAAAGGGAAATTGCATGGAAATGAAGGGAGACCCTCATTGCTATACAAAATTACATATAAGAGGTGAGGGGAATGGGAAAATAAACAAGGAGAGAAATGAATTACAGTAGATGGGGTAGAGAGAGAAGATGGGAGGGGAGGGGAGGGGGGATTGTAGGGGATAGGAAAGGTAGCAGAATACAACAATTACTAATAGGGCATTATGTAAAATTGTGGATGTGTAACCGATGTGATTCTGCAATCTGCATTTGGGGTAAAATTGGGAGTTCATAACCCACTTCAATCTAATGTGTGAAATATGATATGTCAAGAGCTTTGTAATGTTGTGAACAACCAATTAAAAAAAATTAAAAAATAAAAAAGAAAATAATAAGTATAAAAAGAGAAACGCAATAAACACTTTGGATGATCAAAATTAATATTGCCAGGCTGGGGTTGTAGCTCAGTGGTAGAGTGCTCATCTCACATGTGGAAAGCACTGGGTTCAATCCTCAGCACCACATAAATAAAGGCATTGTGTCCATCTACAACTAAAAAAATCTTTAAAAATAATTAATATCACCAATGAGAGGCAAATGGACATCATGTTAGTCTGGAAGTGATATACTAAGAAGGACAAAATATCATATAATCAATATATAATTAATACTCCTAATGGGAATGCCTAATGAACTTGATCCCGAAAAAATATCAGACCACAAATGAGGAATCTTCTATTTAAAAAACCCTCCATTATTTAAAAAAAGTCAATATCATAAAATAAAGGCTATAAAATGATCCATTAAAGGTCTCTATAAAGACATGACAATGGCTTATATACTGGAGAAAATAAATTATTGTAGGTCAACTGACAAAATTGAAATATGGGTGGTAGATAGATAAAAATAATGTATTCATATTAAATTTGCTGAAATTGATAGCTCTTCCATAGTTATTTAAGAGAATATTTTTATTTTTAGGAAATACTGAAAGATTTATGGGCAAAGTATCATGATATTTATAACTTATTCTAATAGTTTTGAAAAGTAATGCTGTGTGTGTGTGTGTGTTTGTGTGTGTGTGTGTAGAAGGAGAAGGAAAGAAGGAGAAAGAATGATAAACGGGGTACAGTCTTAACAATAGGTAAATCTGGGAAAAGAATATGTGATTTTTCTTTGTTTTCTTATTCTTTTTTGTGTGTTTAATTTTTTTTAAATACATTAAAAAATTTGGTAATTGCATGGCATACATAAATAGTTTTGCTAGATGAAAATAACTAATTTTCATTAATTTCTTGACTAGAAACCAAAATATTTGAAGTCTGGGAAAATAAACAGCTATGAATACTTGACAGACATCTCTTTAGGCATAGCCAGGAAGCCCTTACCTCTGGCTCCTTTTCAATGTTAAGAGTGATGTTTCTTTTGCCCAAGGCTTCTAAGACTTTCCATTAGCTTAGAAATATTACGCTATAATTACTCTGTCTTCATGTTTCATTTGCCCTGTTACAATTTTGGCTTCAACAAGAACAGGCTGAAAAGTGAAATGGTAACCACTAAGAATCAGTGAATTGGTTCAGACTCTTTGCAGCTTGTAGGTATCATCCCTATGAAAATGTCATTTATCATTTTAGTTAGAGGTTGGTCCATTTACTGGTACATTCAAAAAATCAACTTTAGATTGATGGGTCTATGTCTATAGTTTTTTCTGTTTTTATTGATATCTGCTCATTATTTCCTTCCTCCTGATTGCTTTGGGTTTAATTTATTTCTTTGTTAATATTATCAATCTGAGATTTTTTTCTTCTTTTCTAATATAGGCATATAATGCTATTAATTTTCATCTAAATACAGCATTTGTTGTATCCAACAAATTTTGTATATTGTATTTGCTTTATCATTCCTTCAAAATGTTTTCTAATTTTTGGGTTTGTTCCTCATCACCACATAAAAATAAACAAAATAAAGGTATTGTGTCCAGCTTCAACTAAAAAATAAATATTAAAAAAGAAAGAAAAAGAAGTGTGTTAATTTCCAAGTATTTAGGGGGATTTTCCGTATAACTGTCTGTTATTGATTCTGGTTTAAGTATGCTATGGTTAGATAATATACTTTGTATCATTTTAATTTTTAAAAATTTGATAAGTTTTGATTATGAGCCAGAATATGATCTGTCTTTTCAATTTTTATCGAGGTAACTCACAAACCATTACGTTCACCATTTAAAACTGTACAATTCAGTAGTTTTTGCTATAGACACCATGTTATACAACCATCACCATTAATTCTAAAATCATTTTTTATCAGTCTCAAATTCCTAGAAGAATTCCTGGTCTTTGACAAGTACAGATGGTCCCCACTTATAGCGGTTTAACTTAAGATATTTTGATATCTAAATTTTTAAAAAAAATTTTTTTGGTGCAAAAGCTATCTACACTTTCAGTAGAAACCATACTTTGAATTATGGATGTTGATCCTTTCTCAGGTTAGTGAAACGTGGTATGACTCTTGGTTGCCAGCTAGCAGCAGCTCCCAGTCAGCCACAAGATCACAAGGGTAAACAACTAAACAACGGACTGTTAGCAACAGTGTTAGCAAAGCAGTGTACTGGGTTGCTAATCTATGATGTTTGGGTTTTGACTTAAAGTATTTTTTACCATACAATGGGTTAATCTAGATATAACCTCATTATAAGCCAAGGAACATCTATGTAAATTTTTAGGGATTTACATACTTTGGATATTTCATACAAAGGGAATCATACATTTATATGTGAACTTTTGTGTCTGTCTTTTCTCATGGGAGTCTGTTTTCAAGCTTTATCCATATTGTAGTATGTATCAGTACTTCATTACTTTTTATGTCTGAATAATATTCCATGAATGCCATATTTTATTTATCTACTCATCAGTTAAGGAACATTGAGTTGTTTCTACTTTCTGTATATTATGAGTGATGGCTATAAATATTTTATACACTTTTACATGAACATATGTTTTTGTTTCTCTTAGGTATATGAGTGAAATTACTGAGTTGTAAGATAACTCTGTTTAACTTTTTTTTTTAACCATAAAACTGATTCCCAAAGTAGATGTATCATTTTATAATTCCATCAGCAATATTTGTGAAAGTCCCATTTTCTTCACTTTTTTGTGGTTTTCATATTGATTAATGTGTTTATTAGTCATTGCACATCTTTTTTTTTTTAGAAATATCTATTCAGATCCTCTGCCTATTTAAAAAGGTTTTTGTCCCCTTACTGTCAACAAGTTCTTTATATTCCAAACTCTAGACCCTCATCAGATATATGATCTTCAAATATTTTCTCCAGTTGTGCAGATTGTCTTTCACTTTCTTCCTAGTATCCTTTTAAATGCAATTTTAAAAATTTTTCATGAAGTCAAATGTATTTATTTTTTCTTTGGTTGTTTGTGTTTTAGGTGGTGCTTCTAAGGAATTGTAACCCAATCCAAGCTTGTGAAGATTTACACTAGGTTTTCTTCTAAGAGTCATATACTTTTAGGTCCTACATTTAGAATCATTTTGAGTCATTTTTTTGTATATGGTGTATGATAGGAACCTTCAGAACCACGAGACAAAAGATTTCTATTGTTTAAGTCACCTGGTTTGTAGTACTTTATTATGTCAACAGTAGCAAACTAATAACCAACTATTTCCCATTTCTGTTATTCTTCCTTCATTCTTGAAGTTCCAGGTTTTCATCTAGTATCATTTCCCTTCACACTGAACAACTTTCTTAAGTATCACTATTGATCTGTCTTCACGTTGACTCAATCTTTCCTTTATTATCTTTATTCTGCATTATGCCTATAATGGGGTGAATAGTGTTCCCTCAAAATTCATGTTCAACCATAACCTTTCTAAGGTTATGTGACTTTATTTGGAATTAGGGTTTTTGCATATGCAATTAGCTAAGGATCTCAAGATAAAATCATCCTGGATTAGGGTGGGTCCTAAGTGTGGTGACTTGTGTCTTAATGAGAAAGGAGGAGATTTGGATGTGGAGATGCATAGAGGCCCAGGAAGATGCAGGCAGAGATTGGAATGATGCTGCCACAAGCCAAGGACTCAGTCCCAGGAGCTACAGGGGCCAAAAGGGAGGCAAGAAAGAATTCTCCCTTGATTTCAGACTGCTTGCCTCCAAGGCTGTCAGAAAAGAGCTTTCTGTTTTTTCAGTCACCCAGTTTGAAGTAATTTTTACTATAGTCCTAGGAAGCTAATACCAGTTAGTTTTTGTTCAATTTGTTTTTTTCATTTTAAAATTTGCCCTTGGTTTCTCTTTATAGTTTCTATTTCCTTGCTGAGAACTTCTACCTTTGACTTTATTTCATGAGTGCTGACTTGTGCTTTGTGAAATCTAGTTAGAAATGCTCTTCCAACTCTGTTGAAAAATAACTTGTGATATCACAGCTCGCAGACATCTGTTCATTGTCCTCTCACCCCACCATTTACCTGGTGACTTTTATGTGGAGTAATTTTGGGTTCTGTCCTGGACATTATGAATATTATCCCGGGTCCTGTTTTATTTTCACAAGAAATCAACCTGTTTGATTTCAGATTGCAAGATTTGTTTCTCTTTCTTTAACCCTGTTTCCAGAGTTCAGTTTGTGCATCTTTGTTAGGCCATATTTTCGGGTCCTGGGCCTGCATGGCTCATGCAGCTTGTCCATATTTTTTCTTTGGGTTTCCCCATGCACTCTTGGCCTCCCAGGGACCCCATTTCCCATTCACCTAGCTAGAAAGACAGGTTTGTTTTAGAGTTTTAGTTACTCATGTTCCTGCCACCCCTGTTTGGCATGACTGACATCCTCAGGGTAAAAGAGCAAGAAAAAGGCCATAGAATTCCAACCCCAGCCCTGCCTCGCCCTTCACAGCACGGGGTCCCCCTTTCCCCCTTCCTCTTGCTAGAAAAGGAATGTGTTTCTCCAAGTTTCAGCTGCCTTTACTGTTGCCAAACAATTCTCCAATTGGAAACAGTCTAGTGGCTGAGCCGGGAGAATAAAATAGAAGAAGGAGAAGGAGGAGAAGGAGAAAAGGAGGGAGAAGGAAGAGAAAGGAGGAGGAGGAAGAAGAGCCTTTCTGCATTTCCCAGCTAACAGTGGACTTTTCCTTGGCTCTCTAGCCAGAAAAACGGAGTTTCTCTCTGTGTTTTAATTGCTCACACCTGTTGCTCCATCCCAGTGCAAACCTTTTCTGGGTCAAACGTGAGAACGAGAAGATGAAAACAAAACAAAACAACAACAACAACAAAAACCAGGAAATGCTGTCATGTAGATTTCTTCTTCAATTTGTTTTCCCTTCCTGATCTGCCTGCTCTATGGGTTTTTTAGGCAGTCACTTTTTGTATTTTCTAGATGCTTTCCTTGTGATGTTTGCTAGTTTTAGTGGGATGCTTGATGACACAGAGAGGCTTTAATCGGGTTTCTTCATCTTGTCTGTTGCCAGGAGTAGCTATATCTTCTACAATTTAGGTTTTATTTTTCACTTCTGCATCACTGGACCAGGGGGTGCTTCAGAGTTTGACCTTAGAGTGACATTATCCCTGGAAATATTCGGTACTTTTAGAGAAGCTCAGTTCTTTTATTTAAATATTTCAAATATCTGTATCATTAGTAAGTGATTTTATCAACAGCCTCTGGCACAGGATCTGGCTCCTTGAGGATGCTCAATATACATTTTTTTTTTTTGCGAAACTGAAGCTCTAGCACTCATTCCAATTGAACATTCTGGTTGCATAGAATTGAAACCAATTCTTAGAGTGAAAGGGGAAGTAGTTGTGTGGGTCCTGGACTCTCATGGAATTCAAGAGTGATAAACAAGAGGTGCACCCCAGCTTCACAGATAGGAAACCTGGAAGCCAAGTGCTGGAAGCGACCGAGTCAGCTTCTTTCCCATCTGCTTGTTTGTCAGGGACTACACAGGGCCTTGTGTCTATCATTCTGTGTATGTGCTTCTTCCCTTTCTCCACTGTGTGTGTGTGTGTGTGTGTGTGTGTGTGTGCGTGCACACACATATGTGGGCAGGGGAGCGAGGTAGGGGGAAAGATGAGTTTCTTCATGACAGTTTTGAGCCATTGCATCAATCTTGCCCAAAACCAACACTGCCCCTGACGTGAACTAAATTTCATTTACGTGAATTGATCCATTTTGTTTTCTATTTTCAATAGAGATGGCTCCAATTGTGAAAGCACCCTGGAACAGAATTATCAATTTATGCTATTTAATCTAAGCTTCTGTCAGATGTAAAATTCTGTTTCCTTTTCTTTCTCTAGCCATTTCTATACCTTCATTCTGGGCAACAGACAGACATGAATCCTGTTTTAAAATTGCCTTCCCTAAAGGCAATTCCCAGTTTCCATCTGTTACAAATTGTAGGACTTAATGACCCTGTTGGGAAGTTTTCCCTGTTAAGTCCAACTTTCTTGCTTCTCTGAACTTGAATGGTGTCTGTGCCTCTTCTCTGATGGCTGGTGACAGAAGTAACTCCATGTGTATCTTCTTTGCTGATCATGAACAGTTCAAAAATCATTGACTTCTATTCTTTCACTGGCTTCTCACGCACAAATGTTATAGGTATATGTTAAAACTTAGTCATAGTTCCCAATTTCATTCATTCAGTTCATTTTGTTTTAAATTATTATTTATCATGCCAATGCGTTAACTGTCCACCCCTAAGATGGACATATCCTAGTCTCTATTTGCCTCTCTGAGGAAGATTCAGGTTAATAAAGTACACAATGTTGCCAGAAACAACTAAAGCCTAATGTATATTGAGCACCTATTAAACCCAACATTGTGTTATATATTTTCTATGGAGTCACACACTTAACCTCCACTTAAGACTGTACAGGAGGTGTATAAAACTATTTTTTCTCACTTTTCATGTAAGGAAGCTGAGGTCCGGAGAGGTTAAGTAAAAAGTTATTAAATGGTAGAAGTAGGACCAGAACCTAGGTTTATCTTATTCCACAGCCCAAATTATGAAAGACTCACCTGAATGCCTCCAGGACCTGTCAGGCAGGGGTCCCTTTAGGAGAGAAGGGTTTGTACATCATATCAACAAGCAGGGAGAGTGGGGAAAAGATAATTTGCAGGGACCTTCTCTTAAATTTGTGTGTGTGCTTGTACACGCACATGTAAATATGTTCCAGGCACCCTAGCTCCGTGGTTTCTTTGTAAATGTGAAGGGTGATTGATTCACCTTACTTAATTAGATTAATGAAATGTTAGTTTAAGAGTTATTAATTTGGGTGACTAATATCTCCTTTATACCCAAGGGACAGTGGACCTAGCTCATCCATTGTATGAGAGAACAAAGAGGGGCTGCCTGCCATAATTGATTCGAAGTTTGCTTTTCCTCTTGCTTCTGGACAAAGCAAGTAATAGAGTTCATCTGGATGTCCTAGAAAAGGGTGCTTATCTGGGAGGACCCACCTGGAAGATGGTGGCAGGTGATGTTGAACTTTGTGTGCACACACAAGCCCTTGAAAGTGAATTTTAGTGGAAATGCAAACACCCCCTCCTGAGTGAGGCCTCAGTAAAGAGCCAGCTGGGAGCCTGACCCTTCTTGGGATCCTCAAGGTAGAGTTGATTATGGCATCAACCTGGTCTTGTCCAGAGGCCTCTGCAGAGACAGATAGCACCTGGCTTAATTTCCCAGGTCAGGGCAGGATGGGCCAGAACCTTAGAAAACGAGATGATGATAGGGGTGGGACTTCTCCCTTGTTTTTGAGGGCACAGCAACCTTGATCTGGCATCCATGATGAGAAACAGGAAAGGGGTAAAGGAGGCCCACAGGCTCTGGGTTGGAGTGGGTGCTTTCTTTTTGCCTTCCATGAATCTTCAATAACAGTGAGATTCTAAAGAGCTCCATCCAGCCTAGGAGCAACACAATAGGGGAACTAAATAACAGCCCAGAGAAAGTGATAGATTCCCCGCTAATGACTCCCTTCTCCTCCCTTTTCAATAAGAGGGTGAGTGGACAGATGTTTGTGGTTTACTGCAGCAGTTGGTTCCAGCTGTGTGCATGGCACAGGCAGTAGTGAGAACATCGTGTTCCACTCCTGCTTGTCATGTTCCCCTGGGTGAGAATGGGTTTGAATGTAGTGTGTGTGTGTGTGTGTGTGTGTGTGTGTGGCTTGTTTGCATGCATGTGTGGCAGATTTCTATTTGTGAGGGTGTCCAGGTTAATGGGGCATGTAGTTTTTTTAATTTGACAATCAAATCTTTTAAAAAAATGTAAACAATTCATCTTCCCTCCCATCCAGTTAGATGAGGTCACCATCAGAGTAAGGCAGAGAAGTCAAAGCACATTTAGGTGTTGCCTGACACTTTAATTTCTGGTATAATTCCAGGACAAATAGATTATTTAAACTTAAGAAGCTCCTGGAAAATTGCCTAGCTGATAATTATAATTAGAACATCTCTCTCTACTTACATGTTCCTTTTAGGGAAAAAAAAAAGATTGAGAAGATTCTATACCAACATCTCCAAATTGGTTAAGATACCTAAATGAAATACTGATTTGGAAATGAAGTACTAGCCATGTAAGCAATCTACTTCTGGGCCTGCTACATCTTGGGTAGCTCTGTCACAAGTAGAATTCATTCATTCACTCATTCCTCATACAAGCATTTACCAAGTACCTATGCTAGTGTGACTTACATTTTGGTACTTATTGAATTACTCAGTTGTTTGTGTAAAATGCAAGTACCCAGAACCCACCCTAGTCCTGCTGAATCAGAATCTTCAAGGGGTATGTTCCAGAAATACACATTTTAAACATCCTATTTTAGGTGTGGAATAAAAAAAAATGAGTAGAATGGCGCTTCTCTTTGCTAGCTGTTGTACATCTGGATAGATAAGCCCTGCAAAGTTTCACCTGAGCTGTGGTTAGATATGTATGAATGCCCAGGAGAGGAAGAGAGGGCTTTGTGATTCAGGTATGCCTGAGCCAATGGCTCCGTGTTCACCCTGCATCAGATTGGTATTGGGAAGTGTTGGGTCTCCTATAAGTGTGCCTGACACCACCTCCTGGATGGTGGGCATCAGATGTGGAATGAAGGACTATGTCTTGCCTACAGTGTCCTGTTCTAATAGCCATGAATGGATAAGGATAGGGAGGGGATTGCCCAACTTGTCAACACTCTCATTTCTGAGGAAACTCTTGCAGGTTTCCCTTTGGCAGTGGGTATAGAGCAGAGAGTCACAGGAGAGAGCTTAAAAAGCTTGTTAAGAGGGCTGGGGATATAGCTCAGTTGGCAGAGTGCTTGCCTCGCATGCAGTATCACAAAAACAAACAACAAAACAAACAAACAAATGTTTGTTAGAGCTGGGCACAGTGTCACATGTGATTGGGGAGGCTGAGGCAGGAGGATCCAGTGTTCAAAGCTAGCCTTGGCAACTTATTGAGGCCCTGAGCAACTTTGCTAGAGCCTGTTTCAAAGTAAAAAAATTAAAAAGGGCTGGGGACATGGCTCAGTGGTTAAATGCTCCTGTGTTCAATCCTTAGTTCTCCACCACCCCCCCGCCCACCAAAATAAATAAATAAATAAATAAATAAATAAATAAATAAATAAACAAACAAACAAACAAACCTCATTGGGTTTGCAATCATGAAATCAAGGGTCCAGGTCTGACCCTGCTACTTATTAGCTGGGCAATTTACTTAGCTTCCCTGAGCCTTGTTTCCTTATTTATATAGGCAAATAATCCCTACATTGTAGGGTTGTTCTGGGGATTACATAATGTATAGCACATGAACTCTTCAGCATTGTGCTAATGAACAGTATTTGTTTTTATTAATAACAGAAATAACAATGGATCCCATTTGTGTGCCTAGAGGTTTCTCCTCCTCAGGCCATCAAAGTCAGCCTCTATAATTACAGTGGCTCCCTGAAGGTCTATACCACCAGCCTAGCAGTCCTGCTAGCCTGAGGCTCAGGGAAGTGATTCTCAATCTGGGTCCCTTCTTTCTAGTGTAAAAGTCCCCAGGTAATCTGGACACTCCCTCCTGCTCTCACCAGGGTACCTATTCGTCACTCCCAACTCCACTGACATGCATTCCTCTGGGTGGTGAGTCTTTAGCACAGTGTGCGCATCTGTGTCTTCCAGAGGACTGCCTCCCACCTTGGAATCATAATTTCCCTGGTGGGGCACTGCTGAGTGTATTTATCTTCCCAGGCAATGCTGGCATACAGGCCTGGTTAAGAATTATTGTCTTTGTAGAGATCTCTGCTCAGCACTGGCCCATTCAGTTGGCACCGAGTGAAATCTTCTAGCAAAAAAATAAAGTGTCCACATTGTTTTTTCAGAGCTCAGAGATACTGACTCTGTGACTAAGGAGGCAGAACTCTTGGTTGTAGGGAAAGGGAGGGATAATTCTGAAAAGCAGCTCCATATATAGCTTTGGACATGATATATACTAGGTACTTAACACAAGGCAGCTCTTGTTCTTATTAACAATTCTTGTGTACTGGCCTTGGGGCCCCTGGCTCCTTGAAAGACCCATTTCCATATTAGGAGAAAAGACTCCAAACCCAGGAATTAATACATCAGTTGGATGCTCAGAAAGCAGTTGGAAAATGTGACAAGAGGCATAATATATGCTAGCATCAGAAATTTCAAGAAAGGAAACACTGTAGACTATTTTTTTTCCATTTCCCCCCTCATTTCTGAAATGAGACAGGAAGAAAGTCATATTTTAGAAGTTGGTGTGGAGATGTGAAGAGATGTTCTGGGAGCAACATAGTGAACCCCACATGGTCATGGACTTTAATGTTTGTTCCTCTTAACATTCATACAAGAGGGGTTAAGCTCCTGGTGTTGTGCAAAATTGAGTAGAATCATATTTCCAAATGAGCCTGCTTTTGTGTCCCTTTGTCCAAGATACCCAGGCAGAAAGTTGAGTAGAAAATGGAAAATGATGGGTTCCAAAAAGGGCAGAAATTCTGCCTTCTTGGATTTCTTGAGTCTCTAGAAAGAGGGTTTAGAAAGGCTACCTTAGTTTAGAACTAAGGTAAAGATTGGGAGGCAGATATTGAAGTCAAATGAGACATCCACAGGATACTTTGTAAAGGACAGTAGACTTGGAGCATTTACATCAAGAGCAACAGTGTCAATAACTGTATCAGTAGTGGGGGCTGTAGACATTAGCTGAGGTTGAAGGTGATGCTCAAGGTCATTTAACTAGTTCCTCAACCCCTAGTCTGATCTGAGTCTGTACCTTGCTGCTCAGTTTGATCAGACTATGGAAATCCAGCTTAGATGACTACATAATGTATTTTGGTTTAGTGGTTCCATAAATAAGAACTTTTCCATAGGCTGAATGTCTCTCCTGCTGACATTTTCTATCCTCCTGGGCCTTATCCTTAAGCTACCCGCTACTCATCTGAGAAGTACAGACAGCACAGTGCAAGCTGTTATTCTAGTGACTGTTAAAAAGCCTATCACAATACATCAAGCGCACTTGGAAAAACTTGCTGATCACTCCAACCCCCTGCTCTTCTTATCAGAGAAAACAGAAAACATTCTCTACTTTGGCCAGCATTCTCCCGTTTCTGAAAGATGGTGTGTTTGCATCTGCATGGGAGTGCATGCGGGGGGTTAGCTTTTTAAAAATATTTACTTTTAAGTGTACAAATTTGTGGAATACAGTGTGATAATTTGATACACGTATATAGTGCGTAATGATCAGCTCGAGGTAGTTGACATTTCCATCTCCTGAAACATTAAAATTTTTATTAAAATAATTGTATTTATGGGATACAGTGTGATATTTCAATACATGTATACAACATGCACTGATGAAATCATGGTAATTAACATTTCCATCTCTTTATCGTTACTTTGTGTTTGGAGTCTTGGAGCTCCTTTGTGTCTCAACAAGGACAAAATGGTTCCCAGCAGCTCAAAGCTGGACAGAGTGATAGGCAGGATCAGGCCTCTCTTGGGTCTGCACAAGTATAGGCTGTGTGGTCCAGAGTGGAATCACAGTCCTGGGCTGGAGTGCGTGCCAGATCTTCCAAATGACTTTTATCAGACAAATCTCCCCTCCCGCCAGAGGTAGAAACACAGAAGTACCTGCTTTAGAAACATTTGTGCGACATGACAAAATGCAGTTTAAAATCTGGATTCTCCTTTCCTGAGCTCAGACCTAAACTTATCCCAAGATAGAGGTATAGGCTGAGGACCACAGAAACTGGAGAAAGTCGCCCGGTGCCAGCCAGTTGCTTCCCAGACGTGACGACGACGAGCGGCCAGCAGGTGTCAGTGCGCCCTCGTTCTGCCGCGGCGCGCCTCCGCTTGGAGGACCCCTCCCCATAGCGGTCTAGAAGGGCGCGGTCTGGACCCCAGGCAGCGCTGTCCCGCTGATAGCTTTGCGGCTGGTAGGACACTTAGCCGCCTCTTCCCCAAGCGGAGCTCTGAACTCTGGCCTCGCGGGCTCCCGCGTGGGTGCTGCCCATTCCGCTTCAGGGGTTCCATTGGAACCCTCGCCTTCCTCTCCAGCCAGGAGCACCTGCGGACTAGGGCGGCCTGGTCCGGGTCGGGCTGATCTGGATGAGACTCATACCCGAGAATGCTTCTCCCAATTCTGGCCGGGGTTCCTTTCCACCCTCTCTTCCCAAGACCCAGCTCGATGGAGACACTCCGGGTGCCTATTGCTGTTGGCTGGATCGTCCGGGAGCTGCACAGCCAACTCCCAGTAGGGGCCGCTCCCCACTCCCCAGACTCTCTCTTAAAGCCCCTCATTCAAGGTACCCGCCTTTCCGAAGGGCCCGTCCAGCTTGGGGGGCAGCGCTCCCTGGGGTCCCGCACTGGGCGCCGACTCTAGATCAGCAGAGGGGAGGCGCGAGGGGCGGAGGAGGGTCGGCTTCCCACGTGGGGGCTGACGCCGGCTGCTCGGCAACGCCGGCTTGATCCTGGGGCTATAAAACGAGTCCACCGTAGCGCCGCGGAACAGCAGCAGCTCCGGCTCCGGTGCAGACGCCCAGCAGCCGGCGCGCCGCCTCCCCTCCACCCCAGCGCCTTCTTTCCCTAGTCCTGCGCTCTTGCTGCAACTTACGCTGTCCTCGGCCCCCAGCCCGTCCTGCTGAGCTTCGCGCCCACCGAGCCGACGCCTAGGAGACACCCTGCCTCAGCCGTGGCTCTTGGAGGGCGGATCGCTCACCTGGCGCGGCACGCCTGAGGACGGGGGCGCCTTCATGCGGCCTCCACACCCCTCACGCCGCTGCCGTCCCCGAGCTCCGCGTGCTGCGCCCCAGCCCCAGCAGGGCGCGCAACTTTGGAAGTCCCGCGGCGCTCGGAGAAGCGGCAGAGTCCGCGCCCTGGCCGGTGTTAGGGCCCAGCCCGCACCGCCGCGTCTGCGGGAAGCTCCAGAGTCGGTAATCGCTTCGGGAATATAGACAGACATAGGACCCTGAGCTCGCATCTCAGCACCTCTTGGCTGCCTCCTGGGGTGGGGGCGGGCCCCGCACACGGTAAGACCTCTCGCTTTCGCACAGGCTCAAGAAGCAAGATATATATATTTATATAGTTATATGTATAATTTCCTGTCATCCTTCCAAGTCATCAGGCCACCGATGAATTTTATTCTCCCTTCCTGAAGAATAAATCTCTCTCTAACCATCAGCTCGCCCTACTCTCTCCTGCTTAGAAATAAAACTTGGCTGTGCCTAGGAGCTTGGAGAGAGAAGGCGCCCACCCCGAGCGGCTAAAGCACCGGCGGGCGCTGTTCGCGGGACCCGGGCCCATGGGCCATTAGCTGTCCCCCAGCTTGGGCCCGGCTTCCTTGGGGCCCCCTCCCTATGTGAGACGCGGCGGGGTGAGTGGGTCGCCGGAGGAAGAGGAGGACCCACGGGCGCTGGCCGGAAGGCAGCTGGCACCAGGTCCAGGCGAGAGGGCGCCGCGTTCATGTTCCGCCAGGAGCAGCCGCTGGCCGAGGGCAGCTTTGCGCCCATGGGCTCCCTGCAGCCGGACGCCGGCAACACAAGCTGGAATGGGACCGAGGCGCCAGGGGGCGGCGCCCAGGCCATCCCTTACTCCCTGCAGGTGACGCTGACGTTGGTGTGCCTGGCTGGCCTGCTCATGCTGCTCACGGTGTTCGGCAACGTGCTGGTTATCATCGCGGTGTTCACCAGCCGTGCTCTCAAGGCGCCCCAAAACCTCTTCCTGGTGTCTCTGGCCTCGGCGGACATCCTGGTGGCCACGCTGGTCATTCCTTTCTCGCTGGCCAACGAGGTCATGGGCTACTGGTATTTTGGCAAGGCATGGTGCGAGATCTACCTGGCGCTCGACGTGCTCTTCTGCACGTCGTCCATTGTGCACCTGTGCGCCATCAGCCTGGACCGCTACTGGTCCATCACGCAGGCCATCGAGTACAACCTGAAGCGCACGCCACGCCGCATCAAGGCCATCATCGTTACTGTGTGGGTCATCTCGGCTGTCATATCCTTCCCGCCGCTTATCTCCATCGAGAAGAAGGGCGGCGGTGACGGGCAGCAACCGGCCGAGCAGCGCTGCGAGATCAATGACCAGAAGTGGTACGTCATCTCGTCGTGCATAGGCTCCTTTTTCGCGCCCTGCCTCATCATGATCCTGGTCTACATACGCATCTACCAGATCGCCAAGCGCCGCACCCGCGTGCCGCCCAGCCGCCGAGGTCCGGACGCCGCGGCCGCGCAGCCCGGGAGCGCCGACCGCAGGCCCAACGGCCTGGGCCCGGAGCGCTGCGCGGGCCCCGCGGGCGCAGAGGCCGAGCCGCTGCCCACCCAGCTCAATGGCGCCCCGGGGGAGCCCGCACCGGCCGGGACGCGCGAGGCGGACGCGCTGGACCTGGAGGAAAGCTCCTCTTCGGAACACGCCGAGCGACCCCCGGGGCCCCGCAGACCCGAGCGCGGCCCCCGGGCCAAAGCCAAGGCTCGGGCGAGCCAGGTGAAGCCCGGGGACAGTCTGCCCCGGCGCGGGCCAGGGGCAACCGGGCCTGGGGCTTCGGTGGTGGGGCCCGGGGAGGAGCGCGGCGGGGGCGCCAAAGCGTCGCGCTGGCGCGGGCGGCAGAACCGCGAGAAGCGCTTCACGTTCGTGCTGGCGGTGGTCATCGGCGTGTTCGTGGTGTGCTGGTTCCCCTTCTTCTTCACCTACACGCTCACGGCCGTCGGCTGCTCGGTGCCACGCACGCTCTTCAAGTTCTTCTTCTGGTTTGGCTACTGCAACAGCTCGCTGAATCCGGTTATCTACACCATCTTCAACCACGACTTCCGCCGCGCGTTCAAGAAGATCCTCTGCCGCGGGGGTAGGAAGCGGATCGTGTGAGCACGCTGCCCACACCCGGCTCACAGACTGGCGCCAATCGCAGGCCCTGGGCATCCAGGGGAGCATCTTCACATCAGCCCTAGCACTTTGAATCCCAGGCCCCGCCTGCTCCGTGTTTCCTGGCCTGGAGGGTGCTCTGGGCCTCCTGCGGACATTTGTTCCACAAGGGAAAAGTTCAGCTGGCTGGGAAGGCCACATACACCCTCAATATTTGTTATGGCCTCTCCTTACCTGGAGAGATTTTTTTTCCCCCCTGGTGGGACGCTCCTAATCAGTATTGTTTCCTAAAGGTTTATTTACCCTCCCAAGTTCTCCCAGCTCTTCAGAGCAAGCACAGGACTCCAGGGGGCAAGGCTCCCAAAGAATTAATGAATGGGGGTTTCCCAGCCCTGGTCTATGGCTCCTCTCAACCCATAATTGTCTATTTTTAGAAAAAACACTCAGGGCAGCCCTGCCCGCCCACCTCACCCCCACTGTAAATACACACTATTTTTTGATAGTGTACCCTGGGGTCCCTCCCCAGCGTCATGTGGCCTTGGCTGTGATGTTGGTTGTGGAGATGCTCTCCAGGCAGACACAGCAAAAGGCCGAGCCGCTTCGCCATGCAAGCCCTCTTCTAGTGTTGTTATATCCCTCTGTGTCCGGTTCACCAGCAACTGGTGACTGTCTTTTGGACGTGGATCTGCTTTGAGATTTCCTGACAGGGAAAAGATTTTTGTCCATTGTTTTTTTTCCTGTGCCTAACAGCATAATTGCCTTTTCCTATGTAAATATTACAAGGATGGACCTAGACAGAAATAAGTGAACCTCTCCGCCTTGCATCAGTCCTGTATAAAGCCATTGTCCTCTGAGGCACACTTGGCCCCAGAAACTCACTTTAAAACTGACTCTTTCTGGTGCCCCATCCCTCCCCTGGGCGCCACTACTTGAAGAAGAATATGTATGTTTCTATCTTGTACTATGTGCCCCTCTCCCAGAAATCGCTGACTTAGGGGAAATCTTTTGGCTGCTGTTTTTAGTCACAGAGGAGTGGAAATTATGTGGAAGAAGCAAACCTGATACAATTTGCCCAAGGTAAACAGTTTGAAAAGACAAATGGGCCTGCCAAACTGTACAGATCCTGCCCCAAGAGCTCTTAGGTATCAAAGTGTTGTCCTGTCTGCTGCTTTTCTGGCTGAGATCATGTCGCTGATGAACTGCCAAAGACAGAGGAGGAGGTGGAGATTTCGTGTTTACATCCCAGTTTCTACATGTTTTAGACGGAGACAATTTAAGGCCTGCGCTCTTATTTCACTAAAGAAAAACTAATGTCAGCACATGTTGCTAATGACAGTGGATTTTTTTAAAAAATAAAATGGTTTACAGATCAAATGTGAAATAAACATGAATTAAGTGGTCCTCCTGTCTGTTATCTGAGTTTTCGAAAGCTTTAAGACTTTGGGAACACCCAATTTCATGTACATTATAAAAGATGTTTAAATGTTTGAGCAATAACAAAACTATCATTGACTAAGTATTCTTATGTGCTGGACACTGTGGGAGCCTATTATAGACACTCCTTTATTTAATCTTGCCCAGAACCCTATGAGGTCAGTTCTATTATTATCTTCATTTTACAGGTGAAGAAACTGCATCTCAGAGGGCAAATGGTTTGTTCAAGGTCAACAATACATGGTGGAAATACGTGATAGCCAGCTTTATTGGGGTGCCTATGCTGTTCACCCCAGAGCCTTTCCAGAGCCAGTGCTGACTTCTCAGCATGCCCCTAGCATAGGCTCTTCAGAGTATGCTCTGCACTTGGGTGGGATATATTCCAGTGTAGATATGGTGTGTGTATACCCCGAAGTATATACATACCTCAAAGTGTATATTTTGCCTAAAGTGTGCTATGTATACGCAAAAGTGTGAAATATACTCTGAAATGTGTCATCATGCCTTAAGGTGTGGTAATGGACAACACGTAGTATATTCCCCATAGCAAGGTATGAACAAGTGGAATCATATTAGTTGATGGCTCAAATTATCTCTGGCCAAAGGCACACGTCTTTCTGGTTGCCTTTTGGTAGCATCACGGTCTGTTCTGTTCCTCACACTGTGGTTGTGGCACTTTGAAACTGGGAGGGCCTTAGAGATCCAGGAATCCAGCCCCTTGTCTGATAAATAAGGAAGCAGGCCCTAGAGGAAGTAGCTTGCTCAGAATCCTTATAGCCCTGGATGACAGGGTGTTGGCTCAGGCTGCTTTGCTTAAGTCCAGCCACCTATAACATGCAAGCACCCCAGTTCTGGATGTTCTCAGAAGCAGGTGCCGTACACTTCTGGGCAGTTCATGAGGCATCTCCTCATCTTTCAATTCTTTGGTGGAGTTGAGGTGTGTGTGCAAGGGTGGGAAGGTGGAGACCCCTGAGAGGAGATCTGGGCACTCAGGAGCCTGGGAGAGTGAAGACAAGAGGGTTTTTAGAGGCAGGAAGGAGTTCCTATCATGACTTGGGTCCTCTGAGCCCACAGACAGGAGGGCAGGCAGGCACTCAGCTCCAGTGACCCTTGTTGAGGGGCTTCACAAACCAGCCTTCCAGCCTGTGGCGCCAAGGCTGGCTCCCTTGTCTGGTGCTGTGGCCTGCTGCCCACCCCTACCCAGGCTCTGCAATCCCTCCCCACTTCAGGACACCCATTGCCCAAAAGGCAAACAGTGCTAGACAATAGGCCAGTCTGGCAGGCCTCCAGGACCCAGGCTGTGTGTTCCAGCCACAGGGCAGATACAAACACGGCTTGCTCCTGACTCTCTTCTGCCCTGTCTGGTAGGGAGGTGTTGGCTTTCCTTTACCCACTGTGTCTGCTGCCTGGGAAAAGGGAAAGTATGGGCAAACGTGCCACATTAAAGGGGCCTCTGGTGCTGTGGATCTCCTGGGGCTCCAACGTAGCAACAGAAAAACCTTAGAGACTGATGGAAGCTGGGACAGTGGGGAGCGAGGGCTGGACTGCTGGGCTTCTGAGTTCATGCCAGGAAGGAATCACTGTTCATGCAGAAAGCCCCCAGAAGCAGCCTGTGGAGTGTGGGAGGGGGAGGGGAACTGAGGAGGAGAAGTGACTCCCATGGGGATCTTTGCCAAAGGAGCAGGAGATGAGACTGGAACCCCACAACTTTCTGTCCATGCTACCTGGGTTCTGTTATCTGGACCAAGAAGGTCTGTTTGTGGCTGATCTCCTCTTTATATAAACTTTGGTTGGGGTATCAAAGCTATTGGCCCTTGGATCTGCCTTGTCAGGTTCGCTCCTGCAGGTGCATCTGGTGGGGGAAGGCAGTACCCTGGTTGGGACTGGCACAGCACAACCCCCTCCCTGCAAGGTTTTGTTCAGCTGCTTCTGTGCTAGAGCGCTGGAGGGGAGAATGATGAAACGTGGCTTAGGCTTCGCCCTGTCTATAATCGAATCAGAGTTTGAAAGCCAGAAGCTGCCTCAGCCATCCTCAGTTCCCATATTGCACTGATGAGGGATGCAGGGCCCCGAGGAAGTCTGGGTATGCATCATTCCAGGGTCCCTCGAGCACTTTCTTCCCATGATGCTCCATCCAATGCCATATATCCCCAGTGCATACTGTTTGGTTGTTGGATGTGGTGAGTTACTTACTAATAAGCCCCGAGGCCCCCCTGCCTTCCCTGTGACAGCACCTTGCTAGGCACTCTCTGGAGGAGTCCTCTTCCTGTGCTGCAGGCACTGCGCACAGCCCACCACCAGTCTCTGCAAGCGCTGGCAGAGTTATGGCCCTCCCTGTCCTCTAGAAGCTTTAGAGGTGCATAAGGAGACAGGATGTGCCCGTGGGATGCATTAGATGCACAGAACAGAGACAGTGTGACAGAAGGAGTGTATGCATGTGTCCACTCAGGGCAACAGGCCCTGATCTGTACCAGGAGTGTGCAGTGGGGAGAGGTGCTGTGACTGGGAGCCCAGAGCATAGGAGCTGGGCGCTGGGCTGAGGGGGTGGGTCAGGCAGGGCAGGCAGCTCTGTGCCCTGTGGCACCATGGCCCAGGTCAGACCTCAGCTTTCATTTCTCTAATCTGATCCTTGGGGGTGGTAGGGCAAGCTCCTGTGCCTAGGGATATCTGTCTGGAAGACTTCCTTCCTGACTCAAGTGGCATATCAGAAGCTGGGTCCCCAGAGCCAGGGCCCAATGTCAGGCTTGCCTTTGGGCCCCTCCTTGGGCCCTGCTACTCCCAAATAGGCCCAAGACCCCAGGATACAGGAAATAGCACCTTGCTCAGCAGAGGATGTGCCTTCCAGGAGAGCCAGGCCATCTCTGAGGGGAGTCATACACATGAGGTTTGTTTTGGAAATAAGCATCTATCTCTTTGATTACCAGAAATCCTTGGGTTTAGAATTGAATTCAAAAAGGGGAATGGGGCCTGTTGGAAAGAACCTAGGCCACAGCATTGGTAAGCCTGAGTTCTAGCCCCAGATTTGTCACACCAGCTGAGTGACCTTGAGCCAATTCATTTCTGAGCCCCATTTCTTCATTTGTGAAATGAAAGTGGTTGGTTGTCATTTAGAAGTATGGTCTACAGAGTTAATTTAACTACAGAACTATCCATAGTCTTTCTAGGTATATGTGTAAATAAGTATGTAGCTATGGACGTATGTGCCTGCCGGTCTATCACCTATCTCCTGGCCTTTAACAGATGTCTTCTCTTCAGGGCTTCTCAGAGACCTTAATATACCTGTGTCGTTTGTGATTCTCCGAGAGGATGACATGGTGGTCTGTTTCCCAGTTTGTTTGCCCTGGGATGTGGAATCTCATATTTTACAAAGCACCTCAGTGAATTCTACTTGCTGGAACACTTTTTGGGAGATCCTAGGTTAAGGGATCTTACAGAGGTTTTCATCGATCTATTTTAAGATTATGCCAACTGCCAAATCTGCTGTCTCCTGTCTCTGCCATAGGTGAAGCACGGGCAGGGGTCAGATCATGTGTCCTCCTTTATGACATCTGGCTCTAAGGCTGGGGGTTGAATGGAGGGTGCAGTGTGTATTTCAGATGTGTGCTAAAACTTCTTATAGGTTCATGTATATGTAAATATGTATGAATGCATGGACGCATGTATATGAGAATGCATGCATGTATGTGTACATGTGTGCAATCGTGCATATGTGTGTATACATTTGTGTTCATACACAGGTGTACCTGTTATAAATGGACACCAAGAGCCACCTTGCTCACCTGGACCTGGAAGCAACTGGGGGAGTTGAAGGTAGACATGCACTTAGAGCCAAGGGAGGTCCAGGAGAGTTTGTTGCTGTCTCATTGATTCTAAGTGCAACACGCCCCTCCCCAACTCGTGCATTGGCTCCTTGGAAGCTGCTAGAAAGAGGTGGATGAGTGATGAAATACAGGCATTTTGGAGAGGCAAACTGGTTCTCTGCAGGTATTTTCTTTAGCATCCAGGCTGGCCTTTTCTCCAAGGAAGGGGGATTTATCTGACCACAGAGAAACGAGGAGTGGGGATAGGAAGCTAGGCTGGAGTGGCTATTAAAGTTCTTCCCAGCCTGTTTAAGGCCAGGAATTTGGGACCTCTTTGCAATCTGTATCTGAGAAAAACAAGATGGCACACCGAGAAGTAGTGCGATTGAAGAGGGAATATTTACAAGGTACAGGCAGGGCTAACAGAGGTCTCCAAGAAGCAGAGAAGCACCTTGGGACTTGCACAGTTGGAAACTGTCAGCACCCTTAGGCCAGAGGGGCAGGGGTGGGGGGGCGCCACTACTAAAACCAGCACAACTGTGGTGTCAGAGAAGGATGCCTGGTGGGCAATGCTAGGAGGAGACTCCTGCAGCCATTGCCAAGCATGTCTGGGCCAGGAGGGAACCAGAGTGTGCCAACACCTTCCCACTCACACTCTGATCTACCCGTGTGGTGTCTACCCTTAGCTGATCTTCAGGGAGCAAAAGTAAGTCAGTACCTCATAGGCTCGGCCTTTCTCAGAATAGGTGGATCAGGCAACAAAAGCCAAAAGGAGAATATCCATTGGGGGACCCAGAGCCTGAGAAAGGTGCACACCCGTGTACACAAACACACACACACACACACACACACACACACACACACACAGAGTCCTCTTCCCATCTTCCTCTCTGAGCCAGGTGAGAGAGAAGAGAGACTCAGGGAACCCTGGCCATAGTTCTCTGAGCTATCCCCAAGCCATGTCTGTGGCTCAGGCTGAGCTTAGGAGGCCAAGGAGCAGACCCCAAGGTGCCCCGCAGAAAGCGCCGCTGAGGCTGAGGACTGGGCGAGAGCAGTGGGACCAATCCAGGTCAATGTCCCCGCTTGTTCCTTTCTTGGGCACACTGGGAATTCTGCTCCTCCTTCCTCCGCATCTGTGGACCCTTCTGGGCCTTCTTCTCAGGTATTTTTTTTTAATTTTTAAAAATATTCTAGCCCTAGAGGAGTCTCTGAGACATTTGATGAATGAATGGTGAATTCGTTTCTTGGTTCCTTCATTCATTCGGCAATGAGTTTTTGCAGCTGTGCCTAAATTGATACCATTAGTGTCCTTCTATTTGTACTAAGAGTTGGAGCTACAGTGGTAAGCAAGGAAATCAGAGCTACTTCTTTTGTGAGAGAGACAGATATTAAATGGCACCAGGGAGCGGTAAGCCCTGTGACATACAGGTGGGGGTGGGTGACAGGGTGATGTGGAAGAACATGGCCTGAGCTCAGGTATGGGGAATGAGCTTGGAAAAGGTCTGACTAGATGAGAGCCAAGGGATGGGCAGGAATGGGTCAGGCAAAGGGACAGGAGTGGAGGGGAGCAGTGAGGCAGGAGGTGGAGTGTCATATGTTGAAGAAACTATGTGAAGTCCCCTCTGGCAGGTAGGTGCATGTGGTGTGAGAACAGAGGGGGTGGGCAGGGGAGTAAGCTGGATCAGGCAATGGTACACAAAGGACTTTATCTTGTGAGCAATGAGGAACCACTGATAGTTTTTCAGAAGGTGGGAATAGCACATTTTTTGTTTGGAAGAATCCTCCCTGAATGCCTGGTGGGGGACTGGTGGATGGCAGAATGTGTTGGCTGCAGCCACAACTAGGGCTGACTAGGGGTAGATTTGACATTCAGGGAAGCCCAGGGCCCCTTCTGCCACAATGTCACCCATGTCATTGCCAATCCCTGTGCAGATCCAGATAGTGGGATTTCAGAGCTGTCCCTGCTTATAAAATACTATACCCCACTGCTCCACCCTCTGTTGAACATCTTTCATGTTATTAGAGACTGGTTCCTGGTTCAGTTCTTTCTTTCCTGGTTAAAGGCAAACATCGCTTAGAGAGTGACCTCAGTTGGCCATCATGGTGTGTTGACCTAATTGGCCAAGAAGCCTGGTCTCCCTCCCTTCCCATTTCCCAGCCTCAGTTACCCCATCTACTCAACAGGCCAGAGGAGTCAGAGGAAAGCCTGCAGGGACTTGCCCCTCTGGGATTCTGCTTCGGATCAGAAGACCCAGTAATCTGCACATCTGGAACTCACCTTGTAGATTCCCGTGCCAGGTTTGTCCAGGACCTTTCGAATGGTCATCTGTGTCCAAGAAGTTTAGGGGACCTGAGACTTGACACCTCTCACTGCTTTGTCTGCCAGGAGGTGCTCTCAGGGTGAACTCCCTGCTTGGGCCTAGCCTCGGTTTGCCCAGCTGTAACTAGTGTTTTGGTGCCTTGGCCAGGCCTGTGCTTGGCTTCCGGCAGGCTCCACAGTGCTACCCTTTTCCTCTTTGGTTTGGGAGCTGGAAGGCTTTTTCGCTCATGAGGCTGCTCTGGGCTGAGTGGGCTGGACTGGGGTTCTCGGTGGGGCCAGCATCAGACCCTTAGGGCCCATGTTTTTGGGTGATTCTTGACAGGGATTTGACCTCTTGGGTTCTTAGCTTTGTCTTTTCAGCCCGATGGAAGATCCTGGGTTCTGCAGTAGAGCTAGAGCGTAGGGCTGGACGAACTCCAAGGCCCCCTCAAGCCCGTGATGTTCACAATGGCCTCTCGGAAAGCAGCCCTGAGACTCCAGCCTCCAGACTCAGGTTAGTGCACTTGGCTCTCTGTTGTCCCCCTGGCTTTACTGTGTCTGGACACAGGACTCTTGTTTCTGTCTGCTGTCATCCTGCATGTGGAAAGCCACATCCACTCTTCCTCTGCTCCTTACAAAATAACACCCAGACTTTAAAGCCAAGCTATGCCACGACACCTGTTTAGTTTGTAATTCTTCTTTCCACCATTTTTTATTGGTGCATTATAGTTGTACACACGATGGGATTTGTTGTTCCATATTCATACATGCACACAATATAACAATATTATTTGGCCAGTATCACTCCCCAGCACTTCTCCCTCCCTCCTCTTCTCTCATCCCCTGGACACTTTACTTTAAAAGTCAAAAGAACCTGGGGTTTGGTGTCAGTTATACAAGGGTTTAAGCCTTGGGTCTGTCTTCCTGCTATCTTCCCTCCCCATCCCCAAATGCCCAGTGTTGCTGCCCAGAGAGGCTGATCTTGGGCCAGCCCCCAGCCTCCTCATTTTCTTCAGCTCTGAGGAAGCTTCTTTTTACTGCTTGTTCTTCTTACTCAAATGGTCTGGGGCCAACTTAACTGTGGCCCCTATGTGGCTTTTGGACAAATGTTTCAGATGTTAAACCAAAAGGAAAACATGAGAAATGCAGATGTTTTGCTCTTGGAGAGATTTCTTCATGTTAAGCCACTTGTAATCCTTGATTTCTCCCAAGCTCTTTAGCACCCAGGAGAGAAAAGCTCAGATTTTGGGGTTTACATCCTAGCTCCATCTCGAGGCATCTATGTGACCCTGGAACACATTGTCTCCTGTCCCACAGCAATGATATCATCATCTGAAAAATGGGTAAACCTACATCTACCTCATGGGACTGTTGTAGTTAAAAGAAGCAATGGCTTTGCAGTAATTACTCTCAAGACTCCTGGAGGACTTCAGTCCTGTGGGCTGGAGGACTGTGGGTGGGGCTTCTGTGAAGTGTGGAGCCACCCAGGCTTCCTCTGCTGGGATCTCTGAACACCTTGCTCCCACCAGCCTCCAACCTCACCATCCCTCTCCCCAGGGCCCCAAGCTTGGTGGAGTGAGGCCTTTGGACCTATGTTCCACTTCAGGTCAGCCCCAGGTTCCCTGCCCAGCCTGTCCTAGTTCAAATGTAAATTCTGAGAGGACAGAGAAAAATGAGAAGAAGCAAAGGGAACTACTGACTTAACTGCTCTGTGTTTAGGTTCACTCATCTGTAGTTTGTGTGTGTGAGAGAGAGGAAAGATGCATCAGTGCAAGCCAAGTGTTTAGAGAAATAGCTGGTGCAAAGTAATTGCTCAATAACTGTTAGCTGTTATTTATTTATTTGGAACTTAATATAAATTCACTTCCATACTAAGAGGACACAGAGTTGAAAAGACCCGATGGCTGCCGCAGTCCAGGGATGGAGAAGATGTATAAATACACTATGGTAATACACTGTGTGTTAGAGATAATGGTGAGAAATTGGAAACAGTAATTCTTATCAACAGTAGGACATTAGCTCTGCAACATTTAGACAGAGGAATATTTTGCATATTTAATGAGAAAACAAGCCTATGTGGAAAGATGTTCATACTATAGAATGTTTATAGAATACTCCTTTTAATATATTTAGGAGAAAGAGATGGTTATAACTGGTAGAGAATGATTTCATAGAAATTAAACAATGAGAACAAACTTGGACAAATCAAACTGTTAATGGTTACTGCTGGGTGGGAAATTTGTGCACATTTTTTTTCCTCTAACAGTCCTTCTGAACACTTTTAACACTTTTCTGTAGTCATCCTGTATAACTGGTAGCAAAAGTGAGAAGTTTCTTAACATCAGAAGGAAATACTGCAACATCTCCAGTCTAGAGGGAAGACGTGTCTGTCTGTGGAATAAACGAAGGCTGAGATGAGAGAAGATGGATGTGAAAAATTTATAAATTTTTTTAAAAAAGATATTCACAACTGAAAGGAAAAAAATCCTCATCAAAGAGGAAATGAACATAATGGGAAAAAAACATTAAGTAGAAAGCATAATTGGGAAAAATTTCCTGTCCTGTGCATTTTAGACTGACTACTTATAATGAGGGGAATTTGATATCAATGCTGACGGTTGACACATGAGAGAATGGATGGATACCCTTTCATCTGGTTAATTGAACAACCTTCAAGCAGTGAAAGAAATGAGCCTGGAAACAATTGCTAGGTATTATATTACAGTTAAAAAACAAAAAGGAAATCATAAAGTCACAGTAAAAGGAGAAATCACAAAATCCAAGGCTAGGGAGGCTGTGGCAGTACCTCAGGTCCACAGCTGGGGTGTGTTCTGATGGCTGTATGCTTGTGCTTTACTGACTGCTAATATTTTGAATATCACATCTGGAAATATGTGTGCACATTCAGCTGCTGTATGTAAATTGAGCTTCATCTTTTAGAGAGAAAACTGGCAGTAGGTAAGAAGAGCTATAATATTACATCATTTGTCTTCACTGTCATACTCTTGAAAAATATACTAATAATGATATTAAAAGAAAAAAATAGGGAGATTTGTTCAAAGGTGCTCATAATAGTGTTGTTTATATGAGCAAAATATTGAAAATGATTCAACCCCTCCTAGGGGTTGGGCGTATTCCCACGTGCTGGGGTGCTGTTTGCAAAGCCCTGTTCACATATGAACTCTCATGCAGACTTCACCAGTCCTCCAGGTGGATGCATATTATCATTCTGACTTTATAGGTGGACCTACACGGGACTTGACTGGGGTCACTCAATTCATTGTCTACTCTACCCCTTCTTCAGAATCACAGTCCACAGCTTGTCCCAGGGTCCTCGCTGCGCCTTTACCATCTCATATCGGTGTGATTATCATGTTTTACTCCTGAGAGTGCAAGTTTCACCAGGTGAAGAACCTTGTTTTATGTGGAATCTCAGGCACCTGTAATCCACAGAAGGCACGAGCTAAACATCTGTTGGATGAATAAGTGAATGATGCTCAATGTGACCATCACACCCAGGTCAGCTGACAGGCCCACGGAGGACTACATTAACACATGGAAAGGTGAGTGCAAAGGGGAGGACATGGGGTTGAGAGTGACGTGCAAGGACAAAAACAGGCACACGCCCTGTGTGACTGTGCTCCACACCTGTGTACTCACTAAGACAGGGGATTGTTCACTCTGAAGAGGCTGACGTCTGCAGGAAACAGTATATCTCTAGAACAGATCCCTGCGGTCCTGCAGGAAAGAGCTGGTCTCCAGGGTTGCAGTCCCCACTCCTAGAGCTAGTTACTAGAGTCTGATTTAGTAAAAGGGCTGAGATGAGTCCAGGAGATGCACAGGTCTTTTGACCTCCAAGAGCTATGATTATCATCTGCTTTTTTTTGGTGCTTGAAACAGAGAAAAGAAGAGAGAGTATACAAATATGGTGAGGAGAGACCCATAGGCTGATGATGACCAGAGGGCCTGAGATGAGCACAGGCTGGAGTGGGGGGCTGCTCTGGGGGAATAGCCTATGAAGGATCTTGAGCATATAGAAGAACAGGTTATGCATGTACATGTGTGTATGGAATATGAATATACATATATGTCATGTACACACTTATACTGCATATCCTGTATGTGCATGTGTGTGCAAAGTCATCTCTCAGCATCTGCAGGAAGTGGTTCCAGAGCCTCTATGGATGCCAAACTCCTAAGATGCTCAAGTCCCTTTTATAAAAATGGTGTAGCATTTGCACATAACCTACACAATCCTCCTATATTCTTTCAATCATATCTAGATTACTTTAAATACTTAATATAATACAAATAGCTGTTATACTATTATTTAGGAAATAAGGAAAAGAAAAGGTCTATATATGTTCAGCACAGGTGTGATTCTTTTTTTTCTGAATATTTTCAACCAACAATTGGTTGAATTCATGGATGTGGAGCTAATGGATGTGGAGGACCGTCTATCGTCTCTCTATCTAAAACACTGCAGTGCTTTTAGGCCATAGTCAAAAGGTGATCTCAACTTGTTAAGGCTGGCCTGATTTCATAGGAAGGACCAGAAAAGGGTCAGCATGAACAGGGAATAATGGCTTCACAGTCACATTCCTGGCAACCTTTTTTTGTGGGCAGCCATAGACACTGTGGTGCATGCTAAAGGAGAGCTTCAGAGTCAGGGTTACTCTGGGCACACTTTAATAGCCACTTCTGGGTTTTCCGTTATGTGGCCTTGATCTGGCAGAGTCCGGGGCTGCTTGTCACTGCTGTTGCTCATCTGCAAACAGCTCTGGCTTGTGCTCATGGTTCACAGTGTCAGTCCCAAGCCACTCACCACACCACATTTGCCTCACACTGTTCTATTGTACTCTCAGTTGTCCTGGTGACCAGTGCGGTTACTTGCTCTTTCATGCTTTGGATGCTTTGCCTTTGGATTTGGCACATGGTATTTTCTTCTGGGTTTTGACTCCTCTTGATGATGATGAGTGGTTTGCTCAGTGACAGTGGTGCCCTACTTTCTGTCCTAGGAACAATGGAGAAAATCTTGTGCATATCTCTGCTGACCCAGTCCCTGGGGCCCTACTATCAGAGGGCAGGAATGACTCATATCTTACTGGTCTCAACTTTGCAGACGAAACCTGGACAGTTCTCCTGGTTGGGGGCAGGACTACATGAGCCAAATCCAGGGAGGCAGGAGACATGGTGCTCTTTGCTAGGTTGCAGCTCCAGGTTCTCCATGGGGGGAGACACTTTGTTTACTTTCTTTCAGCTTTTTTGGCAGCATTTCTAGAAGTCTCCCTACACTGGCAGAGAGAACATAATCAATGGTATTGAGGGGGTTGGTTTCTATCTGTAGTTCATCTCACGTGTGACGGAGATCCTTTGTGAAAACTGATCCACAGAACACCTGTGGCTTGCCTTCCCAGCCTCCATTCCCAGTTCTGGCAATAATTCTATCCTCCATCTATGTCTGCCCATCTACATGTTTGGACTGGGCTCCAAGGTGGCCTTATAATCTGAGCCCATGACGGTAGCCTGTATATTCCCCACTTTGACCACAGTGATTGAATCACATCTTGTCTCTGGGTTGGACAGAGCCAATGAGATGCTCAAAGACTGTCACTGAGATTATTGGGAGAGATCAGGTGTCTTTCTTACTGGATGTGCTGTTTCTCTGTCATCTGGGACTGTCATGGTAGATAGCAGAGCTCTGAAAAGTGGAAAGAAGTAGAATTTTGATGCCATCAACAGAGCCCTTAATCTAGACATGTGTGAAGTCAGATCTATCCCTAGATTTAAAAAAATCCATTATCCAGTAAATGCTTTTTTCTTTTATTTAAGCCCATCCAAGCTGAGTTCCCTGTCACTTGCAATTAATAAATTTCTGACAGATACAGCCCTGTGACCTTTGTGTCAAAGTCACCTCATTAATATTCTCAAAGATTGCATGACTTTAAAGTACTTTGTTTTGCTTCTTTAGTTGGATGCCCCTTGGTCCTTGTGTTATGATCAACTCTAATTCAAACTGTGTTGACACTGACTTAAGTGATTCTTTGAACTTGTCCGGAGTCCGTCAGTTCAAAGTCAGACATCCATCACCCATATGCTGTCGTACAGAAGCCAATAGTTGGAGGATATAAGGCTGCTTCGTACAACTTGTTGGGTGAGTCAGGAAGATCTTCCAGCCATCCACCAATTCCTGGAATTCTTTTATATTGTTGGGTAAGAGGTGGGAGACTCCGGTCATCTGGGCGTCCAGCCCCAGGGTCCTGCTCCTCCTTCTCACGAACCTTTTGCAGAATCATAGTTTTCACAACTGTTTTCTGACTCTGTAAATAGTATAACAGTGATCATCGCGAGAGGCATGGCCAAATCCTGGCTATCCCGAGCAGGATCTGTGGCACCGTGATTTTTTTTTCATGGTTGAATCTTCTAGGAATGGATTCAGAGGTGGGTGGAGTGTGTATTTTTGTGTGTGGTGAGTTGGAGGAATACTCTTTGATCTATCTGGCAAAATGAAACTAGGCGAGCTGAGAGCAGGGGCTGTGGAGCCACCAGTGTTCTGGACCCATGCTCTGCCTCTTCTCACAGTCCTGCGAAAGTCCAGTTGTCAAAACTGTGATGGTGATTGAGCACAAGATCCTGGAAGTGCCCAAAATTTCTGAGTCAGCTATGTGTGTGTCTCTGTCCAGAGCAGCAGTGTGGAGCCCTGGGCTCTGCTGACCTGCGTTCCACATGGAACCTGGAGGAAGAGACTTAACTGGGGATCTCACTCCTCCTGGCTTTCTAAGGCCAGCTGGATGTCACCAGCTCACCAGATGTCTCCATGATCATTTCCCATTTACAATCTTCCTGGGATTCTTAATCACACCATGTAGGGGGATGTGTTCTAGATCTTCGTCTTACCCTGTTATTTGATTTTTCTTGTCTCCCTCCCTTCCTTCCTCTCTTCCTTTCCTCTCTCCTCCCCTCCCCTCTCCTCTCTTCTCCTTTCTTTCTCTTTCTATTGGTCTGTACACACCTTTCTCCTTTTCTAGCCTGAAACTGCTGGGCTGGTCCACTCAGTGCCTCCTCCACTCCCTACCTGTAGTCTGGGTGCTTGGTGTGGCCTTATTGACCCTGGGGCCTTTACTGTCCTGGGGATGGGTGTGGCCAGCCGGTATAAGTTTGTGGGCAAAAGTTGGGTGTGGGAGGGGTGGAGGGGGGAAGTGTGGTCAGGCAAATGCGGATGTGGCCAGTGAAAGGAGGCTAGAGCCCTGCTCCTTTGTCTGAGGCAGTCCTCTCATTAGCTGTGTGGAGCTGTCAGTAAGTAGAGTGAGCCTGACTTCATTGCTTGAGACGGAGTCAGAGACTTGGAAGCAGAAGTGACAGTGACTTAGATAAGGGGAATTGTCCTGCTGGTCTAGTGTCCTGCTGATCAGCCCACCTGTGAGGTGGTCTGTGTCCTGACCCATGGGTTTAAAGGACTTGGAGGGGCTGATGACCAAAAAGCTGTGACCAGAGGGCTTACCCTTCCTTGCCTTTCTTGAGCAAAAATCAAGGATGACATCTAGAACTGGTCCCTGCACTCCTGGGTCCCAGATGTGCCTGTGTGTGCGTGTCTGTGTGTGTGTGTGTGTGCGCGCGCGCGCATGCGTATGTGTGTTTCTGTGTGTGTGTGTGAGGGAGGGGGTGGGGAGGGAGAAGGGAGGAAGACTGGACAGGAATTGGGGGGAGAGAGAACAAGTGGAAAGTCCCTGGAGACACTTCTGGTTTCTCCCCTGCCCAGCTCCCAGCCCTGTGGATGCTGCCGGCCCCAGGAAGGCTGGGGAGGAAGACATGTACGTACCTGGGAGCTTCCAGGACTGCTCCCTCCCAGGACTATACTTTGGGAGAAAGGAAGCCCTTGCTCAACAGCTCCTCTTTGGCTATTAAGTGCATTGACTTCCTTGGCCAGCTGGGCCTGGCCCCTGAGCCTAGCCCCTGGGGCCATCAAAGAGGTGCTCATCGTCCCACTTACTGTCTCCATGATTTGATCACCTCATCTCTCCTCTCTTCCTCATTTGTGAAATGGGTATCCTTCTCCTCCTTCTGCTTCCTGGGAAAGTCTATTCCCTGCCATAGTGAGATGGATATGGCAGGGGACAGAGCACAAAACCACGTGCTGAATTACTGTGCATCCAGAGAGATGGGGAGGGGCAGGAAGGATGACAGTTGGGTCCCCACTAGTCTTAGATCTTTGTCTTCTAGCCCTGAGCCACAAGAAACCAGCTGGTCAGCAGAGCTGTGGGCTGGTGGGTGTAGGTGGCTACAGGGGGTGGAAAACAGTAGGTGACCCTGATCCCTCCTTGCCTCAGGCTCCTACAATCAGCTGTCTCTGGTCTCTGAGCTGGTTCCTTTGCAGACTGTGGAAGGAACTTATGGGGGCTCTTGGACCTCCAAGTGTGATATTTTTATGGAGGTGGTGTGTGGGTACTCAGGAAGAAAATTCACCCTCTAGCTTTGTCTGTCTCTGCTGCCCCTAAAAATACGATGTGATATGGCTAATGAGAAAGATCAGCAGGCCTGACTTGGGATGACCTAATATAGCCTGGCATTCCAGCCCTGACCAGTGCGTAAGTGGGGATTAGTAACTGAAAACACAAAATGTCTCTCTGATGGGATGGCAGAGAGCCTGCTGCAATCCCTAAGGCGGGGTACACCCTGGGGAGCTGAGCAGAGGCCCCTGGGGACTCTCCTGGATTTCCCAGCGTCCATGGGGTTGGGGCCCAACTGAGAGCACCTCTTCAGTCTCTGGCCCACTCTGCCTAGTGGGCCAGCATCAGGTCTCAATGAACCCCTGCAGAGAAGAGCAGTTGGCTTGGCACCCCAGGGGTCATCATTTCCACCCACCTGTTTTTAGACAGTAGAGTGGACCAGCTGCTCCTAACCTGGCCCTGGGAACATGCTGGCTGGGCTGGTTTGGGCCCGACATGAAATTCCTGAGATCTTCTGGTCCAGTCCTCCCACCTCAGACAGAGGAATGACTCCGACCTCAAGTGTGTTATGTCACAGTGGCTGGTTCCTCTCTTCTTTGCCTTCTGCATGGGCACAGACCTGTGGGTCAGCTGAGACACAGATCTCCTGTGATGTTACTCTGTGCTGACTTGTGACTCAGGTCTGCGGAACATGGGACAGGAGAAACAAGATGGAGGGTGAGGATGGATTCTCAGGGCCACCTCAGAGGGTGACCAACTTCTCTGCCTCACACTTTCCTTGTGGCATGGCAACTCTCAAATCCCAGGAAACTTCTCATGCAGTAAGAACCAGGATGGGTGGCCATCAGAACCCCTGAGGTCTGCTCCTCAGAGAGGCCCAGTGAGCAGTCTGCCCTGGGTACCAGGTGACTCACCCCTGGGTTCAGTGCTGCCAGCTGGCAGGACTAGGACCTGGATTTAAGTCCAGGGCTCCTTGGCTCCAGGCTGCATGTCTTAGGTCATTTCATAAGGTGGGATATTCTCTCCCATGGTCTTGGCCAAGATCTTTCCTCAGGAGGAAAGTGATGGTGAAATAATACAAAGAAGGAGGAGAGGGGACAACTGGTCAACTTTGGGGGATCAAAGAATAAGAGGCTGCAGTCACGCTGGCTCAGGGCTGTGGGATCTTACGAGAGGAAAGGTTTAATGTCTGCCCCTAAGGATTTGGCACTTTGCTTAGGAAAATGTGGCAGGCTTACCTGTGGATACCGGGCTCAGGTGCCACTCTGTACCAACTACGCACATGTTCCAGGGAACAATAGGTAAAGGGTGTCGCTTATCAAGATTGCATTACTCTCACTTCTCTTTAAAGGATGTGTTTGTTCAAGAAATATTTATTGACTGATTTATTGACTATTTGTTCTTAAACAGATTGTTCCCCCTCTTTGGAACACATTCTTCTCTCCTTTTATCTCCTTTCACCCCACATCCCAATTCCCTCTATACTTCAGGATTCAGCTTAATATGTAATATTTATTGACCCCTCAGGAAGAAGTAGGTGTATTTTCATCATTTTGCATTTCTTTAATTAGAACTCATTTAACCCCCATGTAAACCATATGACTATTTGACAGATGAGGAAACTGGGAGGTAGGCTGGCTTGCCCAAGGACACAAGACTCTCTGCTGTCAGGGTGGGCGGTGGCCTGGCAGGAAGGATTCCCTGATCCTCCTCTCCCTGCTCCCAGAACCCCTGTGGCTAGTCCCAGTGGGAGCACAGAGTTATGTGATCCCAGTCTCCTTGTTTGTTTCCTCTATTAAACCAAGTCCTTGGAGGACAGGGCTCTTCTTTCTAGGCATCTAGAAGAAGCTCAGCCTCTACTTGTCGAGTGAATGAGTCAATGAACTGATGGATGAATGAATGATTTGCTTCAATGGCTGTAGGAGCTCTGAGCTCAGGGTCCTCAGTGAAGACTCCCACTTTGCACGGTATTACCTCTGCAGTCCCGAGCCCAGGGGCTCTTGATGGCACACCCTCCTTTCTGGAGTGACAGTATAACTGTGAGATTGAGGAAAAGCTGATGTTTAAGCATGAAAGCAAACTTGAACTTTTTAGGGGGAGTAGAGTGAGATATTTTCAATAATTCTTAGGGCCAAACTGACATTTGGAGGACATTCATGATCATCCAAAGGTAAGTCTCAGATCTCACTTCCTGTTCTTCACATCTCCTCCCCCATTGCCAATTCTCCTCTTCTGTTGGGAGTACTTTGGGTAAACGGATTTGGAATCTCTGCTAGGGGAAGTTTCTGGAACTCAGAATATGGGACAATAATTCCAGGGAGGGGAACAGGTGGTAGTCTGTCCCCAGCTGGGTGGGGAGCCGGTCACTGTGAATGGTTCTGAACGTGCAAGTAGCTGTTGTAACAAATGTCTCACAGCCACATCCTGGAGTACCACCGCGGCTGAGTGGAAAACCTCACACTATTTTTAGTCCCATTAACTCCAGAAAATGCCATCTCTTTTCCTTTTTACAAGCCAATTCCTTGTTGATCTTGCCCAGTCTGGAAATTTTGTGCTCCTTTTTAGCTCGGTGGGACCAATCATCACTGGGGTGGAGTCCCTCTGTCTCTTTCTATTTTCATATCTCGTGTCACTGTTCACATGGGAAAAATCATGACATTTCCCCACGTTGGGGCCCTGGGTAACCTGGTTCTGTGTTTTAGGCATGGGATTGCTCTGGGTCCCATGGGGGCAGATGCTAATGAAGGGCCTGGGACTCCAGGTACCTGAAGTTGGTATGGCTGGGGCTCAGCACCCACCTTGTTAATTTCAGAAAGTATTTCCAAGGAGAAGAGGAGGAACTTAGAGAGGAGCATGGAGCCAAGAGGGGCAACTTTTCCACTGGAGGAATTCATGTAGTTTGGCAGGAATGTTGGGAGACACTGTCAGCCATGATCCCTTGAAGTTTACAAAATGCTTTCCAGCCTTGAGCTCTTTGGATGCCTAAGCACCTCAGGGAGATGGGGTGGGCAGAAGAAATCCTCCCCATCCTACAACTGAGGAAATAGATTGGGGTGGGAAGATGGTCCCAGGCCTGGTGGAACTAGGAAATAATAGGGCCAGGATTGCAGTCCAACACCAGAGGGGATAGTGACCAATGTGATGGGCTAGGAGCCCAGAGAAAGATGGGTATGCATTACTTTTCTCTATTTACTGGTGGAGGATCTGCACAGTCATTGTCTTCCCTGAGTCTCAGTGTCCTCAGCTGTAAATTGGGGATAATAACCTCTTATAGGCTGGGCAGCACTCAATAATGTATACTAAGTGTGAATTCAGGACTTGGTATGTAGTAAGTGCTCAGTGACTATTGTCAGTAATATTAATAATATTCTTTCTCACTGCCAGTAGGTCATCTCTTACTGTATGTTGCCAAGTCTTCCCTCCTTCCCTTGCTGGAGGGCCTCTATCTGTTGTATCTTTCAACATGTCGTCAAAGAAGTTGGTAGAGGGTACTACGAATTCTTTAAATATTCATGTCACATGCAGCCAGATCAATGTTTATAGCAGCTCAATTCATAATAGGTAAACTATGGAACCAACCTAGATGTCCTTCAGAGGATGAATGGATAAAGAAAATGTGGTACATATACACAATGGAATAGTACTTGGCCTCAAATAAGAATGAAATTATGGAATTTTGTAGGCAAAAAAATGGAAGTAGAGAACATCATGCTAAGTGAAATAAGTGAATCCCCCAAAACCAAAGGCAGAATGTTCTCTCTGATAAGCAGATGCTGATCCATAGTGCAGGGGAGGTAGGGAAGAATGAAGGAAATTTGGATTGTGCAGAGGGGAGTGGGGGCTGGTATGGGGATGGGAAGGACGGTGCAATGAGACGGAGATTATTACCCTATATACATAAATGATTACACCACTGGTGTGACTCTGCACCATGTTCAGCCAGAGGAAGGAGAAGTTGTGCTCCATTTGTGTACAATGTGTCAAAATGCATTCAACTGTCACGTATAACTAATTAGAACAAATTTAAAAATAAAATAAAATAATAAAAAAATATTCATGTCACGGGCAGGTGCCTTCTCTGCTTCGTTCTGGAGCTGCATAGGGACAGCCTTTGTCCTTTCAGCAGTGGAAATCATGAGGAGAGGTGACTGCCGTGGCTGGAGTCTGGCCTGGAATCCTCCAGAAAATGGTCAGTATTTGTGGGTCTGGGTTTCTGACAAGGGAGTTATCTCAGTGCCTCAGTAACCCAGAGTGGTGGGCAGGTGGGCAGTCATCTAGAGCCATCTATAAGGGACACGAAAACATGGAGGGGATGGTTGTTCAAGTTGCCTTCAGGGAAGTTTCATGAAGTTGGAAGATCTTTCTTGGATAAGCTGTTTGGGCTGTGGCACGATCTCTCAGGTGGTGGGTCAGAGCCCAGGATGGTTCCTAAAGGAGAGGAAGGCCATTAGCTGGTGGGCTTTGGGATTTCTGGGTATGTTTGGAGCCAAAGCTGCATAGTGTGGGGCATTGATTGAGGACGACCATCCGAGGTCCTCTCTGATCTCTGGATTCAGGGGAGGTTATTATTTCAGGGGTATCTAATTATTTGCCAGCTTGGGGTCACTACACCCTCCGACCAGTTCTGCTTGGCATCTGCCAGGGCAGCAAAGACCTTGGGGCCCTAAGAGCTGCTGGTATGGCCACTTGGGGGGCCCTTGGTGAGGTAATCCAGAACCTCCTCACCCTCCCTGGCATGCATGGATCTGTCCACAGGGAGTCTGGCAGGAGGTCAAAGCTGACGAGAGAGGAAGGTGGAGCAGGCATCAGGCACATGATGTCCTGCTTTTGTTATTACTGAGCGTCCTTCGTTAGCTTGGGATTGCTGGTGTGAGTATTTGGCAGATTTGTAGGAACCTCCCAAGATGATGTGAAGTTCTGGGGCTGAGTTGGTCCCACCAAGATGAAGATAACTCTTGTGAGGAATTCAGGTGGCTAGGAGGTAGGTGTTGGGCAGTGAGTGTGTCCCAGGAGGGTGCTTGGCCCAGTTCCTTCCATTCTAACACTACAATATCTGCTTATCATGTCAGGGACCACGGTTGGGTGGCCAGGTCCTTTGACCTGGTCTGTAGTTGGAGGTGGTGAGCCAGGGCTCTGATGACAGCTAGCAGGTGCTGAGCCCCTACTGTGTGCCAGTGACCTTGTGAGATGGCTCCTTCTGGACATATTCATCAATCTACCTAACAAGCCTGCAAAGTTGGCCTTGGAGTCCCCATTTTACAGAGGGGGAAACTGAAAGTGGGGTTCCAGATTCATTCCTGAGTTGGCCGAGGATCTTACCTTCGTCCCATGGATGTCTGACAGTTCTGAGAGCCATACTGGATGAGTTTCCCATTTTATGGCATGGTGGGGTCTTAGCAGGATTTCCTCTGTGGGCTTCTGATTGGGTTTCCTTTGTGGGTCAGGGAATACCAGGCCACCAGACCCTGGCTGGTGTTAGGTGTGGGAGCTGGGTTCCTGTCCCCTGCCTGACGTTGGACTCTCAGCCTGTTGGAGATCACTCATAGCATCTTGGGGCTCTGCCCACTGAGATGAAGGGAAGTGAATAGGTAATGATATGTGGTACCCTGCCAAGGAAGGGGGAGTCATACTTGAGGAATGAGTGGGAACCCTTTTCTAAGCACCTTGCAGGCTGCCCTAAATCAGAGGTTTGATCTTGGAGACCCCAAAGGTCAATGTTTCTTTCCTTCTGCTTTCTTAGTTGGGTCTATGAGGTGGGAGAAGGAAATATAGGCCTGGGCAGAGGTCAAGTACAGGGAAGGCATAGCAAAGCCCAGTGTGGGAGGCTAAAGGGCACTGGAGCAAGAGCACAAAGCTGGGACCTTTCAGGAACTGGAGTGCTGCTGTCATTCTGGGATTCCTGACTGGGGAAGGGAAGGAGGGAACAAGGTCAGATGGATTCTCACCCCTTTCCCAGCCAGGGGCACAGCTGCCTTGTCGGGCCAGACCAGGAATACGGCTACCCTGCCCCTTTGGGAATTCCAACTTGATTTCTTGTTTTCGTCAGACTTTGCAACCATTTTCTTTCTGCAGGTATGAGTGGAAACCGGAAGGCAAAACCTGTGGGGCAAGGCCTCAGGAATTGCTTATAGTTTCCAAGTGTATGGTGGAGTGACAGGGTTAGAATGATTACTCTATGATTCTGCTGTGTTGTGGGATAATTAGGCTCAAATGCCAATACCCCCCTTTTAAATTGCACTTTCTGAAGGCTAAGAACTTGATTCTTCCCTGTCAACTTTTTGTGTTTATTTTGAATATTATTTATCTGGAAATTTTACATTAAACTTACCTAGCTGAAGTTGCTTGTTAGGCTTTATTTCCCTGGGGTAAGAACAGAAAACCTGTTTCATTCCATGTGTCATCTCAGCTAAATGGTGGTGGCCACCTTGAGTTGCATGCTGGGGGAAAAAAAATCAGTGACCAAGACCAGACTCAGCAGGAAATAATGATGTGATTACTCAGCAATTCCTGCTGTGGGTATGGGAAGAGAAGTGTGGACACTTGTGCCATCCCCTGTTTTGGGGATTCAATGTCCTCATTCCTGCCTGTCTAATCTGTAGTCACCAGATCTTTACAATAAAAGGTTCATTCCCATTGTAAATCCCCTCTTCTGTCCTAATCTTGTTCTAACATTTTTTTTTTTTGCCTCAGAGGCTTTTATCCAAAAGTATTTTTTTACTAATTCATACATCAATTAATTCAGCAAACATTTTTGTCAAATGCCAAGGAAAAGTAATTATTTCTACAATATAGTCAATATTATTTTAGTCAATTCCTCTAACCTGAAAAATTCTGACAGCCGTATTTTTGAGAATTTGATGTCTACTTTTAAACTCTTTAGAAAGAAGACTGCCAGATGTATTGCTGTGTTCACATATGTGCATGCATGTGCGAATAAAGTAATTAAATGATCCTTAGGTAGTTTGCAAAAAATAAAAATAAAAATAAAAAAATAAATGAAAATAAAAGGTTCGTTTTCCTCTCCAGGGTCCAATATGCCATGCCCGGCATAGTGTCTTACACACTCCAGAATGGTCGAACCTCCAGCTAGCTTCCAGAGGGAACTTCCTACAGAATGACATAAGCAGCTCCTGCTGCCTCCAGAAACACAGGTGATGTTTCAAAATCAGAGCCTGATTTTCCTTCCTGGTCTCACGGGTGATATTCCTGCCCGTGTGCCTGATCGTCTAAGCGTGTCCAACTTTTTCTCACTGTCCTGAATTCACGGTGCCTTTTCCTATCTCCTTGCATTTGCATCTGCTGTCCCCTTTGCCTGGAACATCTCTTATCTTTTTTCCCAGCTCACAGGTCACTTCCTCTTTGTAAAGTCTTACCTGAAGTCTCCAGACCATTAGTGCCTCTGTCATCTGTTTTACCAGAGTTTTCTGTTCATGTCTCCATCATAGCCCTCCCATGTATGGACTGACAGCCAAGGACACAGTGAGTTAGTTCCCACTAGACCATCGGCTACAGAAGTTGGGGACCACCGTGTGACCCTACAACAGCATGGCACTGTCCCTGCTCTCGGAAGGAGCTCTGGGAAGGTCTGCTGAGTGAACCACTGTGAGAAGGAATAAACTCTAGGATGTGCTGCTGCAAAGTGACTTGAATTTTGATTCCCATTCGTTGGAGCTTGCCAAGGATGCGGCTTAAATCACCTTGTCGTAATGGGAGAAGAGGAGGAAGAGCAATGATTAAATGTGCCTGATAAAACTCTATTTCATGTTTGGAATAAAAAAAGGGAAGGTTGAGATAAAACGGTGCTTGTTCCAGAGCTGGCTTTTCCAGTTGGGGCCACATCTCTAATCCTTTCTGGAGGAGCTGGGGGAGGGGAAGGTGGCACCAAACTAGGTACTGTCATGAAGGGCAGGGTTGGGGGCAAAAGGGCAGAGGTTGGAGAAGCCATTGCCATGGTGGGGGGTGCTGAGAGCCATTGCCAAGTAGGAATGACACATGGCATGACCCAGGTCATTTGCAGTGACATTGCATGTAAGGTGACCTTGCTCAAGGACCAGGGCGGATCGGGGGTTTAGGGCGGTTCCAGGTTTAAGGTGTATCCTGCTGGGAATAGGGCGCATCCTGCTGCCTCCAGGCACCCACTCCTTCAGTTCCCGTTGAGTTCTCACGGGATTGAGAGAGTATTTGGGATGCAGAGCCCAGTGGAAGCATGGATTTCCCCAGAACGTGTGTAGAGTGCCGGTGTGAGTTCGGGAATAAAGAATTGCTGTTTGAATCTACAAGGCTGTGAGTGGCTCGTGATTTTGTGCCTAGCCAGACTGCGGCAGGGGGGTTCACAGAAGAGCAGCTCAAGTCCAACCTTGAGGGCAGGGTAGGGGGTGGGGAGGCTCTTCCAGGCAAAGAGCAGCACGCGCAGGCCGCAAGCCCCTCAGAGACTGCGGGAGCCTCCCTCTACTCTGCTGGAGCCCCAGCTCTGGGGCTGAACTCCAGCAACATGAGGGGTTTGTTGGCCTGTTCATTTCACTCTTCCTGGGTGGCCTGTTGTGCATCTGTGTATGTGCAATGTGGCACCTTTTGGAGGTTCCTGACAGAGCTGGCTGTGGCCCTGTCTAATCCTCCCCCTCTGACTAATGGGCAAGACAGGGAGGAGGGGTCTTCATCCACTTTAACTGCTATAGCGAAACACCAGGCCAGGTGATTCATAGAGAACAGAAGTCTCTTTGGCTCTTGGTTCTGGAGGCTGGGAAGTTCGAGAGAATGGAGCCAGCCTCTGTGTCTGCTTGCTGCATTGTGACGCGGAGGGGGACGTCACATGGTGAGACCAAGAAAGTGTGCCAGAGAGAGCTCCTGTGTAGCAAAGCCACTCCTGCGATAACCTTTAATCCATTCATCCACGGGTACATGAATCTGCATGACCTGACCACCCCCAAAGGTCCCACCTCTCAACACTGCTGTGTTGGGGACCAAGTTTCCTACATGTGAACTTTGGGGGAACATGTTCAGACCACAGCAGAGGTTGACCCCTCACAAAGCCACCATTGCAGCCCTCTATCCATCCTACCTTATAACCAGGCCAGGTGGATCTGAGGACCTCAGAAGGTGCAGCCATGGTGGGAGGCTGCTCATGGGCCTCCTGGGGCCAGCATGCATGGGAGGAGGAGGCCAGGCCATGCCCAGCATTCACAGGGCCCTTCCTCCATCTCTCCTCACAGGTCTGAGCAGGCTGTGGTGGCCTCATCGGGCTGAGGAACACAGCCCACCCGTTTGGCCCCCACGGCAGGAAAGACTCACTTTCCTCTCTGCCATAACTGTCACCTTCTCCTGACCCTGACTGAAGCTGGGCACCTGGCACCACACCCTGGCATTTACATGTTCCCTGTGCTCAGAGCTCCATAGAGGAGACCAATAGTGAGAGTCGAATAATGCACAATTGGCATTAATCCGATGCTGTTTGGGAAACAGATAAATATGTGCTCAGAAAATTGTGCAAAACGAGTCTCAGTCTTAAGTAATTTGGCCTAACTAAAAGGTTTGCCAGGCTCCATTCTCCTAAATTATGCTTTGCAGCAGTGCTGTCCAGTGCAAATATGACTGAGCCATATTTTTAATTTAAAATTTTCTAGTAGTTGCATTAAGAAAAATAAAAAGAAACAGGTAAATTAATCTGAATAATGCATTTTGTTGAGTCCAATATATCTAAAAATCTTATCCTTTCAGCTTGTAATTAACATTTTTTTTTTCCTTTCAGGACTGGGATGGAGCCCAGGGCCTCACACATGCTAGGCAAGTGCTCCACCACTGAGCTACAGCCCCAGCGTTACATAACAATTTTTTTTTTTTTAGAGCTTTATAGTTATACATAGTAGTTGGGTTCATCCTGACAAACTCATATATGCATAGAGATCTATTTCAGTTCACGATCCTCCCATTCTCTCTCCCTTGTTCCATCTCCTTCCTCTCTACTTGACTTCCTTTCGCAGGTCTATTAATTTACATGTGATTGATTCTTTATGTTGTCCCACCCTTCTCTCCCCATTTCCTTTATTTTACTCCAGCTTCCACATAGGAGAGAAGACATTTGACGTTTGAGTTTGTGAGTTTGACTAATTTCACTTAGCATGATATCCTCCATTCCAGTTCTACTGGCAATGCCATAATTGCATTCTTTTTGATGGCTGAGTAGAATTCTATTGTGTGTGTGTGTGTGTGTGTGTGTGTGTGTGTGTGTGTGTATCACAATTTCTTGATCCATTTATCTATTGACAGGCATCTGGGTTAATTTCATAATTTAGCTATTGCGAATTGTGGTGTTGTAAACATTGATGTTTGCTGTGATATGCTGCTTTTAGATCTTTTGGGAAAATACCCAGGAGTGAGCTACATAACAATTGTTAATGAGATGTTGTGCATTCTTTTTTTCATACTCTTTGAACGGTGGTGTGTATATTGCACTTTTGGCACTTCCCAATTCAAACTAGTCCCATTCGAGTGTTCACTAGTTACATGTTGCTAGTGGCTATAGTCTGCCTAGCAGAGCCTCTTAGACTTAAGCAAGTTATTTAGGCTCTCTAGCCTCAGTTTCCTAATCTGATGAATGGAAATGGTAATAGTGCCTAGATAATACAGTCAAAGGGCTTGCAGCAGCCCTGGATCTGGAAGTTTTTCAGTTAATTCTCATTGATGATATTGTTACCAGTCTACTCCAAGTGCTGAGTCTGAAAAGGACCCTAGTCAGGAAGTAGTGGGGCAGGAGGGTCTGAAGGCACCCATGGGGTGTGCTCCAGGCTTCCCCGACTCCCTCAGTACCTCACCTTGGTTCCTTTGCTGACCCACAGGAGTTGCTGATTGTCATTCCCCACTCTGGTGTTGGCTTTGAGAAGCAGCCTCCACTAACATGGTTCCTGTGTCCACCCTGGTGTTAGCGCTCACTGGCCTTCGTCCTTGGCCTCCTGTCTGGGTCTGCCCTATGCTCTCTAGTACTCTTAGTGCCTCCCACAAGGAGGCCACAACCCAGCAGAGTTATGATGTTGGGGCCTAGAGAGGAGGTTTTGTCTAAAGCAGAGAACCTTACCTCTGATCTCTAGGGACTCTTTGTGAATTTGCTTTGGGCCATGAGTAAAGGGTTTATTCGGACCCAGCTGGCCTCTGCGGAGCACTTACATGTGGGGCTAACAGCAAGCCCACGCTGTTGGTATCACTGCCCCATTTAACACATGAGGAAGGCGAGGCCCAGAGAGACCAGGTGTCCTGTCCAAGGGCACACAGTGGGTGAGCAGTGGGGCCAGCATCCAGTTCTCAAGACTCCATTTGGACAGCGGCCAAGAGCATGAGGCAGGATCTCCTGTATGGTGATTTGCCACTTGGCCATTTTCGGTCATTTGCAAATATGGCCCTCTTTAGGGGCTCTAGAGGTGATGCTGTCCAGAGCAGAGCGGCTCAGCCTTGCTCGTCACTGCAATTGGTATTACCTGGCACTCAGCAAGCCTTCAGTGAACTCGCCGGAGCTGAGCATCAATATTTCCTCAGCCCCTGCTGGGATTGATGAGCTCCTGGGAGAAAACAAGTTCCTGTCGATAAGGGGCCAAGGCCTGAAGGGAATGGCAGCCCCGGCTGTGGGCCCTACGCTGTGGGCTGCTGGGCCTAACGGGGTCTCACTGAAGACTTAAATGGTCCCTAAGCCTCACTCCAGGATCCAGACTAGGATGAGGCTGAGGCTGAGGGAGTGGGTGGATGTCTGTTTTTTCATAGTACTTGTGAATCATGTTGAAAGTTGAAAACATAAAATTAATTTTTTAATTTAATTTTTTGAATACATAAAATATTCTCATGGTTTAAAAAAAAATTTAGAGTGAAGCATCTCCCTCTAAGCGCCCCCTCTGCCTCCCATCCTTAACCGCAACCACTTTTATTTGTTCTTTTGGTAAGCTTTAGTTTCTTTTGAAAATGCAAGTCACTTAAAAAAAAATCCCTCCTCCTTCTCCAGTGTTTTATACCAAAGGAAGAATCATATAAACAGTGGTCTGCACTTCCCCCCAAGCATGGCACAGCTGGGGGCTCTTTCTGCATCAGTTCCAAAGCTTCCTCATTCTTGTTTTCCAAACAGCTGCATAGTACTTTGTCGGGTGGATGAACCATAGCACAATCTGTTCAACCAATCCCTGTCGGTGATTGCTTGTCTGTTTCCCATCTTCCTCTATAATAAATTATGTTGTGAATAACCTTGTAAATCTGTCACTTCACATGTTTGCCTTATCTGTAGGGTAAGTTCTCAGAAGTGAGATTACTGGGGTAAAGGTAGGTGCGTTTTAATTTTGATAGATCTTACCAGATTGTCCTCTCTGAGAGTTCTCTTGCCACAAATGCATGAGAGCTTGTTTTGCCACAGTCTCTCCAAATAAAGGGGCTGCTACACTCTTGGCTGACTTACTAGATAATAAAATTTATCTTAGTGTAGTTTTTATTACATTTTCTTAATAATGTTGAGCATCTTTTCCTACATATAAGGGTATAAGGGTCATTTAAATTTCATTTCTATTCCTCCATTTGTGTTATTTGTCCTCTTTTCAACTCATAAGAGTTTGTATAGTTTAGAGAGATTAACCCTCAATTTCCAATGTTAATGTAAGAATGACCCCCCCATTTTTTCCTGTTAATTTTTTTTCATTCAGAATTTTTAATTTTTATCAGTTCAATTCATCTGTCTTTTCTAGAATTTGAGCCTTGGTTAGAGAAGTCACTCATTGCCTGTATAGGAATTCTGCTGTTTTCTTTCAGTCATATTATGGTTTCATATCTTTTAGGTTTAAACCTTGGATCTTTTTGGAGTTTGTCCCGGTGTACAGTGTGGGGTATGAATCGGACTTTATTTCTCTCCAGATGGCCACCTCATTGGCCCCATACAGTTTATTGATTCAGCCACTTTTTCCCAACTGTGCTGTCACATTAATCACACACTCAGTCCCACATTTTCTGCTCTGTTGGGGCATTCGTCGGGGTGTGTGCTAGTGACACACTGGTTTAATTGTTTGGGACAGGTGGCGAGTGTGCACTTCTCGCAGCTTTCTTCTTCTCAGAGTTTCCACTAGTATTTTGCTTTGTTTATGTTTTCTACATGAACTTTAGAATCAACTTGTCTGTTCCCGCACCTCTTCCTCTCAGCCCGCTCCAATTCTGTTGGTATGTTATAGACCGGAAGTTAGGAACACAAAGTCTGGATGAGACGGCTTGTGTTCAAATCCCAATTGCCATTTTCCCTGCCAGTGGGCAAATTTCTTTATTCTTTTAAGCTTTCTTTCCCCACATAGTATATTTCATCTGGTGGTGGCTGAAACAACATTCACATAAATAACTCAGCTGACTTGTATTTAATGAGGAGGCCAAATGCAGGGAGGCTCCAGATGCACCTCCTGAGCTGAGCTCAGCCTGCTCTGAGATTCTCTGAGCTCTGCCCCTGGGATGGTACCCCTCAGGGTCACTTGATGAAAGCAGCCTCTTGGGTGCCATGTCCTGATACGGTTGTCTCGGGATCCCAGCATGAGGACCCATGCAGGTCCTCCAGTAAGCTTTTGTCTCAGGGATCAGAATCACTTGTCCAAGGCCCAAAGGACTATGTTGATTGGCTGAGGAGAGCTCAGACCTGCCTTGTGGCTTGGCCTCACCACTAGCCTCCTGCAGAGGGGAGGGTGGGCAGCTCAGATGGAGGGGGCAGAATGAGATAGTGGCTACCCTTCCCTTGTGTGAGCCCGCATGGGGGATGGTGAGTTCTCAGCAACAGTTCCAGGGACAGAGGATACTCCTTGCTCCATGGAAGCTTCCAGCCCCACATGCCTGCCTTCTGCAGGTGGTTTCCCTTCCTCCAAATGTGTTCCTCCGAGCACCCCTGGGATGCTAGATGTGGATTCCCAGGTGCAGAACCCACCACGAGTGTCCCTTGGATAGCTATGCCCTGCCCTTCCTGAGACCCCACCTCATCCGGAAAGCTCATGTTCTCTGTCCTCTGCCAGGGGGCACTTCTCCACTGCTCTGTAGGCGCCTCCCTGATAGACCGTGAGAGGGAGATCACAGCGGCTCTTTCCACCGCAGGCCCAGACAACAGGCATTGGCACACCCCTCCTTTTGCCTAGTGCCGGATTCTCCCCTGTACCAGGCAGAGACTGGCACATAACTGCTGCCTGTTGACCTAGTTGTGTCCAATAAGCCCAGCAATAGGAGCTGGGGTGGGCTGGAGCGGGGTCCCAGGCAACAGCTTCTGGAGGCCACCACCTGGGGTTGGCAGGCAGTGGACGGAGCCTACGGGTCCTGGACTGGGTATGGGTCTACCTTGGCATTCCCTGCCAGGGAGGCCCCACAAAAGAGGCTCCTTTTATCAGAGGAGGAGAGGGATTAGGAAGAGGCCAGAGGCTCACGCTCTAGCTACTTGGGCCTGGTGCAGATGGGAGCAAGCCTGCTCTGGAGGTGCCTGGCTTCTGATGGGCCCCATGCCTGCCCCTTGGCCAGAGGAGCTGTGACTTCAGGTGGCTTCAGTGGATTGAGCCTTGAACTCCTGGGACTTTGCCAAGCTCTTGGCTCCCTGGTTGAGCTCAGAGGGTGAGGTCCCATCTTCCCTCTCTCCTTGGCTTCTGCTGGGTGGGTGTGGGGATGCAGCAAGAGACGCCTGCCTCAACCCCGGAATCGATTTTAGATGGACTTTCAGTGGGCAGCACTCCTGCCAGACTCCAGCTTGATTCAGTTTCATGGGCATTTACTCTGAGCCTAGTCTGTGCCAGGCTCTGGGAGGGGTGGCTCACCAGGTATCGCATGCACATTTATTGACCCAAAGCCAGGGATCAAGCCAAGTGTTCAAAGCACTTTATCTTTTTAAACCTCACTGCATGGCGGTGAGGTAGCCATGACTCTCCTCCTTCTTCTCATTCCCATTTTGCAGACGAAGAAACCAAGTGCCGAGAAGTTCAGTTACCTTACAAATACTTGGGTAGTGAGCTGCGGGCCAAGATTTGAAGTGGAGCCTTTCTGCTTGTCCTTGTTCTTGAGGGGCTCACTGTCTCTCCTGAGAACCATGAGCCATCATTCCTAAGGGATAGGAGGACAAGGAAGGCTGTTCCTGCCTGTGCTGAGGCAGAGGCTGTCTCTAGATGGTCCACCCATGCAATCCAGAGGCTGGTCCCAGGGATTCCCTCCTCACTCTGGTTCTGCTTTCCTCATTCTATTTCTTTGCCAGGTTTTGGAGGGCAGGGGATGGGAGTATGAAGCCTCATGGAGCCGGACTTTAACCCTCTCTGCTCTCCTATCCTGTGGCTCAGGAGACTTCTCCCTGGGGAAGGAAGAAGGAAGCACAGCACTTGCAAGTGGACCACTGCCATCTTGACTGGGGTGGCACAGGGCCTGGTGACTTGTTTTGGCTGGCAGCTTTGTTTGGGGAACAGTGGTCTCCCTGGTCCTCCTAGCACCTTAGAAGGCTGTGCTCAGTGTGGAAAGAATACAGTCATGGGCAAGGAGTGAAGAGCCAGCGGGCCCTGAGTGCAAATCCAGAAGGTGTATAAGGTGATGTGTAAAATATTCCACAGCCGATGACTCGAAGATGGGTAGACCCAGGCCTCTGCTGTGTTAGGCATTAATTTTGGTTGCTAAACTGGAACAGTCTAAAGGGCTCAGGGGATCAGATAGTACTAAGAACTGTATCAACTGGTATAAAAAGTAGTCAACATATGACCAAGTAGTGTGGCTGTCCCAGTGTCCTGACAGCTTGGTGACCCTGGTCTGGAAGGCTGGAGGAAGTGACAGGTCAATGTTTGTTTTCATGGGAAGCAGACTATTTGCATAATGCCACTTCCTTGGCCTGAATATGTACTAATTCTTTTTCTCTGTTGGCTCCCAAAGGGCCTGATAATGGAATCAAAGAAATCTGAATGAATTGCCTGATACATTGTGACTAAGCTTGGAATGTGCCAGCACCCCCACTCCCACCTCATGAATGGCCCTCGGATGGCAGGGCTGGAGTGCCAGGGCTCTGTGCAAGGAGGTCATGCCCAGGGAGATCCACTGCCTACCTGCTCTGAGTTCTGGAAATGCTCTCTGGGCTTGGGGAGTTGTCCCATGAATTTGTGCTCCTAGCCTCTTGGCTTTCTGGCCAAGGGGTGTCATTGTCTGGTGGCCTGCCTCTGGTGCTATATGGACAATCAGGCCACAAAGCTTTGTTCACTTTTGGTCACTCCCAAGTTTTGCTTTTGATGCCATTTTGACTTCCCATAAAGCTCTTGGTTTTGTGGAGCTCTTAGGATAAATCTCATTTCCAGTGGTTCAGGGAATCCTTTAGTAACTCTTTCCGGCCTCCATTTCCCTTCTTTCTGTCTCCTTCCTACTTCTGTTCTTATCTAGGGAGAATGTTCTCAATTTTAGTATTTTTCCTTTCTGTGGTTTTATGTCTAGGTTTTTTTTTTTAATTTTAACTTTTCTGATCAGTGAATATAAGATTTGTTTATATCTTCAGACATATTCTCAGACATCTGCTGCTAATAATTATGGTAGTAGTTAAGAGCTTTTATTGAGCTTAAACTTTATGCCACTCACTTCATTTTCTCTTTGAATCTCACAGTGACATTTTGTGATGCTGATATTATCACTAACTTCCCATTTTATAGATGAGGACACTGAGGTACTAGAAGGTTCAGTACCTCCCCAGCTCAAAGTTACAAAGTAAGTAAGGGGCAGATCTGGGATTGGAGTTGGGAATCTAAGCTCTTAACCCCTCCAACCCTGCTCCTCAGTGTTGATGGGGCCTGGTGAGAACTGTTGACTCTCAGCCCCACCCAGACCTGCTGAGTAAGGGTGATTCCATGGACATTCACGTGGGAGAAGCTCTGGCCTAGCGGGGGAGAGAGAGAGAGAGAGAGAGAGAGAGAGAGAGAGAGAGAGAGAGAGAGAGAGAGAGAGAGAGATTTTTTAATATTTATTTTTTAGTTCTCGGCGGACACAACATCTTTGTTTGTATGTGGTGCTGAGGATCGAACCCGGGCCGCACGCATGCCAGGCGAGCGCGCCACCGCTTGAGCCACATCCCCATTCCCCTTTCCCTCCTATTGATGCTGCCTCAGAGCATATGAGATTTGGTGGTCACAGCCTTCAATGAAGTCAGCATTGTCCCAGGTCTGTTTGTCCTGAGCAGTCCCCTGACTCAGGAGGCACCTTTGTCAGAATGATGCTCTGAGGGTTAATTTTATGTATCAACTTGGCTGGGCCATGATACTTAGATATTGGGTCAAACATTATTCCAGATATTTCTATGTTGATTTTTTTAAAAAATATGAGATTAATATTTAAATGTATAGACACTGGGTAAAGCAGATTACCCCTTCATAATGTGGGAGGGCCCCATCCATTCTATTGAAGGCCTTAATAGAAAAAGGCTGAGCTTCCTTTTAATAGAAAAAGACTTGAAGAAGAGGACTTTCTGCTGGCAGCCAGCCTTCAGATAGGAACTGCAGCTCTTCCCTGGGTCTGCCGTATGCTGGCCTGCCCTGCAGATTTTTGGACTTGCCAACCTCTGTGATGGTAAGAGCTAATTCCTTAACCCCTCCCGCCCCTCTCCACACACACACACCCCTATTGGTTCTGTTTCTCTGGAGAATCCTGATTGCTACAGATAGCCAGGCACCAGTCGGGTAATTTTACTGTTTCATTACGTAGTTCGCCAGCTGAGCTAACAATCAGAGCCTGCTTTTGTACTGGGTGGAATAGACAACATGAGTTAAGGAGTCAAAGGAACGCCCCGTGTCCTCTCTTCCCTCATTCCTGAAATGTCATCATTCATTCTGGGGTCTTGTGTTCTTCTTTAACATTGCTGGGAAAAGGTTCCCATACCTGCTCTCTTGGAGTTCCTCTCCCTGGGGCTCAGTGGTAGTGCCAAACAGGGTGGGTGTCCCTACCACCCTCCCACCTTTGGTATAGACAGCTAACACCAGGAGCGAGTGAAGTCTCATTCTAGGAAGCCTTAGAACTGTTCATCTCCCCCTCAGTTCAGATTGCTGCTCCTGAGCCTCCCGTTCAGAACTTCCAAACCAACCACTGGGTGGGACTAAGTGGCTTGGGTTAATTTGGTTTCTTCTCTGGTCTTAAGTGAGCCTGGCAGTTACACTCGACCCTGCCTTTGCTCAGATGGTTTGAGAGCTGAGGAGGCAGCAGGTGATAGAGGTATAGCATTCCCTTTGCTGGAGGCTTTGGCTCCACTGAGCTTCTAGTCTGCCTGGACACAAGGCCTAAACTAGATGACTTTGCTTGAAGACTTCAATAACTTGATACCTTCCAATTCCCTGCTCTGGGAAGTGGGTAAAACAGGGCCCTCTCTCCTAACAGATCTGAAGAGAGGCTGCGGATATGAGCTCTTAGGTAAAGGATTGTGAACTGGGTGCTAATTTTGGTGCTAGACCTCCAAAGATCCCAAGTCATAAATGCTGAGGAGTCTCACTCTTCACCTCTGTGAAGATTTATCTTATGCATCAGCCTGATTTGGCCACAGTACCCATATATCTGGTTAAACATTATTCTGAATGTTTCTATGAAGGTGCCTTTGGAATAAGATTGACATTTAAATGGAGATTACCCTGTATGTTGTGGTGGGCCTGATCCAGTCGGCTAAAGGACTTAAGGGAACATAGACTGCCTTTCCTGGAGCACCAAGTCACCTTGCCAGCAGATGGCCTTGGGGTTTGAACTGCGTCTCTTCTCTGGGTCTCCAGCCTACTGGCTTGCCCTGCAGAATTTGGACTTGCTAAGCCTCCACAGTCATGTGAACCAATTTGTTAAAACTGCTCTCCTACTCCCCACATCCTTTTAGTTCTGTTTCTCTGGACAACTCTGACTAACACAATCTCTGTTCTGGAGTTGGGGCAACCTGGCTCCAGGTGTCAGGGCAGATGGATGAATGCAGAGGGGGAGCCCGAGTGTTTCACCATTATTTCTGTGGAGAGATTGACAGTGTACCTCATCAACTGACTCACACTGGGCTCTGCTCTGCAGAGCATGGACAGCGGCATATGTCGAGGCCTAGCAATCACCAGGCAGGTGCACCTCACATGCCTACACCCTTGCCTCTGGTGTCTGGATCCTCCTGCATCAGCTCCATGATGACCGAGCTTAAGGATGCCTCTCCTCTGATGTGCCTCCTGTCATAGCAGCTCTGAGGTCATAGCAATGTACAAACCAGACTGCTGAAGAGGGAGAAGGGCTGGGACAGACTGATGCAGAGGAGGCTTTTAGCCATTTGGTACCATCTGCCATGTTGTGCTATTTTGATTTTCTTCCTTCACCCCTCCCCCCTTCTTTCTTTTTTTCTTTTCTTTCCCTGGTTGTATAAAAACAGGGTAAAATAGTGATTTTTAAATTTTTTTAGTCAATAATTTTTTAACTAAATTTAGACTTTTTTCTATTATATCTACAATTCCTGCCCCCCCCCCATCCCATGTTTACTCTCTTTTATTTTAAGCTCAAATTACAGATTTGTCAAGTCATTGGATATTTTCCTACTGGGCATTGAGGCTAGGGTTGATTTTCTTCCATTTCTTTTCTTTCTGTTCTTCAGATTAATACTTCCTATGGATCTTTTAGTTGTCTGACTTTCCCACTATCTCCCCCCCCTACTTTTTGCATGTGATCTTTTCCTTCTCGTAATGATACATTATAATTATACACAATACTGGGATTCATTGTGACATGTTTGTTACAAACATATGACATAATTGGATCAATTTGAATCCCTAATAACTTCCCCTTTCCCTTCCTCCTTTTCTCCCTCCCCCAGTCCTTTTCCTCCACTCTATTGATCTCCCTACTAGTTTCATGATATTCCCCCCTTACCTGTTTTTTTCTCTCTCATCTTCACATATGGGAGAAACCATACAACCCTTTACTTTCTGAGAAAGTCTTATTTTGCTTAACATAATATTTTCCAGTTCTATCCATTTTCCTGCAAATGACATAATTTCACTCTTCTTTATGATTACATAAAACTCCATTGTGTATAGACATCAGATTTTCTTGACCCATTCATCTGTTGATGGACACCTAAGTTGGTTCCATAATTTGACTGTTGTGATTTTTGTTGCTCCAAATGTCATATCTACTTTTGATAGTAACCTCATCTAGAAAAATTTCCATTCCAGCAATTTTCAATTCTATAATTTACATCTGCTTTCATAAAATATTTTAATTTTTCTCTCTCTTGAGAGCCCCATCTTTTGTTAATTTATTATAATCATGCTTTTCTTTAATTCCTTGAATTTGGATATCTCACCTGGAGGCACAGTATGTTAATGTGGCACTGGGGTTCTCAGCACTCTGGATGGTTCACAGTTCCAATGGTTCCCTCTTTAACTACTAGTATATCTCTTAGACTTTCAAATTTGTAGAAGGCACACTCTAGTAGGATCTAGATAGTCCCACGCTGGAGCTATACAGCCCAACCTCCAGTCTTTGATTTCTATGGTACAAGACATTTGGACTTCTGTACCCAACTTTGCACACCTTTTCCCTCCACAATGCCCTGTCTTGCGCATTTCAACTGTATCAATTTTCTTGAAGTCTGTTTTTTGGTTCCTCAGCTCATTTTTACTGCCATAATTTGCTTAGACTCAGTTTTCATTGCACCAAAGTTGGGTCATTTTCTCGAGAAAGACAGTAAGCCATCCTCTTGTATCCTCTGACATAACAACTAAGAAGCTTGGATTTTCATCTTCTGTCTCCTATCTTAGATCATAGAGTTAAGTGGTTTCTCTGGTATTTCTGGTTCTCATACCATGGTATCTTTCCTTCTGGTCCCAGCTCGTTTGTCACAAGAACTTTTTATTTTGATAGGGAATATTTTTAAGCATTCACTATGTACTAGACGCTGGGATAAATGCTGAATAAACAATTCCAACTTACTCTCACATGAGCTCCCTGAAGGAGGTAGTCACATAACCCCCATTTGACATGTACATGGGGACTCTAGGAGGTGAAAGAGATGCTATGGTCACAAGGTAAGGAAATGGCATAGTGGAGACTTGGATTTGGACTGTTTGACCTCACTGCATGCTTTTGCCATTGTACTCTCCTGTTTCTGCATACCTCTCCTCAGCCAAACTTCTTTGTCATAGACTAGCCACATTAACCACTGATAGCATGGAAATAGATTGCTGGAAACCTGATCCTTTTGTGCAGATTGTTCCCATTTCTGCCAATGTAGAACACACTCTGATCTTCAGTCTCCTTCCCAAATCACTCCTTTGTACCTGGTGTGCTCTCCAGATGTTCTTCTTTCCTCATTCCAGCAGCCTTTGATCAAGTACTTTCTAGAACCATCACTGACATAGTACTGTCTTAGAGACACCGGGAGACAATGTGAGAACAATTTTGTTACCTAAAGTGGTTTTAGGGACATTTACGTTTTCCATTGTTTAGAGGAAAAGACTGAGCCCCAGAAAGGGGAGGCCTTGCCAGAGGGGCACAGTCAGCTACCTCAGTGCCAGGACCAGAAGCCCAGCATTTCAGGTTTCCAAGTCTATCTTAAGGTTCTGGCAGGAAGCTCATGTCACAGGTTGGCAATTGAGGAGAATTCAATTGGGAGGCACTTCTGAAGAAGTGGGCAGGATTTGCAGTGTTTGGGGAAGGAATAGTTATGGAAACTGGAGGGAGCTATAGCAAAGGAGAGGGCCATGTGACTTGACCCAGCAGAAAGGGAGCTGGGGAGATAAGGACCTTGACTTATCTCTCCTTCCATCTCCCATTGACTGAAACCATCTGGAATCCAGACACCAAGGAAGCCTTGTTGATGTGCTTCACGGAATTCCACCTCTCAGGTACAGAGCAGAGAAGAGTAAGGGAGGTTCTTGAGGGGTAAATGGAGAGAAGCCAGCATCTTATATTAAAGCTCCTGCTCCCTCTTCTCTACTATTCAGAAGTGCAAAAGTCCAAATAGAGGGACAGATATGAACAGGTCACTACAACCCAAGATGGAAAACTCTGTATAGAGCAGAGAAGACTGGTCATGAGGATGGTTGTATACCTGCCCCAAGAAAGCGGATGGAGTTCTTAGGGAGTGGTTCTCCTAGGTAGAGCTTGCTGATCTCTGACCTTAGGGAGGGAGAATAGGACTCTCTCAATGCAATTGAATTAAACAAGCATTAAAATAGTGTACACTGTCAGGTGTTGGGTTTCTAAAGATACATAGACTTGTCCCCACCTTGAACATTTGGAGTCTGATTAGAGAGAAAAGGTGGTCAGCACAACTTCTCTTTTACACCTGGGAAGTAGGGGAAGATAGACTTATTTCCTGGTTCCCCAACTGACAAAGTGAGGCTTCATGGTGGATATTGAGTGTGTTCCTGGCTTGCGTTTAGCTTTGGGTAGTAAAATTTTAGATCCCTGCCTTCTGTCCCTGCCATGTCCCTCACTGTAGTGAAAAGAAGTCTCAAAGTGTGGTCAAGTTTCAAAGTGTTCCCAGGGTCTGGGAGCAGACCAGTATAAACATTTTCCTGTGGGTTGAATAACATCCTCAGACACTGGACTGAGACATCTTCATCCATTGGCTGCTCAGAGTGTGAGAGGAGTGGGCATGAGTGATGGAGGACACCCCCAAATGCCTTAGGGACACACATGGCAGGATGGTGGCTCTTTTCCTTTTGGGAGATGTATATGTGAACACCAGAGGTCAGAGCTCCCTTTTCTGCATGGATACCTGTCAAACCCCACACCCATGCCTTGATGGTACCAGAATGAAAATAGGTAAAATATGCTGAGCTCTTTCATGTTCCAGACACTATGTTAAGGGCCCTCTAAGTGTTATCTAGGAGCATTATAACAGAAGTATTATGAAGTAGGTACTAGGAGGAAATTGAAGCTTTGAAGGATTAAAGAACATGCCCAAGATCGCACAGCTGGTCCACAGCAGAGCCAGAATTCCATTTGGCACCACCTGCTTGTGGAAGGTTCCTGGGCACATGGTGCTGAGAATGCTGTTGGCCTCCAGTCCTGTATCACTCACCGCTCAGGAGGATCCAAACCTGCTTTCCTGAGCATATGCTGGACCTACTGCTATTTCCTGATGTTCCTTAGAGCCCAGAGCTCTCCTATGATGTGCAAAATATGTGGGAAGCCAGAACAGACCTGTGGAGGGCAACCCAACTCAAACAAAGCCCCCTAAAAATTAGGAAATATGGGACTATGCTGAGGATGAAGAACATAATGTGCAACTTGATTTCCCAACTTTCTCCTCTCCCCAAGTGAGGAGGAATAATTAGAGGGTAGGCAGAGTTGATGTCCAATGTGGGAGAGAAGACATTCATCCTTAAAGGCACTGATACTCTCCCCTGAAACCTAGCCCTGCTATTCTTTGCTTTGGGTTTGGCCTCTTCTGGGAGGAAGCAGGATGTGCTTCCACCAACTCTCTGTTGGGTGTGGTGTCCACTGGGAAATGACAAGGTCTATTGACCAGGGATTCATTCAGCCACTCATAATATGTGAGGTCTCCATAGTTCACTTTCATATCTTCTTTGAAGGAACTCAGTCATTCCTCATTCAGAGATGAGGAAACGGAGGTTCAGTGATCTCAGGTCACCAGACTGAAGTTGCCAAGCCTAGATGAGGCTGGTGGTTTATCCCACAAGCATTCTTTGAACCCCAGTTAGCTCCCAGGCTGACTCCAGGGGATGAGGGATCCAGAGAGGAGCAAGCTGTCTGCACAGAGTGGGACCTGCACACAGAAGGCAAAGTTAGCACAGCTCTCAGTCTACTGCCTCCATCTTACCAGTCAAAGCTTTCCTTAATACCAGCTCTGTGCTGGGCACTCTGGAGGGCTCACAAGGGGCCACCTGCTCAGCTGCATCATTCCTGCCCTCCAAGACCTTACATGATGAGGATTTGTGTGAAATAGTAGCCCGTGGCATTAGGCCAAATCCATGCTATTGGGGAAAAGTAAAAACATCCTGAAGAGGCCTGATCACTCCTGCTACAGGTGGTCCTCAATGCCAGAAGGGAGGTGGGATTTATGCAGTTTTCTACAGGAAGAGCAGTCCATGTTCAGGTATGGACGGAGGATGCAGAACAAAATTTTAAAGGGGAAAAATATCCGGAGACAGAGCACGGGCAGTGTGGTGCAGTCCAGGGGAGGAAGGGAGAGCAGCTTGGATCTTTGTTGAAAAGAAGGGAAAGAAGTGTTGAGTTAGAGGGAGATTTCAAGGTGGGTCTGCAAGGAGGAGAGAGAAGACAGGAAAGGCGAATGTCACTTATCCCATAGGCTGCTGGGTTTAGCACAGTGTTATTTTCCTCAAGGCCTTGCCTGTGTTGTCCTGGGAGTCCACCTGAGCCCAGCCCATGTCCTTCAGGAGGATCCTCAACTCTTCTTGCAACAGGAGAAGGACGCCACAATGTCTGGGTCAAGCAATATGAAAACACTCAGGGTTGGCAAAATTAGGTCCCTGCTGACCTCTCCGGCCCACCTCCCTCCACTTCTCCCATCACTGCCTATTTCTCTCAGTGCCTGTGATGCTGGCCTTCTGCCTATCCACCTGGCACACAGATCACTGCCTGCTGCATAGCCTTTGCAATGACTGTTTCCTCTACTTCTAGTCTAGCTCAGCACATGTCTGGCTCCTTCTCATAGTTTCATCTCTCAAAGTGGCCGTCCCAGACCTCTCCATCTGAAGTTGGTACCTTCTTGCCTCCTAGTTACTCTCCATGACATCATGCTACTGTCCATTACCTTGAGGAGACATTACCTGTTGAAATTTCCTGATCTACTGTCTGTTTATACCTGTCTTGCCCACTCAGAATGTGCTGGACATAGTAGATCCTATTGTTGAATCAATATTTGTTGAATTGACAAACGAGCACTGCTTCTTCCCAGATATCCTTTGACCATGCTCAGAAAGTCAGGGAAGTCTGCAGGGCTCCTGGAAGTAGAGGCAAGCTTCTGTGTTTGCATCCCCCCTCCCCTTCCCTGGGAAGTAGGTTGGTGTTAATCATTAGTGATCTTAACACAATACTTCTGGCTCTCCAGTTCTGTGCCTGCTCGGATCTTGAAGTTTCCCTGGTGCCGAACTGCAGAAGATCTTACTTGGTGCTTAGGTCAGCCAGAGGCCTGAATCCAGTTCTTGGTACCCTGTGGTTCTTGCTTCTGCTACAGGGGCTGAGCAATGCTACTCTGTTATCAGAATACAGATAAGGAAATTGTGCCAAGAGAAAGATTTCAGCTTCCTATAGACATGGCCAGGATTGGGCATCTGGGGGAGAAAAATCGCAGTGGCCCAGGCTTTTGGCACCCTTATTAGTTGGTGGCATTCATCTTCCTGGAGACACAGCAGAGTCGATGAGGAAATGGGAGGACTTGGGCAAAGGAGCATATTTTGGGCTCTCCTCACTCGAGTCACCAGGTTGTTCTCAGCTGTGGTCTCTCCAGATATCTAGATTTTCCATGAAAAGGGCACACACAGAGCCCTCACTCTTGGTTAAGATCTGGCTATCCATTCAGCTAAATGAGAAATCTCATATTACAGAATGATCAATTAACTCAGCCAATTCATATTGGGTATAGATGGAAGGCCAAACACAGGGCATAGGAAAAGTAATAAAGCATTTACATTAGGTTCTGGGTTAGTTCAGATAAAAAGAATAAAGCAGTAGTGCCTATCTTCAATTGCTCTCAGCCCCGACAGGGAGGATTTCATGTGGCTATGCTGTGGGCAGTGGAGGTGCACACAATGTGACTCCTGGCACATATGGAAGGAGGCAGCAGTTCCGAGCACTCAGACAGTGACTCCTGATCTGGCTCCTTAGAGCAAGGTCTGTGGGTCTGAGAGCCAGAGCACCCAGTGGGGAGGATGAAGGAGGGTGCTGCCATGGATTGGACTTATATTCTAAGCCACCGCTGTGCTAAGGCACTTGAGATGCACAATTGTTGGCAGCTTGAATCAGCTGGTGCTGGGGGATGTTGGGGGAAGGGAGTCACCTTTTGAGAGTCTCATTTGTTATCTGGGGACTGAGCTGCCCAAGGTGCCAGGGCCAGTTGGTGGCAGAGCTAGCTGCAGCCCTGGGCCTCCTTTGGCTTTCTGTGTGGACTGGGCACTCACTCCATTTCCCCAAGCTGGGCTCCAGTTTTGTTCAGCTTTGGAAATGTGCTTGCAAAGGGGCTGAGGGCGGCAGAAAGGCTCTGCCGGATGGTGGCCAATTCCCTTCCCCGTGGATAAATGGAGCCTGGACCTTCACTTGGCAATGTGCAGGAAAACAAATTAAAATAGCGAAGCTCTCATCTCCTTTCCTCACCCCCCCCATCTCTGACAGATTTATTTTGGAAAGCGACAGGAGGCTAATGGAATCACTTAATTTCCTTGATAATAAATTACCCCCAAGTGCATTAATTGAATGTTTCACAACAAACATTTTCCTTCTGCACAGACTCCTCCTAGGCTTCTCCTGTTCAAACAGCCCTCCTTCTCCCCTTCCCTTGCCCGCTCGTCCCTGCTCTACCTGGGGTTGGCCTGGCCTCTCTGGTCTTTCTCATTTCTGGGTTTAAGGATGCTGGTGGCCTGGGCAAGAGCATTTACAGGAAGATCCTATAGAACTGTGGGGCAGAAAAGAAAGTGTGAGGAGAGACTCAATGGGATCAGGATTTGAATTCTGGCTCTGCCACTTCCCAGCTGTGTGACTGGAAAAGTCACTGAGTTTTCTTCCATTTGCTTTGGTTTTTATCATTCGCAAGTGGGGATAATACAGCTCAGGCAGCAGGGTGTTGATGAGATTTAGAGCCAGAGCTTGCAAAGTCCCTGACATCCAGGAGGTCTTCAGAAAATAGCAACCAATGCTTTCTATTATCATAATCTTAAAATTTTTATTTATTTATTTATTTATCTACTGATTTATTTTAGTACCAGGGATCAAATTCAGGGCCTTGAGCATGCTGGGCAGGTTCTCTATAACACTGAGCCACAATCCCAACCCACTATTTTTTTAAAATTAATGTTTGCTTTCTAATTTTCCAATACATATTGCCTTGAATTATTGTAATAAGAGGATGGGAGGAGAGAAAGAGGGAGGATGAAGCTGACAGAAACAGAAATGGAACAGAGACTGAACGAAAGAGAAAGAAGAGGGGTGAACTGAGTGGGCAGCCTCAGACTATCACCGGGATGGAGAGAGTGTGCTTGTTTTTGTCAAATGATGCTCAAACCCTTATGTAATCCTGTTTGCCACAGCCAAGGGACTGCACATTTGCCAATCTTCCTAGCCAGATGTCTGAGGCTTTGCAGCCAACAGAAAGGGGCCAGCTGGAATTTGGAGACCTGTCTCTATTCCCTTGCAGCTTAGAAACTGGGTGCCTGTCTGTGTGTTAGCAGAAGATTTGGAAGCCACAATGGCACTTTCCCCTGTGATGCATGATTAATGAATAATTGACTGTGGCATGCACAGCTGTCGGATATTTTCAAGGCAAATGACTCCATAAGAATAAGAAAATACATGGAGTTTATACAATGCAAGGTCTGCCCTTGGTGGTAGTTACAGATAGAAGACAAGGATCAGCACTGATGTCTCTCTGGCCAGGAGGATGGGGGACAGGGTGTCCGGTGGTCTTCTCAAAGTCAACATCTTTGGGAAGGAACTCTGGGTTCCTGTGGCATTTTCTTGTGTCATCACATATGTCATCATGGGAGCTGGCTCAAGCACTGGGCTCAGCTAGGTTGGGATCCAGATGGACAAACCACTCCTAGTCCAGAGAGATGTCACGGTGTTCACATTGCATTAAGAAGAGCAGAGGTGGAGAAGGTGCTCTTCTAGGACAGGAACTATAAAGAAGGACCACTTCCAATAGGGAAAATGAGGAACTGTTCGTGGATGGATGGGCAGAAGTCATTTCATGAATGGAGACTTTGAAAGATGTTTCTAGCTTCTTATTTGGAGCTGAGGGCAGCTATAACTGTTCTATCATATCCTCCTCTGCATAGAGTCCCTGTTCTCTCCTGCCTCCTTCAAGGATGCTAAGCTAGAATCTCCTTATCTCCCTTGATCAATGGATGCTCCTCCTGCTGCTTTCGATTAGCAAAAATGTGTGTCTCTTGGGTCCTGCCTTACCCAGCTCATCTGGGAATGAATTTCATTTGTTTCAAAGTAAAGAGAATTTAGTTGGGAAAGTGGGGGTTGGTGGAGATGGGAAGCAGTAATCAATACCCACAAAACACCAAGGAGGAAAACTGCAGAGGCTTTCCCTTGTTCAGGTCAATTACGGCATTTGCTGGGCAGGAAGGCTGTATTATTTACCTATCAGGCCCTCAGTTTGAAACATGGTTTTAGTAGGTGACGTGGGACGCGCATGTGGCTGGAATTAAGTTGGTAAATTTCTAGGCAGAATGATCACCTTTGTGATTTAGAAATGAAAAGACCTGGAGAGAACCAAGCCCAGGAATCTCCCTTACAAGCACGTGCTTATTGCTCAGAGAGGTGTCCTTCCCTTGGTTCTTGGTGATCACCCAGCATTCTGCTCTTTCCACTGGGGCAGTTTAATTCAGACCTTAACTGCATCTCTTCAACATGTGACCTGTGCATCCTTGAGAAATCAAATCTTCTGTAGCTGTGAGTTTTATAAGCAACAAATATTTGTTGAGAGAATAGATTGGTATTTGCTCCTTTGATTTAGACTACTGTCTCTAGAAAACTTGGTGAAATGCAAATATGTTTTCTGGGAGAGGCGGCATGTTAAGCCGTTAAGTCCATATCACCAGTTTGTTGACTTAGTTTGATTACCTTACCTATCGCAATCCTGAGGAGTCCTGGCAGGGCATCATGGTGCCCGGATGTGGAAGTTCAGCACCGGACTAGAGGGTGGGGGTGGTTTTCAGTTAAGGGGCTGCCAGGGAGTCCCAGGCTCCGGAAGCAGAGTGGCCTAGTTCCACATTCTGCCAACCCTGTTGGCAGAGTTTTGGATGCTCCAGAGGAGGAGTTGAAAGTTGTGTCCCTTCAGGATCCTTCCAAGTGCAGGTCTCCAGAAAAGAACTGGAGTTGGCTCGCCTGGCAAGTTTCCTCCGTCGCCAGCTGTTTGCCAGCTATTAAATTGAAACAGTCGAGGGAAACTTGAGGGACATCTCAATCACTGCGTTGTCACTGAAATGCATTCTATGTATATCTTTAGGTCTTTAAAAAAAATTGGGGTAAAGTACATATAACATCATCACCCTTACAGCCAGTTTGAAGTCATTGATGTTAATTCAGTGGCATTAAAATACATTCACGATGTTACGCAATCATCTCTTTAGAACTTTTCAATCATCCCAGACAAAAATTCCACACCCATTAAATTCCCCAAAAGCCCCTTGACTCAGCCCATTGTCTTCCTTTCTGCCTCTATGAATCGGCTTTTCTAGGTCTCTTACATAAGGTGGAATTATACAATATTTGTCCTTTTGTGACTGGCTTATTTCACTTAACAGAACGTCTACAAGGTTCCTCCATGTTGTAGGATATTTCAGAATTTCCCTTTTCAGGCTAAATAACATGCCACTGTATGTGTATTTCACATTTTGCTACATCCACTTATCTTTTGATACGCTTGGGTCGTTTCTACCTTTGGTTATTGTGATTAAGGCTGCTAAGGGCACATGTATCTGTTTCAGTCCCTGCTTTTGATTCTTTTGGGTGCATGTGCTAAAGTAGAATTGCTGGATTGCGTGGGACTTCACGCCTAACTTTTTGAGATTCCATTTCCACAGTGGTGGTACATTCCCACAAGCAACACACAAAGGTTCTGATTTTTCCACACCTTCCCACCACTTCTTCTTGTCTGCTTTTTGTTGTAGTGGCTATAAATAGCCATCCAGCCAGGAGTGGGTTCATATTTTTTTAGAGTTGCTCTTTTCTTGGTCACAAATATCAGCAAGAACAAGTGTCCCAATGACCCTCTAATTGTTAAAGATAGTTATGGTTTGACTTTGACCAAGAAGCCCACATGATGAGGATTCAGCATGCATGGTGACACAGAACCACAGGAAACTGACAGAAATCTAATATAAATGGGCACAGTTGGGCACAAGAGTGGGCACAAATTGCAAGTGGTTCTCATCAAAGTAAACCAAGTTTTCCTCTTCACTTGTCTCAAGTGTCATATTCGGCATAGTGTGTGTGTGTGTGTGTGTGTGTGTGTGTGTGTGTGTGTCTGTGTGTGTGTGTGTGTGTGTGTGTATGTGGTTTCCCCCGACGCTTTCCTAGTCTGATTGGATGAGGTACTTTTCTTCTGTAGAGTTAACCTCCAGTTTTTCTCCCTACTCTTCTGTCATCCTCTTGTTTTGGATGCTGGTGGATGGATACTACTAATGCAGTCTGCATCCTGAGGCTGAGGGTCAGCAACAAAAGTCCAGCAAAACCAAGTTCATACCCTGAGGATGTTCACTGACCATCATGTCAGCTTCATGTTACCTCTTTCTCACGGACTGATTTTGTGGGATTCCCTAAAACAAGGCAAGGAAAATCACTTCCATCTGATTCATTAGAAAATTATTGCCCCAGAGAGGCAGGTAAGTTGCCCAAAGTTGCCCAGCTGGATAACTGCCCAGGTGTCAGAGCCAGGACTGAAACTCAGCTTTCCTTTTTGCAACACTTTGGTGAGATGGGCCATTAAATCAGAGGTTGTGGAGAGTTAACTTCCAAGTTGTCACCACGGGACTGGCTTGCCTCATATTCATCATGCTGACATACTTTTCAGGAGCCCAATGGGAACACAGCTTCAGTGTTCCTGCAAGAATAGGAGGTCAATCTTCAAATGGCCTGTTGGCCATTTCATAGCGAGCAGACTGATTGCATGAGGAAGCTGTTTATATTTTAGTGGGCAATGTAAGAAGAGCTCCAGTGGAGAGGTATGCAAAAGTACTGTGGCAAGAGGTAGGTAGTAGCAATGACCACTCCCCACGGAGATCATTGAAGGCTCTGTTGAGCAGGGGACATTTGAGTGGGATATTGAAGGATGCGTAGAAGCTTGCAACATACAGAAATGGATCAACAAATATATGAAAAAATGCTCATCATCTCTAGCAATCAGAGAAATGCAAATCAAAATATTCTAAGATACCATCTCACTCCAGTCAGAATGGCAGCTATTATGAAGACAGACAACAATAAGTGTTGGTGAGGATGTGGGGGGAAAAGGCACACTCATACATTGCTGGTGGGACTGCAAAATTGGTGCAGCCAATATGGAAAGCAGTATGGATATTCCTTGGAAATCTGGGAATGGAACCACCATTTGACCCAGCTATCCCACTCCTCGGACTATACCCAAAGGACTTAACAACAGCATACTACAGGGACACAGCCACATCAGTGTTTATAGCAGCACAATTCACAATAGCTAAACTGTGGAACCAACCTAGATGCCCTTCAGTGGATGAATGGATAAAAAAAAATGTGGCATATATACACAATGGAATTTTACTCAGCAACAAAAGAGAATAAAACCATGGCATTTGCAGGTAAATGGATGGCATTGGAGAAGATAATGCTAAGTGAAGTTAGCCAATCCCCCCAAAAAACAAATGCTAAATGTTTTCTCTGATATAAGGAGACTGATTCATAGTGGGGTAGGGAGGGAGAGCGTGTGAGGAATAGATGAATTCTAGATAGGGAAGAGGAGTAGGACGGAAAGGGATCGGGCAGGGGATTAGCAAGGATGGTAGAATGTGATAGACATTATTATCCAAAGTACATGTATGTAGACATGAACTGGGTGTCAACCTACTTTATATGCAAACAGATATGAAAAATTGTGGTATATATGTGTAATAAGAATTGTAATACAGAAAAATAAAAGTACATATATAAAGACATGAATTGGCGAGAACATACTTTATATACAAATATATGAAAAATTGTGTTCCATACGTGTAGTAAGAATTGTAATGCATTCTGCTGTTGTGTATTTAAAAAAATAAAATCAATTAAATTAAAAAAAACAGAAATGGAAAATTAATGTGGGGAGTGTCCTAGCTTGGTCAGATTCATATAGGGCAGGCTCAGGCACTTGGACTTTTACCTATTGGCACTGAGGACCTGGTGAAGGAAGACAGGATTGTAATGGGTGTGTTGAGAGCACAGAGCTCCTCTCATGTCTTGATAAGTTTTTTCAAGGATACAGGGATGCCAGGGCAGTCCGCTAACCACCCGTCTGAAAAGCAGCTTGTCATGAGTGTCTCTAAGCTATAAAATAACTTCCAAATTACCTACAAGGTACTTTTGTATATTTTTTGATTTCCAAGGCATCTTCCAAGTTGCAGTGATTTCAAAACACATTCCAGCCTTTCACCCCATGAGTCTCCCTGCCAAACTGATGACGCCTTCCTCTTGGGGCTGTTCTGAGGGTTTAATGAGCTCGCTGCATGAGGTGCTTGGCACAGAGGGCTGGCGGAGCTGGGAGCTTGTGGAGCCACCTTGCTGTTTTGCAGATGAGGAAACCCAGTCATATGGAGATGAAGAGGAGTCCTTGGATGGGGTTTCACAGCTGCTTCCTAAACCCTGCTGGCCTGGCTGCAGGACCCTATGCTTGACCTTGGTGCTGCTTTTCTCCCAACAGAATCTCCTAATGCCCAACCATGGGTAGTCTGCAGGGCGGGTCTGAAAATTTCGAGTAGTGGAGAGACTGTGAATATGCAAGGTTAAGCCCTGACTTTACACATTTTGAATCCTTAGGCCTTTAACATGTCGCTGAACATGGTGCCTTGACTTTCCCACTTTTAACATGGAGTTCAGGCTGATGTTGTGGTATTGTTGTGAAGGTTAGAGGCAATCCGTGCACAGCACCTAGATGGTGCCTGGGTCACAGCAGCTGTGTAGTAGATGAAGGTGATGGATAATACAAATAGTGAATCTCTTCTGAAAGGCGAAGACTTTTCCCAACCGCAGACTTCGGAGCACTAGGTAGGTAGGTGGTGATGCAGTGGTTGCTGGAAATCATGGCAGGACTCTCCTTTCCCGGGAAAATTGCAACATTTGAAACTCTGGCCGCTGCTCACTGGCCTGTGCACTTGGTTTTATGCCTGGTGCAAAGCAAAAGAGAGCACAGGGTGATGGCCCTTCCTCCCTGGAGGAGCTGACCCCACCCTTCTCAGGGGCTCTGCACACAGCCTCACCTTGTCCCCCACTGTCCGGGAAATGCAAGACAGAAGTGTCCTGAGCCCTGGAGCAAGACTCTCAGCGCTGTGAGAGCTGGGAAGACTTCAGAAGAAGCAAGACCTGAAGGACAGGCTTTTCCTGTGAAGGTTAGAGGCAATCCGTGCACAGCACCTAGATGGCTAAGTCACGGGGAGCAGGGGCTAGCTGGGTAGGCTGCAGGGGAGGGGAAGGGAGGGAGGGACGAGGATAGGGATCACAGCTGTGAGCTTTGCATCTTAGGTGGGGATTGCGGCCCCAGGGATGAGGGAGGCGAGTGGCCTTGAGGAGACAGAGAAGGGCCTGTGAAGAGGCCACAGGACTGTGAGTCACAGGATGGGCGTGCTTCTGGACATGAGGAGCAAGGGCGTCGCGCCAGGCGGAGCCAGCTCAGAGGTTCTCAGGACAAACACACAGGGGTGCTTGGCAGGGCCAACAGAGCCTGCCCCTGATGCACCTGGGGACACTAAACGCTTTAGTATATTCTCCCGTGAATAATTTCCCCCACTCTAACCACATTAGGCACCTGCGGGCACATCTAGGGGCTTGCTCTGTCAGATATCGTTGCCATTTGAGTGATGCAGAGGGAGCCGGCCACAGCGCTGGCTCTGCGATGGATGAGGCAGGCAGCCAGGAGAGCTGGCCCCAGAGGTTTTATTTCTTTGGCTCTGTAATCAGATTGGAGGCAGAATGTTTTTCTGTGTCTCCTCCATCTAATCTCTCTGTTTGGGTACCATTTCCTCCTCCACCCTTCTGCTCCCTGCCGGTCTTGCAGGTTGACATGGTAACTGCTCTGCCTCTCCTCCCTCCAGGTCCATGCCCACAAGGACTGAGACAGGGGAAGACCCCACAGTGGCCCACCCGAAGTTCTGTGTCCAGGGAGTGGAGGAGGGGAGGAGAGTTGGGAAGCTGAGGCATCCCAGGGTAGAAGCAGGAGCAAAACGAACCTCAGCAGGCTGCAACTCAGAGGATGCAAAGGCTGGCGTTTAGGTTCAAGAGGTTGACTATAGGAGACCAGGAAGAACATCCCCTGGCTTTATGAAAAGAGTTAAACAGGGACTAATTGTGTGGGAAAAACTACTTAAAAACACAATGTATAATGCAAAATGCTGTTGTGAGAAAAGGAAGTCATATTCATTGCAAAAATGTTAGAAGATTACAAATAAGTTTGAGATACACACTGTGTGTGTGTGTGTGTGTGTGTGTGTGTGTGTGTGTGAGCGAGAGAGAGAGAGAGAGAGAGAGAGAGAGAATATCATGGGGGTCGTGGGGGATTACTTAATTCAATTTCCCACAATTATCAGTTAATCCATTTAATTATAACTATTTCTTTCCTTGAGAAGATATACAAAGCATATGTGTCATGATTCTATTTTTTTAAAAAGACCATATTTTACAACTTAATTTTTAATATAGCTAGATATTATAAATAGCTTTCACAATCATTAAGTATTTTTTTGCAACACCATATTAAGTGTTGCACAAATAATGTTTTGGATCTTTTTTTTTTTTAAAGAGAGAGTGAGAAAGGAGAGAGAGAGAGAGAGAGAGAGAGAGAGAGAGAGAGAGAGAGAGAATTTTTAATATTTATTTTTTAGTTCTCGGCGGACACAACATCTTTGTTGGTATGTGGTGCTGAGGATCAAACCCGGGCCGCACACATTCCAGGCGAGCGCGCTACCGCTTGAGCCACATCCCCAGCCCAATGTTTTGGATCTTTACCATAATTTATTTATAAAATTCTCTTTTGTATGCCACGCCCCCACTACCATTTTTCTCTAATATAATGAATCCTGGAATGAATAGTTTTGGAAATCAATTTTTTTAAAAAAATATTTTTATAGTAGATGAATATAATACCTTTATTTTATTTTTATGTGGTGCTGAGGATCGAACCCAGTGCTAGGCAAGTGCTCCACCAACTGAGCTATAACCTCAGCCCTGGAAATCAATTTTTGTGCACATTATTGATTATTTAATATAAAATCCTAAAAGTAAAAGTTACAGAAATTCAGAGAATTGTGAATATTTTGAAGTTTAGTTTCTTTGTGGATGTTCCTGTCAAGTGGTGCTCTAGAATACGCCAATGTGTGAAACTCCTTGTATTCACCCACATTTCCTCCAGTACTTAGTATTAGGGTTTTAAAGTATCTTGCCAGATTTATATATGAAACGTGGTATCTTGTTTATGTTTCAAATTACAAGGGAGGCTAAGCATTTTTCTTTCATAGTTGACAATTTAATCTCTTATGAATTGCTGATTTGTGTCTATTTTTTTCTGTTGGTAGTACCATTTTTCTCATTTACATTAGGAAGTTTTGATATTAATACCATTAGTCCTCTATCCGCTATCGAGGTTGTAAGCATTCCCTTTCAGTTTATTCCTTGCTTCTGATTGGTGAATGTGTATTTCAGATTTTGTACTGGCAAATCCATCAACATTTTATTTTTTTATGGTGTCATACCTAGAAAAATTCCTCTGATCTAAGATTGTATATTCACCTGTCCTTTTTGTACCCCATACATTTTATGTTTTCTTTTTTACATTTTACTCCTCATGATTTAATGCCAACACAGGTTAAATCAATATCCAAAGGGAAAATTTTGATGGAATATGGGAACAAAATTTCCAACCAGTTAGAGCTGTGCCAAAACAGATTGAGTGGGTTTGGAGCAGAGGAATCTCAAATTCAAGGTTGACCTCAACAACTTAGTGAGGCTCTGTCTCAAATAAAAAAATAAAAAGGACTGGGATGTAGCTCGGTGGAAAAGTGCCCTTGGGTTCAATCCCCAGTACCCTAAACAAACAAAAAAAGTCAGATTGACGGGGAAGTGAGCGGATCTCATGGCTTGACCTTCTGCTAAGGTTAGGTGTTGCTTAAGGTTCCACAAACATTTGCTGAGTGACTGGTGGAACCAGAGACCTCCAAGGTATCCTTCAATACCAATTCCCTGATGTTGTCCAGGTTGGCAGCTCAGTCCATCTTCACAGATCAGTTTAGAATTGGAAACTGTGGCTCTCACAGGTAAAGCAGGCGAGGGAATGGGAGGAGGCACAGGGAGACTGCTTTTCAGTTCTCTTCTGAATATGGAGTTGAGGTCTGCTGAAGTCATTGTGGTTTGCTGCATTGGGTTCGAAGAGAAATGAGTGAGTGAACTTGCTCCTCTCAAGCCCAAGGGACTTACAAGCAGATTGGGGAGGTGAGGCAGGCACCCTGAGAGCCGCTGGAGGAATAGGGGGCGGGGGCTGCTGCTGTGAGATCTTAAAAACAGGTGAGGTGCATTCTTTTAAGTTCCAGAGCTTTGTTCCAAGTGGTTCTTGTCTGAAGAACTCTTTTTAAGAAGTTCTCCACTTAGGTAAACTGAAATCACCCCCAGGGTTGAGTTCTTCATAGATCCCAAAGGGCTAAAAGAAGAAATGAGGAGGAAACCATTCAAATAGGAATCAGAACAATATTTATCCAGGTTTGAGCTCCTTTATCGGTCTTCAGAGGCCCTCAGATTTCCAAGCTTTGGAGGAGTGTTGGCCTGCTGGGATCCACCTTCCTTCCTTCCTTTCCTCAAATATTTTTGAACAAGAGAAATCTGGCCCACATTCTCCAGTTCCCACAGATAAAGAATTAGGAGAGGGGAAGAGATATGATATATTCATTGGGCAGGGACTGGTGTTGAGTGTGACAATTTGGAAAGAACACAAATTTGGGAGCTGTCCTTACCATTTCTAGTGTGACCTTAAATAAAACTAGCTTCATCATTTTGAATTTGAGATCTGCAAAATGATGTTACTAATCCCTGTCTTATGGGAGTGGGGTGAGGACTTAAAGAGATAACTCAGATGGTAGCTACTCAGTGTTAATTTCTTACTTTCCTCCTGCCCTTGCAGCAAGATGAGACCAGGATCGTACATGGCCTGCCTGTGGCATAGACCTTGAAAGAATTCAGAAGTCATATCCAAAGATCAGTTCTAAAGCGTTTACCAGTAACATTTTATTCAATTTTTTTTTTTGTCTTTTAGAGGATGGGCTTGTCTGCAGGTAGACATGAAATCTGTCAGGGGTGGCTGAATCCAAAGATGGCAATTCAATCACGTGCTAACTGACTTTTGACTGCTGGTGTTGTGACACGATGTGAGCAATTGACGCATTTTGTCACTTTCCATCTGTTCTCCCCATATTGGTATTTTTGGAAGAATGGTTAAGTATATCAACCTTTGGAAAAAAGTAATTATCAAATCTCTCCTGTCATAAAGATGCAGTGGGGTTGTGTGTCATGCATAATTCTTGGCAGCATCTAAATCTCAATTTTTAGAAACAAGATGAATTTCTTCCCCCTTGGCTCTCTCTCTCTTTTTTTTTTTTCCACTTTTGAAAAAGTTCAGATTCTGTAGCCATCTAATGGTTACTTTTCAGAGCTTGCCTGATTTAACCAGTAATGAAATGATTTTCCCTCATTTTCCCATTTGAAGTGCTCTATTGGGACCACCAGGCCACATAGCCCTGAGTGGTTACTGCAGCGAACTCTGCCACTTTTTAAAACAAAGTTGTTTTTTTTTTTTAAATTTTTAAATTAACTTCTCATCTTCAGATTCCTAAATGTGGGACTTTAGTAAGAAATATGCTCACTTAACCTGCTGGCTGGTTGGAGCACTGGATGAATGGGTTTGTGTTGAGGTGGCTCTTGTGGAGGAGAGAGAACTGCGTGAGCAAGAGAGAGTACTTTAGGCATGTGATTTCGCTTAAACCCCCTGAACAATGGTGTTTCTCAGGGGCTTGCTCTGTGCTGGGTTGTGCTCAGTGATTTTTATGGCATTTTTATTTAATGTCTATTTTAGGAGGTGTAGTTATTAAGGATGCAAGATAGGAACTCAGCACAATTCTCTTTGATGTCCAAGCTAGTTTTATCAGATTATGAAACTGAAAAAAAAAATGGTCCTGGGTTAGATCGTGATGACTTTAGGCTTGGCTGGATCCAGGTGCTCAAATGATGTGATTGTGACCCTCTCTCTTCACATCACTGTGCCTTCCTTTATGCTGACTTTGTTCTCGAGGGGAATCTCTGTAAAGTGGTGAAGAAGACCCTCAGCTTCCATCCTACCGGACAGAAATCCAAGTGGAAAGAAAGTGCTTTTGTTCTCAGTGGTTCAAGCATCTACTCTTAGTGAATGTGCTGGTCACGAGATCATACCTAAATCAGGGAGGGGGACTAGACCATTGTCCACCTTATGATGTGATGGTAGGCAATGCAGGGCCTGGATGAGGTTGTGAAGGAGTTAAGTGAGTGTGTGTATCTGAATGCTGGGAGAAGGAGTGAGGTCCACCCCACCCATAGCACGTGGATGTAGAGCAGGAAAAATAGGGGCTGTTTGACCTCCAATGACAAAATATAGGCATCTTCCAGTTGTAATATGGGTTCCATATCTCAGATGAGAATTTAGGTAATTTAGGTAATTTGCTCCAATAATCCAACTCTGAGAAATGCCAGAGCTGGGATTAGAACCATCATCTACTGGGTCCTGAAATCCATCTTTTTTGCATTATGTGGTGTATCTTTAAACTGTTCAAATATATTACAGATCTTGCCTCAGGACGACCTCTGGTGTCTTTCTGCTGGCTTTGATCTCCACAAGTCTACTTGTGAGCCACTAAAGCCAAAGATCAGGCAAGAAGTAACCCAGTAACACAGGTAGGGGATTGGAAAAGGGCCCTGAAGCTGTACTGCAGATTCAGTTTCTATTCTTGGAGGGTAGAGTCCAAAGAACAGTGGCACTACAGGTGGGCACAGAACCAGGGCTGCTTAGGAAGCAGGAGAGCCTTCTTTTTTCTGACACTGCTTCTTGGGGCCTGGGACCCATTCCCCATCCCCCAGCAAATACAGCCTGAGAGCTCTGAGTGATAGGCTCTCCTACAGCTGGGGAGGGATCCTTATGGCTTCTGCTGCTTCTATCACTGAGAATGGGACAAGAACTCACCACCCTGATTATGTCACCAGGGAGCCTTCTGCTGGGCAATGTTCTTGGGATACCTAGGGAAGATGGTGGTAAGTGCTTTATTCCACTGTCCTCTAGGGCTAGCAGCTTCCCTGCAGTTAAATCTGGACAATGGCTTCAGATGCTGAGTATTCACAGTGCAGGAAATTCTTCCATATGTTCCTGAGCTACCGCTTGCGTCCTGGAGTCTTTTATCTGAAAGTGACAGATGGAATCCTCTGGTTGCACATGACATGCTTGGACATTAAGCGACAGGGAACACCTGGTGAGAAATGTGTTCCTTCTCCGGTCTCCATCAATTCTTCTGACCAGTGTCTCCCTGAGACTCCGTCTTTGCCGTCCACACTTCCCAACGCAAAACCAACTCTCTCCTATTTTCCTGGTAACACAGAGGACAGCTATGGAGCCTTTGGCAGTCAACATCACCCAGCTGAAATCCATGGCGTTGCTTTTGTTTTTATTGTATTTGTCTTTATGGCTTCTTTCCATTACGAAAGGTGGTGCTAGTTTTCTACTTATGGTAGAGATATAAATTTTGTGTATAAAGCAAATTTATTTTAGCAAAAGGTGAGCGGATTGAAAGAAAACATTCTAATTATATGTCTCTGTTAGAGTTTAACCAGAAAAAAAGCAGAAGTAATAGGAGATATATATGTAAGAAATTTATTGCGAGGAAAAGTGATCTTGGCTGGATAGCCAAGTCCAAAATGCAAAGACCTTCTGGAAGGGCAGGGATATACTTTCAGGGTGCAGGTGGGATTTCTTTTTTTTTTTTTTTTTTCAAATTTTAGAAACTTTTTTTTTTCTTTTTTTTATTGGTTGTTCACAACATTACAAAGCTCTTGACATATCATATTTCATACATTAGATTGAAGTGGGTTATGAACTCCCAATTTTACCCCAAATGCAGATTGCAGAATCACATCAGTTACACATCCACAATTTTACATAATGCCATATTAGTGACTGTTGTATTCTGCTACCTTTCCTATCCCCTACTATACCCCTCCCCTCCCCTCCCACCTTCTCTCTCTACCCCATCTACTGTAATTCATTTCTCTCCTTGTTTATTTTCCCATTCCCCTCACAACCTCTTATATGTAATTTTGTATAGCAATGAGGGTCTCCCTTCATTTCCATGCAATTTCCCTTTTCTCTCTCTTCCCCTCCCATCTCATGTCTCTGTTTAATGTTAATCTTTTCTTCCTGCTCTTCCTCCCTACTCTATTTTTTCAAAGAACCAACTTTTAGTTTTGTTAATTTTTTCAATAGTTTCTTTTGTTTCAATTTTACTGATATCCGCTCTGATTTTAATTATTTCTTGCCTTCTGCTACATTTGCTGTTGTTTTGCTCTTCCTTTTCTAGGGCTTTGAGATGAAGTGTGAGCTCATTTATTTGTTGGTTTTTTCTTTTTTTGAGGAATGACCACCAGGCAATGAATTTTCCTCTTAAAACTGCTTTCATTGTGTCCCATAGATTCCGATATGTTGTGTCTGTATTTTCATTTATCTCTAAGAAGTTTTTGATTTCCTCCTTTATGTCTTCTGTAACCCATTGATCATTCAGTAACATATTGTTCATTTTCCATGTGATGTAGGATTTTTTCTTCCTTCTTTTCTCATTGATTTCCAGTTTCATTCCATTATGATCAGATAAAATGCAATGTATTATCTCCACCCCTTTATATTTACTGAGGGTTGCCCTATGGCATAATATATGGTCTATTTTTGAGAAGGATCCATGTGCTGCTGAGAAAAAAGTATATCCATTTGATGATGGTTGATATATTCTATATATGTCAGTTAAGTCTAGGTTATTGATTGTGATATTGAGTTCTATAGTTTCTTTATTCAACTTTTGTTTGGAAGATCTGTCCAATGGTGAGAGAGGTGTGTTGAAGTCACCCATAATTATTGTGTTGTGGTCTATTTGATTCTTGAACTTGAGGAGAATTTGTTTTATGAATGTCGCAGCACCATTATTTGGTGCATAAATATTGATAATTGTTATGTCTTGTTGGTGAATGGTTCCTTTTAACAGTATATAATGTCCTTCCTTATCCCTTTTGATTAACTTAGTCTTGAAGTCGATTTTATTCGATATGAGGATGGCCACCCCTGCTTGCTTACGAGGACCGTGTGCATGGTATATTTTTTCCCATCCTTTCACCTTCAGCCTGTGTATGTCTTTTCCAATCAGATGTGTCTCCTAGAGGCAGCATATTGTTGGATTTGTTTTTTTAATCCATGATACCAGCCTATGTCGCTTTATTGGAGAGTTTAAGCCATTAACATTCAGAGTTACTATTGATATATGGTTTGTACTTCCAGCCATGTTTGATTATTTATTTTTTAAAAAAATTTAGTTTGTTTCTCCATGATTATCTTTCCCCTCGCCCTCTGTCTTTACTGAGGCACTTCCCACTGATGGTTTTGGTTATTGTTTTTCATTTCTTCCTCGTGTAGTGTTTTGCTCAAAGTGCTTTGCAATGCTGGTTTTCTGGCTGAAAATTCTTTTAACTTTTGTTTATCATGAAAGATTTTTATTTCGTTGTCATACCTGAAGCTTAATTTTGCTGGATACAGAATTCTTGGTTGGCATCCATTGTCTTTCAGTGTTTGAAGTACATTGTTCCATGACCTTCTTGCTTTCAGCGTCTGTGATAAAAAAAATCCGTTGTTAACCTTATTGGTTTACCCCTGAATGTAATCTGTCTCCTTTCTCTTGTAGCTTTTAATATTTTCTCTTTGTTCTGTATATTGGATATCTTCATAACAATGTGTCTTGGCGTTGGTCTACTGTGATTTTGTGTGCTCGGTGTCCTGTATGCATCTTCAATTTGTATATCTGTTTCCTTTTTTATTTCTGGAAAGTTTTCTGTAATTATTTCATTCAGCAGGTTACTCATTCCCTTGGTTTGAATCTCTGTACCTTCTTCTATCCCGATGACTCGTAAGTTTGGTTTTTTTATGTTATCCCATAACTCTTGGATGTTTTTCTCGTGATTTTTTACCAGCCTTTCTGAGTTGGCTAGACTCTTTTCAAGATGATATATTTTGTCTTCCTTATCTGACGTTCTGGCTTCTACTTGCTCCACTCTGTTAGTGATACTCTCAATTGAGTTTTTAATTTGGTTTATCGTTTCCTTCATTTCTAGAATTATTGTTTGATTATTCTTTATAATCTCTATATCCTGATAAAGATGCTTAACTTCTTCTTTTATCTGTTTATGTAATTCATTCTCAATGTGTTCTTTCACTGCTTGAATTTGCTGTCTTGTATCCTCTTTAAGGTTCCATTCCATCTGTCTAAGGTGTTCCTTGAGTTCTTTATATGACCATTTTTCTGATGACTCTAGGTCCTCCTGAATATTTAGGCTGTCCTGCATTGTTTGTACTCCTTTTCTTCCTTGCTTTTTGAAGCTGCTCATGTTACTTCTTGTTCTGTTTGACTGCTGAGTTACTGTTTACTCCTATAAATTTATGTGATGCTTGGGAGGAAAGGTATTAGAAGGGAAGGGAAGAAGTCACTAAAGAGAATGAGAGTAAGCAGGTAGAATTCAAGGAAGGGGGGATAAGATAATTGAAAAGAAATGAAAAGACAAATGAAGAAAAAAATAGGAAATAAAAAAAAATTTAAAAAAAATAATAATAAAAAAATTAAAATTAGAAGAAAAAATATTTAAAAAAATTGTAAAAAAAATTTAAAAAAACAACAAGAAAGAAAAATGAAAATGAAAGAAAAACCCAAATCAAAAAAAAAGAGAAAAGAAAAAAAGAAAAAAAAAACCTAATAAATGCAGTCTTAGAGTTTGATTAACTTCTCTTCCAGTAGGTGGCGCTGTGCCCACCAGGCCAAGTTTCTCCTGTCAATACACGGGAACCAATCACTGTGCAGCAGCTCCTCCCAGACTGGGCGAGTCTCCAATCCTGAGTGCCTAGGGCCTCCTCTTGTGTCTAGTCACTTCCCACTTTTCCTCTAGCCAGGCCCCTCTCACGGGTGCTGCTCACCACAATACTGGCTACACGCCAGGTCTGCTGCTCCCGGGAGCCCTGTTTTCATGAATGACTGGGCACACTCTTCCAGTTTGCCATTCCCTCAGACCCTAAGTTTGTAGAGCTTGGGGCTGAGAATCCTCAGCGAATTTTACTTGCCCTCCAGTAGCCACGCCCCCGGTATCTGGTGCAAGAGACCTCAGTTGTCAGCACTGGTGGGAGCGGTAGTTCCGCGCGCCGCGGGTCCCGTGCCACCTCTGATTTCCTCGGTCTGGCTATCGTGCTCACGGGAGAGCTGGGATGGGCCCTTATGGGAGAGCTGGGAGGGGCCCTTAAGGTTTCCCCGATGTGTGGAGAGGGAAGGCTAGGGAATTACACACCTGTAGCCGCAGGTTTCAATGAAGTTATCTCCTCCGCCGCAGTCTGATGACGTCAGTTCTCTGCCATGGTGGTATCTCTTGCAAATGGCGACAGTTCGTTTCCCTTTGCCGGGCGACCAATGCAACTGGTGGGTCCTTACTGTCTCTCCCAAGCCCCGTTTCAAACCTGTGGCCACTACCTATGAAGGCTCGGTAGGCATTTACCTCCGTAGGATGAGAAGGGCTGACCAGTTGTTTCAGCCGGATGGATTAGTGCTGAGTCACAGCTGTTTGTCTGCGGGAAGCAGGTGAACGGGAGCTTGAATTCAGCCGATCCGGGCTCAGTGTGTGTTCTGAGAGGCCCAGACTGTTCGCCCCAGATCCACATCAGCTCAGCATTGCCTAGTGATCCTGAGCAAACAGATTTAGGTTGTTTACGACTCCCTATGCCTGCACAGCTGAAGAAGTCAGAGACTTGATCTCTCTGCGCCCGCCGCCATGTTGGAATCCCAGGTGGGATTTCTTGATCAGGGAAACCTCAGCTCTGCTCAGAAGGGTTTTCAGTTGATTGACTCAGGCCGCCAGATTTTTAGGACCATCTCATTTACTGAAAGTCAACTGATTATAGACTTTAATCACATCTATAAAATGCCTTAAGAAAAACAGCTAGACTGGTGTATGATGGAGTAAGGGGGACTAGCCAAGCCAAGTTGATACATAAGACATCCATTGGATCAGACCAGATGACACATAGTCTGGCTGCAGTTGAGAGGGAGATAAAATGATAAATCTGAGCCAGTCTGGTGGGTGAATGCTGGGATATCAGACCCAGAGTTAAAGAGCTGGGAGTTTGAGGTGGGGGGGGGGGAGGCTTCCTGTGCCTGGTGGGAGTCTGAGGTCAGGGAGGGAGGCTTCCTGCCTGGTGGTGGCTGTTAGCAATCTGGGGTTGGCAGGAGAGGGCGGGGATGGAACCAGGAATGTGGAACATAGCAGTCTGCCTTTTCTGCCTCGCTTCTTGGCACCTTTTTAAAGGGACTAGGTTTTGCTTTCCTCTTTGCCCTAATTTAATCTGTTCTACTTAATATAAGCAAGTTTATTCTCCGTCTCCAAAAGGGTTGAATCCAATCATTTAACCACATTGTGATTACAATATTCAAAAAACCTCATCCCTAATGACACCTTCTTTACCAAAGACTTAGCTGTCAGAATTATGGATGGACTTCATCTTTGCAGCTCTGAGGTCACCCTATCCAATGATAATGGTCATTGAATTGGAAATGTAATTCCACGATTATTAATCAAATGTATTTTCTCCAGATAGAAGAACAAATGAGAAGGTCCAGAGGGAACTTCTTCTGTTAAGGCAATTAGGGAAGGATATGGAACTTGTACTCAGATGAGGAGATTGATTTTGTGTAAGTCTTCCGGGATGGTAAAGGAGAGAAGTTGCTTTTTATTTGTTAAAACACCAAAATTCTTCTGTTTCCTATGGAAGCCTTAATTAATTTTGTGGACCATGAACTGTGCCTTCAGGGAACATGAGGACTGATCAGATTTCCAATGTCTGACCCACAGAGTGGTGGCTCCGCATGTTTGCTGGCATTCTGAGATTGACATGCTGACAATTAAGTGTGGCCTGGAAATTTCTTTACCATGATGGCAAGTGTGCAACTGTCTGTCAGGGGAATTGCCCCGTGCCTGTTCTCTTCCTGAGTTTTGGAAGCAGGAGTTCCTTCTAGTAGACCCTCGGAAGGTTGAGTCACTTTCTAGCATTGGCGAGGCTGAGAGGGGTTGACCTGGGTACCTGTTTGATGATCATTGGTATCTAGGAGGCAAATTGTTTTCTGGGATATTCTAGGGGGAATTGTCATAAGTCTGTTAAGATAAGAGAAAAAAAATGTATTTAACTCTTTTTCAACCAGGTAAATAGGTCTCATTTCAAGAGCCAGCTTCAACCGTGTGGTTGGGCTGGCTGAGGGTAGGGAGGATACCAAGCCTTTCCTGGTGGAAATGGGGAAAAAATAAAGCAACTATTACTGAAATCTTGTCACGAGCAGCGTATGTATGGGTAAGCATAGGAATGAAATGCCAAGCTGACAGTGACTAACGTGCAGAAGGTAAAGGGTAATACTTGGATTAATGTTGATTTTTCTCTGCTTTGTTTCCTCTGTTGGATTACAAATTGCTTGAGGGCAGGTTGGGGGCTTGCCATTTGCAATGCTGGTTCTTTGGGGTGGCCTTGTTTCTTGTCCTACATGCACTTTAAAGATACAGCGACTTAATCATGTGCTTTCCTCTCTTGGAGCTGCCAACCTATCAAGGATATCCAACAGCACTGATGAGTCACGTTGATTTTTTTTTTTAAAGAGAGAGAGAGAGAGAGAGGGAGAGAGAGGGAGAGAGAAGGAGAGAGAATTTTTAATATTTATTTTTTTAGTTTTCGGCGGACACAACATCTTTATTTGTATGTGGTGCTGAGGATCAAACCTGGGTGGCACGCATGCCAGGCGAGCGCGCTACCACTCGAGCCACATCCCCAGCCCACACGTTGATTTTTTAAAATTATATTTTTTTCATTGTAGATGGACACAATATCTTTATTTATTTTTATGTGGTGCTGAGGATTGAACCCAGGGCCTCACGCAAGCGAGGCAAGTGCACCCCAGCCTGGTCACGTTGATTTTATTGAATGTTTTATATAAAGATGGGGGTTGCAGTCCCCTCACTCTCCTCTGGATTACTGGGGACTTGGATCTTGACTGCATGGGATGCAACTGGACTTCATACTGAACCCCTCGGGAGTTAGCTTTTCTCAGGTAACAAGCATTCTGGAGGTGGACTTTCCATGAGGAACAGTCGCACCATGTCGTCAATTTTCCAGGCCTCGTCTATCTTTGCATCCACCATCTCTGGCAGGTGGCTTTCATCCTTGAGCTTATCAGCTCAGGGTAGCAAGATCACTGCTTCCTCCGTCAGCCTCAAGTCCAGGTTTCAGGTGGGAGGGAGGAGAAGGGGGAAGGGCATCAGGTACATGCCAATCTATTTTTGACAGAAACATTCAGCAGATTTCTGCATTCATGTTTACATCTTGCTGGCCAGAAGTGGGTCACATGGCTGCTTCTAGCTGAGGGAATCTAGGGAGGTTCTGTGCTTAAGCAAGGAAAGCAGAGCAGATATTGGACAGGCAACCAGCAGTGATAGGCACAGCCTCCCGGGTACCTCGTTGTGCCCTGAAAACATTCCTCATACCTCCAGCCACATTGGTCCCAGTCTCCATCTCCACTTCTTCCTCCCCGACCTCAGCCCAGCCCCCTGGCTCATCCTGGAGATGTCCAGCTCAGATCTCTGCTGTGGGTGTGCAGTTGATGGAGAGCCTTAGCTGTCCGCCTTTGGATCCACGTGCTAGTCATGCAGAAACCATGCTTCTCCTGGGCCTTGCCCGCAGTGGGTCACTAGAGTCATCCTTTCTGCTCAGTGTTGGGCTCCTCCAATGTAGGGAAGGGGCAGGTTTGCTCAGAACCTCTCCATCCACCTGGTTGAGCCTCTCCCAGAGCTTTTCTGTAGCTCCTCCTCAATCTCCTCCTCCCCTTTCTACTTTGATTGCTGTTAGACCTGCCTTGTGCTCCAAGAGCTCTCGTCTCGTCTCGTCTCCTCTCCTCTCCTCTCCAGTTATTTCCTCTTATCCTCCACAGACAGTTTCTAACTAAACCTCTTGCATATCTAATATTTCCTCGGTCTCTACTCCTTGGAGGACTGAGACTGACATGCCTCCCTTCCCACAGGTTCACATTCTTCCTCTGATCTAGAGAGTCCCCCTACCCCCCCCACCCCGCCCCCCGCCCCGATCTCAGTCTTCAAAGAAAAGGTGCAGAGTTTGACTTGTTATTCTTTGGCATCCAAAGACAGGAGAGTCCAAGACAGATTCTTTATTTCGATTCTTATACTATTTTTCCCTTGCCGCACAACAGATCAATCACATTTATTGAGCATTTGTTATGTACCAGGCCCTGTTCCAGGTGCCAGGGAATACCAGATTTATCAGTCTGGGTCTCTGCTCTGGTGGAGCTCTCAGGCTAGTGGGTTTAGGAAAGAGGCTTCATTTTTCATTGGTGGATGATTGCCCTTCCCACCTGCTGTCTCCTTAGACTCTGGGGCAACTGTCTCTCCCAGCATTTCTACCATTTGAGCTGCTCTGCCACTTTCCTGGCAAATTACAGAAGAAGCAAAGCAGCTGTTACCCCCATATCCAGCTCATTGAAAGACCAGGTAACACAGACCTGGCGTAACCATGGTAACCTTAATGGGGCACAATGACCCAGCATAAATCCAGGCCCAAGCTCATTGTGAAACGTGAGTTCTGTCTGCTCCAGACCGTTTGGAGGGAGAGATGCCTTGCACCTTGCTGGTGACTAATAGTCGGTTTCCCAACAACATGGAGGAGCTTGGGATGCTCTGCTCAGAGTGAAGAAGGGAAGGAGCCCTGATGTTAGTGTGGAATCGTGGTCCAGGGCCTGTGAACTGCTGAGTTGACACGTACATCTAGTCATTTATTTCCATGCTCCAGGTCTGCCTTGAGCTTACTAAAAACAGCCAGCTGGGCAGCTCCAGGTGTGCAAGGCTCATGGGGCATCTCTAGAAATATGTGTGTGTGCACACCATCAGCAGTTGGATGCGGCAGAGCTACCTTGGGCACGGCTCATTACAGCTGTTTGTTCTTGGCTAGTGTCTCACGGTGGGAACAGCTTCATGCTGGTGTGCATGGCTGCCTGGGCTGATGGCTGCTTCCTTTGCTGGAAGCCATCTTCTTCCCATCCTCTAGGGTTTGGCCCCAATGCGGTAATGATTGCAGCAGATGCCTGTCCTCCTGGGAGTCTCTCCATAAGCCTTCCTCTTCTCTGTGTTGCCCCCCCTCATTCCTTGTTATCATTCTCCCTTCTCATGAGCACGTGACTTCCATGGCTATTGTGTTTTGTCTCTTTAGTAGAGGGGCTCCGTGCAAAATAGGTGCTCAATAAATACATGTTCAATGACCTTCTGCTCTCCTTTTCCAGGTATTTGGTGCCCAACGATGGCAGAAGTGTTGGTTATTGACACTGGGGCCTACAGGGAAGGCCCTGAGCTTGAAAGAGTTGTTTCCCTAGAAGCTGCCCGCCCTCCTCCTCCAGCTGGGACAGGAAGAGGAAGTTTGGTACCTCCTTCTCACCTTGTAGAGAGAGCAGTGCCTCTACTCTTGGGTATCAGGGAATCAAGGATTGAGAGGAGGGGTGGAAGGGCACTCCCTAGCAGGCTCAGCTCTCGTTTTTTTTTTTTGGTGTGTATTCCTATATCTTTGTTCAGTTGTTTTATTCTCTTTTGTTTGGTGCTGGGGCTGAACCCAGGGCTTTGTGCATGCTAAGCATGTGCTTTCCCACTGAGCTTCACCCCCAGCCCCTCCTATTGCTTTATTAAAAATAATCAGGGCCATGTACAACCAGCTGGGTGGTCTTAGGTAGAATTAGTCAGATGTCTATTTAGCTCGCAAGCTGATTACCTCCTGCTGTTTTTTTAAAAAAATAAAAATGAAACATAAATTAAAAACTCCCCAACCCCTGCCTCTTTCAAGTCCCCATCCTCTTTGGCAAGAGCTGTGTGATGGCAAGAGTGCCGTCTACTGTTAGCCTGCTGGGTGCTGGTCTCTCTGACTTGCAATCCTGGCAGGGGACCATCAAGGTTACCAAATGTTTGAAGGGCTTTTGGTAGAAGATAGTTTATAAATGGGATTGATGCACTTCTGTCTAGCCTGATGCTAGTGATGCAATACTGTCAGGCAGGGCCTAGATTAAATGCCCTTTGGAGAAAGTTTTGGGGAGAAGATCTTGGCTTCAAATCACCTTCCATCGACCAGTAAATGCAACTGCAGATGGACATTTGTACTAATCCCTGGGATGTTGAAAGGTTTTAAGCCCACAGTTGCCTTCTCCCTGATTGGAGTGGCTGGCAAGTAGGCCATCTACCTGGGGGAGGCCAATTCCACTAGGGAGAGGTTGGGAGCTGCTTCAGCACCTCTCAGCCGGTTGCTCTCTGTGCCTCATCACTGGTCTGTTTTTTTAAAAATGTTTTTATAGTGCATTTGAGTTATACATGACATTGGGTTCATTTTGACATGATCATATAAGCATGGAATATAATTTGCTTCACTTCGATCCCCAGTAGCTCTCTTTTCCCTTCCCTCCTCCCTCTTTCCCCTCCCTCTATTCTGCTGGTTTTCCTTTTATTTATTTATAATATATATATTTAAATTAAGTGTTTTATATACATAAAGGTGAAATTCACTGTGGTATATGCACACGTGTGCTGAGGTTTCTGAAGGCTTTTATTCCACTCCTGGACCATTTCTGTTCGTGGTCCTGGAGTAGTTGGATGGATTCTCCTTGCTGAGGCCGATGTGACAATCTCTCCATCTCTGTCTCCTATTCATGGGGTTTCCTAGGGGCTTTGAATGGCTCCTATTTTCCAAGCCTTACTTGTCCCTTTGGCCATAATCATCCCTTTCCTGCTTTTCTGGCTGCAAAAGACTTTAGATGTCAAGTCTTCCCTCCCAGAACATGATGAATGGCCGAAGAGGCTAAGCTTTCACCCGATGTCAGGGACAGTTGATTCAAAATGATATTTTGCTTACTCCCCAGTGACTTTTCAGATTCCTTCATCAAGCATTTTTGGAATCACTTAATTCCTCAGAGGCCATCAGAATTCTCTTTGTGCAAACAGGGCTGTTGCCTTGATCACATTAAGGCACTGAAAGTGTACTTAAGGGGTTTGGTTCTCAGCCATCCCCTACCCACCACCTCTTACTGCCCAGCAAGGACTCCTTTGGCTTGCTGAGTGAAACTGATTCTTTGCAATGTCTTTGAATCTTAGGGGTGGTGAAATCGTGGTGGGTGGGTCTGTCCTGGGAAAACTTCAGAGGGCTCATGACTTGAGGGGTGCCATGGTGGGATCAAAGAGGAAAATAAAAAGCACTTGCATGCAAGATTGAGAATTTACAAATCGCCTTCGTATATGGGTCCTTAGGACCATCATTCTTCCAGTTTTGTGAGTTTCCTGTTAATAAGTGGAGCTCTGCATCCTTGATCCACATTGATATCCTGCTCAGAAATCGAAGGGAACTGAAAAAATATTTTGCAAGATGTTTCTTAGGTTAAGCTTGTGTGGTGGGTGTCTGTTCTTCTGTGCCACTTTTTCAAATGGTGTTTCAGCAGAACGACAAGAACAATAAAAAGGGAATACCAGTCTAAACATGTCAGTCTGCTAACAAATATTTTGACATTTTTATCTGTCATGGCAGTAATAGTAATAAGAAAATAGATACCATCACTGAGTTCCTACTATGCTTTTTGAAGTGCTTTGTATATACTATCTTCAATCATCACAGAGGGATGAAGGCAGGTGGCATTGTTTACAGTTTACAAATAGGACACATACCATGGAACATGGCCCCACTTCCCCAGGATGCCCATGAGGGGAACTGTTCTGCTCCACACCGTGCAGAGACTGCAGCTGTGGCTGCCTCTTCTGTACCTCAGCGTCAGCTCTTAAGCTTGTGCCACCTCTACATTGTAGCTTGAACTTGTGTATCTCTCATTTTCTACTCTTACTGGCCTAGTCTGAATCTGAACAGTCTTCTGGTTTCTATTCCTGCTCCTCCAAATCTCTCCCCCACGTGGCGTCAGAGCAGTTTCTGCAAAATACAAATTCCCACAGTACTGGCCCATGCAGGGTTCTTCAGCCTCCCCTTCCATCCACCTGGTCCGGGATCCTGTTACTCAGGATCACCTTTCTAGTCCTGCAGGACCCCCACCCCCATCCCCCCCAGGTTGGAGGCCTCCTGTGTCTCCCATGACTGCTCCTCTCATCCTTAGATCTTATCAGAGACCTTGTCAGCCTCCCTTGTGATTCTGCATCCATGGATTCAGTTTAATTTCCTCATAAGCACAGGGAAGGCTTGGAACCGTGACAGTTCTTTGGGAAACACCAGTAGAAGAGCTATCTGGGGTGTGAGACTTCCAACATCCATGACCCTATGCAGCAGCTACTCTGAAAATCAACATGGTGCTGCTCAGTGTGGTTGTCCCGTTGTGTCCCAGGCCCAGTCCCACAGGTCTAATACAAATTTCCCAAATCCTAGTTCTTTGAACTTTATTAGGTAAAAGTTGCCACCACGGAGGATCTGAAAAAGGCAGTTACACAAGCTGTTTGGGAACAGCGTCACATCAGGAATGCACAGTCAGTCTCCCACAGTGGCTGCTGGGGTGGGGGCAGGCTCTGGGAAGGGATGTGGCTGGGTGGGCCTGCTGTGCACACACATTGCTTACTACCCCCCAGGACCCCTGAGCCCAGAGATGCTGGAACGGCACAGGGGCGCAGGCTGGACTCCACAGCAGAGGCTTCTTTTTGTGTCAGACATTCCTCATTTTTGTGGGAGAGATTTGATGGTGCATCAGAGCCGTGCGTTTTAGAGCTACACGGATTCTGCCAACGATTTTGAAAATTTTTAATGTCCCCAAGGGACATGTGCAGTGTTTGGAAAGAGAGAATAAAAGGTTATGAAAAGAAGATTAACACAGAGAAAGTGAAATAACCACTAGAACCCGAATGCCTCTGCTCTTTGCTCATTCCAGTGTTTTGGAACTCAGGAGAATGGGCGCGTGCCATAGCGAACAGAGTTTTCCGTACATAGTTCATATTTATGATTGGAAACTCTTCTTTGAATGGTTCCCTTTTCTTTGGGTTTATATGTTCGCCTAAGCTTAGATTTCTCTGGACTGCTCTTACTAAAGTAATGAAGAAAAAAGAAAAGAAATTTGCATGTACACATACACATGCTTTCTCTAGAACAACTTTTCTTCAAGTCACGTAGGAAAGTATTTCCTCTCTTGCAGACAACAGGGAGGAATCAGTTCCTATCAGAACCAGACGGCTGCCCCCCTTCGCTTCCCAGCGGCCCTCCTATCCTGCACTGAGCATCCGTCTTATTCATGTTTGGGTGTAGGATGCACCCGGCACAGTCTCTGCCCTCACTGAGCTTGCACTTTGGGGTTGGGGTGAAGCAGGGGCAGATAGGAATTCAACAAAAAATGGCAAAGTAGTTAATTACTATTGTTCTGCATTCCATAAAAAAATGCGAGGTGTTGGGAGAGCTCACTGTGGAGGGTGAGGAAGATGTCCCTGAGAAGGTGCCATTTAAGCTGAGACCAAGTCAGCTGGGTGTGATTGAGTAGGGACGGTGCACTCCTTAGGGATATGAATGAGTGGCGAGTGCTGAGGCTCTAGGTGGGGAAGGATGCGGTGCCTCTGAGCCCCTGGGAGGTGACGGGCATAACGGTGAGGGAGGAGACTGGAGAGATTCGTAGGCCTCTGGAGGCCAAGGCCAGGTCAGCCTATTTTCTTTCAAAAGCAGGGAGAAGTCATTGGAGTGTTTATGCAGTGGTTTATGTTCTTAAAAGCTCATTTGAGTGTGGAAACTGGTTGAAGGGAGGTAGAAACAGGGATGGGAAGGACGTCAGAGGAACGGGCTATTCCAAGATCACATGGTTTAAGAGGGGTGATGGCCGTGAATGGACTGGGAATGTACCCAGGAGGAAAAATGATTCCTGAACCAGGGAGAAGGAGGGCCAGGGTGGCTTCAGGATTCCTTTGAACATATGGAAATGTCATTTTCTGAGATGCAGAGCCTGGAGGGACTGAGGAAGGAGATGATGGCCCTGTACCCGTGAAGTTGAAGCCACTGAGGGTCCAAGCAGAGGTGTCAAGAAGGCAGGAGAGAGGTGTGGCTGCTGCTCAGAAGGTGGTCTGCCCCAGAGAGAATTTTTAAAATTCACAATTTGCTAGTACATATTTTTCTTGACTCTGAGTGTCCCTTGTGTGAAAAACACTGTACTTCCACCGCTCTGCAGGATGCTCGAAAGTGCCAGACATCTGTCCCTCCCACTTGGACTTTGAATAATCGTGCCTGAAACCTCCTCAGAGTGGAGATCTTTTAACACATCTCTTTTCCAACACCTTCTGCTGGTCAGTTGGGTCTCTGGCATCTGGAGAGTTTGGGGAGCAGGCAGGGGTCATGAGGACTGAGGACCCAGACTTGTCATTAGCTGAGGAACAGGAGGAACACCATGTCCAAAGGTTGAGGCTAAGAACATCCATGAGTTCCAAAGGTCATTGGAGAGTCAGGTAAGCAGGCTCCAGGGAAGGAGATCAAAGACGCAGGTGTCGGTGAAGAGCCCTGAGTCCAGCATCTGCAGAGGCTGGTGGGAATATCAACAGAGAGCAGCTTAGAACTGCCCGTGTGGGTCAGAGACACATAAGTGGCACTGGGAAGAGTGGCAGCCCCTCCCTCAGCTCCCCATGGAGGAAAACTCTAAGAGAATGTCAAAATGACGTGAAATCACAACGTAAGTTGGGAAATGGAGATATAGCCCTCGACGTTTAGCAAAAGCATGAAAAGCATGGTCCTTCTCACTCTTATCAAAGTGGAAATATAAAAGCAGAGAAAAGCTAGAAGAAAAGGAAGAGCTTTTGTTTGGTCATTGGAAAGACTCCTGACCCCTCTGTCCATCTATCAGACAGTCCTATTTTTTTTTCTACTACATGGTTGATACTGAGACAGTTCTGCCTCCCTTCTCTTCCCCAACAACCCCTTGTTTACTTTGAGGATGTGGGAACGTGGGGCTCCCGGGGAGAGAAGGTGGGTCTGCTGAGCTATAAAGAAGGGAGGAGATGGATGTTCATAGGATTCAGGGTAGAGTTCATTTTACTTTTTCATTTGTTAAGTTATAAAATATCGAGACCCAGTTGGATTTGTGAATCTGTTTTCCTGGATGCACTGTGGGCGGGTCACTTACTCTTCCTGATTCTCATCTGACTTTGGCACAAATTTAAGACGACCGTGATCTAATGTCCCTGTCTTACCTCTGTTGTAACTAATCTAAAATAAAACAACATGGACATTCTTTATAAATAAATTAGTCAGGAATATTACTCTTAATGTGAATTTCAGGTAGTTTGCAACAAGGCATACAAGAGAACTATAGAAACATGTTCCAAAGTCACAAAGCAATATACGGGGATATTAAGACAAGCAACTGCATATAGAAGAAATCGTGGGCCAAAGACAGTCCCCATGGAACTTCCTGGAAGAGTAGGTGTAAATGGAAACCAGCTAATAAAATGCTCAGCACTTTATGAGGAAGATCAACTATTTATCAGCAATTGCTGTTGGTATTGCAGCCCTGGTTTCTAACTTAGGGTAGCCTTAGAAAATATCTGGTGAATTGAACAGAGACACAAAAAACATATTCTTGCTTTGGGCTCAATGGGGAGGAATTTATTATGTGGATCCTTATGCAAAGAATGGAGCCCAAAACAAAGGGCCTCTTTCCAAAAACTACTTTACCAAAACCCAGGAATTGGCCCTTTAGAATGATTTCTATAAAATCCCATCGTTGGGTCAGTAACAATCATTGCTGGGCCCCTGTTGGTTATGGACACCACACCAGTTCTCTGCAGAGGGAAAAGAAGGCTGGTAAGGACCCAGCACTTGAACTTTTAGAATTTATCCCAGAAACACCTCCCCACTGGACACAAAGAGATATGCACAAAAGAATTCATGGTGTGGCATTGTTTGTTTAAAAAAATGTATATATGCTTTGAACTCCTCCGTAGAGGAATAGTTAAATAAACAGTGGTACCCTTTTTGCAATGGAATACTACACAACTATTAAAAAGAACAAGGCAGAGCCATGTGCTTCATCAAGGAATCATGTGCTGATCTAATGCTGCTGATCGATAAAAGCAAGTTGAAAAATGGCATGTAGACAATGATTCCATCTTCAGAGAAAATTTGACATTAATAATTTATGTATTTTTAATACAAAGATTGTGGACAAGACTTTTTGCACACAGTTGATAGTAGTTATGTTGTGACAGTGAGGTGATAGTTTCACAGCCTACACTTTGCATGTCTGGAGTTGAATTTTATATTGCTTACTGTTATACATGTAATAAAAAAAAAAGCAATAAAGACACTAAGCACTGTGTGGGGAGCTGAGGAACGTAATGCCTAAGTTGAGGTCCCCACCCTCGTCAAGGTCAAAGTCTAGTTGAGCAGAAAGCAGCATAAACAAATTGGACTACCCCGTAAGCCCTGCAATAACAGAGTTGTGTCAAGGGGCACAGGCGCTTTGGGGGAGAGGTGGTTGGGAGGGTGTTGTAGAGGAGGTGCCCCTGGGCTGGGTCTGGAAGGATATACGCAGGGACCGTGACAAGGCAGCTATGACGATAGGTGCCCAGGGAAGATTCAAAATGGTCCCCATTGTGCTGGTAACTCAGGAAGTAGCTCTGTCCCTGGAACATTCTGACTCATGAAATGTCACAGGAGGCCAGACGGGACAGGGGACATTTAAAGACAGATGGTAGAAAGAGGTACAAAAGGTCAACTGAATTTTTTTAAATTATAGACAAGTCACATGGGGGTGCTTGTTCCTCCTCTTGAAAGAACCTGGCATTGAATCAGAGCTCAGCTTGGTGATCTCAGGACCAATTCCAGACGGTTCTGATTGGCCCCCCAGCTTCCTGCATCCCATTGTTCTTAAATCTTGACTTTCTGGTCTTGAGGCAAGACACACGTGTCATCAGGGTGGATATTTATCTAGAGATGAAATCATCAGCTACTCTGATTGATAGCAGGGTAAACGACAGAGCTTCAAGTTTCTCCCTGACAAAAAGAACTTCGGGTTTGTCAGTGTCCTGAACTCTTTGATCCCACGGAAGGCTCCAGTGGACCCATGGGTGATCTGCCCCTGTATTCTCTGGTCCTTGGAGTTGGACTCCGGTGCTATATCTCCCTGCAAGGATCCCAGTTGACCCTGCCATCCTGACTCGCCATGGCAGTTAGGGAGCGCAATCTAGGGTGCAAGCAGTCTCTCTTCAAGTCCAAGCTGCCCCTCTATAACCCTGGCTACCCACCATCCTGACATTTCATGCCATAGTTCAGTTTAAATTGTTTTTAAACTACATAAACAGCACCATGCTTTGTGTGTGTCTGGTTTCTTTGGTTCAACCTTCTGTTTTGGAGGTTCATCTTTGCTGTCGCGTGTATTTGCCGTTTGAACATTCTTATTGTTGCTGACTATTTTCATTCTGCTGTTGAGAGATATTTTGATGATTTGAATTTTAGGGTCTTAGAAGTGTGCTGCCGTAGACATCGTTCATCTATCTATTGATGAATTAATGCACACATAACTGTATTGTTAGGAATCAAATTTCTGAGTTCCAGGAAATGCCTGTTCTGTTTCCGCAGCTTGAGCTAGATGGTTTACAGTGTAGTTGAACCTTGTGCTCCCCTAGCAGCAGGGTAGGAGCTTCAGTTGCTTCCTGGCCTCCCTAGCACTTGGTGACATTTGCATTCTGAAGGGGGCACAGTGATCTTACTGTGGTGTTTTAATTTTTTATTTCTCTGATGACAAAGTCAAGCACCTTGTCATTTGCTTGTTAGTCAGTTTGGATATCCCCCTTTGTGAAGAACCTGTTCAAATCTTTTGCCCTTTATTTTATTGTATTGTCAGTCTTTTACTTATTGGTTATAGGAGGTTGTTGTGTATTCTGATGAGTCATTTTTTTTTTTTTTGGCGGGAGAGGGGGATAACAGGGATTGAATTCAGGGGCACTCGTCCACTGAGCCACACCCCCAACCCTACTTTGTATTATAGTTAGAGACATGGTCTCTCTGAGTTGCTTAACGCCTTGCTTTTGTTGAGGCTGGCTTTGAACTCATGACCCTCCTGCTTTAGCCTCCTGAGCTGCTGAGATTACAGGCATACACCACCACGCCAGGCCTGATGATTCCTTTTTTTGAAAAAAACTTTTAAAATGTCTTTTGATGGGCAGAAGTTCTTAATTTTAAAGTAGTCTAGTTTTTCAAATTTTATTATGGCTAGTGTATTTTGTGGTCTGTTTAAGACATCTTTGTTTGCTCTAACATAATAAAAATATTCTCCTCTGTTAGCATTCAAAGCCACAGTTCATAGGAAACTGATGTTTGGGAATGCTGTGCAGTAGGGGTCAGAACTATTTTCTCCTTACATGTAGAGACTCAATAGACTCAGTGCCATTATTAAAAAGGTCACCCTTTCGTGACTGCAGTGCCTGTATTCAGCAGTCCAGAGACCAAATGACTGCATCTTTGTGTGTTAATATTTCTGGATCATCTTCTGGGTCCTGTTTAGTTCTACAAATATCCTTTTGTCACTTTAATGAAAGAGGAATATTGATATTTCTAACTGTAGATTCCCATTTTCCCTTTGGTCTGTTAGGTTTTTCTTCATGTATTTTGAAGGTTTATTATTGGATACAGAGCATCTATGAGCACATCTTTTCTTGATGAGTGGTCGAGAGTAAAATAACCGTGCTAGCTTTCCTTTGGTTAGTTTGTAGGGGGTGTCTTTCCCGTGCTTTTAACCTATCTGTGTCTCTATATGAAAACTGGGTTTCTTATAGACAGCCCATACATTTGCTCTTTTATTTGCTTGAAAACCTTTGAGTTTTGACTGAAGTGTGGTGACCACAAACATGTGTCATAATTACAATCTGATTAGGTTGAACGCTGTCATCTTGCTGTTCTTCAGTTCTCTTACCTGTTTTCTTGTGGATTACTTTTTAGTTTCTTTTTCTTTCTTATTTTAACTATTGGTTTATTAGCTAAAGATCTTTATTTTATTTTATAGTTTAGTGGTTGCTTTTAGGTTTATAAACTCACATACAATATAAAAAACTTACCAAGTGTACTTCCATTCTCTCCCTTTCTCTGTGAGCGTGAATTTTACTTCCACATTAGAAACTCCACAAAAGTCAGATAACTCTTAAATACATTCTTTTTTTTTTTTTTACCAAGAATGTTTCGATTTTATTTAACACTTAATCTTTTGAGTATTAAATACATTCTTAAATGAGGAAAATTATTTCATATTTACCCACAGGTTTACTATTTCTGGAGCTCTTAATTCCCTTGGGTTAGATTCAAATGTCCATATGAAAATTAGTTTCCCACTTTCACGGAGTGTATCTTCTGCCTGGAGAAATTCCCATCACTTTTCTTGCATTTCTATTGACAAAATAGAAATGCAAGAAAAGTGATGGGTCTTCAGAAGTCATTATTTTGCCTTCATTTTAAATAGAATTAAAATGCAATTCCAGCTTGGCAGGTATGTGTGCATGTATGTATTTTCATCACTTTTAAACTGTCATTCTGGCTCGTATTGCTTCTGGCCAGGAATTTGTGTCCCTCTTACTTCGTTTATCTGTATGTTATATCCCTCCCAGTCCTACTGCCTTTAATATTTTTTAATTAATTTAAAAATTTATATATGGCAGCAGAATGCATTACAATTCATATTACACATTTAGAGCACAAATTTTTCATATCTCTGGTTGTATACAAAGTATATTCACATCAATTCATGTCTTCATACGTGTACTTTGGATAATGATGTTCATCACATTCCACCATCATTTCTAATTCCTTGACCCCTCCCTTTCCCTCCTACCCCACGGTCCTATCTAGAGTTCGTCTATTCCTCCCATGTTCCCCCTCCCTATGCCACTATGAATCAGCCTCCTTATATCAGAGAAAACATTTGGCATTTGGTTTTTGGGATTGGCTAACTTCACTTAGCATTATCTTCTCTAACTCCACCCATTTACCTGCAAATGCCATGACTTTATTCTCTTTTAGTGCTGAGTAATATTCCATTGTGTATATATGCCACATTTTTTTTATCCATTCATCTACTGAAGGGCATCTAGGTTGGATTCAAACTAAAAAGTTTCTTTTCAGCAAAAGAAACAACCCCAACTTCCTTAATAAGACTCCTATGGTGCAAGAATTAAAATCAAGAATCAAGAAATGGGATGGACTCAAACTAAAAAGTTTCTTCTCAGTAAAATAAACAAACTGTGAGGTGAATAGAGAACCTACATTTTGGGAGCAAATATTTACCCCTCACACATCAGACAGAGCACTAATCTCTAGGATATATAAAGAACTCAAAAAGCTAAGCACCAAAAAACCAAATAACCCAATTAATAAATGGGCCAAGGACCTGAACAGACACTTTTCAGAAGATGATGTACAATCAATCAACAAATACATGAAAAAAGTGTTCATTATCACTAGCAATTAGAGAAATGCAAATCAAAACCACTCTAAGGTTTCATCTCACTTCAGTCAGAATGGCAGCTATTATGCATACAAACAACAGAGGATGTGGGGGAAAAGGCACACTCATACACTGCTGGTGAGACTGCAAATTGGTGCAGCCAATATGGAAAGCAGTATGGAGATTCCGTGTAAAACTTAGAATGGAACCACCATTTGACCCAGCTATCCCTCTCCTCAGTCTATACCCAAAGGACTTAAAAACAGCATACTACAGGGACACAGCCACATCATTGTTTATAGCACCACAATTCACAACAGCTAAACTGTGGAACCAACCTAGACACCCTTCAGTAGATAAATGGATAAAAAAATGTGTCATATATAATATTTTCTTATTATTTTTTCAACATTTTATGATAAAAAATGTATGATCATTCCTGAGTCTCTTTTATATGACTGATTTTTCTCCAGCTACAGGCTACATTTTTTTTTGTTGTTCTTTGCACGTCTGGTACTTTCTGATTATATGCTGGACATTTCAAATTTATGGTGTGACTTTCTCATATTGCCTGAGATTTATTCTGGGATCTGTAAATTTATAGTTTTTATCAAATTAAAGAAAAAGGTCATTATTCTTTAAATATATTTTCCTACTACCACTGTGGCCTCTTTCCGACACTCTAATTATATATATGACAGATTACTTGATATTGTCCCACAGATCATCACTGAGATTATGCTAATTTTTTTTAAAAAAGTCTTTTAACCTTCTTTTTTCTGTGCTTCAGTTATGTAGTGTCTAATATGCTATCCATAACTACGATGGTTCATTTTTATGTGTCAACTTGCTTGGAGTTTATTGCCCAGATAGTTATTCAAACATTATTCTGGATAGTTTCTGTAAATTTTTTTTTTTTTTTTGGATAAGATTAACATTTATGTTGGTAGGGTTTGAGGGAAGCAGGTCGCCTTTTATAATGTGGGTGAGTGTTTCAGTCAGCTTTTACATCACTGTGACCAAAAGGCCTGACAACAACACTAGCAATAAAATATATATTCCAAAGGTACTCCCTCGTGACCTACTTGCTCCAGCAACACCCTATCTGCATACAGTTACCCCCAGATAATCCAGATCAGTGGACAGGTTACAACTATCAGTCGAATCATTTCACCTGTGAATGTTCCTGCATTGTCTCACATGTGAGCTTTTTGGGGGCACCTCATATCTAAACCATAACAGTGGGTCCCATCCAATCAGTTGAAGGCTTTAGTAAAAGTGAAGCTACCTTCCCCTGAGCCACCAGTGACTTTTGGACTTACACTGCCATACTGGCTCCTCGCTGGGTGTCCTTTCTGCTGGCCCACCTCACACATTTTGTACTTGCCAGGTTCCATAACAGTGTGAACCAACTCTCTCTATATGTTATGTGCATCCTGTTTTATTTCTCTGGAAACCCTTGATGAATATAGTTAGACTCAGAAAATTTTCAATTTAATGTATTTTTTTGAGCTCCTCAAATTCCATTTGTTTCTTTTATTTTTACATCTGTACTTAGTAGGTTCTTATTACTCTTCATCCCTGAGCTTGGTTATAATAGTTATTTTTTTTTCCAACAGTTGTCTGCTATTTCCATCATTCCTGAATCTCTTTTACTTGACTGATTTTTCTCCAGCTACAGGTCACATTTTTCTTCCTCTTTGTTGGTCTAAAACTTTCTGATGGCATGTTGGACATTTCGAGTTTTGCATTGTTGAGTAGTGGGGTTTTACTGGTGTTGTTTGGACGGCTTGGCTAGGATTGCCAAAACCACACACCACAGACTGGGTGGCCGACATCACTGGAGTATGTATTCTCATAGTTCTGGAGGCTGAAGTCTGAAATGAAGGAGTTGGGTGGTTTGCTTTCTCTAGCAGTCTCGCTCCTTGGCTTGTAGATAGCTGTCTTCTTGTTTACTCCTCACCCGGGATTTTTCTTTGTGTGCACATTTCCCTGGTGTCTCCTTCTTGTAAGGATACTTGTGGGAGGGGCTGGGGTTATGGCTCAGCAGTAGAGCACTCCCCTGGCACGTGCAAGGCCCTGCGTTTAATCCTCAGCACCGCATGAATAAATAAATAAAATACAGTTATTGTGTCCAACTACAAAAGATAAATATTTTTAAAAAAGAATATTTGTGGGAATGGATTAGAGCCTGTGCTTATGACCTTATTTAATCTTTTTCTTTTATTTTTGGTGCTGGGATTGAACTCAGGGGCATTCAACCACTGAGCCACATCCCCAGCTCTGTTTTGTATTTTATTTACAGACAGGGTCTCACTGAGTTGCTTTAGCACCTTGCCCTTGCTGAGGCTGGCTTTGAACTCTCTCGATCCTCCTGTCTCAGCCTCCCCAGCTGCTGGGATTACAGGTGTGGGCCACCATTCCTGGCTTATTTAATCTTAATTGCCTATTTAAATGTCCCGTCTCTGAACACAGTCACACTGGGATTTAGCATATGATTTTGGGGAAAGCAATTGAATCCACAATGTTATTGTTGTTCTATTTTCCTTTAGTGAGCATCAGGCTTTGTTGTGTCAGTTTGGTGTGTTGCTGGGGGTCAGCTTAATCCTTTTGAGGCTTGTCTGTAGTTCCATTAAAGATAATTCAATAGTAGCCTTTATTCTAGATCTAGGTGAGCCTTGGGACTGTGGTGTGGCCTTTCCAGACTCTATGGAATGATCTGGTGATCAGTGATGAATCTTTACTCTAACCAGAATTGAAATTTCTCTCAGCCCCGTTCATAGTTCACCTTCTAGACCCCACTCCTTATTTTCTGGGTAGTGGAGTTTCTGCCGCTAGTGTGCAGCTTAGTATTTGGCCACGGCGTAAAGGGAGCCTGAGTTCCTGATGCTCGTCTCTGGAATCATGCCCCACAGAGTCCAGCCGTCTCAGCCTCTTCAAGTTCAGATCTCTGTATCTTCAGTTAGCAAGATTGCCAAGCTCTGCTTGGGATTCTCTTCTCTGCGGTTTGTAAAGTGCCTCCAGTCAAAAGCTGGGGCAAAAGCAGGGCTCCTCTAATTCCTTTTTCTTTCAAAGATCACAGTCCTGCAATGACTGCTGTTCAGATATCTGAAGACCATTGTTTGATGCCCACCTTCTGGCTGCTTATAGCGAGAGGCCCTGTCCAGTCCCACTATTTGCTGCAGGTACACCTGCTTACTCTTATGTATTTAAGACCAAGAGGGTCTAGATTTTGTATCTTTGTTTTATTTACTGTGTTTCAAAGCGTTTTCTCATTAAAACTATTCAGGAACATTTCTTTAAATGTTGGTCTATTATTTTGGTGTGTAAGCTGCATATTTTGATTGAAGAACAAGGCCAGGAATGGATCCAGGGCCTGGGACTTGGTCTAGGTCTTCACGAGGCTCTGGAAGACAGGGGGAAAAGGTGACACTGGGCTTGGGGAATTGGGACATTGGGGCTCCAGAGCTCCAGGGTCCTTCAGTACAAGAGCACTTGTATGCCTTCTCTCAAATCGTTTCCAGGCCTTGCATTTTGTCAAATACCTGTAAGTATCTGCAGATACGTATCTTGATGTCCAAGCCCCTGGATTCAGGTGGGAAAAGCATAGCTGCTGGAGGGTGTTCCAGGCTCCTCACTCAGTCCTTCCGTACTCATGGAAATCATGCTGCTTCCTCGATGCTTGTCTTTGCTCGATGTAGGTAGGGGATGCACATGATTAGCTCACAGGTCTGTCTTCAGGTGTAACTGAGGCACCATCCTCAGGGACACTGGGGGAGACATCCAGTGCTAGTCTGGTTCCCTCTGATTGGTGACAGGGTTTCTTTATACAAGCAGGTGCCACCCTACAGGTTGGAGGCATCCAGACCTGAGCTGTGCTGGGAACTGAAACCCTCAAGTCCTTCTGGATCATTCCCTTGCCTCTCTTTGCTCACAAACCAGAAAATGAAACCAGGCAGAAGCTCTCCACCAAGGTTATTGTCAAACTCATGAGCGTGAAAGTCGGTGACTGGGCCAGGTGGGGCTTATCTTTATCTGACAGTTTTCAGGACTGGCTGCACATGCCACTCGGTGTGTCCCTCACACATAGCCCGACAGGCCAGCTGCCTGGCCTTCCTGTGAGGGCCATCAGCAGCTGCAGCCTGGACAGGTGGTGCTTCCCCAGAGGGGACATCAGAGAGTCACCTGTGTTTGTGTTATCAGGAGTTAGGACTAGATCTTAACAAAAGGCTTTTCTTTCTCCCAATGTGGATAGAGTGCCAAACCAGTATTTTTATTAATGAAAGAAAAATTTGAAAAGTTGCAAGGGGCTTCAAAAGCACAGATATTAAAATCAAAGTGTCATGGCTGTAATCTACCGAGTGGTATCTCTGACTGTGTTCCTTGTCCAGGTGCAACCAGGCTTTATCAGGGGAGGCCCGTGGGTGCTCCTGGTGGATTAGAAGGGTTATGCAGTTAGCGCCCTGTGTGCAGTGCACCTTGTTTGCTGTGAAGCTCGTACAACTGGACCCTCAGCCTCTTGGTCAACAGTGGCCCTGGGGGTACTGGAAAAATTACTGTGAAGCTGGTCTTTCTCGGGCTCTTGTTTTCAGTTTTTTCTCTCCCTTTCCTTTTTTTCTTTTAAATTAGCCAACGTGTAAAGCACACCTCTTGCACTAGGCCCTGTGCAAAATGCTTCACATGCACTGCTTCATTAGGTCCCCACAGACCTTCTTGGCAGGCACTACCCTCCCCACATGGCCCGGAAGGAGGGATTCAGGGGCTGCACAGCATGGAGAGGGGCTGAGGGCCCGGGGAACCCTGGGCTCTGTGCCTTTCCTCCGGCCCCTGCTCCTGCTCCCTTCAAGTAGCGCAGCTCCGTCCTCCTTCCTGTGTACATGAATTCTTTCTGATCTTCACACTCTATTTTATCCAGATTCTACTTCCATCAAAATACACACTCATCCTTTGTCCCATTCCTTCAGTACCCTGCTCAATAAACTCTAGTTTGGTTAACTAATCGAGGTGAGGTGTTGGTGGCTTAAGAGAACCCCTCTGAGCCCAGCAATGCACCACACCTTACTTGCACACAGAGCAAACCTTGTTTGGAGAGAATTTCCAACATGGCGGACCCTTGAGGCCCCACAGTAGTTGCTGGGAGAAAGATTCTAGATTGAGGAGCTGTTTAGCCTCTTGCTCAAAACCCAGAGGCAGCCAGGAGGATCTGGATTCCGGACCCAGTTTTACCCTAGTCTGCACGTTAGTTTGAACTGACTGCAATGGTTGGTTCAATATTTCTGATTCTGGGTTCCTTCATCTTTTAAAAGGAAGCATTAGCCGTACATTACCCAAATGAGCATCTTTCTTTTCTTTTCTTTTCTTTTTTAAAGCCAAATCTTTCTGATGAGAGGGCGTACAAAGCTTCAGATGTTCCAGGTGTTCTCCATCTGCCTTAGCTCCTGCACACCATTCTGGGAGTCACTTCTGGTGCAGGAGGTGTAAGCAGGTGCTTGGGGCAAAGGGCAAATGGTGTATGTTCGTTTGGTCTCATTTATTCTTGGCCAGTGCAGGAAACTCAAATTGCATTTTACTGTTCTGTCTCTTCTGTAGTCTGTCCGGCCGGCTCCTTCCTCATCTGTTGGTCGTGGCTGCTGTTCTCACCCCCCTGGTGTCTTTGGTCTCCTCCTCTGAGAGCACCTGTTTCTCCTTCCTTATCTGCTGCCCTCATTCAGCCTTGACACTTGGCCTCTGGTCGGGGCATGTTCTCTCCCGTGCCACTCACTCTCATCCAAGTTCTTATTGTACTGGTTAGTCATTTCCTGCTTGCTGGTACACATCGTCCAGCACCGAGCAGGTATTTTACTGAATAACTGAGGAAATGAGAAGGAAGGTGGTTAATCATTTAATGTGGGAAATAAAACAATAGGGATCAGAGAGGTTTCACAAGTTGCTTGGTGCTCAGGGCAGCTAGGAGAGCCTTGTCCGAGGAGAGAACATCTCAGTGATGTCATCGCAGGTGTGTGGCCACATATGACTCTGAAGGTCTTCCAGGATCTGCCTTAGACATGATCAGGAGCACATTTTCCTGCTTGTCCTTTCCCTCACTCATTCATTCAATATTTATTGGCCTTTATGTGCCAGGTGTTATTGGAGGTATACAAATATGACCAGTCAACAAAAATAAAACAAAAATCCAGGTCTTCACGGAGCTTACATTTTAGTCCAATACCTAATAATAAATAATAAATAAAAAGAGCTGATAGACCAGGTGGCAGTCAGAATGATGAAGAGAAATAGGTTACAGTATTTGGGCTAGGTGAGTAAAGGAACTGTTATCTAGAATGATCAGGGAAACTTTCTTGGAGAAGCTGCATTTGAAGAGAGACCTGGGTGAAGTGAAGGATCAGCCATTCACATATCTGTTAAAAAAAAAAAAAGAGTCATTCTAGGTAGAAGGAGGAGCAAGTACAAAGGCCCTGGGGTAGAAGCAGGCTTGATAGCCATAACCACTTTATTTTTCTTAATGGCAAAGTGGCCATAGAACTTTCATTTTGTGTTTTATTCTTTTGCATTATAGCTCTTAGAAGATAAGCCAAATAATGTTACAAGTTTATCTTATTATATAGAGTGGGCATATTCCTGGAAATGTGAGCATGTCTATATGAATTTAATTTTTATAATTGAATTCCATTTAAAGGCACACAAGGAGCTTGTCCTTTTAAGGGACCCCATAGCTAATCCTTTTATGGAGCAAATAATTAGCCTAAGAGGATCCCTTAGGTTCTTCTCATTCTATAACCCTATGGTTTTACATCTGTAGAGAAGCTGAACCTTTATGTATTTTTCAGGAAGGTGGAGCTAACACCGTACTCAATACATGTAAATGGCATCCAGCAGGAAGGCAGGTGAAATTTCACTAAGAGAGATCAATTTTTTCCCCCCTGAAGTGAAAGATCAGCCAGCACAGTGGCACACACAGTCCCAGCTATGTGGGAGGCTGAGGCAGGAGGATTGCTTGAGTCCAGGGGTTCAAGATAAGCCTGGAGAATGTAGCAAGAACCTCATCTCAAAAGAAAAAAATAGTAAATAAAATATAAGGCTGATCCGTCCTCTACCTCACCTCCGAGTGTGCATCTATGCTATGCAAAGATGGCAAACGTGGCATCAAGAAAACAGAAATGAAAAACCTGAAGACCAGTGAAACATGACTGATGATCTAGCTATTCTCTAAGTCTCTCTTTCTTGCTCACTCGCTCACTTGCTCTCTTTTTTGGGAGATGGGGTACCAGGGATTGAACTCAGGGACACTTGACCACTGAGCACATCCCCATCTCACTGAGTTGCTTAGAACCTCGATTTTGCTGAGGCTGGCTTTGAACTTGCAATCCTCCTGCCTCAGCCTTCCGAGCTGCTGGGATTACAGGCATGTACCACTGCGCCTGGCTCTAAGTCTCTTTTGAAAGACTAAGCCAACCTTTCTTCTCTATGTAGATGTAACCCCCACCTTGCAAATTGCAGCTGGGGTGGGCTGTGAAGAGGCAGAAGCAGGTGAGGACGGTACAGTGTCCTGACGCTATCTTGGTTACTGTAAACAGATGAACAAACCCAGCAGGCCTAATGTGAACTGTGCTGATTTTCTGTACACATGTGAGGTTTTCATAGGACAATATTCTACACACCATATCCTATGGTGACCTCAGGGATGGTGTGGGCAACGAGGCTCCCACTTGAGGTCTTTCCTAAGTGGATTGTTTGCTTGGGTGCCCCGTTAATGTATAACGTGACAACTTAATACACCTTTCAAACTCTTCATTTACAATGTTTTCATAGCTATTAAAAAAACAAATGATAAAGTACAGTTGGCCTTTGTATTTGTTCCATATTTGTGGATTCAACCAACTACAAATTGAAAATATTTGGAAAAAATTACTCCATGTTAAATGTTTAGCAACTTTTTGTTCCTTGTCTTTTTCCCTAAATAATTCAGCATAATGATTATTTACACAGCCTTTCATTGTATTAGGTTATAAGTGATCTAAAGATGATCCATCTTTAGTGTACGTTGGTGTACGTTGGTGGTGGGGAGGTCCTAGAACCAATCCCCCATGGACACTGAGGGGCAGAAGCTGGGGAAATTTAATTCAAAGTTCAAAATTCAATTTAGAAGCCTCAGCCTCACCTAGAGGATCCCTGGTGCCACCTACACTCCATTTGCAGCTTCCTTGGCAGGAGAGCAGAGGGACAGGGAAGGCTCTTTGCCTCCTGCTGGTGGTGGTGAGTCAGCAGGAATGCTCTTGCTGGGGACACTTCCCTCTGCCTTCTGTGTTTCCCAGATCTTTACAAACTGAATATCTTTGTCATGATTTTGTTTTGCCTTCTGGATCTTGGGAGGCGCCCACAAAGTGGGAGTTACAGCCTGCGGGTGGCTCCCATCAGCAGAGACGTTTCTCTGGTGTCTATAAATGCTGACCTCCATGAGATTACCCTGAGTATAATTTTTTTAAAATATATTTTTTAGTTATAGATGGACACAATGCCTTTATTTTATTTTTATGTGGTGCTGAGGATGGAACCCAAAGCCTTCCCCATGTGAGGCTAGTGCTCTGCCATTGAGCTACAGCCCCAGCCCTCAGTATGATTTTGTAGGTATCTTCTTTCCTTCCACCCTCATTCTGATGGGGGAGAAATGAAGTTCTGGAATAGCCCATCTTCACTGCCCTCCTGGTCCACCTTCTGAGCTGTCTTTTCCTTGCACCCAGCTGGCTCCTGTCTGGCTCTCTCGTTGCCTTTCCCATTCAAATTTCAGGCATAGATTGTCCATGTCCGTGGCTTCTTCACCTAGCTAGTAAGCTCTTAGAGAATGCTGTGCCCACCCACTCAACCCTCTGGTAGCTACTCTATGGCTCTTCTGGCAGTCCCCTTGTTGTGCTGTGCTCGTCAACAATCTAGAGTCCACTTAGCCCTGGCCATTTTGCAGATGGACACTGTACCTTCAACTCTTACAGAGTCATGGATAATGTGCAATGTGTTAGCACTGCTGAGAACCTTGACTCTTATCACTGCTTCTGTGGTCCTGTGGACTTGAAATGCATGTTGATGACGATGTGGTGAAAGTGGATGGGAGGAGGGTCAAGCGCATCAAGGATCATTACTCCATTGTGGAGTCAAAGAAACACATGGACATTTGATTTCTTTTTTTCCACAGGATGGGGCACGGGGCTTTGTGCATGCTAGGCAAGGGCTCTATCACTGAGCTATATAACCCCAATTCTCATTCAATCCACTTTGATCTAATTCTTCTCACGTCCTCAAGTTCAAAGTCAAGGTCATCTCTCTGTCTCCGTGTCTCCTTTCCTATGGGGGGTTTAGTAGCTCTCCAATGCTTTCAACTCTGATAAAGAACTTTGATATCAGAGTTATCTTAAAAGAAAATTATCTAGAAAGCACCAAAGATTTTTAAAAAATGATTTTCCCTCAGTATTTATTGTTGAGTTAAATATCGTGGGAGCAATTAAAAGCAAAATGATCATTGAATGGACTTTATTGCATGTACTTGACCTATTCTTAGAAGGTTGCCAAAATTAGAAGGTAAACCAAAAATTTGCAGCTCAGATTCTATTTTAAATTCACCCTGAAGGGTTGTTATTTAAAGCAATCCTGTAAAGAGAATAATCACCAGACCCCTCCCCGCCTTGAATGTTAGGATTGGTGGGGGGAGCAGATTTTTATTTTTTGAGTAGGGTGGGAACATGACTCTTATGGCCACCCGGGTTTTATCATTAGGCTGGTGGGTGTGGGAACACATTTTTTTTTTTTAACCTAGGGAAGTTTGGGAATAGAAAAAGAAGAGAAAGTGGATTGAAAATTTGGAAGAGAATGGTCAATTCTATATTTTTCTCCATTGGGGGAAATAGATGTTCCCCTTGGGAAGGGATTCAGGGAAATGGCCTCAGTTCCTCCTGAGATGGCTGGAAGGACAGTGGGACAAGCCTGCTTTCATAGCCCCTAATTGCTGGACAGAGTGTCATGTCCCAGGAGCCCGCAAGGCACGATTGCAAGGAGCAGGGGGATTTCCAGTCCCTGCGGGGAACGGTCTCTGAGCATGTATTTGTAATATTTTTTCAGAAAATAGGCAGGCTCCCTTGTTTGAACATCTGGATTGGTACAGTAATCCTATAATTTGCGTTTACTGGGACATTTTATGGGTTGTTTTCCTGAGAAGAAGCACAGAAAAACTTGATTCCAAATTCAACATTCCACAAGCACATGGAATTTTCACGGCTCCTTTCTGATAGGAAAAGGTCATCTTGTTGTTTATCTATAAAGCCAGGGGAGCCTGAGCTGTGGCGGATTTTGCATTTGGGAACACTGGCCCTCATTCAAAGAAGCCTGCTGCTCTCTGCACTCCCTGTCCTGCTTTTATTTAAAGACATCGTCAGCCTCTTGAATCACTGGCTGAAAGCTTGAAATACAGTTCCTTCTGCTTCAGAAGATGAGGGCCTTGGTCCACAAGGAGAAACCTGAAGTCAAGGATGGCCCAGAACTCCCATAGATGAAGATGCTGAGATTATACCTGCCAAGAGGTTCCTTGTCTCTGGGTTCCAGGATCCACAGGACACTCCTGTATTTGATGAAATCATCAAAACACCTTTGGCAAGATGGGATTCTCAGACCCATCCAGAAGTTACCCCCTCTCCCAGCCAGGTGGAAGACATAATATCCATGGCCCCTTGAAAAATGAGAATATGGAGCTCCTTGTTCCAAAAACATGGAAAAAGTAATTTCAAGGTATTAAAATCTGGAACATTTTCACTTAAAAATATTTTATTACCTATAAAATATATTACCTATGATTTTCATATTGCTTATAATATTATAACAGTAATACACAATAAAAAAGATTTATGGTGTCATCATTTTATGTGATACAGTAACATAATGATGTAATACTTTGTTGACAATAATATTCTTCTGGTTCGTTCCACCTTTTGCCAATTTATTTATTAGGTTATCAAACTTTTAAGCAATTTCATTTTCTTTTTAATTTAATTTTCAGTTGTAGGTGGACACAATACCTTTATTTTATTTTTATGTGGTGCTGAGGATTGAACTCAGTGCCTCATGCATGCTAGGCAAGCACCCTACCACTGAGCCACAACCCCAGCCCAGCAATTTCATTTTCAATTGATGTAGTTCAAAACAATAGTTTTTGCTCTTTGCAAATGCAAGATTACAAATAACTTGTGACCATTTTTAATTTTCAGAAGAATCTTTCAGCTCATGCAATTGTTACTGGAGTTGTGAGAGATGATTTCATTGTCTATAGCAGCACTGGGGTAAAGTTCTTAAAAAATTATTTTGAAAAAAAGACTTCAGCCGGGCATGGTGGCACATTCCTGTTATCCCAGTGACTTGGAGGCTGAGGCAAGCAGATTGCATGTTCAGGGCCCATCTCAGTAACTTAAGTGAGGTCCTCTCTCAAAATAAAAAATAAAAGGGCTGGGGATGTAGATTGGTGGTAAAGTGCCTCTGGGTGAAAAGAAAAAAGTCTTCAGTGGTTTTAGAATATTTCAAGCTGAGGATTCTTGTCATATAATCAGCTCTTTATACAAATCAGTTTTCTGTAAGTGTGAGTTTATTTATTTATTATTATTTTTTGTGGTGCTGGGGATTAATCCATGTGACTGTACCACTGAGCTACCCACCCCAGCCCTTTTATTTTATTTTGAGACAGGGCCTTGCCTTGCCAAATTGCTGAGACTGGCATTAAACTTGTGATTCTCCTGCTTCAACCGCCCAAGTCACCCGTATTACAGGTGTGGGCCAGCGTACCTGGATGTGTGAGTTTAATTTGTAGCTAATATAGATCATGTCTCAGACATACCCTATCATTTGTTAGATCCTATAAGCCAATGAAAATGGCTTTAGAACTTGAATGTAACCCAGAATCCTTGTTTATGTGGTCTTTTTGTTATTTCTTCAATAGAAGGAAAAATGAATTATAAAATTTTCATCTTGTGAAGGATTGGTTCATCAAAAATTTTATATGAAAATGATGTTTATTTCTGTTGAATATGGCAGTCTTCAAATTAAGTTTTTATTTCTAAGCCTGTGAATATTTGCTTTCCAAGATTGCATCAATTTTTTAAAATAGAAGAATCTAAACTCTGGAAAATTTTAATAACTCTTGAATACACTTTATTGCAATATCCATATCCATATTTTTATTTTGTAATAATTTACTAACAAAGTCTGTTGCCTGAGCACAGGCCGTGCCTGTCCTGATGGTGTGGACAGTTACCATTTATGCAGTGGCCTCAGGGAAGGGCTCCAGGGACTGAGGAGCAGGCCAGCATCCACTGCTCAAGCCTTGATTACTTCTTTGCTGTTATTGATTCTACTGCCCCAGCCCTCTGGGCTCAGGTCCCGGCCCTGGCTGCCCCCCGGAGTCTCCTGGCATGCTGGATTGCCCCTGTATGCCAGGTCGATTGCTTGGCATGCATACTGTCCCATCCTGTGGTGCCCACAGGCCTGTTCCAGTACATATTGTTGCTCTCATGCGTTGCTCGATTGCCTCATCAGACTTGACTCACAAAACTCCCTTTCAAAGAGAAAATTATCTGGAATTTCAAGGCAGTAATCAAGCACAGGGCTTCCTCTAAAGATGTGTCTCTGTGTGTCCCATATGCACAGGTCATATATACAGGAAGCCAACCCTGCCTTGAGATACAGAATGTGGCTAGTTAAAGGAATGCAGGTTACATATCACATGTAGACTAGCTGGTTTTTGTTAGAGCATGTACATTGCCAGGAAATTCCCCCTATGTCTGATCCTAGCCTCAGGTTATACTTCCTCCAAAATTTCACTGCTTACATGTAGAAAAGCCTCTCATTACTTCACCCAATCAGCACAGGGTCACTTGGGCACAGTTTAACATTTATTCTCCTGTCTGTGGATACTGATCCCTGCCTGATATGTCTAGCTTATAGACTAGGAAATTTCCAAACTAGAAAGGACTTTGTAGTTCACCTAGTTTTATGGGGTCTCCATCTGCGGTAATCTGAATATCCTGAGGGTTTGTGTAACGGATACATTCCCTGTTCATACCTAGAGAGTTGCATTTGGATTCAGGAGATCTGGGATGGGGCCCAGGAATCAGCATTTGAATAAACACAGCTGGTTGGAATGTCTGGTGGTTTTTCTGATTAGGAATTTGCTCAGGACTCCACCATTTTATTTCCTTCTCTGCCTGAGTCCAGAGTTTGTCTCACTTTTCTGACTCTGTCTGATTCAGCAGTTCAAGTCCCTCCTGTTATTCTTTCCCCTGTTAGCCAAGTGATGTAAAATGCAAGAGGCCACTCTCACTGCCTCTGAATATTCCTTTTGTGTCAAATCCCTTCTGTGGCTTTACCAAGTGACATTCAAGTATGTAACAAGGAAGGTACCAGATTGCCAGATCCTTGCTTACCTGCCACTATTAAGTGGAACAAGATGTTGTGTGTGTGTGTGTGTGTGTGTGTGTGTGTGTGTGTGAGAGAGAGAGAGAGAGAGAGAGAGAGAGGGAGAGAAAGGGAATGTATGTGTGTGTGCACTGGGCAGTGATAATGTGGAAGACGTGTGTCACAGTGGACTCTAAATGCCAGGGCACTTCAGACTGGAAACAGCAAACCCGACAAGGAACTTTTTGATCAAGACCTAAAACTCAGCATGGATTAGCTTATCTAATGCATGAATGTACGTTTTGAGGCAAAAAGGAAGGAAGCTGTATCGGTTGTAATAGATTTTCTTTTGCTGTACTAATAAATAACACCCCAATTTTAGTGGACTGAACAACTCACATCACATTCCTGTTGCACATCTCCCAGGGACTCTGTTCTCTGTCACCTCTTCCTGAGACTTCAGACTGATGGAGCAGTTACCCAAAATACTAAAGTTTTCCTAGCCCAAGAAAAGATGTGTGGGGTATTTTGCATAGCAATGCACTATTCTGGCTTGGAAATGACATATTGTATCTGCTTACAATTCATTAGCCAGAGCTGATGACATGGGTCATAGAAAAGAGACAATGAGGTCATGCTAAAAGGCCTTGTAAGCTGTGAAGCACGCTAGGAGTTCAATTGCTCTTTTTGAGACATCTTAAAGATGAAAGAACATTAATCAGTAGTAGTAAACATTACAACCTTAGAAATGGGAGAGCCCAGAAATAGGCCCCTCTAGAAAGACTGTGTGTGTGTGTGTGTGTGTGTGTGTGTGTGTGTGTGTGTGAGAGAGAGAGAGAGAGAGAGAGAGAGAGAGAGAGAAGAGAGAGAGAGATTCATGAGCTGGATATATTCATGAGCTGTAGATTCTTTTTTTTTTAAAGAGAGATAATTTTTAATATTTTTTTTTAGTTTTTCAGTGGATACAACATCTTTATTTTATTTTTATGTGGTGCTGAGGATTGAACCCAGCGCCCCACACATGCCAGGTGAGCGCGCTACTCCTTGAGCCACATCCCCAGCCCAAGCTGTAGATTCTTATCTTTGAAAACAGGGAAGTGTTTCTTAGGAGGAGACATTTTGGAGGACCTGGCCAAGATGAAAATATTTTAACATTCAGTTGCTCCTTGACTTATGATGGAATTGTCCTAATGAACCCATTGTAAGTTGGAAATATTCTAAGTTGGAATTGCATTAAATATGCCTAACCCATGAAGCATCATAGCTTAGTAACACAGGTGCGCCATAGGTATTGGCTGCTTCCCATCACGATGGTGTGGCTGACTGCAGTTCTCCAGCATCTCGCCTGAGTTCTACTGCATATGATTAGCCTGGAGAAAAGATCCAAATACGAAATGCAAAGTTCAAAATATGGTTTCTAATGAGCTAACATTGCTTCACACCATTGTAAAGTGGGCTAGCGTGAAGTCGGGCACCATCTGTACCTTGTTGTCTAATTCCCAGTCTCCAACCTCTTCCTCCTGGTAAACTGTGATGTTGAGGAAGGAGGTTGGTGGATGTACTTACCTATTGTAGAGTCTAACAGTGGCTGATGGGAGCTGGATTTCTAGTTCTCTCATAATGTCATGTTGTCCTAGTCTTGCCTCAGTATTTACTTTCCTGTTACATGTTTGCTTTTGACAGAAATTCAAATGAAACTGGAGACCCTCAGGTTGTCATGACTGAGGACTCAAGAAGAACTTTGGTGTTATTAATCAAAGAGAAACTGTGGGTCCCTACATGGGACTTAAGAGAGCCCCAAATAACCAAACCATTTCTGTAGCGGTGGATAATAAGAGAGAAGAAAAAGGAAAGATGGAAACCAACACTTGCACACACACACAAAAAGGAGCCCCAACTCTAGATATTCTAGAACTTGGAGAAGATGTTCAACTTTTAGGAGAACATGTTGCTTTTTTCTTTTTGTACCAGGGATTGAACCCAGGAGTGCTTAACCACTGAGCCACATTCCCAGCCCTGCCCCCTTTGTATTTTATTGAGAGACAGATCTTACTGAGTTGCTTAGGGTCTCACTTAAGTTATTGAGACTGGTTTTGAACTTGCAGTCTTCCTGCCTCAGCCTTCTACCAGAGTAGCTGGGATTATAGGTGTGCACCATCACACCAGCAACATGTTGATTTTTTTTTTATTGCTATATTGTATCTTAAAAATGGGTGGAATGGTTAAGGAGTTACTTTGGGGCCAGAGACACATGGAGGCAAAGCCCAACTTCCCTACTTGTGTGAGCTTGAGCAAGTCACCTAGCATTTGTGAGTCTCATTTTCTTCCCTTATAAACTGGGACCATTAAAGTGTTTATTCACAGGACTGTTTTGGATCTGAATGAGAAAACGGATCAAGCTCACGACTGCAGTCTGATGAATGCCCAGGCTTTGCCTTGTGTGGTTCTTGTTGTCACCATCCCCAACAGGAAGCTGCTGCCGCTGCCTGGTCTGTCCTAGCCAGGAGGAGGTGGGAGAGATCTTCAGGTACGTTATTCCATGGTTCAGTTGCTGCATAAGTTTCTTTCAATTTTTTATATGCCACACTTAGTTTTGGGGAACACTTCAGTCTGCACAATTGTGATTTATTTCGAGTTAGCATTCTGCTTAGTAGAGTAGTCAGGGCTCTTGGAAGAAATGTCGGCTTTCTGAGCCCCATGAAGAAGGGCAGAGCCAGAGAGGCTTCAGTAGACAGCAAAGCTTTGCCCAATGACTTGGGGGCCCCATGGAGTGCTGGTCCAGAGAGTTCCAGGAAAGAGGGGGGGCTACCTATCTCAGCTTTATTTGTTATTAAATAAAGTGACACTTATATTTAATACATGATAATTCCATCTTATCTTTAGACATCAGATTTATAGAGGCATAATTTACATGAAATAAAATTCACCATCTTAAATAATTTGATGGGTTTGGACAAACTGTATACAGTTGTGTAGCCATCACTACAATAAACACATTGAGTGTTTTGATCACCCTCCCAGAGTTCCCTGACTTCCTTTGTGGCCAGTCCCCTCTCCACAAACCCTGGCCCCCAAGTCTCTGCTCTGTTTTCTATCCCTACTGTTTTTTTCCTTTTGTGGTCCATAATATAAATGGAATCATACAGTATGGAGGTTTTTGTGTCTGGTCTCTGTTATCTAACAAAATGCTTTTTGAGATTCACCTGTGTTGTAGCCTATATCAGCAGTTCTTTAAAAAAATTGAGTAATATTTTCTTGGTGTGGTATATTGTTAGTGTACTATAATTTGTTTAAATCCATTCAGCAGATGAAGGAGATTCTGGTTGTATAGTTTTCATCTATCATGGACAACTTGCTGTGAATATTTGCATTCTGGATTTTGTGTAGGTGTAGCTCTTTATTTCTCTTGAATAAAAAAATCTAGTGGGGGGATTTCTGAGATGTATGGTAAGTACAGGTTTAACTTTGTAAGAAATGGCTGTTCCATTTTCCATTTTCACCAGCAATGTGTGAGAATTCCGGTTGCTCCACAACCTCATCAATATAGTGGGTAATGTTGGTTTTTTTATTTTTAGCTCTACATGTATGTGATGTGAACATCTTGCCATATATTAGCCATCTGTTTACATTTTTCAGTGAAGTGTTCTATTCAAATCTTTGCTCTCTTTTCACTGTGTGTTTCCCGTTTCTGAATTGCAAGAGCTGTGTGTATATTCTACATTCGTATCTCTGTCAGAGATCAGATATGTGTTTCTAAAACATTTCCACCCAGTCTATTGTTTTTATTTTAATTTTCATAACAGTTTTTTTGAAAACAGAATTTTTTAGGTTTTATAAAGTCTAATTTTCCCATATTCCCTTTGATGGTTCCTGTCTGCCGTGTCCTATGTAGAAACACTTGAGAAATCGAAAGTCAAGGAGGTTTGTCTTGTTTTTCATCCCAAACTTAGAGTTTCAGGTTTTGTATTTAGGTCTATGTATGTGGTATGAAACAAGCTTTGAAAAGTCCTTTCCTTACTTTTTTTTCTTTTCCTCCTTCTCCTTTTTATTCCTCCTCCCTCTCCCTTTTGAGGCATCTTAAAGATGAAACAATGGTCCAGAGAGACATCTTAAATTACCTTTCTTCTTCTTTTTCTTCCTCCTCCTTCTTCACCTTCACCTTCTTCTTCCCCTTATTGCACTGGATATTCTGCACATTTAGACCATAACATTTGGTTTCACTATAGTCTAGAGAACACACACACACACACACACACACACACACACACACACACACACACAAATGGTCTCAAATTAGGCATAGGAGTCTGGGATTCCAGAATTGTGCCAGATCAATCCAGATAGAACAGGGACGTTGTCAAGCCTAAGGAAGGCAGATGTTTGGCAGGTCAGGGAGCCAGACTAAACTCTGACCCAGTACCGTGGGCTATCATCCCTCAGAGGGTGGTGGTCTTGGGCCCACAGGCATTGATCATATAATGGTGATACCAAGGCAGCTCTTGATGTCTCACTCAACTGGATTCTGATTCTGAGTTGAGTGTATCTAGGGTGGGGCACTATTTCAACTCAGGGACAGTGTGAGTCCAGTCTTACATTACTGAACATGCAGCCGTCAATTCAGGTGTACCCATGTCCACTCTGCTGCCTTGTTGGCTTGCCTGCAGACCCACGGAGCCACAGAGTCCATGACAAAGGCCTTGACCTGAGTCCTCTGAAATCTAGCTGACCTTAGACCAGCCAACTCTTCCTCAGTTCTTTTTCTCTCCCAAATCCAGTCCATTTTCAAGTTTCTTGTCACCACCCATCACCTGGCTTCCACTGAGAGTTGGCTTCCCCCTTCTGTCACCTCTTGGATTCCTGTTTATCTGGGCCTTCTAAAGTGTTCCTTCCCTTCTACCTGAGTGCACCTGTCACACACCTGCCTTCTCTCATTGGCCCCACACTCTGATGTCCACATGTTTATCTCTTTATGGTCCCAGGTGGTGTAGGTGTGGAAGGATGAGGGAGAGGGAGGTTGGAGAGAGGCCTTTCCTTCATCCAAAAGACTGAACTATGGGCTTTGAATCCACCCAAGAAAAAAATCCACCCAAGATGAAAAGGAAGGATTTTTATGATACAGAAAGTGAAGAACTCAAGCCATACACTTGGAATTAAAGATGAACATCTATGAAGGGAAATCCAAATTCATTAACGGTCCAGAGAGACACCTTAATTTACCTGTTTTGACAAAGTCTCTTTAGTTCATGCCCCAGTCATAGCATAAAAGTTGTTGTAGGGACATCACATTTGTAGGAGAGCAGTTTGTGTGTTTAAGGGACTCTGGAATGTGACAGAATGTTTTTCAATCACAAGAACAATTCTCAGCACATCAGTAGGACAAGGTATAAGCCTCCCAGTTCCTCAGGGTTGGGAGTGGTGTCACTGGTGACCTCTTTGCCTTGTCCATGATGGTGCCTCTGACTTGGGCTTTCTATCAAGGCCTGGGCGGCTTGTGCTGAGAAACGAGAAATGATAAATAAAAGTGGTTTCTGGGAGGGTTCCGAGATTCCAGAGGAGTACTTGGCCTTGACTTAAATATCAAACCAGCTTCTTGGGCCCCCAGAAGTGAAGGAGGGACAACAGGCTTTTCTAGGTCACGCATTCTTCTCAGTGATGAAGGCGAGTTCTTCTGCCCATCTCCATGTTCTCTCTTATAATTTTTTCTGGGAACAAACTTGCAGGTAATGTTGTGTTGATTTAGTCCACAGGCAGACCTAGTGTACCTTCAACAGGTCAGCAAGACAGAGATAGCCCAGAGAGAAGTTCATTTGGTTTTATTTAATGTCAACATCTATTTACAAGTATACATCTAAAGATTCAGAGATATATATATTATATAATTATTATATTATACCTTAAATATGGATTTTAATGTAAAAAATTTATATGAATATAGTTTCATCTCTTTTATCCATCTATCTATCATCTATCTATCCATCTATCTATCATCTATCTATAATAAAATAATGTGAGGGTAGCAGTTGGGGCCCCCATGGGGATGATTGTGAGGACCAAATCCTGGGATGTATGGACTACCAAGTCCACCTGCAGCACCTTTTTCTCTGTAACTACTGAATGTGGAGAAGAAGGTTTGGTCTTTTCCAGATACCCAAAAGCTAGAGGGTCATGTGACTGGCAGCTTGGGCCTTTCTTGTCAGCCTGACTTTCTTGTGACATTAGTTCACTGAATACCCTTAGTGTGGGTCCAGCTGCTTTGGGTATGAGAGTGGGCATGGTGAGCTTGAAATCACTCTCAGGTTTGATGACTTTTGCATTCCTAGGCAGCTTGCCAGCTTCTAACAATTCCAGAAATGAATTCACTTTTGACTCCCCAGAAAAATGTGCAGGATGTGGAGTTGGGAGATCACAGACTGAGCTGCCAGCCGACCAGTGGTGCCATTTTTATAGTTACCTCTCTCTGGGCTTTTGCCTCCATGTCTGTAAAGTGTGGCATAAAATGACCCGTTTTGTGGAGTTGGTAGGAAGATGTTTAAGAAACGGCCTACTTTTTCCTTCCCTGCCGTCTTCCTGTCCTTCCTCTCTGAATTCCTTCCTTCTTTTCTTTTCTCCATCTTCCCACAGGTTCTACTGCTTTGCTTCACTGAATCTTAGGATGCTTTGGGGAAGGCTCCAAAAACTCTACTGGGGAAGAGGCACAGGCAGAGCCCTTGGTTGGGGCTGACTAGGGGGAGTCCTGTGCCCAGGAAGGCCCTGCAGAGGTCTTAGAGCAAGACTTAGGCCCTGCAGCTCACCAAAGGCAGAAGGCCTCGCTGCATTCCCTGCTTCTTATTAGTGAGAGACGGGAACCTCCTGGAAGATGATGCATACCACACGTGGGTCCCCATCTGATGCTTCAGATGCCTTGGGCTGTTGGTGACTGCTGTGCAGTGGGGAGGGCAAGGAGAGCAGGGGTTGGGGACACCTGCAGTCCATGGTAAGACCTGGCAGGCTTGTGTGTAAGGGGACCTCCCAGGTCCCAGGGCACTTGTGAGAGTTTCATGGGTTCTTTCTGACCAGGGGGGCACTCTGCTTTTTTTTTTAATTAAAAATTTTTTTATTGACCCATAATAATTGCACATATTTATGGGGTACAGTGTAGTATTTTGATACATGCTCACAACTTATAATGATCCAATCAGGATAATTAGCCTACGTGTCATCCCAAACACTTTTAGTTTCTTTCTTTTGGGAACATTCAAACTCCTCTCTTCTAGCTGTTTTGAAATGTACAATCAATTATTGTTAACTAGAGTCACCCTCTGTGCTACAACAGTAGAACTATCTAACGTATTTTTGTACCCATAAGCCAATCTTCTCCGTCCCTCTTCCCTCACCCTCTTCCAGCTTCTCATGACCATGATTCCACACTCTATTTCTATAGGATCTACTTGTTTAACTTCCACATCTGTGGAAGAAGCTCCTCCTGCCTCTTTCTGGACCTTCGGTTCTGAACCTCTTCTCACCTCTGCTCAATCTTCCTCCCAATCTGCAAGATGCACTGGGAATGTGGACCATGCTGGGATTGCTGAGGGTCATTTTGATTATTCATTGTCAGGGCTAATATGGGTATTTTTCTAAAGCAGGCTTGAAGGAGAATCAAGGGTGGACTCTCTAAATTAATTTGTTGTGAAAACAAAGTCACTTCATTCCTCAGATTCCTTTCAATACTTGATCTTTCCTCTTGTTTTCTGGCCCTTGTCCTGAATGACCCATCTCTTTTCTGGGAACTTTTTTCTGGCTTAGAATCCCAGCCCTGATCTGAATGAGGAAAAGGGGAGGCTGTGCCCAGATCACTTTGGCGCCAAGGGGAAGGCCCCCCCAGGCCTCGAGAACCGAGGAGCACGCCAAGGCCCTCAACAGAGACTAGGGTTCTTAATGTGTCTGTCTGAAAATAGTTTCCCTGTCATAAAATGTGTCCCAAGGAGGCTATCATACCACCCGAGGAAACTCTATATATTTGCATCAAAGTGTATTTTATTCATGTGCTCTGCCATATAGTTTGCATTGACTTTTATGGCTCTTAAAAAATGTGTCCTTTAATACCAAGTGTGCTTCTAGAACCTCCTCAGTCCTTTTTGCACCACCTCCACAGCCTTGCTGGGGTCCGAATCAGGGATGACACATGAGGTTTTCTTGGAAGGAATTAAGGCCCTGGAATTAGGATTTGCTGGAGCCCTTGACCTCCCTTCTTAGTTGATGGGCATTGCTTACCTTGGGGGATGGTAGGTTTTGTAGATCAATCTTTCTTCCTTTTCATTCACTTTCAAATTATTTTTACTTATTCTTCAATTATCTATCAAATGCTTGTTGTGTTTCAAACTCTGTCCTCAGTCCCTGAAGGAAGAAGAATCTGAAGTTGAATAGGGACTATGGCCTTCTCCAGCCCTTGGAGATTAATCAGAGGGACAAGCTGTGTTCTTGGTATCACTAGATGCATAGTACAGGTAATATTTAATGAGTTCTTACTATCTGTTAGGCTCTGTTAATTGATTTTTATATTACATTGCTTTTAATTTTTGTAATTTTTGTAATATATTCTGCAATGATACAGATGAGGTAGGGAGAAGTGAAGCACTTGCTTCATGTTGTTGTGTCAGGATTCGAACTCAGATCCATCCAATTTCAATAAAAAGGGAGCAATGTCATAATGGTGATATTTTTCTTCTCGATTTCTCATCCATAACAAGGGAATGAAAGCCTTGCTTTCCTACACCAGGGATGTTGAGAGCATGAAAGAGCACAGAGAGAGTGTGTTGAAGTGTCCCAAGAGCCACATGAGTCTATTGGTTGATATTTATTTTTCAGTAGGTCTAGGGTTGGAGTTCTGGGAGAAAGAAGCATGCTCAACCCTTCTCACCTGCAGACACAGGAAGAGCATGTCTCTGGAGCAGCCTACTTGCTTAGATGTGGCTTCTGCCTCATGCAGGACTCTGTGTCTACAGCCTGGCTGTGATGACATGTGGCACTGTCTCCTTGTCAAAACTCAGCTCTGAGTTGCCATTCCCTGGAAGAAACAGAAGAGAAAGCCTTTTGGTTGGATTCACCAGCTCCCTGTTTCCTGGGCTAAAGAGGGAGTACAGAGGAGGACCTGGTCTGGCCCAGCCCACCTGGGGCACTGGTGGAAGCTTCGTTGCCCAGCTCAGCCCTTAGTGCTGACCTGTTTGCCACACTGCCCAGTCCCATCCCCAGTCTTTCCTTCTGCCGGTGCTTCTGAGAAAAGCATTTCATATCATTGGATACCATGGTCCCAAACTATCACCATGAATGGATGTTGTGGGCTTCAGTCTTTGGCTTCATGTTTGGCTGTATAAATGCATGAGTTCAGCAGTCGTGGTTCCAAGACCAGTCTTGTACCAGCCAACAGCAGTGTGTCCTCTGGGCACTTCAAGTGTGCTAGCCCTGTGCCCTTTAGGATTGTCCTTGGCCCTTGGCTACTAGGTGCTCTTCCTTGGACTCTGAGATTTGGAGACTCCTGTTCTGGCTCTCTTCCTGCTATGCCCTCTCCAAGACATGTCTGTGACCTGGTGATTGTGCCCATCTAAGGACTTCATTCCCCTCTAGTATCTGAAGTCTTAGAATTTGCTGCCCAGGATGTGCTCCTGTGCAAGCCTCTTCCCTGAGTCCATATTCCCAGGCCTGTTCTGCTAGTTCCTCTGGACCCAAGAGTGGTTGTGGGAGAGGGGCTGTTTTCAGGGGGTTTGGTCTAGATGTCCACATTGGAAGTACGAGATCCTCCTGTTGCAGAATGGAAGCTGGGTCAGAGAAGAAGGGTTCAGGGGAGTGGGCAGCAGGTCAAACAAGGTTTCTGCTTATACTTGTGCCCCCAAATGGGGTGAGCCTATCCTGGCCAGTGTTACTGAATTGTCCCCTCTATATTCATAATCTGCCTGTGTGGTGTGTACTCCATCTGTACATCTTACAGATGGAGAAGCTGAGGCTTAGATAGCTTAAGGAACTTGTTCAAGGTCACAGGGCTGGGTTTCTAAGCCAGATGCCTTTCTAAAGCCCATACTGTAAACCACCTCCCTGACATCCATAAGCACTGTTACTTTGAGGCTAGTTAAAAATGCGGATTTCTGAGTTTCAACCCACACTAACTGCATCAGGGTCTCTAAAGATGGGGCCAGGAAATCTATTGCAACAAACTCCATGTGCGACACTGTTGACCTTCCCTGTTCTAGCTATTTGATGTTTGCCAAGTAAATTCATCTTGTTGAGCTTCAGAGTTCGCATCTGAAAAATAGTGACAACAGTACCTGCTCTTGCGAGGATTGCAGTAAAAATTAATGGTGCATGCTAAACCTTTGGCAGAGAGAGGAGCCTGCGGGGTTATTTGGAGATACCTCCTTTCTTCTGCTTTTTCCAGTCACCTGAAGTTTCATTCTCCCCATAAGCTGTATCCTGGCCCCACCCCCTACTGGGCCAACTTATCAGCAGCATCTGCTAAATGAATATGTTTTTGAGATATTGGCTACTGAAAGTTTCAAACTTATGGGCCCTTCCTGGGCTATTGGTAGAGGAAAGGGGACTCTTGGAGCTAAAAGAAGCATTCAGAATTCCTAGGTGTGACTTCCTAACCCAGAGGGCTACACTTTTAGGAACAGGGAGAAAGTCAGAGTTTCTATTAGGTGACAGTCGTCACATTGGGGGCCATTAACTCTGCCCCCTCACTAGGTAACTTCTTGTCCCTTGAGGTCTCCTAGCACTTGAAATCTTACACCTTGAATTCTTGGGTCTTTTCTCTAGTTTGGCCCCTTGCTCTCTGTTCTCCTTTGCCTTGATTTTTCTCCAGTTGAAAGTAGATGGGAAAAAAAAAAAAAGAAAAAAGTCATCATTTGTCTTCAAGATGGGCTGTGTTCACAGTTTCCATGAAAAGAACCGCCCCTTGAAGGGCAGCAGAGGAGGTGTGAGAGTCTGACAAATGTCAGGCGAAATTGATCACTGGGAAGGTAAGATGCCAAGGGAATCAATTGCTCTCTGTCGGGGGAAGCACCGTGGACAGGCAAGCTGTCAGGGAGGCACACAGCCAGTGCCCTGCAGCTGCGCTGGGGGCGGAGGGCGGGGCCGCCCTTACTGTTGATTCCACAGCTTCCGCAGGCCGCGAGTGCAGCAGCGCAGGGCCAGGTGTAGTGAAGGGTACAGATTGTTCCGGGCCCCAGGAGTCCAAGGCTCTGCAAAGAGGCAAGGTGCAGAGCCCAGGAAACCCTCAGCAACTCGAGACCTGGCTGTGACCTTGGGGTGGTTCTGTTTCTTCGAGCGTGTTCACATCTTCATCTCACAGAGCGAGACAAATTGAACAGATGTTGCAATAAACCCCGTCTCTATTCATAACGCGAGGGAGGGCTGTTCTGGTGCGGGGCCTGCTAAGTGCCGCCCGGCTGGCAGCCCTGATAGTCAGCATTCTTATGGTTATTATCGTTTTTTAGCCTTTTGGGTGAAAGACTCAGATACCAAGCTTCCAGGTGGGGCAGTCACTGCACAAGGTCTGGCCAAGAAAAACTGCTGTGGCTTGCTTTGAAGTCCTTTGGAATCTGTGAAGCCCACACTGTGGTCCCTCCTCTGGAAGTTGCTGCTGTACATCTGGACTCAGAGGGAGGACACTCCTGGCTCACCATGCCCCATGCACTTGACTCTGCTCTGCTGGGCTAGTGGTATTCTGTGCCTGCTCATGCCTTGCCCACGTAGTAGCTCCTTCCGTGGCTGTGAATGCTGCTTCCACCTGCGGTGCTCTGGCCTGGGGATCACTTGCTCAACCCTGGACCCTGCTTTTCTGTACAGCTCCCCAGGGAAGCCAGAGCTGCTCCCGCCCTATAGTTCCAGTCTGCTGGGACACACACATTCCTCTGTGCAAGAACTTTGGGCTTCTCCTGTGGTTTATGCCTGAGTTGTCCCATCTGCTTCTAAATTCTTCTCAAGCAGAAACTGGACCTTGTTCGCTTTTTTTCCTTCATCCTGCTCACAGCACTGGCCCAACCCACAGCAGAGCCGTGCTGTGTTTGTTGAATGACTGAAGGATTGTGAGGGGATAGGAAAAGGCTCCAGATTGAAAACAAGAGCAGGAGCAGATTCATGGGGGAGGGTTACAAACAGCAGTGTAGCCTTGTCTTCAACAGCCACACCTGTGTGAGATTACATTTCCAAAGCATGTGGGAAAGTATAGATAAGAGGTCAAGGTCTTAGAGAGCTGTCTGTTTCAGGGAAGTCCTGGGACCAATATGGAGAACAGCCAGGGGATGCTCTCAATCATAAATGCAAACACACAAAGGTTGGCCTCATTTCAAATATGAAGCCCTTAAAACTAGTCATTTAGTTTAATCATTGACATAAATTAAATATATGGTTCTGGAAAAGTCACTGAAAGTCTGGATATTGGTCCCAGCTTTCCCTGGCTGGTTCTGTGACTTTGAGAAACACTGCTCTGATTTCCAGTCACCAGAAACACACTGTGCATTACTTGCCAAACACACCTGCCCTGTCGGCTTCGAGGGATGCCTTGAGGATCATGAGAGACAATTATGTGAAGGCAGAAGGTTTTGAGAAGCAGGAGGGGATAGTGAGTGGCCCCTGTTGGTGTCCCCAGAACTGCCAGCCCAGCTGCTGTGTGTGTTGGCCATGATGGTGTACCACGGAGGCCTTCACCTGAGATTTTCCCCCAGGGGAATGGCCACCTTTTCCCAGAGAGGTGACCACCTTCCCTGCTGCCTCTGACGGCCCACAGACCTGGCTGAAGATGAAGGTACAAAAGAGAGGCTGGCCTCCTTGCCTCAGGAGTGCTTTGTCTGTGGTGAGATTGATGCTCAGTGTCCTCCTCAGAGAGGCTGAGTATCTCCCAAATGGCCACTCTTAAGTGAGTTGCTATTGGTGTCTTTATATACCTTCTCCAGAGAAGGTCCTCTAATCTTTGCATATCAAATATCAAAGTCACTGGAAGAACAAGAGTGTTCATATGTCTAGCTTTCAAATGTGACTCTAGAGGGATGCCTGGGGACTGCCGAGTGTATGTGTGTGGAGAGGGAGCCCCGTGGGTGGTGTGGGTTTCCCTGGACCTGGATCGTTCAGCCTCCTCCTCTCTTTGAAGATGAGGTAGTGGTGGCCTAGAGAGGTGGAATGATTTCTTCAAGGTCACGCAGCTAGTCAGAATCCAAGATCAATGGCTTCGCCAGCTCTCCACCAGCCAGAGCCCTGCTAGGAACACATTTCTGCTTTGGTGAGGGGAAGCCTCATAGAGCCCTGGCAGGGCTGTGAGGACCAAGCAAGAGCAAGAATCTTTCCTGTCTCGAGGCTTGACAAATCAGGGGACAGAGCAGTGTTACAGCAGCCAGTAGGAGCTGGGTGCGGGGAAGTGGACAGCAAGAGGACAAGACCACAGCCATCCCGAGGTGGCCTTCCTGGCCCCTGTGTGTCCTTGTTCATCAGACTCACGCTCCTCAGCCGCAGAGCTCTCTGTGGCTCTAACAAGCGCTCTTTTCTCTGAGGACCCAGGGAGAACATGTTCCTCTGGTAGTGGGAGAGAGAATGAGTGACAGGACCGAGAATCCCCTGGGCAGTGCTCTGTGAAAAACGCACCAGCTTCTGCAGCAGACGGTCTCGAAGAGCTGGCATCAATGATTCACGGGGCTGCGCCTGGGGGGTTTGGACAAATGTTGAAACTGGGCTTTGCTAACAAAACCCTGTTCTGCCATGACAGGCAGGGCGCCCGCATCCTGCTTTGCACATTCTAAGGTCAGAGTTTGCATGCTGTGTATGAGGGACTTGCTTCGAAGCTCGTCTTTTCTGTTGTGGTCTCCTGTGTCCCAAAGTGAAGAGCGCCTGTCTACAGCAGTAATTTTATGATGTCTGAAATACAGTCTCCTCTTCTAAATTGTCGCCCCCGAGGAGCAGAGCCTCTGCTTGGCAGGCGTTCTTCAGGGAATGCCCAGGGGACCCAGCAACACTCCGGTTATTTTTAACTCCAGCATCTTCACACTGATTCAAGGACGCTCGAGGCTCTTGTTGACTGAATAAACACCTCCCGCCCCAGCGATGGTGGAGCTGAGGACCAGGCAGGGTGGGGAGGAGAGCCTGCGCCCCTCCCCAGAGCCCAACTTGACAAAAGGGAGCGATGTGCGGCAGCCACACGGGGTTCCGTGCTTCATGCGGCTGCGCCTACAGCATCTGTCACCACAGCCTGTTGGCGGCTTGCCTTCGCGTGCTAATCCGGCCAGCTTCCTCTGGCGAGGGTCTCCCTGGTGGTTGGCAGCGGTATTTCCCTTCCGATGGTGTGAGGAGTGCTGGGCCCCTGAACGGCATCGCCTGCAGATTCTTGTGGGTGCCATGAAGAAAGCTGATGACATCCAAGCCACTCTTCTTAGGGGCCCTGGGAATTTCCTGCCCCCTCTCCTCTGCAATTTTTACTAGGGCTTCAGAAAGTCTGCTTAGGTCCTGAGAATTCTCAGTTTATAGGGACCTTGGGTTGAAAATCAACCTAGAAGGGCTGGTCTTTGAATTTTTCTCATAAGGTGTCACGAGGGGGCAAAATTGTGATGTATGTAGTCGAGGGGAGAAATAAAGAATGTCCACGTGTTTTTGCCCCTTTCAATGCTTCAATCACTCAAATTACTCAATACAGTTTCACTCTATAGGTTCTTCATCAAGAAAACGACAATCCTTAATGCTAGGCACTGCCGTAGACATAATCAATTCACAGCAAACAATTCTAGACTAATCAATTCACAGCAAACAATTCTAGAATAATTAATTCACAGCAAACAATTCTAGATTAATTCTAAGCCCTGCAAAACACACTTGATCATGACAGGCTAATGACAGACATTTCCTCCGCAGGCGAAGTTCAAAAGTCTTAAGGCTCAGACTTTATGTCCAGCAGATGCACACTCACTCACACCAAGGTGATCAGGTCTGGAACCAAGGCAGGCTTTTCCTGGTGTGGAGCGGAGGACTGGTTGAGGAGGGGGTTGCAGGGAGGAGTTGCAGCTCTCACCAAGGTCCAGAGGAGGCGGCAGAGTTTGAGAGCAGTGAGGATCAATCACGCAGAGGCTCAGGAACAATGGCAAGTGCTGGGATGTCAGGTCCTCACCAGGCTCTCCAGCTTGAGTGCATCCTTGTTTCGGCTGGCTGAATCCCTGTTCATTTACTCTATCATTTATACTAAATTTTGGGGGTTTTGACCCCCCCCCCCCTTCAATCCTTATCAGCTACCACTGGATTTCTCAGTGACATCATTTACCTGGGTAAATGTTTCTGACATCTGGTCTGGTGGTCTGCACCCTGATCTTCTCCCCTTTCCCTCTTATCAGGTGAGGGCAGCCTGTCAGGGGCTTGCTCTCTTTATCAGAGTGAGGGGAAGAACTTGTCTAAGGCCACACTGGAGGGATCTGTGGATATGCCTGGTGAAACTGCAGGTTTTTTTTTTTTTTTTTAATGGAGTTGCTTAGGCTCAGGCCTAAGGCCATCCTAACATAAGGGTTCCTGTCAGAGAAGCTGACACAGGTGTCAGAAGAGCGAATGGACAAGCTAGGAACACCTCTTTTAGCATTTGGCACAGAGACACTGCTTGCCAGCTACCTCGTTTTCCTTTCTCTTTTATTCAGCAAATATTTACTTGAAAACTATCGACGAGTTAGCCACTGGGGATGTGGATATAATAGAAGAGAAAAAATTCTTTTATTTCCTCTTTTTCTTGTGGTGCTAGGTATCATACCCAGGGCCTTGTGCAGGCTAGGCAAGTGCTTTGTCAGTGAGCTTTACATCCACATCCTGTCCCCAAAATTCTTACATCAGTGTGCTTTTAAATTTAAATTTAGTGCAGACTTTGGTCCAACTGTCTGTCCATCTGTCCATCCATCCATGTGTTTGTCTAATACTGTTTGGCATTGCCACATAATTGCATGTGTCTGGGAAGGCTCCAGAGAAACACTAAGTCCTGTGTCCTTATCTGTACCCTAGCCAACTGATCAGGCCTGTCTACATCTGTCCACTGCAGGGCGTGGGGTCCATGGAGCCTGACACCTGCTAATTTTACTCGGGGGTTTGGGATGTAGATGGGAAGGATGTAGAAGGTCAGTTGAAAGAGGGAGCATGTTCTGCGGCCCAGGGCTCTTCTCTGGTACCTTTTGATATTTAAGTTTGTAAGTCTTCATTCATTGATACAGGATTTCATTCAATAAATTTTGATGGAACACGTGCCATGTGCTAAGTACTTGTGATACAGAGATGAATAATATGTGTTCTATGCTTTCAAAGAGTCACAGCCTGGGGGACTAAACTAAGCCCAGGCCATCGTGAGCTACAAGTAAACACACAGAGTATTCTCATGAGTAGATTCATTCCTCACCAGGGTATAAGCTAGCAGTTCTGAAACTGCTTCAATTTATTCTGCTCATGATGGCTAACTTCTTAATCAAGAATCTCTTTTATCCTGGAAAATTGCCTACTGCCATGTCTTTGGATGTGGTCTCTCCTCCTTTATCTGTTTTTCTTACTTCTTGCTTTTTGTTCTGTGTTCCTTAACTTCTCTTCCATATTCCCACCCAGTTCTTCCCTGTACAACCTTCTGAATAAGTTTTACTGATGGAGGGTGCGTCCACTCATTCCACAGGACTTCAAAGGAATTTTATTACATGTAAATGGCTAAACATCAGTTGATATGTGAGCACCCCGAGTTGGAAGACAGATCATTACCAACGAATATAAATATATTTTAAATTGGTCTCATAACCCCACATCAGAGGATCTCAGGAAAAAAAGGAGCTGAAATAAGGGGTTCTGGAATGCAGTGTACATGTATTAGGCAGTAGGGCTCAAACAGTGAGCAAATGTGTGTCAACCATGAGAACCATCTTCTCTCCATGTAGGGAAAGGAAATAACAAAGAAACAGAGGCAAGGAAGGCCATGAACCCTGTGGTGCTGGGCTGGAGGGGATGTATGAACCCAACACTGTTTATAGTATAAAAGGTGGAGAATTGTGTGTGTGTGTGTGTGTGTGTGTGTGTGTGTGTGTGAATTAGTACTCACGCAATCATTTATATATAAATATAAAATTCCTAACTCATTCCATGGAAACAATGATAACCCAATTTCAGTATACACACCTATTACCTAGAAATTGGTTTCTAAATAGCATTCTTCAATAAAAATCAATCAGAGCTCCTTGGAGAACAGGTTGACTCCAATCTGCAATCTGGATCTCATTTTGATGCCATAGAGTAAGGAAATGCTTAAATAAATACCCCTCACCCCCCCACCTCAAGATGGGACCATGTTGAAAGAGCAGAAAAGTCAACCTGAGAAAGTTCCTGTGACCCAAACTTAGAATACCTTGAGCAGCAAACTAAATGAAGGAAGAATTGAATTATACTTCTGTTAATAAAATAAATCTCCCTGGGTTCATGTTGAGATGGATAGATCATAGAGAAAGAGAAAGTAAAACAAGACAGATCTTCTTTTTAAAAATTAATTAATTAATCAATTATCATTAGGTATATATGACATTTTGATTCATTGTACACAGTTGCAGCACAACTTTTCATTTTTCTGTTTGCACATGATGTAACGTTGCACCATATATGCAGGCATACATGTACCTAGGGTAATGTCCTCCATCTCACTCCACCATCTTTCCTGCCTCCATACCTGCTCCCATCCCTCCCTCCCCTTTGCTCAAAGTTCCTCCATTTTTTACATGCCCGCCCCCATTATGGATCAGTATCCACTTATCAGAGAGAATATTCGGCCTTTGGTTTTTTGGGATTGGCTAACTTCGCTTAGCATGACATGCAAATGCCGTGATTTTACTCTCTTTTAATGCTGAGTAATATTCCACTGTGTATATATATATTACAGTTTCTTTATCCATTCATCTACTGAATTGCATCTAGGTTGTTTCCACAGTTTAGCTATTGTGAATTGTGCTGCTATAAACTTTGCAGTGTACAGGCTGCATTACTATAGTATGCTGATTTAAGTCCTTTGAATATAGGCTAAGGAGTGGGATAGCTGGGTCAAATGGTGGTTCCATTCCAAGGTTTCTAAGGAATCTCCACACTGCTTTCCAGATTGGTTGCACCAATTTGCAGTCCCACCAGCAGTGTATGAGTGTGCCTTATCTCCCACATCCTCACCAACACTTAACATTGTTTGTATTCTTGATAACTGACTTTTGTAATCTGCAACCATGATAACTAATTTATTAGTTACAGGAGGTTTTCTTTGTGGATTTTATTTATTTTTGAGTTTCATTTTTTTTCTTTTTTAATTTATTCGAATTAGTTATACACAACAGTAGAAGGTTATTTGATACATCATACATAAATAGAGTCTAACTTCTCATTCTTCTGGTTGTACATGACATAGAGTTACACAGGTTGTGTAATCATATATGCACATAGGGTAATGATGTCCAATTCATTCTGCTATCATTCATACCCCATACCACTCCCCTCCCTTCACTCCTCTTTGTTTAACCCAAAGTACCTCTATTCTTCCCTAGCCACTCCCACCCAGTTTATTGTGAATTAGTATTTGCATATCTGAGAAAATATTCAGCCTTTGGTTTTTTGGGATTGGCTTGTTCTCCAGTTCCATCCATATGCCCACATATGCCATAATTTCATTCTTTTTTAAGGTTCTGTAATATTCCTGTGCATATATACCACAATTTCTTTATCCATTTATCTGTTGAAGGACACCTACTTCGGTTTTATGGTTTAGCTATTGTGAACTGAGCTGCTATAAACATTGATGTGGCAGTGTCACTGTAGTGTGCTGATTTTAAGTCCTTTAGTATAATCCGAGGGGTGGGATAACTGGGTCAAAACTTCCATCTAAGTTTATCTCCATACTGCTTTCCAGAGTGGCTGTACCAATTTCTAGTGCTACCAGCAATGTATGAGTGTACATTTTTCTCCACATCCTTGCCAACATTTATTGTTGCTTGTATTCTTGATAATTACCATTCTGATTGGATTGAGATGGAATTTCAGTGTAGTTTGGATTTGCATTTCTCTAATTGCTAGAGATGTTGAACATTTTTTTTCATATATTTATTGACTGATTTGCATTTCTTCTGTGAATTCTCTGTTCAGTTCCTTAGCCCATTTATTGATTGGATTATTATCATTTTTTTGGTGTTAAGTTTTTTTTTTTTTAGTTCTTTATGTATCCTGGAGATTAATGCTCTATCTGAGGTGCATGTGGTTAAGATTTTCTCCCATTCTGTAGGCTCTCTTTTCACGTTATTGATTGCTTTCTTTGCTATAAAAAAATCTTTTTAGTTTAATTCCATCCCATTTATTGATTCTTGTTTTACTTCTTGTGCTTTAGGAGTCTTGTTAAGGAAGTCAGTTCCTAAGCCAGCATGGTGGAGATTTGGGCCTACTTTTTCTTCTGTTAGGCACAGGGTCTCTGTTCTAGTGCCTAAGTCTTTGACCCATTTTGAATGGATCAAAATCCACCATTTTTTTTCTGGTTTAGTTCTTTTTCTTTGTTAATGATTTTTGTGCAGGGTGAGAGGGGTTTTATTTCATTTTGCTACATATGGATTTCCAGTTTTCCCAGTACCACTTGTTGAGGAGGCTATCTTTTCTCCAATGTATGTTTTTGGTGCCTTTGTCTAGTATAAGATAATTTTATTCATGTGAGTGTGTCTATGTCTTCTGTTCTGTACAATTGATCTACATATCTGTTTTGGTGCCAATACCGTTTTTGTTACTATGGCTCTGTAGTATAACTTAAGGTGTGATATTGTGATGCCTCTTGCTTCATTTTTCTTGCCAAGGATTGCTTTGGATATTTGAGGGTCTCTTATTTTTCCAAATGAATTTCATGATTGCTTTTTTCTAGTTCTATGAAAAATGTCATTTGAATTTTCATAGGAATTATATTAAATCTGTGTAATGCTTTTGGTAGTATGGTATGGTCATTTTGACAATGTTAATTTTGCCCATCCAAGAGCATGGGAGATCTTTCTATCTTCTAGGGTCTTTTTGAATTTCTTTCATTAATGTGGTGTAGTTTTCATTTTAGAGGACTTTCATCTCTTTTGTTAGATAGATGCCCACATATTTATTTTTTGAGGCTGTTGTGAATGGGGTAGTTTTTCTTGTTTCCCTTTCAGAGGATTTGTCATTGATATACAGAAATGCATTTGATTTATGGGTGTCAATTTTATATCCTGCTACTTTGCCGAATTCATTTATTAGTTTTAGAAGTTTTCTGATGGAATTGTTTGGATCTTCTAAATGTAGAATTATATCACTGGCAAATAGTGATAGTCTGAGTTCTTCTTTTCCTATTTGTATCCCTTACTTCTAATTGTTCTGGCTAGAGTTTCAAGGATGATGTTGAAGAAAAGTGGTGAAAGAGGGCCTCTTTGTCTTGTTCCAGTTTTTAGAGAGAATGCTTTTAATTTTTCTCCATTTAGAATGATGTTGGCCTTGGGCTTAACATATATAGCTTTTACAATGTTGAGGTATGTTCCTGCTATCTCTATTTTTTCTAGTGTTTTGAACATGAAGGGGTTTTGTATTTTGTCAAATGCTTTTTTGTACTATTTATAATTACTATGCAGATAATAATGTTGCTTAAGAATAAGACAGTTTTAATTACACTTTCTGATTTTTCTGATTGGGATTTTTTTTCTTATGTTATTGCACTGCTATGACTTCCTATACAACACTGAAAAGGAGTGAAACAAAGATCTCTCTGCCCTGTTTCAGTCTTAGCAGGAAAGTGTTCAATCTAATCCTGTTATGTGTGATATTAGCTGTAGTTTTTTTTTTGTTGTTGTTGTTGTTTCTCACCTTCATCATCTGCTCTCTCTTAAATTCTTGGTCACTCTAGCTAAAAGTTTATCAATTTCATAGATCTTTTTGAGTAACCAGATTTTGGTATAGTGGATTTTATTGCTTTAAATTATGTTTGTTATTTTTTCCTTCTATTTTTTTTCTGGTTTAGTTCTTTTTCTGTGTTAATGAGAAAGATCAGGTGATTGATTTGAGACATCTATTATTTTCAAATATAAGCCATCAATGTTATGAATTTATCTGTAAACACTACTTTAACTGTATCCCACAATTTTTTTGTGTAATATTTCCATTTTCCTTCAGTTCAAAATATTCTAATCTAGGCTTTGATAATTTCTCTCCTATACATGACTCATTTATATGTATGTTGTATAATATCCAAATTTTGGGGGATATTTCAGGTATCTATTGACTATTAATTCCTAGTTTAATTCTCTTATGTCTAGAACATAAGAACATAAATTTTGTGTGTATTAGGTCTATTCTTTGAGATTAGTCAAGGTTTGTTTTATGCCCCACACTATGAGCCATCTGGGTAAGTATTCCACATTGGGTGAGATGTATCAGAAACATCAGTTAGGTCTAGTTGTGTTATTAGTGTTGCTCAGCTTTTTTTTTTTATCTTTACTGATTTTCCTTTTGCTTGTTCTGTTGATTTCTGGGAGAGGAAAATTGAAGTCTCTAGCTAAAATTGTGATTTTTCTTCTTTCTCCTTCCAGTTCTGTTTTTGCCTCATGGATTTTGAAACTATTGTGTGCATACCCATTTAGGATTGTTTATTCTTGAGAATTGCTTGTTGTATTAATGAATTGGCCCATTTATCATATGTAAGGTTCCTCTTAAGTCCTTATAATATTCTTTGTTTGAAATCTGCCTTATCATAAAACAATACAATACTGCAGATTTCATTTGTTTAGTGTCTGCATGATTATATATTTTTCACACTTTTAATTTACTTAGTTATATCTTCATATATATATGTATGTATACATATGTGTGTGTATATTTGGTACTAGGGATTAAACCCATGAGTGCTTAACCACTGAGCAACATCTCCAGCCCTTTTAAAATATTTTATTTAGAGACAGAGTCTTACTGAGTTGCTTGGGTTCTCAATATGTTGCTGAGGCTGACTTTGAACTCAGAATCCTCCTGCTTCAACTTCCCAAGCTGTTGGGATTACAGGTGTGTACCACTGTACCTGGCATGTCTTTATATTTAAAGTAGCTTTAAACATACATTTTAAATATAGTTGGGTCTTGAGTTGGGTTTTTTGAGGCAATGTGACAATCTATCTTTATAAATATAACTACAATGTTTAGTCACATTTAATGTGATATTCATATTTAAATGTGTTTATTGGTAAGATTTGATCAAAATCTACCACCTATTTGTTATTTGTTCCAGTTCTTCTTTGTTTTCCTGCCTCCAATATTTTATGCTTTCTTTTGGTTTATTGGAGCATTTTTTATGATTCTATTTTATACCATCCATTAAATTATTATTTTATTACAATTTTTTTTAGTGGTTGCCCAAGGGTTTACAATATACATTCACAATTAACTCGTCTTTCTTCAAATACTATTATGCTGCTTCATGAATATTGTAATGACTTTACAATACTGTATTTCCAATTCCTCCCTTTCATCTTTGATGTTATTGTTCTCATACATTTTACTTTCACAGCTGTTACAGGGACGGTACAGGGCTATCATTTTTGCCTTAAACTAAAAGTGAGAAAGTAAATGCATTGTGTTCTGCCTTTATCCTTTCCACTTCTATCACTCTTCCTTCCTTTGGGGCCTGGATCTAGTATCCTGCGTCTTCTGCCTGAAACACTTTGTCTTATGTGTCTCCAGTTCTAACAGTACTGGGTGTGTCCCTTTCAACTCCTGCTTCAGATTTGAGTCTATCTCTCTTTTCTTCATCGAGGGATTTTTTTTTGTGTGTGTGTGTGTGTGTGTTGGTCTCATTTGTGTTCAAACCTGTTGTTGATTGCTTTTGTTGCCCATCATTTCTGTTTGTCACGGGCAGGGGAAGTTCCTGCACTAACTCAGTCTTGTATATACTGATCAGAAGTCAATTGATTTAATTATTCACTTAAATCAAGTGATCAAAGATTGGGTCTAATGAATTCATTAACTTAAAAATCAATTTAGGTAATTTTTAACAAGGTTCAAAACCATGTCCTTACAGAACTTGACCCTGAATTTGCCCAGCTCATAATGTCTTAAAGATACTCTGTCCCTTTGCCTCAGATTTCTCTATGTAGCCTAAGGCATTTGGTATGATGACCTCAGAGCTTTAGTGACTTTTCTAAGGCACCAGCTAGATGAGTGTGGAGTTGAAATAAGAAGTCCTTATCCTTTATGCTTCACCAGCTAAGAGGGTTTGTTGAAAGAGGGTTTGTTTAAGAGCCACCTTCTCCAGGAGGCCTCCTGGAACTGTGGCTTCCTCTCTGCCCCATGGTGAGCTGGGGTATGGAAGTTCTCTGTGTGGTCTCACTCATTACTCCTCTTCTAAGACTTAAGGAAGTAGCAGTTGAATGACAAGGTGTGTTACCAGGTGGGCGGTGTCTTGTCATCTTTGAACAATTTCCTCTTCATCCAGCTACACACATATCCATCCTTTAACATGGGGTTAGACACTCAGTGAACCATTGTTTAGTCCATGATTAAAAAAAAAAAATTCAGAGGTTGGGACATCAGCCAGAAATTAGATGATTCTTCAAGTAGAATCTGTAAAAATTAGTAAACAAAGGAAAGAAAGGGGATGGCAACAGCATTTCGGAAATGTAGTTTTAGCCCCTGTGTTAGAGGGCAGAGCTGTGAAAGCGCATATGGTTCCTAGGCTTTTAGCCCCTGTGATGGAGGACAGTGCTAAGACCCACTGTGTTGTCAGCAGTTTCTGATTTAGAATCTGCTGAGCTGCAATAAGATTTGGAAGGTGGAAGAGAAGAGGGTGCTGCGTTTTCCTCCCACTCTGGCACGTGAAGCCAGGCAGATGGCCGACTGGAGGTTTGCAGTAGCTTCTGGGCAAGGCCCCACTGAGCACCTGTTTCAGTGTCGCTGGCAGCTCTATCTCCACCACCAGCACCCTGAGACCCCAGAACTCCCCGGTTTCCTGAAAGCTGGCTCTGGGGCTCCTTGGACATCATGTCCCAAGCCTTCCACAGGTTTTGTAAGCCACAGATTTTTCTCGGTTGAATCCTTTCCTGCTAAAATAACTAGAGGGATTTCTGTTTTTCTGACCAATACAGTCCCTCTATTCTGCAGTTTCACAGTGTCCAGCACAAAGACAGAAGGACACACAGAATAGACACAGCCATGCTGGGGGGCTAACTGCAAGAAAATGTAGTTTCCACGCTTCTGTCCACTATAATACAGGGCAAGTGACAAAGGGAAGGCATAGGGCTGAGGACCCCCCAAAAGATCTCGTGTTGATATTCACAGTTCATCTATGTTGCTGGTTTCCCAGCTCATGGCTCTTTAACAAGCTGGAAGCCACTGCTACAGTCTGGTTCTTTTTCTTTCTTTTTTTTTTTTAACAGTTTGATTCTTAAATGTCCCCCAGAGGCCCTGTAAACAGCATTGTGGTAAAGACCCCTCAACTCTGGGGGAGTTAAATAGTCAAGTTCAAGTCTGTTCTTACTATCTTTTAGCTGTGCTTTTGGGGCAACTAACTTGAACTCCCAAAGCCTCAATTTTGTTTGTAAAATGGACATAGTAACAACATAATAAAACTTTAATATAGCCAATATAAAAGAATATGTGGATAATTTAGCACATTATTAATAAGCTTAATTATTATATAGAACCCTCCTTGTGATGGTTTATTTTATTCCTAGGAGTAAGAGGTTTAGTCCCCAACTTGGTGCTGTTGGGAGCTGGTGGAAACCTTTCAAAGGTGGTTTAAGGTCAACGAGGGCATTACTTTTAAAGGTAGTGGGATTTCACCCATTGCTTTTTTTTTTTTTTTTTTGGCTCCCAGGCTGCCCTGGGGTGAGCAGCTTTATGTAACACGTGCTCCTATCATGATGTAATGCTTTTCCACAGGCCCAGAAGCAACAGAACTAGCCAAGGACCATGAACTGAAATCTCCAAAGTCTTGTGCCAGAATAAACCTTTTCTCTTTTTAAGTTGATTTATTTCAGTTATTTTTTATTTTTACAGTGTTGAAAAGTTGATTGACACAACCCTTCATGAAAAAATATTATTCATGGCTTCCCGGGGGTGGGGGGGTCTGGCAGAATTTCTCTTCAGGGTGTATTCCAAGAATCAAAGGCATCAAGGAAAATTACATTGGACGACTTCGTTTGATTCTTTTACTTCCATGAATAAAATAAGCAACTACAAACAAGGGGTTATATAGAATAACTAAAGTTTATTAATCATGTGCTAAATTATTCACATACGTTATTTTATTTTGGATATGTAAATGTATTTTACAAATAAATTTGAGGCTTTGGGGGTTCAAGTTAGTTGCCCCAAATGTACAACTAGAAGATAGTAAGCCCACATTTAACTCCCCCAGGGTCTGAGAGTCTTACCACAATGCTGTTTACTGATCATATCTTTCTCATTCACAAGGGATGGATTAGATGATGTCTGAGATTAGGATCGTCTGAAGGTGCACGGTGGCACTAAGTCATGGGTGTCTAATTTTATAGCTGTAGAATGGTGAGCAGCTACTGGAGGATCTAGGGAGTGGAAGAGAGCAAGAAAGAGAGGATAAGCGAATGCTCCCTGTGTGTTAGGTTTTTCCCACATGGAAGAGTAAGGAAGAGCAGGGAGGTCATAAACGTGGATGAAATCATGGCGGCCACTCATCAATGGCTGCAGAGGGAAAATGATCTGGGTTGGCCTCAGCTGAGTCCGCAGAAGGGAACCTGGTCTAATTGGGCCACATTGCCCAATTATAGAGGCAGGTCTTATCTCAGAGGCAAGACCCTTGGTGGGTTTCTAGTTACGATGAAGAAAGGACCAGCTGTGGTCAGCCCAGAGAAGCAGACCCAACAATGTCCAGGTGGAGCTGGGGTTGAGGCCTTAGTGGATTGCTTCCAGTCTGCTCAGTTTTATCATTAGTCTATGCTGGGTGAGCCACCCTGATTGTATTCTTGGAGATGAGGTGAATCTGCTCCTCCAGAGGCTCCTAGGGATGACTCAGAAGGCAGTTCAGCACCCAGGGTGGCAGGAGACTCCCTGTGGCAGGTTCCCATGGATGTCCCAGGGTTTAGCAACTCATTCACTGCCTCCCAGCCCAGGGCTCAGGGCCCTGCAGAGGCGTTCAGTGTAACTTGAAAAAGATTGACTAATTTGCATCAAGTGGGTCTACAGACCTTTCAAACCACCAAATTCCTTTCATCCTCCTTCTTAAATAGGGTTTTATTCTGTCTACTTGTTTCCGACCCCGAGCACTCCCTAGAAATGACCACAGTAGCTCTTCTCCTGGCCTCCTGACAGATCTGCTTCTCCTGCATTTGTACCATCCCTAAACCCTGCTTCCCTCGTACCTCAGTGCTCTTTCTATCATGCACATCTGACAGTTCTCCTTCAATGGCCTTGCGCTTTCTCAGAGTGGTGGTCAGTTAGCCCCATCTCTCTGCCTCTCCATCACCATTATCTTGTTTGCATTTTCTCTTTAACTGCTTCAAAGAGACCATGCTTCATGGCTTTAAGTCCCTTGCCCTGCCATTTCTGCTTCTTGGCAAATTGCTCTGTCTAAGCCTATTTCTTCTGGTGGACTCCTTATTCCTCCTTTTTTGCTTAAGACTTTACTCTAAGACTCTGGAGGAACGTACCTTATTGATAGATGACATTTATTCCTGGCTGGGTTTGTCCTGCATCTCCACAATTCTGCATAGGAAATGCTCCCCTGACTCCATTGACATTGTTGTTTTCAAATTCTACTCTTTGCTTGTTGGGGAACTCTTGAGGGTGTGCGCCACATGTGCCTTGTGTTCCTGGCATCCAGCTCAGGGACTGTCACAGAGCAAGTGCTCAGTGCATATTTATTGAAGGAAGGGGTTGGTGTTGGCAGCTGTGATCAACATGTGCTCAGAATGACTTTTGTGCCTTTAGTCTCCCTCTTTCCTCTTGCTGCCTTTTCCATCCCCCACCCTAACAATTCTCTATTTTCCTTTCCTTCCCAACTTCCTGCTCAAGCCTGGCAGAGTTGGAGAGCCCTGTAAAACTGGGCAGCATCCTGCCTTCACACCTCAAGTCTCCTGGATTCCATCTTCTTCTTCCCATACTTGGATGCAGCAAGAGCAAAGGAAATAGATCCAGTCTCATGGTCTGAGTCCCTGGGCCACCCGGGGAAGCTGTGTTCCCAGACTGTTATGTTCCTATCCTTCCTTGTCCAGTAAACCAAAATACTTCTGATAGATGATCTTTTCCCTGTACTCAGTTCATGGATCAAGCCCTTGGTGCATTGAGAAGGCATGGTTCATTCTTTATTTTGATGTGGCTGCTTAGGAGTCCATCTCATGCCTATCTTCAAAGGAGGACGGTGTTTACTGGAACAGGACCAGGATTAGTCAATAGACATAGTTCTGAGAATGCCATTATATTCTCACAGGTCCCTTCCATGAGATGATGTCTTAACCTTTCCTGCCCTGGTAGCCTGGGCCATGGGTCCTGCTGTTCATGAAGGAGCTGGGTGTTGCAGCAACCATGCTAATGATTTGCTTGCTCACTGATACCCAACTTGCATGCCAGGCAAGGGAACTGGACAATTTATTTACCTGTAAGGAAATTCAATCTATGTAAATGTCTAGCATGGGCTCTGCTTCCAGCCCCAATGAATCAGAGTGGGGCTCTACGCTGGGATTCAGTCAACTTTCTTCCCTGTGTCTAACAGCTCATTTGGTTCCAGTGTAGCTGCTGAGCACCATAAAAACCCTCATAAAGATGCTTATTTGAAAAAACATTCAGGAAATATTACTAATTCACTTGCAGGAGCAGAGACCTACTGAGTAGCACCAAATGGTGTTGATTAGCAGAAAACAGGAACAAATATGATTTAAAATAACACAGGAGAGGTGCAGGGGCAGACCATGCAGATTGTACCTGGAGAAGCAGGCAGTGGGGAGCTGGGGAATGCTCCCCGCCTGGCCCTTAGGCTTTGCTCCCCTCTTGGCCTTGTTTGGATCCCTCTAATGTAGAACTTGAGAGAAGATTTGGTGCAAGTGGTTTATTCGGGTGGTGAACTCCAGAAACACCAAATAGGAGTTGGGGAGATGAGCTGGGGGTGGGGGGGGGGGGGAGGAAACCCCAAGAAGGGTGAACATAATGAGTGAGGATCAATCGGTGGAACACACCCCAGAATCGACTGTACCTCACACTGAGGGAGAAACCTGGGGGCACTTCATTGACCCCTGTCCTTCTCTGGTTGAGAGTTGTGCCTGGGATGTGAATTTCCTGGTACTTGTAGCTTCTGGAAACATGTCATGCATGTACCCAATAGTGACACTGGAGGCCAAAAACTACGGCATTCACTTGTAGGTGGTCCAGGGGCAGGGGCATGGGGATGGCTGAATCAGCAAAAAGGACACTGGTTTCTGGCCACTGCAAACCAAAACAGAAACAATTGGGATCTGATGGGTGCTCAGGAGAAACGTGATCACCAGAGATCCTTCGACTGTGGAACACATCTTTCGATGGCCGTTTCTACTCTGTCTTGGCAAGTTTCTCTCAGGTGAAATGTGGTTGGCAGATTTGTGGCTGGCTTTCTGGGTCTGGTGTCACACAGCATGGCACTGAGATCCCAGCTCCTCTGTGAGCTCCCTGACTAGCCTGGCCACGCCTGAGGTTTCCAGGGACCCCATCTCGCTCCAAAGTCCTTTCCACCTACAACCTTGCTGAACTTTTGCTAATTGAACTTTTTCTTCTTGGGCATATTTGATTTCTCTAGATAGAAGACAGGCTCTCGAGGACAGTACAGACACTACACTATTAGAAGTGTGATTTCCACGGTTAAATACCATATCCATGGCCATATATGCACAGGGAAACCAGCACAGTTATCTAGGGCCTGAGAGGGCAGTATGTTCTCCTCTCTGGGACTGGGAGTCGAGAAGACTTGATTCTAGAGAGAATTAAAATATGGGTTTTCCTGCGATCTATTAAAGAGCTTATGTGCCAGTCACCCCCTAGAGATGAGTCTCCCAACTTTTAGGTGAGACAACTGAAGCAAGATGAGATACTTGTCCTGGGTCTCTCATGGGAGAGCCCTGATCTGAATTCTGGAGGCAGATTCTCTCTTCCCACCTATGTAGATCCCATGGTGAGAATGGCAGGAGGGATGAGGTGTGTTTATCTGGGAGAGGTGACATCAATTACTTTACTCCTGTGTCCATCTGGTTGAATGAGCAGAAACCCATGGGAACCACTGAGGGGTCTCACGGAGCCCAAGGCAGGGGCTAGAAAGGCACCTGGAGATGGGCAACGTCCACCTCTGTGGCTATCCTGCCTCTCCTGGGGAGTCCACTCTCCTCTCCTCCCTCTGCATACAGGTCCACCTGCCCTTGCAGCCTCAAAGCCAGCTGAGTTCAGCCCCAGGAGGAGAGAGTTGATGGTGCATGGCCATCCCATCTACCAGGGCTGGGGTGGGGTACTGACGACCAACCCCACTCTCCTGTCAGTCAGTGTTCCTAACCCGAAGTCCGCCCTCTAAGAGGTCCATTCAGCAGTTACTGACCTGGAAAAGTCCTCGCTAGACTTGTTTTCCCCCTGAGGATTTTGTGTCCAATTCCTGAGCCCTCAACCTTTGGTGAAGTCTTGATTAATGCCAATTGGAAACTTGGGGGCCTGTTGGAAGCAGAGAAGGATTATAAAAGGGGGACCTTAGTGACATATTTGACTCATTTGGGCCACTTGTACTGAGGTGCCTTGGAAGTGACAGGAAGTGCATGGAAGAATGGTGCTTTCTGGGCACATCCCCTGCCTGGGATGCTTCAGGCATAGGTGTGGCTCCGGCATCAAAAACCCTTACACCAACCCTGATAAATGTCATGGGGAGTCAGAGATGAGAACCTGCATCGTGGCTCTAGTTTGTGGTTTTGAAAGAGAATGCAAAGTCCCAAAATAATTTTCAGAGCTCAACTCCCAGGATGGTGGCAGCTCCCTCTTTTACACCCTTATCTGCTGACACCACCACAAAGTCTCACAGTTTTCACTTCCCTACCATGTGGTACTGGTGACACCAGGGGACAGCCTTTCAATTGAGTAGGCTGAAGCACTCTGGTCTCGATGATGCCATCTCTGCTTAGAGAGCTGCTGCTGGAGCGGGAGTCTGTGGGAGCTCGCACCACAGGAGACGCAGGTCCCCACATCCATCAACCTGAAGGTATAGATCTTTCCTTCCTAACAAGTAGCTCTCTGCCCTCCAGACAGAGACGGAGGCCTCCCTGGCATGCTGCCTGGGAGAAGAGGACAGCGATGCAGTGGGAGGCCACGGGCATGCTAAAGCAGTGACAGCTACAGCTCTGTACCCACCCCATGGTTTTGCAGTCGTAATTCTTAATGTGGCAGGGATTTAGAAAAGCTGATTCAGGGATGGAGTGAAGACCTCACAGAAGGTCTTCAAGTTCAGGACTGGAGTTCAGAGAACCTAGCAACAACTTTCTTGTAGAATCAGGACCACTTCCAGTCACCTTGAAAGCTAGATTAGATTTCAGGGAAAGCATGAGAGTCCCCCCCCCCCACCCCGCCACCATATTTCTCTCTGAGCTTCATATGCATGGCTGTTTCCTTGAGTTAAGTGTAGTTTGGTAGGTTGCTTCTACTATGCAGGAGGCCAAAAGTCCTGATCAATTGATGCTTCAAAAACTTTTGGTGATCATTTTATCTTAGAGATCTATCCCTCATGTTTAGCATCTCCTTCTAGGCCACCACCACACTGATGTTCATCTTCTAGTCTCAGTGGCTACAATAGTTAATAAGACATCAGCAAACCAATTCTAACTAATTTGAGAGAAAATGGGGAGGTTTGTTGTTTGTTTGTTTGTAAATGGAAAGTTCACAGTCTTCAGGAATGGCTAGATCCAGGACTCCAAATGTTGTATCAAAGTTCTCCTTTCTCTCCACCTCTTGGCACTCTGCCTCTTAGCATGTAGCATTTATTCTCAGGAAGACTTTTTGTATATGGAATAAAACATTGTTTCTAGCAGGTCCAAACCAGAGTCTCCAAGTTAGGATCCTAAAGGAATGCAGACTGATTTCTTTCAGTACTAATCTTTCCACTCTAGGATTGTATGCCCATCCTGGAATCGACCACTAAGGTTGAGGGATGGCACATTCAGCTAATTCTGGTATTATGCATGCCTCACCTACAGGTGAATCCTACCCCAAATGCATGGAATAGATTTCCTTGGGAAGGAGGAATTCTGTTACCAAATGGAAGGGAAGGACAGGGAAGCTGCACTCCACCACAACGGCTGAGCTTGTTTTTCTCTTGGCCTAGCGGGTAGTGTTGTGGGCTCTGTTTACACTTCCTCCTACCATTGTGAGGTTATTTAATTGCTTCGCCATGTAATTGGCTAAATTGGCTAATGTGCCTCATTCTGTGGCTCCACAGCTAGCCTGGGTGCGCTCTCTTTTCTTTCCCCATTCCTCTCCTGCCCCTCCCCCACCCCTGCATGAGTCACCACTACTGTCCTTCCAGGACTCCACTGCTTTGGAGGGATAATTCCTGACTTGAATCGGAAGAGGATGAGAGCAATTAGCTGAGGACCTGGGGCCAGCATCCACTGGGCCTCCTTGGAGGATTCTGTGTTCTGTGGGAGGTTAATCTGGTTAGAGATAATTTAGGAACGCCAATGGGATGATGGCTCTTGGGTCTGCAGAAAAGGGCACTTCCCATCCCTGCCAAGGTGGAGCATCCTGAGTTTCAAAGCTTGGGAAACTTGGCTTGGGGACTGTTTTTTTTCTTACTGGCCGATGACCCAGGCAGTGGAGGGGGAAGGAAAGCATAGAGACCATTGCTCTTGCTGGCACAGGTAGATCAGTCTACCTGAAGCACAGCCTAGTGACCATCAGAGGCTGCACATATTTATGTCTAAGGTTCCTGGAGGTGGTCTTAAGAGTAAGAAGCAAGAGGTTTGGCGGGTGAAGAAAGTGCTACAAACTACCATAGAAAACGGAAGTGGGTTGGATCCAGGTTGGAGGGCATCCTGATGGAGGCATGTAGCGGGGAAGGCTGGGTGAGGAAGAGTCTAGAAGGTGCTGGCTGCAGCCCAAACTACAGATGATCACCTGACTCAGCCCCATTGAAGTCTTCGTCTTTGTTCCATATTCCTCCAATCTTTGCTCTCCTTGATTCCATTGGTACCAAATATTGGATTAATTTCCAGTAGTAATTGCTACACACCATGGCGGGTGTAGATTGTCCCTGAGGCTAGAGAATAAGCAGTGGAATGACTTCCCATCTGGAGCACGGAGATATCCAGGGTTTAATTCTTGGGGATAGAATTGAAGAGACTTCGGGACTTAAATTTTTTAGCAGACACATATTTGTTGAAAGTTAGGTAAGGCAGGCTACATAGTCTGGAACCTATCCAACTCCTGCTGGACATGTGGGAGTTTAGTAAGCATTTACTAAGTCCCTTTTATGTGGCTGGACTACATATTGCAGGGACACAATGGTATCACCCCAGCTCAAGAAACTTACTGTCTAGTAAGGTCTTGAATGTAGAAGAAATGGAGCACAGTAGCAAATAGGGCTTGATGGTCAGATAGATCTGAGTTTGAGTGTTGGCCCTACTAAATACAGGCTGTGTGACTTTTGAAACAACCTGTAAAAACTTCCTTATGTTTTTTTTTCCTTTGTAAAATGGGACTACCACCTGCCCTGCAGTTTTTGTGAGGATTAAAGATAGCATAAGCAATTAAGCTTTCTGTCTCAAATGGGTACGAAAGAAGTGTCCATTACCCATAGAATTTAGGTGGAAATCAGTGTAGTAACGACACCTGAGCTGAAGTGGGTGCCCAAGAGCATAATGAAAAGTAATCTGAACCTATTTCTTAGTGAATCTTCATAGCCCAGAACCCTTTTATTCCCCCATTGCAAAGACAAATGTCTCTGTTTCCTTATCAGTGAGTAATTATAACATTAAAAGATCTATCTTCTAAAAGGCTGGGATTTGGGCAAATCTCAAATTATAAATTTTGATGTAGTCTCATGAAGTTAGACTGTATCTTTAGTCTCTAACCATGATGGCACTCTGTTCAGAGTTTTGGGCATTTTTGCCCAACTTGAGTACTTTACTGAGTTCTTACTATAGGCTGGGCACTTTTATAAAAGTTTGGTATTTGATTTTCCACAACAGGCACAGAAAGATCAACTCAGCTGACACTAATGGAGCTGGATTTAAACCCTGCCTGTGTGATGCCAGAATCTAGCCCTCCACCATGACAGTGGACTAACTGCCCATCCCACAGAGGTCTGCTCTCAGGTGCAAACTGGGTCTGTCATGTAAACTGGGACACCCTCCTGAACAGTGCACGCTTCCATAAGGAACTCTTGGGGGCAAGCAAGGCCCCAGGAAAGAAAATCCCAACAGTGAAATGCAGGGTGTGGAGTTGTTTCTTAAGTCCAAGATTTTCTCCTGAACACTTTTTAAGGTGCAAATGAAAGCATTAGCATGGGTTATTGAGGAGCCTACAGGATTCCTTGTAGGCAAAGTGATAGTGATTCCTGGATTCCTTGGGAAGGGTCAGGGGCTATCTTGAGAGAAGAAGGAATTTAGAGTTGAGAGGATCTTTGGAAACCTCTAGCCCTAGCTTCTTTCCAGTATATGATCTATTGACATTGGCTGGAAAGGCTGTGGCCTCTGGTCTCTGCCTGAACATTGCCTGACAGGGCTCTCTCCAGCTGCGACTCTGTGGTTGGACAGCTCCAGTTGTAGGAACATTCGTCTTCTCTTGAGTAAAAAAATCTGCCTCCTCTTAACACCCACCAGTATGTTCCAGTTTTCCTGATAGAACAAATCTATTTCTTGTTTTGGAGGGTGAAGTGGTGGGGTGAGGGTGTGTCATTGTTGGCATCTGGTGCAGGATTGGCAGAAACTCCCCGACTTCTCACCACTCATTCGGCCCACTGACAGGTCTGCGTCATTCTGACCTCTACACCTGTCTCCTGAGGGAAGAGATGCTTATACCCTGCATCCTGGCTGCACTCCAGGGTCCTCAGGGATCTCTGTCTACCAGTTGTCTCCTGTCTCATCTTGAGCATCTTCTCGATCAGCTCAATGCACTCAGCACTTACGTATATTTAAGTATTTTTATCTTCACAACAAAAATAAAACTCTCCACAGTATCCTCAGCCCACTCCTCTGGCTTTTCCTTCCTCTTCACAGCCAAACTTCTGAAAGAGTTGTACCCTTCCACTCTTCCAATTCCTCACCTCCTAGTCTTTCCTCAACTGCTCCAAACTGGATTCTCTCTTACTTACTCCCCGCAGTGAAAGTCTGGCTGAGTGAAGGTTGCCCAGGGTCTCTTTGTCATTAAATCCAAATGAACTCAGTGTTATGAGACACCATGGACTACTCTTTAGGGAAATAGTCTTCCATTTGGCTTTTCCTAATTCAGTCTCCTGTTTGAACTCCCTATCTGCCCACTACCCATTAATTACTTTGGAGACCCAGATTCTAATGTATCAAGGATGGTCTCACTGGGGTTCTTTCCTTGGGTCTCTTTGACTTGGACTACTTCCATGGAACCGCACTGGTATCTGACACTCCAAAGTCTCTCTATTGAATGCAGATGTGACTCTTGAGCACCAGATCTTTAGTCAATAGTCCAGTTAATATTTCCAGAAGGATTTCCTACAAATTCCCTGAATGCCATACATGCAAAATTAAACTCGACACATTTTTCCTTCAAACTGGCTTGTCATCTGTTTCCTAGCTCAGTACTTGGCAGTACCGTACTACCTATTGTTGAGCCAGAAACATTGGGGTTATCTCTGCCATTTGCTTTTTCATTTTTCTCCATATAAACTACATCTTTGTCAGTCAAATCTTGCTGATTGTGTTGCCTAAATACTTCTTGAAACCATCCTTTGCTCTCTGGTTCCTGTGTCACTATCCTTATATAATCTATTATATTTTGCTTGGGTTAATTTATCAGTCTCTGACAGGCTTCCTCTTTCTACCTCCTTTCCTTACACAGAAGGCAGCAAGATCCTTCTAAAGGTCAAATGCATTGCCATTACTTGTCTACTTAAAAACCTCCAGTGGTTTCTCATTCCTCTCAAGAGAAAGCACAACTGTGTTCAGGTTGTGTTCTGTGATTGAGAGGGTGGAAGGTTGGGTGGTGGGCAGGGGATCTCAATGAAGAGATGGAAGTCAGTCCTCTGAGTTGGGGACTGCTACAGAACATGCAGGCATCGAGGATGGGTGTGTCCAGAAAGGCCTAAGGTTATATAACCAGAAGAGTAATGATACAGGGTTGGATATGGGCAGAAGCCATGGACAGATCAGTGAGGAAAAGCTCCTTTGGTGTTTGAGCTGAAGTAGTCACTGAGGCAGCACCAGGCACAGCCCTGTGCCTTGGCCTTATATGGGTAAGCAGCCTCAGACTTTATTTCCCGGTTTGGGCTCTTTGGTGGCAGGACCAATAGAAAGATGGGGCTGACTGGTAGAGTACATTCTTATCCCCATGGAAGGGGCGACTTGTTGTTCTGCTCCGTGGTTTGGGGCTTGGGTAAGGGCGTGTGCAGGATGATTCCTTTTTGTCTTTATGGTTCATCTTGTCAGGATCTACTTGGTTTTGGACTCTAACGCTTTCATAGTTTTGAAGGTTGAACATTGGACTAGAACTTTGATGTGACCTTCTTTCTGTTCTCCTCAGTAGCAGATTCCCCCTTTCCTAAGTTCAGAATGAGTGTGAGCTCCCTCCTGCCTGTCAGTGGACCTTCCTCCTACACAGCTGTACAATGGTGTTGATGGAGCATTACCAGGGCTGCCTAGACCTCCTTCCCCAGAGCCCTCTCAGGGACTCGCTGTGTCTGAGGAACTTCAGGAAGGGAAACAGAGAAAAGTCACTGAGATTTACTCTCTGGTGTTGCTTTCCCGAGGAAGTCACTTTGGGCTCTGTTCAATGGCTAGGCCTTCCTTATTTTCCTTCCGATTTTCTCTTCTAGATACCAGATTCCTTCCTCTGGAAGTTTTCAAGGGAGATGGAAATGGGGCTGGGGAAAACCAAAATATAGTCCTGGTCAGCAAGAAAAATAAATGAACTTTCTGGGGAAATTGCTGACTGCACAGAACTCAGGGACAGATACTAGATATATTAAAGCTAGTCTGAGGGAAATAATACAAATCTTAGCATTTGGTCTCCCAGGCTCAGTCAGAAAATCTGCCTCTGCCTCCTGGGGAAATAATCTTTTTTTTTTTTTCTTGCTGGCATGATATTGGTGAAGATGGCATTATTCTTTCAGGTAGGCATGAGAAGCTGGGAGGTAGGAATGGTAAATTCATTTTCTCAAAGGCCAATTCCATAAGCCAGTGAACTCTGGTAGTTTGATTGATTGAAGACTTTTTCTGTTCAAGGGAAGTGAGAGATATTCGTTAGTTCCAGGTAGATATTTGGTAGTGGCAAAGGCTCAGGATGCAAAGTGGGCTGAGTCAACTTGGTCTAGAAGCTGTCCTCTGAGATGAAAACTTCAGGAATGTTGTGGGGACAGTTGTGGTTACTTCTCCAGCAGGCAGACGAAGCCAGCCTTGGAGTGAAGAAGAAATTCTTAGCAGAGTAACCAAAAATTTTTGTGAGACATCCACTTGGGCCCCATGGTGGGGACTGGAGAGAAGGCTTTCAAACCCATGCCACATTGTCTGGTGTGGAGGAGGGTACACATCTGTTCGTTGTTAAGATACTGGCATCGGATGTCACAGCTTTCGGCAGGACTTCCCTAACGCTGCTCTAAGAGCTGATAATCTGCAAGTGCAGGAGTCTGAAGAGCAACCCTAGGAAATGCTGGAGGGAAACCCAGGCTCACATGAAAACCTCCACAGTGCTCCAGAGTGCTGCTAGTGGGGATTTTCATAACTGGAGGAACATTTCCTACCAATATTCTCTTGAAAATTTTCAGCACAATGGTCTACATATTGAATTAATGCTGGGTTTTTGGGGACAGCTGCCTGGTTTTTAAAATTTTGGTCAGCCAAGAGATTAAGTTGAAAATTTGCAGAAGTAAGTTTATCATGATTCTCATCATATTCTGATAGCTTCACCCATCTCAATTCTTTCCAAATTTGTAATAGAAACTCCTGATAAGCTGGTAGGTAGCTTAGAGGTGGAAGTGTGGGCTATAGAGTAAGGCACAGTTAAGGGTTGAGAACTAGCTTTGCTCCTTCCTAACAGGGTGACGTGAGACATTTAACTTGAGTCTCTGTATATAAAATGGAGATAAAGCACTACTATAGAGTCTTGATGATGAATGTAGGACACTCAAGGTAGCACTTGGAACATGGTGGGCACATAATAATGTATGAAAAGGTGACTGGCATTTCAGTTTGGTTTCTCCTAAATGCAGCAGCCTTGGGAGGAAATTATAACCTGTGCCTTGAATGTACTGGTGGAGAGCATTGGTTTTGTATTTCAACATATCTGGGCTCAAATACCAGCTTTGCTACTTAGTAGCTTGGTGATCTTGGATAGGTCTCTGAATCCCTTTAAGTCTCAGATTTGCACATGTAGAATAAGATAAAATACTAAGGACCTCACTGAATTGCTGTGAGAAATGAGATCATTCACCTAGAGGGCTTTCCAGAATGCTTTGCCTCAAGAAAGCCTTCTTAAATTTAACATTTTAATATTGTTATTTGGTAATTATTACTTATATAGCTATGCTGTGGGTTCCATTAGCCTAACACAGAGGAGCAATCTATGATGGAGCTATAGCAGTTAATCAAATGTAGTAGCTACCAGGGTCCCCCACTCCAGACTGATGTTTAAAATCTCACCATCAACTTAACGGAAAGATTTTCTAGGCTTCAAATCAAGCAAAGTTTTCTTTTGTTAAGATCTCTTGCTAACCCGGCTGGTTTTATCTGGGTGGATCAGCTGGTTTTTATCAATTAGCCTAACTTCTAGTTGAATGGTGAGTCTCTGATTGCTACATTTAGCCCTGAACCTGTCTTGAAAGGGCAAGGAAAGCATAAATGAATTCAATTGGTGTTAGTGTTAGACAGTTCTAGTCTTCAATTACTGTTCCTAGAGCGCAGGGCCCAGGGAAGTAGGGAAGTGAAACTGAAGTTAACCGGAGAATTGGTAGGAAAGCCAGAGGAGTTAGAGCCCAGAATGACTGGTCTAGGAGATCCCTGTGGAAAGAAGCCACGCTCCTATTTGGTGCTTCACATTGAGTTCCCTAAGGGCTGGAAAGGTATTGGGCTTCTGTCATGGTGTCTTGATATGGTTTCTCCCAGTGCCAGGCTTGCCCTGGGTCACACTTAGGTGAAAAAGTGAAATTGGACTTGTACTCCAGGTCTCTAGGGGAGTACCTGGCTGAGCCCTCTTGGGGAGGGAAAATAGCTGATGCTCTTTCTGTCTTATTATAAATGAGTTACCTGCTTTCAAGGAATCCAGTACTTGTGAGGATATCTACTGTTATATAGTGGTATGTCCTAATTATGGATCCCAAATGAGGGTGTACTCCAAACTCTGGGAGGCCATTTTGATCCTGGAGTTATTTTCTGAAGAATTCAAATTTGGAAAGAGCTTGCTTAGGTCCTATAAAATCTCCATGCCTCTGCTCTCTGATAAAAACTTGGAAATTGCTAAAGGATGAACCCTAAGAATATACTAGGGTGACCCATCTTTCTCTCATAAATTATTGCATTAGACAAGCTCCCTTGAAGCAATGGTTCCCAGACTGTGATGCACAATGTACTAATCCTATGACCCGATTCATCAAATGTTTGGATGAACACATTTTGGAAATACTGATGCATCTATTCTCTCTTGGGGAAGACAGCTGTTGAATTTTGGTGGGGGGGAGGGTAATCAGGGATGAATTCTATGGCTACCACTATTTTGCCTTCTCTGGAAAGGTTGGATTTTTGGGCAGTGGGGAAAATTTTTTTCTGGGAGGCAGCTTACTGGGAAGGCAGCTTCCTAGGAGTCTTACTAATATCTACAAAGTAGGTCCCATGTTCCCATCCTGAACTTAGAAGCCATCACCTGGTGGTTTATCATGGTCCCCAAGCAGAGAAAAGTAGAGGTTTAAAATGGAGAAGGGTGAGCAGCACATGTACATGTATCTTGCCTTTGAGAAGCAAAACATTGAAAAAACCTATGAGTCTTTTATTACTGGGGGTGAGTCTAACTAAGTGGTTTAAAAACCCAAGCAAGTTTGAGCAGTTCTCCCATTGATCTCACATGTATATTTCATCAGCTCTGTACTCTTTAACAAGACTGGAATGCATTTGGTTACTTCCTTGGCAGAGCAATCATTACAAAACCTTTGTAACAGGCTCTCCAACAACCCCTTCTGCAAAATTGATTAGACCCACAGCCCTTGAATCAAGCAAAAGGAAAGTCTAGTTACAAAGCAGAGTTATAATTTTTTGAAGTAATGTACAGCGTACGTAAATGATAGGTTTGCAGATGGAGTTGATGCTGATAAGTTCTGGGGCTGGAAAAAATGTACCTTCTTGTGTATTTGGAGACAATCTGAACCAAACCTCCGCAGAGGCTCCGAGTCATGTAGAGACCCACTCATTTCTCCTAATAGACAAGGTACAAGTTGTTGCCAGAAATTTGGGCTTCTTTGAAGTAAGCATTTTGACTTCTTAATTTTAACATGAGATAGTTGTAACTGCCAAGATATGCTTTTGTAAAAATCTTAAGCTCCATGGGAATTCAAGACAGGGCAAAATGATTAATAACTGGCTCTGATTTTGCTCACCCTCAAGTGGATATTTCTGAGGGATTGTTGCAAAAAAGGTGGAAAATGCTAGAATCAAGATGACTGGGGCTGGGGATGTGGCTCGCCTGGCGTGCGTGTGGCTCGGGTTCGATCCTCAGCACCACATACAAACAAAGATGTTGTGTCCGCCGAGAACTAAAAAAATAAATATTAAATTCTCTCTCTCTCTCTCTCTCCTCTTCTCCTCTCTTCTCTCTCTTAAAAAAAAAAAAACAAAGAAAAAAAGATGACTTAGCATGAGGGTGAGAAGGTACAAGGTAGGTAGCCGTGGGATACATATCTTATAATGGGAAAAAGAACAATTTGGGTACAGAGGAAGAGGACCCAGTATTTTTGGGGACTTTTCTAAGGACCTGGCAGGAATTCGGGCACTTAGCATATATTAATCCCTTTAATCTTCAGAGTAATTTTGTGCCTGGTGCTATTATCACTGCAGGATGTCCATCAAATCTCAAAGTCCCAAGTGATTATATATAATGTCATTAAGGATGTCTTTAATGTGTATAATATTTTTTTCTTTATTTTCTAACTGTATGGGGTCCTGTATTTGCAGATGGTCAAGGTGAAGTTGAGCTTCTAAGAGAGTTGCTGGGGATTATAATGCAAGCCTCTCTGATTTCGAAGACCTGGTTCTCCCAAGTGCATCTGATAGGCATGACCAGGAGTTTGGCTTGCCTGGCAATCTGCACAGCATTGTATGAACAGGAGCAGATGAAATGAAGCCCAGCAGACCCAGAGGAGACAGGGAAGCAGCAGACGTAATAGACCTAGGAAGTGGTTTGGAAGGCAGCAGTGTGGAGCAGGCCTGCGCTCCAGCTGGTAATAATGAGGCTTGGTGCTTGCTTGGGTCTTGGGCTTCCTGGGAAGGGGAGGGCCAGAAACAGATCAGGGTCTGCAGCTGGAGCCTGGCTCAGCTGGACTCACTGTAACAGGTTAACAGGCTGTTTAGAAAGTGAGTCCTTTCTGGGATCATCAGGGCTGGCCTGTCAGAGGAGGGTCAGTCTTGGCCCTTGCACACAAAGCAGCCATAGTCCAGAGAGAGGAACAGCCAGAATGAGCAAGTGAATGGCAAGTTAGACTGAAGAGCGAAGGTGAGAGGAAGGGGGCTGCCTGCCAACGGAGAAAGAAAGAGGGAGTTGTCAGGCTTACCCCAGATCCCTCCCTAGCGCTCTGATCAGAATAGAAAAACAAAACTGCACTGATCCCCAGCAAGCTGGGAAACTCCCTTCAGATTGGGGCTGTTTACCAGAGGGGACCCCAGGCAAGGGCCCACCTGTTGTTTTCTGCATGCAGTATCTTATTTTTCACAACTCTTCTGAGTTTTGTAGTTTTCAAAAACCCCACTACTGTTTTTGTTTGGAAAAAAAAGTGATTTAAAGAGAATCTGAGGGGCTGGGGATGTGGCTCAAGCGGTAGCGCGCTCGCGGCCCAGGTTCGAGCCTCAGCACCACATACCAACAAAGATGTTGTGTCCGCTGAGAACTAAAAAATAAATATTAAAAATTCTCTCTCTCTCTCTCTCTCTCTCTCTCTCTCTCTCTCTCCTCTCTCCTCTCTCACTCTCTCTTTAAAAAAAAAAAAAAAAAAAAAAAGAGAATCTGAAGGCTGCTGTCTCCTGGAGGCCCAGCCAGAATCCCAAATGAGCTGCTCCCTTCCTGAGGCTCAGAGGCAAGCCCAAGGCAAGCGCCAAACCAGAAGTGCTTGGGAGCCTGGGCCCAGGAACTTCTGGGCCGTACAACAAACCATGCCTTTGCCAAAGAACAGACAAAGGCAGAAGGCCCACTGGGTCTTTTCCTACCTTGAAGTGAAGGAGGGTTTTGTACTTGGAGACAGTGGCTTAGGATTTGTCAAGGACAGTGATCCTTAGAGGGCTGGGTCCTCTGCTTTCAACTGGTGTGGGGAGAGGGGAATATTGATCAATCCCCAGACAGCTCTTTTATTTTTTATTGCATTTATCACAATTTATAAGCTGATAGTTTTTTTTTTCCTCATAACGTGTTTATAATTGTCTTCTTTCCTGGACACTAAACCCCACAAGCATGGGTTCTGCATCTGCTCTGCTGTGCTCTGGTTCTAGCCCTGGACTCTGGCACAAAGTGCATGACACCTGTTTGGGGCAGGAGAATGACTGAGCATGGCCATGGCCTCAGCTGGGTTGGGTTTTCGATGGTCCACAGTCTGTTACCATCCACAGAAGGATAACAAAGGCAAGGTGGCATTCAGCTGTGTCCCCTGAGTGGGAGAACAAGGCAGCAAGCGTGGGTGAGGAGTAGAATAGAGGAAGGTTGCTGAGCATGGGGATGGTCAGGGAGGGCTCTACAGAGAAGATGGGCTTAAAGTCAGGCAAGGAGCAGGCACGGCAGACAGCTGGTGGACTGGGAAAAGCCAAGCTGAAGGCCGGGAGAAAGAAGCATATGGAGGGTGTGAGCTGACTGCCAGACCCTTGAGGGACTTAGCACTGGTCATGGAGATGCTGGGAAGTTATTGGGGATGGCACAGCAAAACCACTCTAAATGCACATACTAAGAATAGCAGTTTAATATTTATTGTGCTCTTACATTTACATAAAACAGGAATATGTAAAACATTAATATAAAGTATTTACATATCAGGTTCTAGGGCAAACACTTTATATTCATTCTTCAAACTCAAACCTCAGGCTCATAGAAATTGTTATCCCCATTTTCCTAAAAAAGGGAACCCAGGCCTTGAAGAGTTAGGACAGGCGTGTAGAATGGGCCTGACCAGGTGCCCAGGTGTTACTGTTGCACCGTCTGTCTCTGGACCTCCTCACTCAGGACTGGGCTGAATCTCAGTGTAGGTGAGGGTCATCCAACAACACCCCTCCTGGGGGCCTTCACAGGTGATGGTATCCATGCATCCTAACTGCTTCAATTTTTGACTTTGATTCATTGCTATACCCCCAGGTGATCCCTGTTGACCCCAGAACCCCAAGTTGATGAGGCAGGTAGGTTTTAGAGTCTGGAGGGCCTGGCTGCAGAACCCTGCTCCACCGTAGTGGCGGGGCCTTAGGGACAGTTGCTTAGTCCCTACAGCTCTGCTGCGGGGTGCAGGTCATTCTGGTTCTCCAAGCAGGGGACTGAGCTCAGAGAGAGCAAATATGTGTGAGGCCCAGCCGAAGGCTTGGCATATGGTCTAGAGATGCTTTTAAAAAGGGGCAGCTATTTCAGTTACAAGGTGGTAGGTAGCATGTGCTCTCATGCAAATGCCCAAACTTTAGGTGAACTGTCAAGAAGAGTAAAAATATGAAAGTGTGCTGTCCTGCTGCCTCTTCAACCTCCCAAGAGCTGAAGGGTTGTCTGAAGGCCAGGTTGGGGGAGGGGGTCTTTCAATGCTTGCAAAAGGCCCTGGGCAGGCGTGAGGTGTGTGTGGCAGGAGCAAAGGATGGATATTCAGGGGAAATGTTGCTGTGGTTACCGCCTAGAAAATAAAGACTCCACATGCCAAACAGAAGCTGCTTAAAATTCAGTTGGAATTTATAAGCTGATGAAACAGGTGTTCTTGGAATTTAATTAAGCACCAAAACATTGTTCAAGTCTGGTGAGGAGTTGCCAACAAATTCGTTTCCACTGCTCCAGGGTATCAGAGCCCAATGTTCTGGGCATGAACTCTGGTTATGAGTGAAAAGCACATTGCTTACACTCACAAGATTGCTGTGTCCCGAGTGTGACTTTAGTAGAGAAACTGGGCAATGCCAGGCTAGAGAGAGGAAAGCGAGACACTGGCTTCGAGAGGGAAATGTAAGGGTGTGTGGAAGACTCAGTCATCAAGATCGTGTCTCAATGCACTATTTAAAAAAAAATTAATGAAAAAATTTATGATGAACAAAATATCAAAACTTTAAATAGATAGGATCTGAAATAAAGACAGCATCTAAAATGAAGACAGGATATGAATAGCACCAAGCCACCTCTAAACTCAGCTGTCAGGTTCCTATCCCTAGGCAGAAGGAGATTGTGACTCTCCAACCCTGTAGAGTTCAGACAGTTGTGATGGATTCTAGATTGTTCCCTGGTCTCCTGCCAAGGGAATCATTTCTTTCTTCCTCCCTCTGGCAACAAACATTTATGGGACAGCCACTGTGTGATGCTTACTCTGAGCCCCTGGTCCACTGCATTGAGGACTCTGAGATAAATAGGACATGGTCTCTGCTTAGTTGAACAGGACAGGAAGATCAATGATTATTGAGCTGCAGAGAAGCAGCATATGTGTTGAGGGATTCTCCTCTTGTCTTTTCAGGTCTTATTTCCACAGCAGGGTCCCCAGTACTTTGTAGCTGGGGACAAATCAGGATACACAGTGTGAGGATTAATTCTGCATGTCAACTTGACTGGGCTAAAGGATGCCCAGATAGCTAGTAAAACATATTTTCTGGATGTGGTCTGTAAGGTTGTTTTCAGAAGAGATTATCATTTAAATTAGTCTAAGTGAATATCTGTTCTTACCAACATAGATGGGCATCAGCCAATCCATTGAGGGCTGGAATACAATAGAAGGGGAGGATGAAGAAATTTATTCTCTCTTCCCACCCCCCCCCACAACCCTTTCTCACTGCCCTCTCCCATTCTTTGAGCTGGGCCATCCATCTTCTTCTTCTCTCAGACATTGGAGATTCTGGTTCTGGCATCATTGGACTTAGAGACTTGCTTACACTATTAATTCCTCTGTTTTTCAGGCCTTTGGAATTGGACTGAATTACACCACAGGCTTTCTCCTTTCTCCAGTGTATAGACAGCAGATCCTGGGACTTCTTGACCTCCACAACCCTGTAAGCCAATTTGTGTGTGTGTGTGTGTGTGTGTGTGTGTGTGTGTGTGTGTGTGTATCTATCTTCATGTATCCTATTGGTTCTGTTTCTCTGGAGAACCCTGAGTAATACACTCATGCACTATATAACTAGGTCAGCAGGTGGAGTCTGAAAGCCCAATTTTGAATTCCAGACCTATCATTTACTGCTTTACTCTAGCAAGATGATACACATTTTGAGTCTGAGTTTTCTTATCTTTGAATGAAGGTAGAAATAGTCCCTATCTTACAGGGTCACTAGGCAGATGTCCATGAGGTGATACAGAGAGAAAGAGTTGGGTGCGGTGTTTGGCACATGGTGAGTACTCACAAGTGTCAGACAGAATCATCTGAAAGGTGTGAAGGTAGCAAAGGAGATGCAGCCCCTGTGAATGAGAACAAAGGGGTGAAACATTTGAAAGGCATCTTCTCTGAGGCTCTTATAGCCGGAGGTACTTTGGAGCAATTCCCTAGAGACTGTTATGGATAAGGCTAAGTTTGATTCTTCCAGAGTCTCCCTGGATTAACTTATTGCATATCCTGATTTAATTGTCTGCCCTTGTCATGCTGTCTCCCAGTCATAGACACATTAGCAACAGGTATAACTTATTATTTTATTGTTAGACACCAACCATGGGTAATGCACTCAGTTTTTATCAGCTTTATGGACTCAACATAAACTGTAGTGGCAGTCGCTGGGGACTCCATGAGCTATTTTCAGCTGACAACCATACCATGTATGTAATTGGCACGGTCTGGGCACTGTCGAGTCCTGATTGGCTGGAAGTGATGATCTGCAGGCTGCAATAATGGTTCTTGCAATTAAATAACGTTTCTACTACTTCATACATATAGATTCTTATTTTTAATAATGTTTTATTGACACATTGTATGCATCTAGAAAAATGAACAAGTCTTGAATATCTGGTTCAATGTGTTTTACTAATTGAGTGCATTCAGATCCAATAACGGGATATCACCATTTCAGAAGCCCCTCTTTCCCTTGCCAGATCCCCTTCCTGTCAATACTGCTTCCCTCCCTTCTTGGATTCTAGAAACACAAACTAAAATTTTCTGCTTTCATGTTTTATGTAAAAAAAATAGTAAAATAAGCATTCTTTCTTTTTTTTTTTTTTTGGTCTGGCTTCTTTTGTTCAATATATGCTTGAGAAGTTCACCCATATTGTTGCTCTTAGTTTACTCTCAGTGCTGTATAATACTCCATAGTGCTACTATCTCACTATATATCCATTCTACCATTGATTGATGTTTGGGAAGTTTCTGTTTTGGGGCTATTAAAAATAATGAGGCTGACAGGCATAAGGGAATAGTTAGCATGATGGGATAGAACAGAGAACCCAGAAACAAAACTTCATGTGTGGTCAAATGATTTTTGACAAGGGTGCCAAGACCATTCAATGAGTAAAGGCCAGTCTTTTCAAAGTTTGGGTTGGGGTTGTGGCTCAGTGGTAGAGCGCTTGTCTAGCATGTCTGAGGCACTGGGTTTGATTCTCAGCACCACATATAAATAAATGAATAAAATAAAGGCCCATCAATATCTACAAAAAATTAAAAAGAAAGAATGTGATGGGAAAACTAGATAGCCACATGAAAAAGAATGAAGCCAGGCCTTTACTTCACACTATATTAAAAAATTAACTTATAAGGGACAAAAGACACAAGTATAAGGGCTAAAAACCATAAAACTCTTAAATGAAAACAATAGGAAAAACTTCATGACATTGGATTTGTCAATTATTTCTTGGTCACAACACCAAAATCGTAGGCGACAAAGGATAAAATTGTTAAAATGGACAATATTAAAGTCTAAACTTTTGAGCATCAAAAGACATTAACAGAGCAAAAAAGCAATACCTGGAATGGGAAAATATTTGTGAATAACATAAGGGGTTAACACCTAGAATATGTAAAGAATTAACAAAACTCAATACAAAAAATTGAATAATCCAACTGAAAAATAGTCAAGAATTTGAATAGACATTTCTCCAAAGAAGGTATACAAATAACCAATGAGCACATGAAAGATATTCAGCCATCACTAATCATTAAGGAAATTCAAATCAAAATCAAAATGACATAGCACTTTACAGGTTAGGATGGCTATTATATTTTTTAAAAAACCCTCAGATAATAACAATCATTGGCCAGGATGTTGATAAATTGGAACATGTATGCTTTTCGGGGAAGAATGTAAAACATTGAAGGCTCTATGGAAAACAGTACTGAGATTCCTCAAAAATTAGAAAAAAAGAATTTTCACATAATCTAGCAAATCCACTGCAGGACATATACCCCAAAGAATTGAAACCAGGGGCCTGAAAAATCTGTACATCCATGTTCACAGCAGCATTATACACAATAGCAAAAATGTGTCCATCGGCGGATGAGTGTGGCATGTGCACGTAACAGAACACAATCCAGCCTTAAACAAAGAGAAATCTGAGACATGCTATAACATGGATGGACCTTGAACATAATATGCTTAGTGAAATGTCAGTAACAAATGAACAAATACTATATGATTCCACTTACACGACATACCTACAAGTGTAGCTAGACAGAGACAGAAAGCAGAATCGCAATTGACAGAGGCTGAAGGTGGAAGGATGGGGAGTTACTGTTTAATGGGTATAGTGTTTCAATTTATGAAGATTTGGAAAAATTCTAAAGATTAGGAGTGGTGATGGTTGTATAATAATGAGGATGTGCTTAATGCCATTGAATTATACACATGAAATTATGTCAATTGCTGGAAAATTGCTGATAAGTGGTTTAGATGGTGAATTTCATTATATATATCTACAATGATTTTAAAAAATAAAAAATAATGGTGCTGTTAGAACATCTTAAAAACATTTCTTTGGATGAATATATATACACATTTTTTCTCCTTGAATTATTGGGCTATAGAAGGGCACATGTTAAGCTTTGGTTGATGCTATCATCAGTTTTCCAAAGTGTTTGTGTTAATTGTGATAATGCCTCTTGCTCCACATACTAACCAACTTTTGATGTTATCTGTATTTTTCTCTTAGACATTTTGGTGGTATACTGTGTTATCTGATAAATTTTTGCACTTCTTGGGTAACTAATGAAATAGAGCTCTATTATTCTCTTTTGTGAACAATCTTTTCAAGCCTTTGCCTACTTTTTTTTCTATTGGGTTGTCTGCCTTTTTCTTATAAGTGAAGAGTTGCTTTTATTTGTCTTAGGTAAGCATCTTAGTGTATCTAATGTGATAGCTTCTGAAAATAAAATTCTCACAACCACTTAAATATGTACATTTTAATTGTGTATTATATGGAAGTGGAAATTATGGCATGAACCTAGATTTTCCAGAATCTCTGTTAAGATTTTTTTGTGGTTTATTTTAGGGGGTCCCATTCTCAGCAGATGCCCAAGATATTTTCTTGATGGCTAGTTCCTGTTATTGTGACAAACCTAGATTCTGCAAGAATCAGCAGAAGGCCAATCCCTTTAGGGATAAGCAATAGATACAGAGATGGGAAGACTGTGATCTGGACACCCAGCTAATGCTGTTAGGTCTGCTTTTATGGTACATAGCATGTTTTTATCCTTGGTGGATTTCACTGAGTCTGTGAAACATTTAACATTGCATGTTGGGAGTCTGGCATTTTGAGGGGGAGATTTAAAAGTTTTAATTTTATTCTCAAAGGATGGAGGGTTTACGTGATCTCTAAGAGGGTAGGAATCTTTGGTTCAACATTAATCTAATATTCTTGGCTCATCCTCAGTCTATTTCTGTTTCCTATTTCCTCCTCTTCTTTTTGAGTCAAGGTCAGTCATTTTAATAATAATCGAGTTGTTCTAAGAAGAGTGGATGTTTAATCATCATATCCAGAAGGATTGGATCCCTGACTTCCTCTCACTGTAGATAAGCAGAGTCTATGATAGGCTTATAATCCTTAAGAGCATCCAAGTTCTAATCCCTAGAACTTGTGAATGCTACTTGAAATGGCGAAAGGAACTGTGTAAGAATCCTCAGATGGAGAACTATCCTGGATTATCCAGGTTGTCCTAAAATGTAATCATAAGTGTCCTTATAAGAGACAGGCAAAGGGAGATTTGACTATAGAAGCATGCAGCAAGACGATGGAAGCAACATGCTGCACTGTCGACTTTGAGTGTGGAGGAAGGAGCCGGGACCTGGGGAATGTAGGATATATATACATATACATATATATTCAATAGAGTTTTATTCAGTTGTTAAGAAGAATGAAATTATGTCGATTGCTGAAAAATGGATGAAATTTGGAACATTATGTTAGCAAAATAAACCAAACTCATGAAGTCAAGGGTCATATATTTTCTTTCATATGTGGAAGCTAGAGAGGAAAAAAAGAAAAGAAGGGGGATGGGCGGGGATCTAAAATCAAAAGATCATAAGAGGAAAGGGATAAGACGGTGGGAGGTAGGCAGGAAGGGAGGGAGGAAATACTAGGGAATGATATTAGCCAAATTATATTGTCACATCATGTGCATGTATGAATATGTAATATTATGAATCATACCATTAGGTGCAGTTATAATGCACTACCACTACCACCACATTCACCACCACCACCACCACCAACAACAACAACAACAAAATGGGAGAAAAACTCCACATCAGTCCTCTTAAATTTTCAGAGGTCAGAAATCTGGAACCAGTTTCACTGGGCTAATGTCAAGTTACAGACAGGGCTGCTTCCTTTTGGAGACTCCAGGGGAGAATCCATTTCCTTTCTTCTATTTCTGAAAGCAGCCTACATTGGATTGCTCCATTTACCATTTTGAAGTGACATTTTTTTTTTTTGTCTCTTTTGATTAATGTTGACTTGAAACATACTTTTTTGGATATGAGAGTAGCTACTCCTGCTTGTTTTGGGTGCCATTTGCATGGTATATCAATTTCCATCTTTTTTTCTTTCAGTCTGTGGCTGTCTTTTCCTATAAGGTGAGTCTCTTGCAAACAATATATAGTTGGCTCTTGTTTCTTAATCTAGTCTGCCAGTCTATGTCTTTTAATTGGAGAATTGAGATCATTTGCATTCAATGTTATTATGAAGAGATATTTGTTAATTTCTGTAATTTTGGTTTATTTCTAATGTTTAATTTGAACCTGTTTAATTTCTATTTAATTTCTCATTTGTTTAGTCACACTTCAAGTGATAGTTGTCCATGTGTCAGATCTGGGGTTTTTGAGTTCTGTGTGTAGTATTTCTTTAAGTATGCCATAAAATAGTGAAGAATTGTTTGTTTCTGCTTATCTTGGAAGATTATTGTTTCTCTTCTAATTCTGAAGTATATCTTTGTTCAATATGACAATTTTGGTTGACAATTATTTTCTTTTGGGTCTTGGAAGACATCTTTTCTGGCTCTCCTAGATTTTAGAGTTTGTGCTGAGAAATAAAAAATAATTCTGATTGGTTTGTCTCTAAATGTGACCTGATGTTTTTCTCTTGAGACTTTTAAAATTCTATTCTTATTTTAATTATAAAGTGTTATGAAGAGGTTCTTTTTTCTTTGATCTTGTCTATTTGGGTTTCTGAATTCATCCCATATCTCATAATCCTCTTTGATTTCAATGATTTTAAAATTTGTTCTTTTAATGTTGTTCTAGAGTTCTTGTATATTCTGCTTGTGATTACTATTTTCTGTTCTTTAATATTGTGTAAATGTTCAGGGCCCAGACACTTTGTCTTCCAGCTTTGAGATTCTGTCATCAGCATGGTCTACTCTATTAGAGATTTTCAACTGAACATTTTATTTGATTTATTATATCTTTCAAAATTTCTGTTTGTTTCTTTTTAAATATCTTCTTATTGAATTTCTCATTTATATCCTATACTGACTTTTTAAATTCATCCAATTGCTTTTCTGTGTTTTCTTGGAATTCATTGATCCTTATAATAATTTTTTTGAATTCTTCATTTGATCTTTCATCTGTTTCAATATCTTTGGAAACAGTGGTTGGAGGCATGATTATATAAATCAAGTAGTTCTAAAAGATGGTGGTAAAAGTACAATTCATTAAGAGAAAAAATGTGATAAGTAGGAACAAGAAAGTATATATTTTCAAAATGTGAGTGGAGAAAAAGCAGAACAGATGTAGTAAGTGATGGCTATAAAGAAGGAGGAGAAAAAATTAAAGAAATAAAGTAAAGGGAGAGATAACCAGAGAATTTGGCTATTAGAGGCATAAGAAAGGAGAGAAAGAGAATATAAACAAATAAAACAAAAATAAAAGCTGTAACCCAAAACCATCAGTGGGAAGTGCCTTGGTAAAGACAGAGGGCGAGGGGAAAGATAATCATGGAGAAACAAACTAAATTTTTTTTTAAAAAGATAAATAATCAAACATGGCTGGAAGTACAAACCATATATCAATAGTAACTCTGAATGTTAATGGCTTAAACTCTCCAATAAAGCGACATAGGCTGGTATCATGGATTAAAAAAACAAATCCAACAATATGCTGCCTCTAGGAGACACATCTGATTGGAAAAGACATACACAGGCTGAAGGTGAAAGGTTGGAAAAAATATACTACACACATGGTCCTTGTAAGCAAGCAGGGGTGGCCATCCACATATCGAATAAAATCGACTTCAAGACTAAGTTAATCAAAAGGGATAAGGAAGGACATTATATACTGTTAAAAGGAACCATTCACCAACAAGACATAACAATTATCAATATTTATGCACCAAATAATGGTGCTGCGACGTTCATAAAACAAATTCTCCTCAAGTTCAAGAATCAAATAGACCACAACACAATAATTATGGGTGACTTCAACACACCTCTCTCACCATTGGACAGATCCTCCAAACAAAATTTGAATAAAGAAACTATAGATCTCAATATCAAAATCGATAACCTAGACTTAACTGACATATATAGAATATATCAACCATCATCAAGTGGATATACTTTTTTCTCAGCAGCACATGGATCCTTCTAAAAAATAGACCATATATTATGCCATAGGGCAACCCTCAGTAAATATAAAGGGGTGGAGATAATATCATGCATTTTATCTGATCATAATGGAATGAAACTGGAAATCAATGATAAAAGAAGGAAGGAAAAATCCTACATGACATGGAAAATGAACAATATGTTACTGAATGATCAATGGGTTACAGAAGACATAAAGGAGGAAATCAAAAACTTCTGAGAGATAAATGAAAATACAGACACAACATATTGGAATCTATGACACAATGAAAGCAGTTTTAAGAGGAAAATTCATCGCCTGGTGGTCATTCCTCAAAAAAAGAAAAAACCAACAAATAAATGAGCTCACACTTCATCTCAAAGCCCTAGAAAAGGAAGAGCAAAACAACAGCAAATGTAGCAGAAGGCAAGAAATAATTAAAATCAGAGTGGAAATCAATGAAATCGAAACAAAAGAAACTATTGAAAAAATTAACAAAACTAAAAGTTGGTTCTTTGAAAAAATAAATAAGATCGACAGACCTTTAGCCATGCTAACGAAGAGAAGAGAGAGAACTCAAATTACTAACATACAGGATGAAAAAGGCAACATCACAACAGATGCTACAGAAATACAGAAGACAATTAGAAATTATTTTGAAAATCTATATTCCAATAAAATAGAAGATAGTGAAGACATCGATAAATTTCTTAAGTCATATGACTTGCCCAGACTGAGTCAGGAGGATACACACAATTTGAACAGACCAATATCAATGGATGAAATAGAAGAAGCAATCAAAAGACTACCAACCAAGAAAAGCCCAGGACTGGATGGGTATACAAAACCGGAGTTTTACAAAACCTTTAAAGAAGAATTAATTCCAATACTTTTCAAGTTATTTCAGGAAATAGACAAAGAGGGAGCTCTTCCAAATTCATTCTATGAGGCCAACATCACCCTGATTCCAAAACCAGACAAAGACACCCCAAAGAAAGAAAACTACAGACCGATATCTCTAATGAACCTAGATGCAAAAATCCTCAATAAAATTCTGGCAAATTGTATACAAAAACACATCAAAAAAATTGTGCACCATGATCAAGTAGGATTCATCCCTGGGATGCAAGGATGGTTCAATATATGGAAATCAATAAATGTTATTCACCACATCAATAGACTTAAAGATAAGAGCCATATGATCATCTCGATAGACGCAGAAAAAGCATTCGACAAAGTACAGCATCGCTTTATGTTCAAAACATTAGAAAAACTAGGGATAACAGGAACTTACCTCGACATTGTAAAAGCTATCTATGCTAAGCCTCAGGCTAGCATCATTCTGAATGGAGAAAAATTGAAGGCATTTCCTCTAAAATCTGGAACAAGACAGGGATGCCCTCTCTCACCACTTCTGTTCAACATAGTTCTCGAAACACTGGCCAGAGCAATTAGACAGACAAAAGAAATTAAAGGCATAAAAAAAGGAAAAGAAGAACTTAAATTATCACTATTTGCAGATGACATGATTCTATACCTAGAAGACCCAAAAGGGTCTACAAAAAAACTAATAGAACTAATAAATGAATTCAGCAAAGTGGCAGGATATAAAATCAACATGCATAAATCAAAGGCATTTCTGTATATCAGCGACAAAACTTCTGAAACGGAAATGAGGAAAAACACTCCATTCACAATATCCTCAAAAAAAAAAATACTTGGGAATCAACCTAACAAAAGAGGTGAAAGATTTATACAATGAAAACTACAGAACCCTAAAAAGAGAAGTAGAAGAAAATCTTAGAAGATGGAAAAATATACCCTGTTCATGGATAGGCAGAACTAACATCATCAAAATGGCGATATTACCAAAAGTTCTCTATAGGTTTAATGCAATGCCAATCAAAATCCCAACGGCATTTCTTGTAGAAATAGATAAAGCAATCATGAAATTCATATGGAAAAATAAAAGACCCAGAATAGCAAAAGCAATTCTAAGCAGGAAATGTGAATCAGGCGGTATAGCGATACCAGATTTCAAACTATATTACAGAGCAATAGTAACAAAAACAGCATGGTACTGGTACCAAAACAGGCGGGTGGACCAATGGTACAGAACAGAGGACACAGAGACTAATCCACAAAGTTACAACTATCTTATATTTGATAAAGGGGCTAAAAGCATGCAATGGAGGAAGGATAGCATCTTCAACAAATGGTGTTGGGAAAACTGGAAATCCATATGCAACAAAATGAAACTGAATCCCCTTCTCTCGTCATGCACAAAAGTTAATTCAAAATGGATCAAGGAGCTTGATATCAAATCAGAGACTCTGCGTCTGATAGAAGAAAAAGTTGGCTCCGATCTACAGATTGTGGGGTCGGGCTCCAAATTCCTTAATAGGACACCCATAGCACAAGAGTTAATAACAAGAATCAACAAATGGGACTTACTTAAACTAAAAAGTTTTTTCTCAGCAAGAGAAACAATAAGAGAGGTAAATAGGGAGCCTACATCATGAGAACAAATTTTTACCCCTCACACTTCAGATAGAGCCCTAATATCCAGAGTATACAAAGAACTCAAAATATTAGACAATAAGATAACAAATAACCCAATCAACAAATGGGCCAAGGACCTGAACAGACACTTCTCAGAGGAGGATATACAATCAATCAACAAGTACATGAAAAAATGCTCACCATCTCTAGCAGTCAGAGAAATGCAAATCAAAACCACCCTAAGATACCATCTCACTCCAGTAAGATTGGCAGCCATTCTGAAGTCAAAAAACAACAAGTGCTGGCGAGGGTGTGGGGAAAAGGGTACTCTTGTACATTGCTGGTGGGACTGCAAATTGGTGCGGCCAATTTGGAAAGCAGTATGGAGATTCCTGGGAAAGCTGGGAATGGAACCACCATTTGACCCAGCTATTGCCCTTCTCGGACTATTCCCTGAAGACCTTAAAAGAGCATGCTACAGGGATACTGCCACATCCATGTTCATAGCAGCACAATTCACAATTGTGAACCAACCCAGATGCCCTTCAATAGATGAATGGATAAAAAAATGTGGCATTTATACACCATGGAGTATTATGCAACACTAAAAAATGATAAAATCGTGGAATTTGCAGGGAAATGGATGGCACTAGAGCAGATTATGCTAAGTGAAGCTAGCCAATCCCTAAAAAATAAATGCCAAATGTCTTCTTTGATATAATGAGAGCAACTAAGAATAGAGCAGGGAGGAAGAGCAGGAAGAAAAGATTAACATTAAACAGAGACATGAGATGGGAGGGAAAGGGAGAGAAAAGGGAAATTGCATGGAAATGAAGGGAGACCCTCATTGTTATACAAAATTACATATAAGAGGTTGTGAGGGGAATGGGAAAATAAACAAGGAGAGAAATGAATTTCAGTAGATGGGGTAGAGAGAGAAGATGGGAGGGGAGGGGAGGGGGGATAGTAGAGGATAGGAAAGGTAGCAGAATACAACAGTTACTAATATGGCATTATGTAAAAATGTGGATGTGTAACCGATGTGATTCTGCAATCTGTATTTGGGGTAAAAATGGGAGTTCATAACCCACTTGAATCTAATGTATGAAATATGATATGTCAAGAGCTTTGTAATGTTTTGAACAACCAATTTAAAAAAACCAAAAAAAGAAAAGAAAAATAACAGTCAAAAATGCTAAAAATGAGAAAAAAAGAAATAAATATGTAGATGTATATCTGGCAATGAAAAATCATCACAGCAAGAACACACACACACACACACACACACACACACACACGAGGAAAGATTCTTAATGATGAAAGAATTTTTTCTACTGAGTTGGTTGAAACTACTAAGATAAATAATCACTGTGTATACCTGTCTGTCCTTCTTTCTATTTCTTCTTGAGCTAAGTACCCCTTAGAGATGGCTAGAGATTGTTACATCATTCCCCTTTTTGCATTGCTCACTGAGCTGCCAGCTGAGTGGCCTAAAACTGAAGTGGGTTGAAATAGTTTTTAACTTCCCTTCTCACCAGTATAAGGTAGGATGAAATGGGAAGTACTGCTGATTGTGGTTTTGTTTGGACCGACCAAGTGGATGCACTCCCAGGGTGAGGGGCTGCTGCAGAGTTCCATGTGTGGAGTTCTGGTGGCTGGAATGTGTATGTGCTCTGGAGTGAGAAGATCACTAGACCCTGAGTGTTGGGAAGATGCTGATCTTAACTGGGAGTCTAGATCTCATCTTCCTGAGAATTCTACTTCTGGGAAAGGGGATCTAGCCCTCCACAGGTCTCTCACCCTCGGCTGCCCTTGAATATGGCCTTCTTAGGCTTAGTCCCTAAGTCTATTTATGCATGCCTGTTCAGTTTCCTGACACTCTTCAGCTGGTCACCTCAGCTTCCAGATTCAAAGGGACAGCAAATTGCACTTCCCTCTGAATCTCTGACTTGAATCTTCCCTGTGTCTATTTTACTGACGTTCTGCTAAGTACACCCTAGGCCACATAGTGTGTGTTAGTTGGGATCGTATGGCAATATTTGCTATGCTTTCCTGGTCTCTACTGCAGCATGGCCTGCTCTCCCATCAGCTCTCCACTTGCCAGTTGAGAAACAGACCACTTTTCAAACAACAATTCAATGAGCAGCCTCTGGATCAGCTAAGTTCAGCTGCTGTTCTGCTGTGCAGGGTTTTCTGTGCCAAAATTGTCTGTTGTGTTTTTCTCTCTGTGTGATCCCTAACTTCTCTGGTGAACCAGCACTATTGGCACAACTGGCTTCAATGTACTCTTTCTTGTTCTTTGTTCAAAATACCCAGATTTCTGAGTCTCTAAGAGACTGTACAATATTGAATTTCAGTGAATTCCCTCATTCACCCACCTTGCTGAGAAACAGTATTCCTGCTGTTTCCATCCCAATCCATGGGGCAACTGGAAATGCAACCTCTAATTTGTCATCTTGAATCTCCTGATTTTTTATCATTGTAAACCACTAAGGTTATGGCAATTCATTGTGACAGAAAGAAGAAACTAATATAGTGGCTTACAGGGATCCAGGGAAGCTAGGTGTTTGGGTCAGCTTTTTCATTACTGCAACCAAAAGAGGAAAAAATGTTTATTTTGAGGCTCACAGTTTCAGAGGTCTTAGTCTTTAGACAACTGGCTCTGTTTCTTGGTGCTCAAGGTGAGGTGGAACATCATGGCATAAGAGTGTGGTAGAGAAGAGCAGCTCAAGACACCACAGCAGGGAGCAGAGAGAGAGAGAGAGAGAGAGAGAGAGAGAGAGAGAGAGACTTCAGTCACCAGATTCAAAACATACCCCAAAGGCATGACGCTCAATGCTCACCTCCTCCAGCCACATCATACCTGCCTTCAGTTACCACTCAGTTAAGCCCTGTCAGGGAATTAATTCATTGATTGGGTTAAGACTCTTATAACCCCAAATTCACCTCTAAGCCTTTTTGCATTGTCTTTCACATGAGCTTTGGGGGACACCTTACATCCAAACCAGGTCTTCATGGATTTTTGGAAAATGGGCTGTGTAGATGTATTAATAGAGTGGAGTTTTATTTCATGTAAAGACTAACCTAAGGTCTGGGAGGCATTGGGTGGTGGTGCGATCCTCTGGTACTCTCCCAGGTGTACCAGGTACCAAGGGTGGTGGGCTGGGGATTGGAGACTTGGGTTCTTCTCTCAGCTGAATAATCTTGAGTCATTAGGATCACCTCAGTGTTGCCAGTTTTCCTCTTCATGAAACCCAGAAGCTGTACCAGAAACTCCCACATAAGGTTGGATCACCAGGAGGGGTGCCACATGGGATCTGTCGTCCCTGCTGGGAAATGTTCTTGGGTTGATAATGCCTCCTCTCTATCTCTGGAATCCATCAACCTCTGCATCCCTGACCATATCTAACTAAAAACCACCTTTACTTCCCACCAATTCTGCTGCCCTTATTTTCTAAATATTGTTTCCACTTTTATTCTCACGTGATTCTTTATGTATACAGCAGCCACTTTGACACTTACAGTGCCGTTCTAATCGTGGTGCATCAGTTGAGTTCCTGTGACCCCAGGATGAAGGCCCCCATCCCATCTGGCCCTGCCTCCTCTCCAGTGGCACTCAACTGGCTCTCGCCTGCTCAGCTGCTTCCTGCTCTGCTGGCCTTTCACAGCTCCCTCCAGCCCCATGACCTTGTCCCCACGGGCTACTATTCTGGGACTGGCTTTCAAGCTGCTCTTTCTTTTATTAGTTCCTAGTCATCTTTCAGATAGCTTCCTTGTCACTTCCTTGCAGAGCCTTTTATTACTTCCTAGATTAGGTCAGGACACTTGTTACAACTCTTCTAAGTCCCGTCTCGCTCTGTTCTGTGCTGCTATACACTAGGTAATTGTTAAAGAACAGACATTTATTTTCTTATAATTCTGGAGGCTGAGAAGTTCAAAACCGAGTTATTAGCAGCACAGTTTAAGGTCTCTGAAGACCTGGATTTGAAACTGATTTGGTCTTTCTGGAGTAAAGCCCTCACCTCACACCAGTCTCTACGAGCTTAGGATCTGTGCTCCATAAAGTGGTCCTGGTGTTGCCTGTCCTCACTGGGAAACCATGGGAATGACCTGGGAAGGGTGACTGTGTGCTGTCTACCTTGTAAAATGCCACACCCAGGAAAGGGCCCTGTTCACAGAGGTTTTATCTCAGCGAGAAGGAAAACCAGAAACTCACTTGGTGCCAAAGGAGGAAATACTCAGCTCGGCTTTGCACTATTTATCCTGGTGACCCCTAGAAGGTGTTTGCTGCTCCCTTTCTCCTGTTCTAATCTCACCTACCCTCAGGGATCCACTGAGTCCACCCCCCAGCCCACAGTGACTGCTCTTTCCCCGCCACTGTCAATTGAATTCAGCCATCCCCACCTAGATTGGCTCCTATTTAACTTTTATTTATATTTGTACTTTAAATCAAGATACAGTGATCGTACATATTTATTGGGGTAGAGTGTGACATTCCAATACCTGTGTACATATATACGTGCATGTAATGGTCAGATCAGGAGAATCGGCATATTCATCACCACAGACGTTCATCGTTTCTTTGCACTGGGAACATTCAAAATCCTCTCTACTAGCTATTTGGCAATATACTATTAATGGTTGTCGACCATAGTAATTCTCTTTTGCTGTAAAGCTTTAGAAGTTATTTCTCCTATCTATTTAATCTTTAACAGACTTTCCAACAATTTTTTTTCTCCTCAGTTTCAGCAAAAATTATGTTTCAATGACAGCCCTGGACATCTGTCCCTATAGGTCAGATGTCCTTGTCTCCAGCTCCCTGGCTCTGTACCTGGAGGTTTTGTTAAGTGCCTGGATCTTATTCTTGTACTCAGACCCCAGGTCTGCATTTTTCCTTCTGAATGCCAGACTTCCCCGATTGAGTCTTCCATTCCTGGAGCTGGAGGTGGTACCTGGGGCCATTGCTATTCAGGTTTGGGCTTGGTTCCTGTGAACTGGTCACAGTGCAACCCTGAGCTTAACAGCAGGGACTTAAGACTCCAGCTTGTTTGGGTTCAAATTCCATTTCCCACTTATTTTGTGGCTGCAGGGAGTCACTTGATCTTCAGGTTTCTCACATGGAGATAATAAAAGAATCTAAATGATTTTATAATGTAATCTGTAACATACAACATATAGTACAATACAAAACTAATATACTATAATAAAAAGTACAGATAAAATATACAACGTAGCATTTTTTAGGAAAATTAAAGGAATAATGTACTCTTTGCCCCCAGAGAATGATGGATGATCATCACTATTTTTATTACAAGGCAGCTCCCGTGTCTCTACAGTTTATTTATTTATTTTTATTTTTAAGGGCTGCGGGGTGGGGCCCTTTCCATTCTGGGCAAGAGTCATTCTTCCCACCCTATCTGGATTCCTTGGCTGGGCCAGCAGTAGTCTGAAAGGTGGGTGGTGTCCCAGGATTTGCAGCAGCAAGATGTCTAGTCCTCAGCCTCCCCAGGGAGACTTCAGGGTTCCCGTCTTTGTTTTGTTCGCCTCACAGTTGCACGTGTGCAGAGCTTCTGTGCATGACCCACACAGGCACACACAAGGCCAGGGCTCCCTGAGGTCATCTGCTCCTTATCCCAAGCCACTCGAAAGGCCTCCCCTGCCAGCTGGGTGGTGTCTGCTGGACCTGGGCTCTGTGAACCTCACCTTAAGTGGACGTCTCCCTTTCCCAAGACCGAGAGGACCTTGTGCACTGCTGGGGTGAGCTCTGCCATGGACAAATGTACCCACACTCAGCAGAGAAAGTTAATCAGCCTGTGGAGGGGGCGAGCAGAGAGACAGGGGAAGAGGGACCAGCTCTGGAGCCCTGAGCATTGCAAATGACTCTCAGGAAACTCATCATGGCATTTGGAAAGCAGTTTCTTCCTGAGAAGGAAAAACCCTTGTTATAAATATTTTCTCTGCAACAAGGCAGGTTTATCCTAGCTCCCCCTCCTACCATCCCCCCTTATGTTTTCTTCAGCTAAAAAATTACCTGGAAAGGCAAAAAATGTGTATATGGAATACAGTCCTCTTAGAGGGGACTGTAAAGACTGGTGTCTCAGCTGGCCAGTGAGCCATCTGGCTGAGTACAGGGGCAACACTGCTAAGTGGCAGGGAACTTAGCCAGGCCCTGCTTTCTCAGTGGAACTTGAACTCCATCATCATACATGGCTACCGCACCCCCAATATCCCTGACAGTGAGACAGGCCATTTTCTTACCCTGCTTTGCAGATATCCAGGCTCAGTCCCAGTGCATGTCACCTGCCCAGGCTGTGTAGTGAAGTCACAGTGGACACACTGGAGTGGGAACTTGGATCTAAGCTGCAAGTTTCTTTCTCCTTAACTAATGGAGAATCCACTTCTCATATGTCTGGCAACCTTTTATTTTTAAATGGAAAACTTAAATTTTATGCAGCAGTGAAGAGAATCATTGATTGATGTACTCCTCAGTCAGATCTATCAGTTATTAGCATTCAGCATTCTTCTTTTATCTATCCTCTCTGTCTCCTTATTGAATGTGTTAGTTTTCTGTTGATGTGACAAGATACCTGAGATAAACAACTTAAAATGAGGAAAATGTTTATTTTGGATTATACTTTCAGAGGTTTAAGTCCATGTTTGCTTGTTGCCATTGCCTTTGGGTCTGTGGCAAGGCAGAGTATCAAGGTGGAAGCATCTAGTGGAGGAGAGAGAGAGAGAGAGAGAGAGAGAGAGAGAGAGAGAGAGAGAGAGAGAGGGGAGGAGGAGGAGCTGGCTTTCCAGTATCCCCTTAAAGGATAGGCAATGACCTATTTCTCCAACAATCCCTACTTCCTGGTTTCCCTTGCCACCCGTAGTGCCACAGGCTGGTGACAAGCCTTTAGCATGTGAGCTTTCAGGGAACATTTAAAATCAAAACCATAACATGTGGATATTTTAAAGCAAATCCCAGACATTATGTCATATTACCCACAAATAATTCAGCAAGAACCTCTAGGAAAGACTTAACAACCAACCACCAGGCCATGCCTAGGGATGGCTTCATATCATATAACCCCATCTATTTTCTTATCCCTGATTTGTTAAAGAATTCTTTTTTGACTCAGAACTTTAAAAAATTTTATCTAAAAATGTCAAGATCACAAGAATAGTACAAGGAACTCTCACATAAATTTGCCCGAATTAGCCAAAAACTTAGATTTTGCTCTATTCAATTTATTATTAGGAAGTCCAATTTTGTCCTAGCTATTGTTCAAAACCCGTTCAAAGTTCCGTTAGAGCATCTGTAAGCAAAAGACTTCACAAGTTTGAGAAGATTTCTAAAATCTGTCTTGGTATGATTAAATAGTAACAAAAATAAATTTTCCAACAAGTTGTAGATATTAGCATTTTATAATAAAACTATTAGATTCCTTTAAAAAGATCATTTGGTGGGATGTAATACCACTGCGATTGAGGTGCCAACATCATCTATTTTAAAAATACATGAACAATCTCTTTTCGCAATACAGGAAATTTTGTCATTGATGTACTCCCTAAAATGATAGTTCTATTCCATGTCCTCCACCAAACTCTCTTCTGAAGTATTGGCTCAGAGATTGTTCCTTAGGGCTCATGACATTGATATTGCCCTGTGATATGGGTTTGTAAATGGCTCCAGGTCTCACAGACTTGGAATTCAGGTTGTACTTACCATTTTATAGTAGAAACAAAATAAGGTGTTTGCTGATCATCTTGTTGTCGTTCATAATGGTGTTCATCCACATGTAATGTTTTAAGGGCCAGGAGCAGGACATGGCCATCAGGGGTTCCTTAGTGACCAGCCTGAAGGATTGGGCATATATTTCCCCTTGCCTCCTGGGATCAGCTTCCTGTCATTTGGTGCGACCAGGCTTCCTGGGTCCTGTGTGCCCCTGGGATAGAATGCAAGAGCAGATACTCAGGTCTCTCTCAAGGCAGAGGTCACAGGAAGGCCAACCTCATAGGTTCCCCAAAAGACTCATAGGCCACCCCCAGGTGCCATCCTCCCCTGTATCTCACTGAGACAGGTTGGCCCATCCCTTCCCCAAACCATCCATATTTTTTTCTCTTCAAAGAGGAAGATGATCTAAAGGGGCGGAGCCTCTTGCCTTGGGAGAGATTTCTCTGCAACTGATTCACTGGTATCCGCCTCTTCTCTCCTGGTGAAAGTTAGGATGTGGTGGCAATAATCCCTGCTTTGACTGACCAAACGTGTGACCTGAGGCAGGACTTCAGTCTCCTCAGTAGTGCATAAGGAGGTAGACCAAGTGGCCCCTGACTCTGGGCTAGCTCTGAAAATACGCAGGATTCTGTGTTCACTGGTTTTCCCTTTTCTCAATTGCTTTGAGAAGTCCTTATGAACAAGATCTAGACCAATTTTCTCATAATACCCAGGGCACTTTCTGACATTCTGGACCACAATAAGCATTTCGTTCCTCTCCCAATCCCTCACCCCCTCACTCCCTCTCCTTCCCTCCCACTCCACTTTCTCATTTCCTCTCCCTTCCTTCTCCTTCCTTCTCAATTTCCCTTCCTAAACCTACTTCCCCCTCTCTCTCATCCTCTCCTCAGCTGATGGCATCAGATCCATCAAGGAACATGAGCCGACTGAGGACCAAGACAGAGACACATTCAACTACACAAGCCCACAGCCTGAGACCACTGGTAGGTGCAGAGATCAAGCCAGTTGGTCCAGGAGGCCGAGAAGAGAGCTCAGAGTGAGCCGCTGATGAGCAGCAACTTCTAGGAGGAGCACCGAGGGAGAAAACCCTTACTGGGCCTCAATTCATGACTTCTTACTTATAAAAGGTTATTAGGATTCTGTCTGCTGACCATCTTGAATCATCTACCCTTCATCAGACTTTATCAAATCTAAGAAAATGGAAATTGATGTTTTATTATTGTCTGTGACTCTGAGCTCAATTCATTAGTCAATAGAGATTTTATGAGCAAAGAATATAGATAATGCATTGTCCTGGGTTCTGTAGGTTTTGTTAAAACACATTTTTCATCAGGTGTGTTACAGTGGAGAAAGGAAGATGAAGCACAAGAAAGAGGAGAGAGGGTGAGGGAGCGGGGACGGAGGGTGGCCTGGGCTTCACCCCATACCATGCAGCCTCCCCACCCAGCAGCTCTTCCTGGTCCCAGCTGAAAGTTCATGGGGAGTGAACACATGGGATTTGGGGAACAGAGATGTGAAATCTCAGGGATGTTACTTACATAAAAGCCTAGTGCACCCCATGAGGAATTGCTCTTTGGGTTCCCTTGACGCTAAATTTTATAAAGTGAAGTGCACACAAAAAGTAAGGAATGCTCAGGTTAAGATGGAGGCTTCTTGCTCCTCCCAGCCCTGGCATCTTTGCAGCTCGGGGACTCTCAGAGCTGCTCTGGCATCTTCTTCCTGACCTTCCCTTTAGTGGTCAGAAAGTAACGTTGATTCATTCTACTCTATTTCTATTTCCCTTGTCCCTCCTTGCCTTCATTCCCCTTTATCTAATCTTTCCTACCTTCCCTCTCATTGTGATTTAGCTTCCACATCAGAGAAAACATTCAGCCTTTGTTTCTTTGGGATTGGTTTATTTCACCAAGCATGAGAATCTCCAGCTCTATCCTTTGATCAGCAGATGCCATGATTTCATTCTTCTTTAAGGCTGAGTAGTATTCCATTGTGTAAACATACCACATTTTTTTTTATCCATTCATCTGTTAAAGGGCACCTAGGCTGATTCCATAATTTAGCTATTGTGAATCGAGCTGCTATAAACATTGATATGGCAGTGTCACTGTAGTGTGCTGATTTTAAGTCCTTTAGTATAATCTGAGGAGTGGGATAACTGGGCAAATGGTGGTTCCAACTAAATTTTCTGAGGAATCTCCACACTGTTTTTCAGAGTGGTTGCACCAATTTATAGTCCCACGAGCAATGTATGAGTGTACCTTTTGCCCACTCCTCACCAGCATTTATTGTTACTTGTATTCTTGATAATTGCCATTCTGACTAGAGTGAGATGGAATCTCTGTGTAGTTTTAATTTGCATTTTTCTAACTGCTAGAGATGTTGATCATTTTTCATATATTTGTTGATCGACTGTATTTCTTCTTCTGTTCAGTTCCTTTGCCCATTTATTGATTGGGTTATTTGTTGGCTTATTGCACCTTTGTCTTTCTTGACTGTGCCATTTTTCAGAGGTATGAGTCAGCTATTTTGTAGAGTGTCTTTTAATTCAGATTGCTTGAAGTTTTATTATGATTTGATTGTTATGTCTTTTCAACAGAAATACCAAAGATGTCAAGTTGTGTTGATCTCTGTGCCTCCCATCCAGAGGTAATATTGGTAACGTCTTTGAGCTTTTGGTCACTGTGGTGTCTCCAGGTTTCTCCAATTCTACTATTAACTTTAGCTAATAGTGGAGTGCTCTTAGAGACTATGTAAATATCCTGGTTCTCATTAAAATTTCATTCACAAGTTTCAGTATCCATTGTGATTTTCTAACTTTATTCTCTATGTTTATATATATGTTTACATATATATTTAGATATTTATGCTACTATAAACAATAATCTCTTTTCCTGTTTATTTATCATTTTTTTATAACAGTATAACCTGCAGATTTCTATTTTACTTAATGTATTTTCATCAATTATCATTTTTTCTTTTTTTATTTATATATGACAGCGGAATGCATTACAATTCTTATTACACATATAGAGCACAATTTTTCATATCTCTGGTTGTATACACAGTATATTCTCACCAATTCATGTCTTCATACCTGTACTTTGGATACTAATGATCATCACATTCCACCATCATTAATTACCCCATGCCCCCTCCCTTCCCCTCCCACCCTCTGCTCTAACTAGAGTTCGTCTATTCCTCCCATGCTCCTGCTCCCTATCCCACTATGAGTCAGCCTCCTTATATCAGAGAGAACATTCAGCATTTGTTTTTTTTGGGGGGATTGGCTAATTTCACTTAGCATTATCTTCTCTGACTGCATCCATTTACCTGCAAATGCCATGATTTTATTCTCTTTTATTGCTGAGTAATATTCCATTGTGTATAAATGCCACATTTTTTAATCCATTCATCTATTGAAGGGCATCTAGGTTGGTTCCACAGTTTAGCTATTGTGAATTGTGCTGCTATAAACATTGATGTGGCTGTGTCCCTGCAGTATACTGTTTTTAAGTCCTTTGGGTATAGACCGAGGAGTGGGGTAGCTGGGTCAAATGGTGGTTCCATTCCCAATTTTTCCAAGAACATTTTTTTTTAGTTGTAGATGAACACAATATCTTTATTTGTTTGTTTATTTATTTTATATGGTGCTGAGGATCAAACCCATGGTCTCACACCTGCGAGGGAAGTGCTCTACCAGTGGGCTACAGCCCCCACCACTTACCATTTGTTTTTGATGTTCAGGTTTTCCCAGATTTGGCCGATGGGAGTCCTGTTAAGGCAGGTCCTGAGATCTTTTTCTATGCCTTATTGTTCTCTGAGCACTTCCTTAACTTCTGGATCAATAAGACATCCCAGGATGCCCTGTGCTTTCCTTGTTCTAGTTCTGGAATCAGCTGGTTAAAGGGGTTCTCATTCTTTTTAGTGGGGAAGGGTGTTTAGAAGCCAAGGCTGAGGTGCTGACTGTGCTTGCTGCTCCTGTTACTGTCACTCCCCATCCGATGCGTTCTAGCAGTTCCCCTTTCCATGTCTGCACATCACACTCTGCTACTGAGAAAGTTGCCTCTCCTAGTCTCAAACTATTTGCTTAATTTCTCAAGCCTAGAGTACACAGAAAGTGGTTTCAGAGTTGTTAACCCTTATCAATATGAAAAGAGAACCCGTTGATCACAGTTCAGTATTTATTTATATTCTATTTTTTAAGGTAAAATTTACCTAGAGTAACTTGTGAAAATTCCAAGTGTACATTTCAGATAGTTTTGACAAATGCATGCAGGTTTGTGATCCAAATTTGTATCACCTTAGAAAATCCTCTTAGACTGTTTCCCAGTCAACCTCCTACTCAGTGCTATTATTGACTTTCCCCCTAACATAGATGGGGTCTGCTTATTGTAGAACTTCATGCAAATGGAATCAGAATATTGTTTTGTGTTTGGATTCTTTCACTTGTCATAATTATATCTGCATGATCCATTCACACTGAGTATATTAACAGTTTATTCCTTTATATTTAAGAACACTGCTCCATGTCTAGCCATTCGCCTGTTGATGGACATTTGTTCTACCCCCCCCTCCCCGGCTATTATGAATAAAATTACTGTGAACTTTATGTACATGTATTTGTGGGAATGTTTTTATTTCTTTTGTGTAAATGATTAGGGGTGGAATTTCTGGGTCATAGGGTAGGTAAATATTTAACTTTGACTTTGTTAGTTAAACTGATAAACTCAAAGCACTTTTTCTTTCAGATAGTTTTATAGTTAGTTGTGTAGGATTTAAACAAGGTCCACATATTGTATTTTGATTTTTTTTTTTGGTAGTACTGGGAATTGAAACCAAGGCTTCAGATTTGCTAGGCAAATGCTCTACCACTGTGCTATACCTCTAGTCTTACATATTATATTTGCTTTTTATGTCTTTATCAGTCTCTCTCCTTAAAAATTAAAACAAATCATTTTAATTGACAAATCATTAGCACGTTACATCTATAGAGTACAATGTGATATTTTGTATCTGAATATAATGTGAAGTGATTAAATCAAGCTTATTAACATGTCTATCACCTCAATCCTTGACAGTTTTTGTGGTGATACCTTTGAAATTTACTCTTTTAATTATTTTGAAGTATACAATATATTATTATTGATGGTTGTCACCCTGATGTTCAAGTGATCTCAAAACTTGCTCTTTCCGACTGGCTTAATCTTTGCCCTGGGCCGGAAACTCTTCATTTTTTCCTCTCCTTCCCTACCCCACCTCTGCTAGCCACCATTCTACTCTCCACTTCTTCAAACCCAACTCTTCTTAGATTACACATATATAAATGAGATCATGCTATGTTTCTTTCTGTGCCTGAGTTATTTTTAAAAATTATACTAGGTAAGTAATGATGGCTTATATTTAAAAAAAATAAGTATAATGTCTTCTAGATTCATCCATGTTGTCTCTAATGACCGAGATTTTCTTTTTTAAGGCTGAATGGTATTCCACTGTACATATAGACCACATTACAGGTTCATTAAAAAATGCTCAGCATCACTAATAATTAGGGAAATACAAAAGGAAACCACAATGAGATGTCACTCACACCAGAAAGCGTAACTTTTATCAAAAGGATGAAAGAGGGCTGGGGCTGGGGCTGGGGCTGAGTGGTAAAGCACTTGCCTCACAAATATGAGGCACTGGGTTTGGTCCTCAGCACCATGTAAAAAATAAATGAATAAGTAAAGATATTGTGTTCATCTGTAGCTTAAAGAAAAAGAGGAAAGGTAACAGGTGTTGGCAAGCCCGTGGAAACAAGGGAATGCCTGGACACTGTAAATGCTTGGAAGGTAAAAATAGAACTAGCATATGATACATTATTTTTGGGTTTTCATTCCATCTTATTTATTTGAGGTACAAGTACATTTGGCTTGTGAAAAATTCCTCATTCTGGGTGTGATTGACTACTTTTTCATTATGTCCTTAGCTTTTTACTCTATTCTTGATGTTTCCAGTTATCTTGCTGCTGTATGGAGAGATCAAGAAGACTCGAGTTCAGTTTTTCTTTAAAGACAGGAACACTTCAGGTGTTTATGGTGGAACTCTATGTTTTGTGTTGTAATGCACTGTGAGTTACATGATGTGTGGTTCATTGCTCTTTTACTGTTTCAAAAGTGAATTTATGTTTAAATTATGTTTAAAGGGAATCAGCCTGATCTCTCCATTAAAATATTCCCCAAGATTTCAGCTAGTGTTTCTTAGCATTCACTCATAGTTATTGACCAATTGATGATTTCAGTGGCATTGCCAAATGGCATTATAATAATTGTACCACTCTTTCTTTATTAACTAGTTTTTTTTTTGTAAAGAAGAACTTGCCCCTAGCAATATTTTCTTTCTTAAAAATTTTTAAAATATTTGTTTTAATTAATTATAGATGACAGTAAAATGCATTTGTGCAAATTTGATATATCATACATAGATGGGATATAATTTCTCATTTTTCTGAGTGTACATGTTGTAGAATCACATTGGTCACACAGTCATATATACACATAAAATAATAATGTCTGTTTTGTTCTACTATCCTTTCTATCCTCACATTCCCTCCCCTCCCTTTCCTTCACTTCCCTCTACCTAATCTAAGGTAACTCTATTCTCCTCTAGTGCCCCCACCCTTATTGTGAATATTCTGAAATAGAATTATATAGATAAGGTAGGATAAATGTTTGATTTTTGTGTGGTACCAAATTTTGGAACAATAAGTTGGTGCCTTCGCAACCTCCAGTGGTGATGATTGAGGTTTATTTATTTATTTTTAGTATCATAATTAACTCATGAATTTTTATATAAGTGAATACATCATTTAACAAGGGTATAGTGTGAAAAATGCACCAATAGATAATTTTGTCATTGTGGGAACACCATAGAGTGTACTTACACAAACCTACAGAGTCTAGGTCAATCACTCCATGTAGCTGCTTGATGCAGTCAAGAGATGTGATGAACACCAGGTGTGTGAGTCTGCTGCAGACTTTGCAGAGCGTGTGCTTCTACAGAAAACATTTGTTTTACAAGTAAGAGACTGCTCTAAGATACTGACTAAAAGTATAGTACAGTAGGTACATTAACTAGTAGCACAGTTCATTATCATCATCAAGTATTATGTCCTGCACATGGTTACATGTGCTATGCTTTTGTACAACTGGCAGTGTGGTGGGTTTATTTACCCCAGCATCACCACCAATGTGTGGAATGGGTCACACTGTGACGTTGCTGTGGCTATGACATCACAGATGATGGGAATGTTTCAGCTCCATTATAATCTTAGGGACTCATCTTTGCAAATGTAGTCGGCTGTTGACTGAAATGTTATGTAGCACACAACTATATTTGATGGTTTTAATCCATGACAGTCATAATTTATTTCTCACATTATGTCATCTTGGGCCAGCATGTGCCTTTGACTTGGATCCTGTGACTTTTTAGCATGACCCTATTTGACTTCCATAACTTTCTGACTTTTTTGGCCCTGGACAGCTCAGATTCATGTATCTTCAGTTCCAGACTTGGAATCAGACATTCCTGTGTGGGATCCTGGTGTCTCTCTGTGGGAAACGATGTTCAGAGAGCACAGTCTAGCACTGGGTTTCTCATTGCTTCATGGTTGTTGATGCTGCTAGGCCTTTTCAGTGGTCTGAAATAGGAAATATGTATTTTTAGAAACAATAAAATAGGAGTACATACTGTTATTTTCCATTCAAATTGAACTTTACTAGGTCTTTTAACTTTTTTGATTTATCCTCTTTTAAACTCAACATTTTGTCACCTAATGACATCAATCATTTACTACAAAACATGTAATCATTTTAAAGATATCAATACCAGATTACTACTGTGTGCATTTCCTCCACTCCATGTGTCAGTCATATTCCTGTGCTGGCTTGGCTGGCCTGGGCTGCCAGAAGGATCCAAGGCGGCTCACTCATGTGCCTCATGCTGTACAGAATGGCTGGACATTGGGCTCAGCTGGGCTCTCCTCTCCAAGTAGCCTCAGTGCCTTTCTGTGCAGTGGTGTCTCTAGTAGAGTAAGAAGAACTTCTTACAAGGTGACTCAGGGATCTAAGAGAGTAAGGTGCAGGCTGCCAGTCTCCCCTGAGGATGGGCTCTGTCATTTTTACCATATTCTGTTGGTCAAAGCAGCCATAGTCTAGCCATATCAGGGGAAGGAAAGTAGAACTCAATTATGGGCAAAATGAGTATCAGAAATTGGAAACCTATCTTTAAACCAACCCCCTCAACCTCCTCTGACTTCATGTCACATATGCTAAAGGATATTCTATTCTTCACTTTTTGTCACTGAGGGATGTAACCAGATGGTTATTATATATCCTTGCTAATACTACACGAACCTCCGTCATGTGGAGTTTGAATTGTTTGTTCAACAAGCATCCACCTGATAAATTTTAACTTTGTTTCCAATCTCTGATTTTTGTTTAAAAAAATGTCCCAATAATTATCTTACACATACACCATTTTGTGTTTTCCCACCATTTTGTATAACTGCTAGGTGAGAGGATCTGAGCACTTGTGGTTATATAAACACTGCCAAATTCCGCTTCTTACAAGTTATGCCAGCAGTGTATGAATGCCTGTTTCATGTAACTGCTCCAACATAATTTTGCCAGACTTGGATTTTTGCCAGTTTAATAAAAGAGAATTTATATTTCAGTCTAATTTTTTGTACTCTTCATTGTGGTCTAACATGCAAGTGTGCATAGTGAACTAATACAAGAATAAAGTTTGATACATTTATATTTTTTGTAAACCTTTGGCATCTATATCTATATATAATGTAACTATTATAATTACCAAGGTAGAAAATATTTTCAGGACCTAGAAGTCACCTTTCTGCTCCTTCTCAGTTAATATTGCTGCCAGAAGTAATAATATTCTGACTCTAGAACTATAGCTGTTTTTTTTCCTCATATAAGTGAATCAGTGTGCATTCTTATTTCTGGCTTCTTTCATTTGACATAGTATCTTAAAGATTCATCCATGTTGATTATATATAGCATGCTGGTTACTTTTTACTACCATATAGTTTCTACTGTTTGGATAAATAAATCATTACACATTAATCCTGTTGACAGATATTTTTCAATTTGGGGGACTCTTGAATAATGCTCATATAAACCTTTATGTTCATATATTTTCTGGATATTTGCATTTACTTATCATGGGTATGCATTTAAAATAATTTCTGGGTCATGGTATAGCCACATGTTTAGCTATAGTTGACATTGCCAAAGAATTTTCTCACATGGTTGTATGAACTCACATCTCACCAGCAACCTGAGTTGTTGATCCATATTCTTGCCAACACTTGTTCCTTATTTGTCTTTTAAGAATAGTAACCATTCTGGTGGGGATGTAGGGAAGTCTCATCATGATTTATATTTGCATTTTTTTTAGTGACTAATGATGTTGAGCACCTTTTCATAATCATTTGAACAACTTCTCTTATGATATATCTGTTTAGGTCTCCTTGATGATTTTGGAAATTCTTTTTACACTCTAGATTTGAATCTTTTGTCACATATAGTTTTAATTTGGTCTGACTTTGAGCAAGGTTGACTAAGTTTTTATTTAATTAAAAGGTCACTGAATCTTTTGAACTGTCAGTTTTTATTTAAATTTGGTTGTTAGTCTTTTTTCCTTCATTAGGAAATCTTTTCATAGTTGGGTTATTAGTTCTTTGTTATATTCATTGCAATAGTTTTGCTTGCTTGATATTTTCTTGTGACTTTATAAATTTTTAATTTTTGTGGCAAAAAGTTTTTGTAATGTCCTCAAACATATATATAGACACACACAAATATATATATATATATATATATATATATATATATATATATATACACATACATATATATATGTTTATATATATAATCTTTTATTGCTTCTGGATTTTAAGACATAGCTAGGACAGGTTGTCCTCAGTTATTTTTTTTTAAGTTTAAAATCTCTAATCCATTTGGAATTTATCCTGATGTACGATATGAGGAATAAACCTACTTGGGGATTTTTCCATATGGTCATCTAGTAGTCCCATTTATTAAAACTTGATCTGTTCTCTTGTGTTTGAGATACTTACTGCCTCATTATAAATTAAATTTCCATATCTGCTTAGGTCTATTTTTGGGTTCCCTATTCTGGACCACTTGTCTGCCTGCTTACCAGTGAAATAACTGGACAGTTTTTTTGCCCACAGGGGATTTAATATTTTTTACTATCCAGTATGACCCCCACCCAGTGTTATTCTTGCTTTTTAATTTTTCCATGTAAACTTTATTATCAACACATTTAGCTCCAGAAAATGATAAATCCCAATAGAACTCCATAGGGAGCTCTATAAGCGTAAGTTAATATGGTGAAATTGATATCCTAATGATATTGAGCTTTTAAACTAAAAGCGGGTCTTCCTAATGGTTCAGATTATTTTGATGTTTCCAGGAGTAGTTTGCAGTTTTTCTCATATAGGCTGCACACATTCATTGTTAGTTTAATGCCTAGGTATTTTGTCTGAGTTTTTATTTTTTTTTTACCTTTGTGAATGGGGTTTTCTCTTTCCTGATATCTTCTGATTGGTTATTTTGTGTATGTTAAATCACATGTAGGTTAATCAGGGTCCAGTCAGAAGACAGAAATAGCACCATTTGTTCTAACACAGATTATTTAATAGATTGCATTATTAACCAGTGTAAAGTGGGTAACTGAAAAGGTGAAAAGAGAACACTCATATGTCACAGAGGAAAAAATAAATTGCAGGAAGCAGCTTCCACACCCAGGCTAGGAAGCAGAGGGAGTCATTGATTTTGGAAGTCTGAGGAGGGTCCCGGAGGAGATGGAACTTGGATGTTGAGGAGGAAGATGTTTGGCTGGTGCTGGAGTCTTCAAGCTCAGAGGAAGGGCCTGTAGGAACCAGACCTTTGAGGAAAGGACTTTGGCGAATGGGTGCTGGTGTCCTTGAAGGGTGTGCATTGAGGCTGGCTCTGTCATTCTTAGAGAAACCAAAGGCTGGATTCTGCTGTTGCTGCTGGACTGAGTGAGGAATTATTCTTAGAGATATTTGCAGAAACAGGGAGCAGGCAGGCAGCCAACAGGAAGAAGCAAGTTCCTCCTGTTCCTCTGTCTCCAGTCTCCCTGCAGGACTCCCCACGACTGAAGCCACCCAGGGACCCCCCACTTCTGCATCACAAAGCTGAGTACATACAGAAGGATAGGCTTGGAGCTGAAGACCAAGAGCTTAATAGCTGACAAAGCAGGTTAACTTCATATTCAGCCATTTTAGTAGGTTCTCTTATTTGAAGTAGTTTTACCCATGTTTCTTTTGGACTTTAGGATGACATCGTCTGCAAATAGAGACTTAAAAAAAAAAAACTCTTTCTGTGCAATTTTTACTGTTAAAATACTCTGACCTTGGCTCATAAAATTTCTCAAACACAGTGACTAGGAAATTAAAGTCACCCCAGTTTCAGAGACAATTGTTCTCCATTCTTGGAGTGATATCACCAGGAGGAGCAGGGGTGAGGATGTTCTTCACAGTCTTTCTTGCTGCACTCCTGATTAGTGTCAAGAAACAGCATGATACTAACTGCTCTTTCGAGATTAGTTCTGGGACACTGGGGGACTGCTAATAAGGTGAGGTAGACGGGTCTACAGGTTTGCCCGTCTGCCCACTCTTGCTCACTCTAACTTTGTCATGTCCATTCTCCCTTCTTCTGACATACGATGGAGACCGGTCCTATGGTGGTACTCCATGCATGTCACTATGCTGATTGGTTCAGGAATTGACAATGAAACTCAAACTCAGGATTCTTTCCCCAGCAAATGGAAAGAAAGTCTCTCTCCTTCTCTTGGGTCCTCTCAGTCATCTGTTTCTAAAGATGACCATTCTTGTTTCTGCTTGGAGAAAGCTATACTACAGGAGAGCAACTAGAGAAAGACAGATTTTGGATGTTTCTGAAATTTTGGGTCGAAATCTCTTTAGTAAGCAGTAAGTATCTTTTTAAAAATCTTAAGGCATCTTGAGTTGGATTTTCCATTCCTTGTAGCTAAACAAGTCCTAATGATCAAGTGATAAGTATATTAATTATTATTAGAACTTTCAGGTCATGCCAGCCTGGGAGAATGATTTATTGTGTGCTCATGCTATGGACTTAGCTGGGTTTACTAGGGACTGTTTCTCCATGCTGTTCACAGTGCTTTCTCTGCCCCGAGCAATTTTCCTGGTTCTGGTGACCTTATGTCTGCTCTGGCTTTCTTGCCTCCATCATTCCACTGTGATATCTTCCCATTGTCTGTGGGAGACACTCTTGGGCCATGGTCAAGGATGATTGTCTTGGGGACAATCAAAGATCAAACATGAGCAGCCAGCGGTGGTGCACACCTGTAGTCCCAGGGACTTGGGAGGCTAAGGCAGCAGGATTGCAAGTTCAAAGCTGCCTTGGCAACTGAGAGAGGCCCTAAGTAAATTAGCTAGACCCTGCCTCTAAGTAACATATAATAGGGGCAGGGGATGTGGTTCAGTGGTTTGGCATCCCTGGGTCAATTCCTGGTACAAAAAAAAAGAAAGAACAGCCTCCAGGTCTGTCATTGCCCATGAGCCCTGGACATCAGTGTCCTTTCTCCTCAAGATCTGGAGAATTAGGGACCCACAGCTAACACCAGCCCCCTCCCTCTGTCTTCTGGTCCTCTCTGGTCTTCCACTGTGGTTTCTGTCATCTGTTCCAGGGCATGCTTAAAGTGATTCCTCAACACGGAATCAGGCACGCTGTGTGATATCCTTTGTCTTCCACAACTAACCTCTGTATCTTCATGGCCACCCTCTTTTAAAAAAAAAATCAGTTGTAGATGGACACAATATCTTTATTTTTATTAATTTATTTTTATGTGGTACTGAGGATCGAACCCAGGGCCCCAGGCATGCAAGGCAAGCACTACACCACTGAGCTACAACCCCATCCCCATGGCCACCCTCTTTGAGGTTTGCTCTGGGTTCCCACTGGGTGGAATTGCCTGAAGTTAGTTGAAAAGGAATCTAACCTGGTTTCTACCATCAAAGAAGAAACAGACAGGATGAATGCTGAAGTATAAATCCTGGGTTGTGGGGACACAGAAGGCATGGTGTGAGTGTGTGTGTCTGATAGAGGGTAGTCCTGTGACAAAGGCTTCATGGAGAAGGTGACAATATAAATGCAACCTTAGGAGTGAATAATAGATAAAATCTACCAATGATTGGTTCAGTTTGGTTTGTTCAGTCAGCAAACATGACCAGCACCTTGTTTCAAATTTCTTTCCAGAGAGAAGACAAAAACCAGAAATAATAAAGTGCAGTGTTATTTCTCTGGGCAATGTGACTGGTCCTAAGGCAGCACTGTCTGACATGGCAGACAAGCAGAGCGGGGTACTCTAACCTTGGCAGACAAGGAGGGGTGCCATCTGAGCAATGTCGGATGACTTGCTCGAGGACACACGGCAGAGTTAGAGAAGTGTTTGTGACAACCAACCTTTTACCTGGAACCTTGCATTCCTGAGAAGTTTATCTGGCATATAAAGAAAAGGCTAGTTGAGGCACGGCCCATGTGTGTGCAAATGAAAGCTTTTTCTTTCTATCAACTTCAGGGAAGGTGGAAAGAAATGGGTAAATACTGCTGTGGGAAATTAATTGAAACTTTCTCATGCTGCATGATTATTATTACTATTAATCATGATAAAACTTTATTGTGTGCTGACAGTGTAGCTAGCACAGTGCCAAACACAGATAGGGATACAGTTTTCATAAAAAAGTCAGTAATCCATAAAGCAGCAGAAGACAGTGCATCTAAGTGAGGAAAGGCAGGTTGCTGCCTGGTTTGATTTTATTTCTCTTTAGCACCTTCCCACAGTTGATAGAGGCTTTTAGTGTAATCGTTAGACACTATAATTGCAAAGACCCCTGGCTTTGATATTTTGCATGATATTCTTTCTTTAAGAGCACAATATTTTGCTAAAAACAATCAGTTGTACCCATCCTTTTCCTATTTTGTACCATCTCCCTTTTAGATCAGGAATAAAAACAGTAGTCATGCTTTGCGAAACTTTCATTATAAGAACTGAGAAGAAAAGTAATAAAAAAGGGATGCTCTCAAGAGAAAAACTTGGAAGAGAGCATAATATATCAACCAAATAGAGGAATTGAACAAAACTGCCTTCTAGCTTATGACTTTATCAGATGTGGGGAAAAAGAATAAGTCAGGTTGATTAAAACAACTTATCACCTTTAAAGATAATTAGGATGACGAAGCCTGGGTATATAAATGATAACTGCCCATCAAGCCAGGAGAGCAAAGTAGCAAGGTTGTTTGCATGGAATTCTCCACGACAGTGCTTTATATCGCTTTCTTATCTCTTGCCTTTTTTTGCAATTTACTTCAGTAAGTGAGATCATCTCCTTTTTCTCCTTCTCTTTCTATTATTTCCAGCTCTGAAAGATGACCTTAAAAGCAGTCCTCCTAGACTGAGCTCGATGATGAAGCCAGAGAAAACTCTGTTGCTGGTGGTACTACAGGAAATCTTACTTGGACACTTTTACAGTAGTCATTGGTCATTCAGTTGTCAACTGTTTGTGAGTTGTATTTAAATTTATAAACAGTCTGGAGGCAGTCACAAAACCTCCAGACACCAAGGACACTGTGGTGAAAAATAGAAAATATTTCTGCCTTCAATTTTCTTATAGTCTATCGGGAAAAAGCAGCTTACCCAACAACAGAGCAAGCTCACGCCTGTGTCCCTTGCTGTGTTAGCTGCTGGGTAGCACTCGATGTCTCCTGGGTCACCCTTTTCTTTTCCCACATAACTGTCCTTTGGGGTGGTAGGAGCCATTGTAGAAAGATAGGACAGGGATGGTGAGAATGAGGAAGGGAAATGGGGTTAGCTTGAATGGACAGGGGATTCATCAGGTGGGCAAGACGACAAGGGAGAATGGCAGATGCATGGGACAGGAGCAGCACGGTGTATCTGAGAAGTGGCGAGAGGTTTGGGATGACTGGATTCAGAGTGCGAGGGGAGGGGAACTGGCAGGAACCAGTCCTGGAAAGGAAGGCAGGGGCCAGCTCGGGAAAGGCAGGGCTGGCTGGTGAAAGGATTGGGGCCTTATCCTGACCATACAGGTAGATCACGCTGGCTGGTGGTGCAGATGAGTCTAAAATGAATGCCTCCTTCCCCTCTTCTTTAGGGAGCTGTGAGATGACCACCCCCAGGGTGGCCATTGGTTCTTCAGTCTCAAGCAGAGGGAGCAAAGTGAAGCTGGAGTCTGAGCCAGGGGCCTGCTGTATTTAGCCATGGCTGCCAGGAGGAGCCGAGGTGTCATGGGAGGTGAATGCAAGGGGGATGGAATTTTATTAGAGTTAGTTCCTGTTTAGGGTTCTGAGAGCCAGCTCCCTTTAGAGCACAATTTATAACATACCAACCAAGGGATGGCTTGGGGGGTGCTCGTAGCCCAGCCCCAGGACTTTGTCTTCTGGGTAGCCCTGCCCATAAGGAGGAGTATCTCTAGCCTGAGCCATAGAAGCCCCACTACTGCAAATGCATCTTTGAGAATCTCTTTGTGCCCACCAGATCCTGATTCTGCCACAGGGATGGACATACACACACACACACACACACACACACACACACATGAGAACAAGGAACATGGGGGCTCATCCTCTTAGGCCATTCAGTATTTTCTCATGGAGCTGTGACTCCTGACGCTGGTTAAGTGCTCTTTGGATTCTAGTTGAGCAGTGACTACTGAATGCAGGGGTATTCATAAGCTAGTTATGGAAATAACTAGCTTACTATTAAGTTTGCCTAGTATCAGTTTACTGATACTAGGCAAACTTAATAGTTAGAAATCAGTTTACTGATACTAGGAAAACTTAATAGTTAGAATAGCAGTTAGAGGAGCCCCATTTGTTGAGCACCTATTACTCCTATTATAGGCCAGACCTCTATGGTGTGCTTTTATAGTTTTGGGCTATTATGAGCAGAGCACATGAGATTGGCTTAAAGAGATGAGGTCACTGTTCCAAGATCCACATGAGTCCTTTGGGAACCTGGAGCTGCTCTGTGATGAACTCATCACTGAGACCCCAGAGTAAAGCACCCATTAGGTGCTTAATGACTATTTTATGGTTGAATGAACGGATAGTGCATAGGTGGAAATGCCCAGAGTGGGTGTGGAACACACATCTGTGGATTCAAGAGCAATTCTTTCCACTCCTCTTCACTGTCATATGTCAGGAGGGAGCGAAGGGCAATGCCAAGGTCAGTGTAGTGACAGCAGATGGTCGGGGAGATCAGAGAGAGAGTTTGCCATGGCCTCGTGGTCAGAGAAGATGTCACGAAGCTGTGGGGTTTGAACAGGGCCCTGAAGGTCCATCAAAATTGGGGTAATTGTCTAGAACAGGTCTGTGTGTCCTGGTGGTGGGAGAGACAGTCAAGAGCTCAGCCTCTGGGGTCAGACACTCTTTGGCTCAAAAATTCGACTCTTCCAAAGAAACGGTGTGATGCTGGGCACGTTTCTCTGTGTTTCAGTTTTCTCATTTACAACTGCACATAATTCAAGATAAAATGAAAGACTTTTTACTCAGTGCCTGGCACACCGTAATGTTCAATAAAAGTTAGTCATTATCACATCAATGCAAAGTACTTCTTTCTATGAGGTGGAAGAAGAATTGGGAAGATGCGGATGGGATCAGAATGCGCTGTGCCCTGGAAACACAGCAAGGATTCTGAATTTCACTTGAACACTTATTGCCTCTGACAAGATAATAATGGTTCTCGGGATGAAATTGCTGCTGATGTGGGCTCCTTCCTTGTGTATCAGGAATTCAAAAGTTGGCACACCTGAGTGTCCCAAGCCACCGGATAACTTCTGGCTTCTGCTTTTATTTCTAGCAGTGTGTGGTTTCTCAGGGGTGAGAGGGTGGGTGGTGCTGGGATCACTGCCTTAATCCAGAAGGACACATGCTGAGCCTGATCAATGGAATCCAACCTGTACGTAAAAGAAAAAACCAAAAAGCCCAGGAAAAAGAGGATGGACTAACAAACTCGCATTTGGAGATAGAGAAAACCTTGACACTAGCTCAAGCTCTGTCATTGGAACCTCTTAGCTGAGAGATGGCTGCAATATCTCTCAAGCCTTTTGCACATTAATGCCTAAAAAATGCAATAATCAAGTTTGCGGATGTGAAATTTTCTCAGGAGGCAGCCTATTTGCTGTGATCATTAGCTTGGGATGTAGGCCTTCATCCCCAGTGATAGATTAGCATTGCATTATCATGTTCAGCGGGAATTTTTCATCCATGGCTTTAAAGTGTTTTATAAGATGGTGTCCTATTATTTCCACTATATCTCGATACATCAGATTGTTTAATTATTCCAGACAATTTATTTCAGTTTTTATGCCCATAATTCTTCGGTTTCCCCCCCCCCCACAACTGCTGCCTCTAGAAGACTGAAACCCCAAAGATAATTGTTGGAATAAATGTGACCCAAATGTTCTGTGTGAGGCACCTCCAACTTGAAAACTGCTATTGCTCTAATTAACTCTAGGCTCTAGTGAGAAAGGTGGGCAAGTTAAGATGGTTCAGAAAGGGGTGGGTCAAGAAAGAACTAAAACATGGAATTCAATGTCCGAAGGAGGTCTGATAGTTTATGGCAGGGAGGGGAAGCTTGAAAACAACACAAGAATTTTGAAAAGTTATGTTTTCTAAGTAGAAAGATCAAGGTACCCTGTTATGCAAGCTGGGCAGTAGTATATGATGGAAAGTCAGAACAGTTTTGGTAAAGTCTTGGCTCCAACAACTACATCTGTAGAATGTTTGGCATGCCCCTAAGCTTCCTTGGCCCTCAGTTACATCTTCTATAAAATGGGGGTTATAACACCGATCCGTAAACCTGTTTGAAAAATGAAACTGTGCATGTTGAATGCCTACATCAGCGTTTGGCACATGATAGGTTCTTACTAATGGTAACTAATGATGGTAGGGGGGATGACTTATTATTATAAGAGAGTCATGAGTTAGATAGTGCTGTCTTTGCAGCCTGCTGCACTGTGAGATAGTCTTGTTTGGAAACAAAAGTAGTTTGATAGAAACTGGACTTTGTGGGATGTACTTGAGGAGCAGAGGCATGACTGTTAGATTAAGTTATCAGTGATTATCAGAAGCCATGGCAGGGTACATGAGAAAACATTTCTTGGGAACCACCAGGCAGCGGATTGTCTTCCCTGCCTGTAGGGACTTGACATGTCCCTACAAATCTTAACTTCCATTGCCATAGAAACTGGTACATGCACACAGCATGAGGGCATTTTCAAAGCTTCCAGCCCAGGCCAGCAGAGCATGGTCCCAGGGCTGAGAGCTCTGGTCCTTCTCCCTGGAACCTGGCAAAGAGGTAGAGCTGCTCAGTTTGTGAAGCCACAGGAATCCTGGGCAAAGAAATCCTATCAGTTCACATACCCAAGTGATCGTCACATGATAGGAAAAGTCCCAACCTGATCACATGGTTTCTGAAGGAAGCAAGGGGCTGCCTTCTTACGTGCCACGGTCTGCTCTCATGGTCCTCTTTTGCTAAGAAATGGTGACACACCCAGGCAACGGGTAACACAGGGAATTTCCACCCCTCTTCTCAGCTCCTCGGCTTCTACCTTCTTCCAGGGTCTCAGAAGCTGCTGGAGTTCCTTTTATAGATGGAAAATGGCTTTTCACTTTATGACATGATAAAAATTGTATGAAATTCAATATATATATATATATATATTTTTATTCTTCCCACAAACTGTAAAAAATGGCTAAATCTGCACGAAGGCAAATTTCATTTCCCTGGGTGCTGAGTTTATGTGTCCCATTTTTCAAGTTGGGGAACATTTCAAAAGCGGAGCCGTTATGTCCTCCTGACAAGGGAAGAAAAAAGAGAGCCACTTTTGACCAATATGTTTTCCGCTTGAGTTTAATATCAGGCAGAGAGATGACTGGCCCAGACGGCAGCGACTGGAAGGATGGCAGGTAAGTGGGAAACTGAATTTTTGAGTTAAAGAGTGGCTCCTGAGGTGAATGTCCCGGTTTGCTGGAATTTCAACAGGGCACCCACGGAAAATCTAGTGGAAGCTTATTCCCTTGTGCACAAGGGAATAATGTAGGGACACCAAGACTTGCCAAGAAACTTCTCTAATGGAAGGAACAAGATGGTAGATGCCTGAAACTTGAAATCATAGTCCACATTTCACATTTTCCCTTTTTCTAATTAGTTACCCAGGACAGCAAGAAGAATGGGTAGAGAATGAATTATTGATAGAAATTTCTGTTTGTAAGAGCCTTATAATTTAAGACAAACTAAATTAATTTTCTTGGGGTTTACATCTTTAGCTTCATGTGCCTGAAAGTGGTAGGTGCCTGGGTTCATCCAGGGGTTCTGGTCAGGTCAGGTGGTTATCTCCTGCAGAGGGAGGCCAGGTGTGATTAGGAGGGAAGCTCTGTAACTGATCTCCCAGGACCCCTGTAGCAGCTGGGAGAACACCTGTACTGCCATGGTGGTGCCTGTATTCACAACTCCCCAGGGTGTGATATCTCTCCAGGTGAGCAGACCTCATTCTTGGCTTCCAGGACAGAGGTTCTCAACCCAGAGGGTACATCAGAATCCCTGGAGGTGGAAAAAAATATTTAACTATTTAACACATATTTTAGACTTCCTGGCCTCCAGGGGTTCTGATTCAGTGGATCCGGGGTGGGACCCAGGGGTGGGTATTTTCAACACCTCCCTAGGTGGTTCACAGGTTCTGCTTTGAAACCTCTTAATTTCCCATGTTGAACAAATTCCTTCAGCTTCTATCTGAACTAGTTGTGCCAGAAATAAGATCAGAAATAAGATCAGTTTCCCAAGGTGACTAACTTGCTGATGTTCTTCATGACTTTGGCCTAGTTCTGTCTTTATTTCCATGTTTGCAGTAATGACTCCTCTTAGCCTCACACTTCAAGGTGAGGAGGAAAGGGGGCTGGGATGTGAACAGAAATGCTGGCTTCTTTGGCTTGGCGAGCCTGGGCCTCAGGGATGCTGGAGCACTGTGAACTGAAGCAGTCACCCTTTACCCCAAGCAAGGGCTAGCATTTGGCACCTGAGTACTACCAACGAGAAGGAAATGAAAGAGAGAGGGAGGAAAGGAGGGAGGGAGAGAAAGGAGGGAGGGGGAGAGAGAGAGGGTGGAAGGAAAGGAGTGAGGAGGAAGGGAGGGCGGGAGGGAGAGAGAGAGAGATTGTTATTGTTGATATAGTTGTTCTTTTTAAAAAATATTTTTAGTTGTAGATGGACATAATACCTTTATTTTCTTTATTTTTATGTGGTGCCAAGGATCAAATCCTATGCCCCACACGTGCTAGGAAGGCAAGTGCTCTACCATTGAGCTATAACCCCAACCCTGATATAGATTTTTATTCATCTACTGATTCATTTCTTGAACTATTTAACACATATTTTAGAATTCATGAACTTTAGCCAGACATGATGGCACACACCTATAATCCCAGTGACTCAGGAGGCTGAGGCAGGAGGATCACAAGTTTGAGGCTAGTCCTGGTAAATTTGTGAGAAATTGTCTGAAAAAAAATAGGAATGTAGTTCAGTGGTAGAGCACCCCTGTGTTCAATTCCCAACACTATAAAAATTCATGAACCTCCTAAGTATTAATTGAATATTTACTATGTACAAGATACTAACCTTGTTCAAGTTCACATGGCTGGTAAAGGGGTCATGGGACTCAGAGGCATTCAACTTTAGCCACTGGTCTTTGGTGTGAATTGTTGTTCTGGATATGGATCCATCAGCCCTGGAGAGAAGTTAATTATTATTTTTTCCAGCTCATTAACTAATTCATTTATCTAAGTCCTTTGTTCATCCACACAACAAATCATGTTAGAATTTATTTATTCCTGAGAAGTTTATGTCTGGATGCCAAGACGTCTACGTGTGGTCTGCTGGTATGAACATTCCTTCCACATGAGAGCAAGGGGACATTGTAACTGTCAGGTGACTCGCTCAATGTGATACGGATTGTAAATGATGGTCCTGGTGTTTGCAGCCAGCTCGCTGTAGCCTGGTGCTATATGTTCAGCCTGTAACCACTGGAGAAAGTTCAGGTCAAAAGCATCGCTACTTTTCTGCCTGATGGAAGTGTTCCAATTCTGAGGTTTTCCTTGTGGTACTGACCCCATGGTACTGTGGTAGACTTTCATCAAATGCAGTGTCCAATAATTCTAGCCCTCCTTTGCTGCTGTGGCCACTCCTCCTATTGAGGGGTCAAGTCTGTTTTCCCTCTCTGGAATCTGGACTGGCCTTAGACTTGCTTTGACCAATAAAATGCAGTGGATTTTTTTTTTTCGTGTAATTGTTGATTGATTGTATATCCTCCTCTGAGAAGTGTCTGTTCAGATCCTTGGCCCATTTGTTGATTGGGTTATTTGTTTTCTTGTTGTTTATTTTTTGAGTTCTTTGTATACTCTGGAGATTAGAGCTATATCTGAAGTGTGAGGGGTAAAAATTTGTTCCCTCACTTATTATTTCTCTTGCTGAGAAAAAAACTTTTTAGATTGAATACGTCCTGTTGTTGATTCTTGATTTTAACTCTTGTGCTATAGGCTCACCATCTCTAGCAATCAGAGAAATGCAAATTAAAACCAGTCTATGATACCATCTCACTCCAGTAAGAATGGCAGCATTATGAAGTCAAACAATAACAAGTGCTGGAGAGGATATGGGGAAATAGGTACACTTGTACATTGCTGGTGGGATTGCAAATTGGTTCAGCCAATTTGGAAAGCAGTATGGAGATTCCTTGGAAAGCTGGGAATGGAACCACCATTTGACCCAGCTATTCCCCTTCTCGGACTATACCCAAAAGACCTAAAAAGAGTACACTACAGGGACACAGCTCCATCAATGTTCATAGCAGTACAATTCACAGTAGTTAGACTGTGGAACCAACGTAGATGCCCTTCAATAGATGAATGGATAAAAAAATGTGGCATTTGTACACAATGTAATACTACTCAGCACTAAAAAATAACAAAATCATGGCACTTGCAGGGAAATGGATGGCATTAGTGCAGATCATGCTAAGCGAAGTTAGCCAATCCCTAAAAAACAAATGCTGAATGTCTTCTAAGGGGGGTGACTCAAAACAGAGTAGGGAGGAAGAACATGAGAAGAAGATTACCACTGTTTAGGGACAAGAGGTGGGAGGGAATGGGAGGGAGAAGGGGGATTGTCCAGAAGATGGAAGGAGACCCTCATTGTTATACAAAATTACATATATGATGGTGTGAGGGGGAAGAAAAAAAAAGAGAGAGAAATGTGTCACAGTAGTTTAGGTAGAGAGAGGTTATGGGAGGGGAGGGGAGGGGAGGGGGCTAGGAAGGGGATAGGAAGGGCAGCAGACTACAACAGACACTAGTATGGCTGTATGTATAAATGTGGCTGTATAACCAATGTGATCCTGCAATCTGTACACATGGAAAAATAAGAATTCATACCCCAATTGAATCAGATGTATGATATGTCAAGATCATTGTATTGTCTTGAGAAACTAATAATAAAAAAACTCCCCCCCCCAAAAAAAAATGCAGTGGATTAGACTCTGCCATTTTCCAGCCAGTTCTTAAGAGAACTGGCAACTTCTGCACCTGCTTTTTTGGAAACCATGCAAAGGAGTCTGGCTACTTGGGCAGGTGAGGGACAGTGAAGAAAGAGACTAAGGCAGCCCCAAGTCTTTCCAGCCTTTTCCATCTTGGGTATCAGACCTGTGACTGAAAGTGTCTTTGATTCTCTGGCCTAAAAGAACTACATCTGCTGATACCAGGCAGAATAAAGACTTGTCATACCCTGGCCAGACTGCAAAATCATGAGCAAATAAATGACTACTGTTTTAACACACTAACTTTTTTTGGGGGGGTCTATTACATGGTGATAGATAATATAGAAGGCTAAGTATTACATCTTATTTAATTCTCAGACAACTTTAGTAGTACTCAGCCCCAATGACTAAGTAAAGTTAATCTACCCTTCACTTTGAATATTTGTGACCTGGCACAATGTTCAGAAAGCTGAGAATAATACAAGGAGGCTAGGCCACTTGCCTGTGGTCACACATCTTGTGGTGGTAGAAGCAAGTGTCAATCCCAAGTGGTCTGGCTCCAGTGTCCAAGCTTATAATCACCACGCCACTCTAGCCAGATTCTCCTAAATGCTTCAAGTGTGCCTGTGCCTTCTGTGCGCTGAGTCAGAGGCTTAGAGCTGAGCCATGGTCCTTGCTTTGGCCTAAATGAAGGCCACACTCTGTCCGCTCACTTTGGCCAGCCACCCATAGGTATGGTGTTGCTGGGCAGAGGAGGATCAGGTATAAGATGATCCAGAAACTGTCTGGCAGCGTGTGCCTTCTTATACCCAAAGGGCCATGCATTCCTTCAGAGGAAGGGGCTGTGATGGGCTGGGGTGACCCTTTCCAGATGTGAGGGGACCCTTTTCAGATTGACACATATGATGTTGCTCTGGGGCTGCAAGGTCACCTGCCATCTTTTTGAAGGTGTTGAACACCAGGGGCTCAGAGCCAGCACAGGCTGCTGCTCAGCATGGGCCATTCATGAGGAAGTGCCTACAATTCCTGGTCCTGCAAGACAGGAATCATCAGTGGCATTTGGCTAATGAGGGAAGGGAGGGCAGATAGCAAGCCTCCTCCAGGGCTGCACCTTCCCATCCCAGTCCTGGTTCTTCAGAAGCTGCCATCTGACGAGGCAGGCTGTCAGCGAGAAGGCTGTCAGCGAGAAGGCTGAGGACCTCTCCAGGGTTCTCAGCATCCTCGGATCTGCTTGCTAATTTATTCGGTTCTTCACCTCACACATGGAGTACCCGTCTGTGCCTGGAACTCTTGCTGGTGTGGGAGACACAGTGGCCAATGAGACCCTGTTTCCAAGGAGCTCACTTCCTGCAGCAGACTATGGCTTCCCAAATGGGTGGGTGATGCCAAGACACCCACCCAGTGTTTGCTTTGACCCTCAAAATAGGCCAGGCACAGACTCCAGCTGTGGTAGCCACATGATGTACCTTTCATGGTGTTTGAAATGGTGATCTGCATGTGCGCTCATTCACGCAACATGCACAGAAGTAAATGCGTGCCCTGGGCTGGCAGGGTCCTCTTGCTGCTCTGGATCTGAGATAAACAGGCACAGCGAAAAAGCAACAAAGCGTTTCTCCAGCAGGTGGAGTTCCGGAAAACTTTGGGCCTCTAAGTTCAAGGGAGCCTGTGGCTCTGAGCCCAAAAATACGAGCCTGGTAGAGGGAGAGGTTAGGTGACTTACTTTGTTCGTTGTTTATTCAGTATTTACTTGGCACTCAGAATCATACCAGAGTTTGTTGGTGATACCAAAATAGTAGTACTAATACAAATAAACATGGTTGCAGGCTTCAGAGGATTTACGACCTGAATGAGGAGCCGGACATTCCCATGAGAAAGAATTGAGCGATGGTCAAAGCAGCAAAGAACTGGATAGAACAGATGGTAAGTGCCATAGCAGTTCTCGAAGGACCCAATGCTTGTACACTGTGACACTGTCACACTGAGGGGTTTTGAGGTGGTGTGATTCCTGCTGGAATTCAAAGGGTGGGTAGGTTTCAAGGAGAGGCAGGGAAGACAGAAGAAAGCCATTCAAGTGAGCAAAAGTGCAGATTTCATGATAAGGGAGAAGCAAAATATCAGAGCAGAGGCTGATGGGAATAGAATGTCCACGAGAAGTCCCTTCTGGTCCTGGAGCATTGAGAAGTAAGAGCTTCAGAGGTCAGCTGGCATAACTCTTGCATTTGACCCTGGAAGAAGGTGAGGCACCAAGAGGTTGCAGAGGGAGGGGGTCTGCACAAGAGCAGGACCCCTGCCTGCCCTGATGGCCCTGCCTGAAGTTCCTCATTCATGGGGTACTAGCTATGGAGCTGGGATGTAGCTGGAGCCAACTGGAATGGGGAGGCCTTAGACAGCAGGCTGACGCTTTGGAATTGCATCCTGGAAACAGCAAGAAGCCACTGGAAGTGTCTGAGGTGGGGGTCATAATATTGATGCAGTATTAAGAATAAATGGCAATCAGGGCTAAAATTCTCCATTGGCCGTTTTCCTGTTTCAAAGTCACCGAATGGTTACCCGACCACCTCAGTGCCCTTCCTTTCCTCCAGGCACCCTCCACTTCTCTTCTTTCCTCTTCCTCTGCAGGATTTCCCCCAGGAAGGGCCAGTTCCTTTCTCCACCATGGTACAGAGTGTTTTTGTGTCTTGAGTTTGCTCTTGGAGTCCTTCCCTTTACTCTTAGCAGTTTTATAAAGTGTTTCTCCAGAGTAAACATCACGTTTATGACCAAAGATTTGATGAATGAACCATTCTCCATCTTTCTATGTTACATTCAGTTTGAAAGGTTGTGCCTAAATTGTTGTCTCATTTGTAAAATCTCTAAAAGGAAAAAGATCCTGCCTCCAGGACTGATTTTCCTTTAGTCACCAAAGGGAAGAGTCCAGCCTGTAATTTTGCCATTCAAAATGTTATACTTAAAATCTGCGGCCACAGAAATCAGTTGGTGAAATGGGAAATCAGACACTGCCTTGGTGATAGATGCAGATCCTTGTTGGGGGTGTGCCAGGATATTTTCCAAGCCATGCATGGGATGGCTTGATACTCTAACAGTGAGGGACAATACATGGAGTGGGGGCTGAGTTTGGTAGGAGAGAGAGAGAGACTGTGTGTATATGTGTGTATTTGTAGATGATCTCTTGGGTCTCTGGGTACATAGATCTGCCAGCATTTCCAGTTAGCAGGAGTGGCTGCAATAGCAAAGTGGAGCTTGGGTCTGGCTTAGCAATCAGAAGATAAAAGTGCTTACAGAAAAGTCCTGGTCTTGTCGCCTCTCCATCTATATTGGAAAGAACATTGATTTTGGCAACATTTTGCTCAATCTGCAGAAATGTTAGTTCAATAATCTACCTCCAAGGCTCTTTCCAAGGCCAAAGAGTCCAGTTTCACTGTTATTTGATAGAGTTTCAAGGTAGTATTAAAAGGGAACAAGAATTTTCCTGTGATGGTAGATGAAGAAGGCTTGCTTGGTTGTCCTTCTGTATTTATTTATTTCTTTTATTTTTATTTTTTGCACATAGACACTGATTATAAAAAATAGCCCCTCGGTTGATAAAAACCAGCCTTCCTCAACCTTCCCTAGCCTGCTCAGAGAGTTGCCCTTATTTCCAATTACCCAGCTCACTGCCTGCTAAAGTATTGCTCCTTCAGTGCTACAGACAAGAGGAATTAGTTACAGAGGCAAATTGCTTTGTTGTGTTTCTTGCTTGAGCCATAATTCATGTGCAGGGGCGTCCGGCACTGCGCTAGGATCCTTATTCAAAGAGCAAGTGTGCCTGACAGCTCTCTCCCACCTCGAGCACCTCTGGCTGAACTACCATTTGTCAAATGCTCTCTCCATTATTCTTTGGCCTAGGTGCATTTTGATGGGCCACTACAACTTCTAATTATTTAATATTCCAAATTGCATAAAGCACCAAATGCTTTTGTAGCTAGGAGCACTATATAGGCTGTAATGCCCCTTGAAGTCAGAACATTTTTACAACACAGTGATTATTTGGAAGAAACACCCATGGTCTTTGTTGTCCCTCTCATCTGGGTTAAGCCCTGTTAATCTTTTGTTGAATCTTCTTTCTTATCTGCAAATGGTGGTTGATGCTTATCAGAGAGCTGATACAGAGACTGAGTGTAACAATTCATACAAACCATGTCATTCAGCATCTAGTACTTTGAAGGCCCCTACCTAGTTCCTTCCTTGGTTCAGGTAGATTCTATTAATTTACCCCTTTTCACTAATTGTCTACTGTAAGCCAGCCAGTGAGTAGAGCTCTGGAGATACAAGAAATAAGATGTGGTCATTGTCCTCTCCAGAGTTTGCAGCATAGATTAAGCACAGTGGTTTATGTGTAGACTGTTTAAAATAAAAATATAGTGAGACATCTGCCTCCCTGACCAGTTTGGTCCTGCTTCCTGAAGCAGTGAGGTATAGTTTAAAGGCTCATTTAATTTCTTCTTTTGTCAGTTCTTCTTGGTCTTGGTTTTGTCATTATTTTGTCATGAAAACGCGAATAAACCACTTCCCCATGTACGACCTCTGGTGTCTCAGAGGTTTGGAAAGGATGAAAGACAACCAACCACAAGTGTCTCGTCACCCCAAAGTTTTCATTTTAGTCTAAATGGACTAAAGATGTTTTAGGTCTGGAATGTTCTTTAAATGTCGAGCCTTTGGGAATGTGTGCATTTATAGAGGTGACAAACTTCCTGGGTTTCATACCTTATTCTGCCCAGTGTTGCACATCAGACTGTGGCTTGTGTTGTGTAAGGCTGGTTAGTGCGTGAGTGTGCGTCTTTTAATCTGTAAGAAGGAAGAGAGGGCAGATAGGCCGGTTAAGAAATTTCCAGCTAAAGGTAGAACAGTCTGGATATTTAGCAACCCTTTACCTCCTGGGTTCACACTGGGTGTCCAGCTTGAGGTGGGTGTGTGCACAGGCGTGAAGGGGGGCTTGAAATGGGGGGGGGCATGAGCGTGACTCCTGGAAACTCCTGAATGTCTGTATTCAGGGAGAGAGTTCTGGGTATGAGGGGGAAAGGTGCTGGGTGCCAGGGGTCACCTCCCAGGCTGAGTTTGCAGAGTGAAGTTCACTCTTTTTACCTGCACTGCAAGTTGATTTGGGGGCAGAGTGCGCCGAGGGTATATTATGTGCCAGGCGTTATTCTAGGTGTTGGCATGCAGTGGTGAATGCAGCAAGGCTCCAGGTCTCCTGGTCGTCTTAGGGGACTGCTTTAAGTCCCTTCACCAGTCCTTTATCCTTTAGCTAGTTTCTAATTTATTGTATTCCTCCTGCCCACGACACCTGAAACATATCGTTTGGGATACCCCAAAGCAGGGACCCAAATAATCATGCAAGTATGGAGTTCATCTTTTCATTATGACCTGAGAGATTTGTTCAAAAGAAGGAAGGAAATGAGCAGTTCATGGAAGGAGCCACTATTTAGCCCCAAGAGAGAGAAGATCATAGGCAGAGGGAAGAGATGAGAAATGGCTTGTAATACCATGTTATTACAGATATTCCTTGAAAATAAATGAGCAAAAACGCAAGTCACACAAAGTTATCTTCAGCATCGTACTGGCTTGATGCTGTTTTTTAAACAGGCTCCTCTGAGTATCTAAGGAAGGATATTACTGTCTCAGCTGCTCACATGAGGCTCAACTGCTGTCAGCGACATTGGTTCCCTGTGCCTTGGGACCTTGATTTTGACACTAACTTGCTATGTGGGAACCTAAGCCTTTGCCCATGTATGGCCACGGGAGTCTTGGGGCCAGGAATTTCAGAGGTGCTTGTGGCTTGAAAGATGGACCAGCTATCCACCTTGGGTTCTTCAAAGTTCACAAAAGCTTTTCTTAAATGACCTAAGCAGTGTGTGAGAGAGGGGCGATAGACTCGACTTTTATCTGTCGCGATGGCCTCGGCCAGCTTGTGACCTGGATTCCCTTACTGTTTTGTTTGGAATAATTTCTAGGGTTTGTGTGCCTAGATAGCTAGGAGGTCCTCCTTCTCTGTCCTCCTCTGTCCCCCCCACCCCCCTTCCTCTCTTCTATTCTACATAAAGAAGCTCAAAGCTTTCTCCTGGCTCTGAAATGTGTCTTCGGTCTCCCAAGGGCTGCCTGGGGGCTGGGTACAGTGGACACCTGCTCATGAATATGCCTTTCTCAGCTTCCTTTTCCCCCCTGCGCACTCCTAATGGGGCTTCCTGGAATTTCCTTTGAAATGACCTGCTTGCTCCTGAATGCTTGCCTCTGTAGCTGCATTTGGGGAAGCCCAAGCTGAAACCTGCACATCCATCCACAGAGGGCAGCACCTCTGCCTTCCCTTCTTTTATACCTGTCTTTCTTTAATTAACAAAATATCGTGGTGGACATAAGTGTGTTTAAGTGCCCACTTAAACCTCTGCAGAACTTTGCATTTCATTTTCTAAATAAGGCTTATAGAACAGAACTTCATTTTTTAGTTTCTTTTGGACTTGAATGAGGCTCTGGGTATAGAAAAATACAGCTTTGGGGAGGCCTGAATTCAAGTTCTGCTGAGCCTCCTTCTGACTGCCCAGCCTTGAATGTGTTGTCTAAGCTCTCTGAGCTTCACTTTCCTCTCTGTATAATGGGGAGATGAAAGCCTAATGACCTCAGAGTGTATGAGATTAAAAACAAGATAATAACTGTGAGACACAGGACCCTTGATGATTGCTTGGGAATACTGTCCCCAGCCCAACCCCCACCCCTAGCGCTCCTGGGCTTCCCTACATGTTGTAGCACCTGTCACCTTGCTCTATAATTGGTATCTAGAATGTGTGTAATCCAGCAGAAGGAGGCTAGGTGGGATTAGCTGTCATTCAAAACACTGGGTGAGTCATCTCACAGGAGGTAACACCCTTGGTCTTCAAGGGTCTCTAAGAAGGAAGAAGAAGGATAGCTTCTTTGGGCAGTGTTCTGGTTGTCATTGCTCATCTGGTAGGAAGGGAAAAGAAAGTCCCATTTATGGGCTGGGGATATAGCATAGTTGGTAGAGTATTTGCCTTGCATGCCCAAGGCCCTGGGTTCAATCCCAAACACCACACACAAACACACACACCAAAAACAAACAAACAAACAAACAAACAAACAAACAAAACCCCTCAAAACAACAACAAAAAAGAAAGTCCCAGTTATGGGATCTGATCGGGGGACACATATTGGGCCTACATTTACTGCTTGAGCCCTAACCCTTCCCAGCATTGGGTGATTCAAATCCAGTACCAGTCTTGGTGCCTCAGACAAGACAGAGCCCCCAGTCTACTGGTGAATACCAAGAGAGCTGGACACGGACAATCCCTCAGTGCCTGAGTCCTGGGGAGCATCTGGAGCCTCTATCTCAGCCTCTAGTCTTTAAAGCAGATGTTGTGCTTATTTTATTTGTGGTGTTTAGAAGTTAAGGTAGAGTTGATAATTAAAAATGGGGAGTAGTTACTTGCAAATCTGAATATTTAGCTTCTTTGGAAAGTTGGAAAGTTCTGGCAAGACTCGGTTCACATTCTTGTGCCAACAGTCCCCTGGAGCCAGGCGGAGCCATTCTGGTTTTTTTAGCAGGATCAGTGCTCTCCTGCTTACCCCTGGCCCCACCCTCCCTGCCACCCATCAACACAGAGGCAAAGGACCTGCTGCTCCTGACCACTATTGTTATTACTTGTTATAACAGAGGAGTCCATGTCTGTATCCACATCGCTATCAAAAGTGTAGGAAGTCTATAAAGTTAGGAGAAGGAGTGCTTGTTAAGAAGAGTCTGTTTTTCAGGGTGGAAGGGAAGAGCATTCCTGCCCGGCTGCTATGGGCATCTGAGTCTGCCAGTCTTCCACTGGGTGGGGCCTTGACGGTCTGTCACGGACTGGTTGACAGAGTCTCACTGGTAGCTTTCCTGACTCAGAGTGGAGTGCTTAATTTTCCATGTTTACAAATAGGTTTGTAGCAAGACAGCCACTTTCTAAAGGGCTTCTTTATTTCCTTCCTCTTTGAGAAGAATTTCTTTAAAAAATGCCATTATCTTTCTTTTAATCATGACTCAGCTCCAGCAAATGACCTGTAGATAGAGATACTTTATTATTGTAATGACACAGTCAGTCTGGCTCTCATTCTCATTCTAGATGCCCCACCCATCTGCATCCCTAGGCCAAAAGCTGTGGCCCTTGGGAATGGAGGAATACCTTCTGGGTTTTGTAGCAAAAACCCTCCTTCTGCCCAGAAAATTGCTCTTTGCTCCCTGGGTAGCTACCCTTTAAGCACCGCAACCAATCTTTCAAAATAAATCACTTTGGGTCCACAAGTCTCCCTCTTGGGATGGTACAAGCCCTCAGGTAATTTTCAGACCAATCACACTGGAGGAGTCAGGATCTTGACCAGGGAGGTGAAAATTGCTGCACTTTGTAGCGAGGTGATCTAAGACATGTGAGATGAAGTTCACTCTATTGGGGACCCTAATGTAGGCTGTCCAAGCAAAACAACAAAAGGTGGCCTCTTGCCATTGGAAGGATCTGGGGAATGTCTCTTGGGAACAGGGTGGGCTGCCTCAGAGAGTACTAGGGCAAATTTCCTCTCTCTGGGGGATTAGCTGGAAGTTTCTATACCTTCAGAGTTTTCTAGGAAGGGAGCAAAGGTGGCCTTTTCCCTTGAAATTATGCATGTGGCCCATGAAGTAGGCTTGACCCCTGGGTGGAGGCCACACCTCTACTTAGAAAACAGAGCTAACTCAGGATGAAAATCTGCCTCCAGGGTTCAGCTCAGATGTACTGAAGACGAAACTATCAGTTGGAAGCCACAGTTCTCATAATTGCCTGTGCACAAAAGTCACCAGGGGACCCTTATTAAAAATACAGCTTTCTGGGTTTCACCAGCTCACATTTTGTTGTCTCAGGCTGGACATGGTGTGCCTGGGAGTCTGCATTTTGGCAAGCACCAGATAATTCTGCTGCAGATGCTCTTCATGTCTCACATTTTTTGCAAAACTCCAGCTCAGTGTTTCTCAAAAGCCACTTCATAAATTATCTTCAACTAGTTTGAAAGTGCTTAAGGATTTATGAGTATGTCCTCAAAGTGTGGACTTCAGCACTGCTTCAACAGACAGGCTTATTATTTTGGATTTAACACAATGGAATTATAAATTATTCATTCCCAGTTGAAAAAAGGAACTCAACATCTGGGAGCTGAATGTGGCATGCAGATTGCTTATGCTGCCTCTACAAAAATGAAATTCAGATTCCATCAAGGTGCACATGCGGCTACCACTGTTTATCTTACAGGTCTCTCTGCCCCGCTGAAGGCCTGCAGACAGGCTGTGATGTCAGAGGAGACCGGCCGCAGATTCCCTGCCACTTCTTGAAGCCCTCCTGGCCTTCCCTGTACATGGACCCTAGATCATTCATTCATGGATGTTGATATGCAAACCTCCCCGGACCCCTGGGGAACTTGTTAAAAATCTTGATTCCTGGGCTGCACTGCCATCCACGTTCAAGGTAAAGTCTGAGAATGTGCATTTTAATCAGCATCCCTGGGGATATTTTCCACACCTCTCTGGGGACATTCTAGGAGCACCTATTAGCTTGTCTATTAGATGTGCTAAGCTCAATATCTAAATGCTTTTCTGGGGCCAAGAGAGATATTTGTCTTGAAAAATTATGTTGGCTCTGAAAGATGAATAGACAACAACAAAAATCAAAATTGTCCATTGCCAACTCCATTCATTATTAAATTTAGTATTCATAAAAATTTCATTATATTTGAAAACGATTTGTAGGCGATTTTTTCCCCACTTCACAAGAATTCTTGAATATGTATGATAATCATTAAGAAACCATAATCGATTGCAAAATGAGTTGCATCTAGATTTCAAAGGCCCAATTATAAAAAAAAAATGAGCCTCAATATATGTTTATGGTGAATACTTACTTCTATTTGCATATACATTTATATTTATTATACAATGTAGCCATGATTTAATATATTTGATGACATTTTGGAGAAGGTATTCAAAAATGAAGGTGTTTGGGTCTTATGAAGCATAAAATATCCCTCAAGGTATACTTAGAATTTTCTTGGACTTTGGGCGAATGAGTTCCTCGTATTCCACTTACTTGTGAAGGAGAGACTGTTAAATCCCCATTTTATGGAGGAGGAAGCTGAGTGGTTTATTGATTTACCCAAGGATAACCAGCAGTAAATAACAAACTAAGCTCAAACCAAGTTTTAGGATTCAGATTTTAGTATAGTTCTATACTTCAGCATTAGGAATCACACCACCGAAGGCCCTACATACAAATCCACCTTGGGTGCACCATGTCTCTGCATCAAACATGAACCAATCACATCAGTAGGAGAAAATCTGGAGGGTTTAAACCAAGGTAGAAAGGATTTTCACATTTTGGGTCTGAAAGCAATATTTTAACCATGATCTTCATGTGTATCTAAAGCCATCTAGCAGGGAACTGGCTTCTGAGTCTGGAAATACAGTACAGTTGTTTTAGCTGAAGGCACAGAGGGTGGGGAGTGGGCTCTTACTTGGGATATCTATAGATCTGCTTCTCCAGCACACTGAAATCCCTGCAGTCTGGAGGTTTATTCCAGCGAAGCCAGCACAGGACAGTACATGGACTTTGTCACAAAGGCACCTGGGCATTTAGAGGACACCAAAGTCAGAAAACAAAAGAAAAGCTCTCCAGCCAGCTGTGCCTGGAGAGCTTTGTCCTTTTGATCAACTTGCCTGAGAGCCTGGGTGTTTTGCTGCTGACCCATATGGCCTGCTCACTGCTGCTGCTAATGTCTATCTTGCTGCTACTCCCTCTGGGGTGCAAAAATATTTAAAAGAGGAGAAGAGGTATTTTTTTCCACTCTATGAACAACAAGAAATACATGTTCGTTGCAGAAAAATAAGAGAACGTTTGTAAGCCAAAAAAGAGTTAAAGAAGAATCTCTGAAATTCCTAACCCAGAATTGCCACCATTAATTTCCTAGTTAATATCATTCCAAAGTTTTTCTCTAAATAAAGTATCTCCAATGCTTCCTGAGAACTCGTCAGGCCTTTTCTCTGCCTTCACCTTGAGTCTCTGTTCCATTTTCTGTTCCCTTACCAGTGAGGGTTTGTGAGGGATTGTGGCAGATCACACTTCTGTGCTGAGCTCATTCTTAAGCTTGGTCCAGTAGGGAAGTCTTCAGCATTCATGGTGCTCTTTGGGAAATCATGACATGTATTATTTTGTGATGTATTCAACAGAAAGGTGAGATAACTTAGAGTAAAGCAGTAAGAAACATTTATGGGTAAAACTTTATTAATTGAGAAATGACCATGCATTGACTTAATCGTAAGCGATCTGGAAGACGGTCATTTGATTGCAGGAGTGGAATACCATTATGCAGTCATGGGCTGCTGGTGTTCATTGGGTGGTTAGTTTGAGAAACTTTCAATTCCTGGGATTGCATTAGGCAATTCATTTCCTCTTTCTGAGTTCTGGTGTTCTCATCAATAACAGGGTGAAGTGCAAATAGTATTCAGGTTTCCTAACTCTCAGTGTGGTGTCTGTAGTCAGGTGCCTGATTTGAAGGAAACCCCACCCACCCTCCTTTACCTTTCGGGATAAGAATATTCTTATTTCTCTCTGGTAATCACTGAAGCCTTAACAAATATTTTCTTATTTGTTCCTCTACTGCTATAGGACAAAGTCTTTCTTACATAGAGTCTTTCACACAAATAAACCAAATAGACTTTTTTTTTTTCCTATTGAAAAATGAAGACTCACTTGAGAAAGATGGTGGATTACAGGAAGGGGTGCACTTCCCATCAGTTCCTCAGCCCAAGACTTAAGAAGTGGGAAGACTGCTCCTCAGTGAGGTAGGTACCTCAGGGAACTCAATGAAGTTCAATCCTGGACAGTAAAAGAAACCATGGAGACATGGAAAGTCAGACACTTCATATATAATATAAAAAATATGACATGCTTCCTTGGCTGGCAGCAGTAATGGCAGTCTACGTTGCTGAGGGGAGGGAGGAACACAGGCAAAGAAAGAGACAGGAAATCATGGCTAAGAACAAACCCCCCCCAAAACAGGTCTTGGACGAACCTGTGGAATAGAGAAGGAGGATGATCTTCATGGACACAGAGTTGGTGGGGGAACTGTTGGTGAAAAGCCACCACAATCAGTTGGCCATGGTAGAGAGTTCAACAGGACTGGCAGAGTGGGGAACCATTTGTAAACACTGTGGCATCTTAAGGAAAGTTGCCAGCTGACCCAGCAGGTACTTCTTATGAACCTCAGAGAGTGCCTGGACCCATGTGACTGAGCTAGGAGCAAAGAGAATTGTGCCCAGGGCACCCAGTCTATGGAAACTAAGGAAACAGAGCTGCTTTTGTTGCTGGCATCTCATAAGTGCTATTGGGAAGACATCACAAACAGCCACACAGATGTGCCTGCACTCCAGTCATTCATGGTCATAGTGATGAATATGAACCCTGTGAAGCTTTATACAACACACCCTAAAAGGATTTTATGGGAGGCCTCTCGGACTCAGATGAGACTGGCATCTCCCCATTAGCTAGCAGGAGATGTGGATCAAATCTTAAATACCCACCGACAGAATTCCAAAGTTCAGCCAAGACTAGATGCCAACTCTGGAGCTTCCAATTAGAATTCTGTGCCAGCCCCACTGTATTACTAATCACAACATGAACTGAGTAGGAATTACATAAACTTTATAATCTATCTTATTTATAATCTATCCCATTCACCAGTCTATCCCACCCTATACCGGGATACAGGCAGCTGAGGTGAGAAACCAGGTTTGGCCCCGAGCCACATGGCTGGCAGCTAGGTGAGGAACACAAAGATGTTGAACCATCAGCACCAACCCTTGACCCAAGGGTTACAGAGTCCCCAAAACAAATACTAAGACTGAAAAATCAATCCTTGCCAAAAGTTTTGACTACTTCATCAGAAATAAGCCCTTTACTTTTCATTAAAAACTTATTTTTTGGGGGGCTGGGGATGTGGCTCAAGCGGTAGCGCGCTCGCCTGGCATGCGTGCAGCCCGGGTTTGATCCTCAGCACCACATACAAACAAAGATGTTGTGTCCGCCAAAAACTAAAATAAATAAATAAATAAATAAATATTAAAATTCTCTCTCTATCTCTCTCACTCTTTCTTTAAAAAAACAAAAAAACTTATTTTTTTTTTCATATTACCCCCATTTGTAATTTTTAAGACTTATTCATTATATTTTATGTTTTTACTTTTTTTCATTCTTCATGATTGTATGTATGTGTACATGTTCTTACTACGTGGATAGATTTGAGAAAAAATGTATTCATACGATTTTTCTTTCATTTTAATTGCTTTCTTCTTCACCCATTTATTATTTAGCCTTGCTTTGACATAGGTAGGGCAAAAATGTACGTGGGTTTGAATTGTTTTGATCTACATTAGTTTATTCGTATCTTGGATTTTATCCTTCTTATTGCCTCTTCTTCACTCTTTCCCCACTCATAGCCAAAATTTAATGTTCTATCCTCCTCTTATCATTTTGTTACTTTGAGTTATTTTTTTTTGCTCCTCCTTTATAGCTGTCATCTACCTAGGTAGTGCTTCTTCTTTGTTCACTTTTTAAATATTTCGAATTTTCTGTTGCCTTTCTACCCTGTTTTCTCTTTACTTAAGAAACTGTAATCCCACCATAAGATAGATTATAAAGTTCATGTAATTCCTACTCAATTCATGTTGTGATTAGTAATACAGTGGATGATGTAGTATACACCTAATGTTGAATGCCTGATTTAGTTCAGTTTTTTATTCTTGGTATTGCTGTTAAATGCTTACACCACCCACCATTCCTAGGAACGTGGCAATTAATATTATTGTTACAGAAATAGACCCAGACATTTATCTTAAGGTTGTACATCTGTGGCTAACATTAGTGCTATTCCCCTGTTTCTCTGAGAGGGACTGGAAAGTGATTGGGACCCTTTGCTGCTGAACAATTCTCACAACTCTGGCAAATATGAATAAATCTCACCCCACACATGATCTAGCCCCATGAAGAGCCTCAACAGTACTTCAACATGTAGAATAAGGATGACAAAAATCCCAAACCAATATCCAGGCACCAAGGAGGAACAACTAGAGAGGACCCCAGGTCCCACTCCTGCACACCTACTTATACATCAAAAACAGAAGTCCCAGAACAGAAAAGATAACTATACACAAAAGACATACACATAAATGAGGAAGAAGAATCCATCTGAACTGATGTGCAAGTCTGATATCTCTTGAAAACATGAAGAAACAGGCCCCCAACAAGTGATTCCACAGATAACAGGGGATGAAATTTCAGAGAAAGACAATAAAAACTGATTATTAAAATGTTCAATGAAATGAAAGAAAATCTAAGGAACAAATTGAGAGAGTAAATACAGGAGATGAAAGATCATTTCAATAAGGAAATAGGAATAATGAAAAGAAACCAATCAGAACTCCTGGAAATGAAAGAAAGACACAATGAATAAAATGGAATATTTACTTGAAAGCATCATCAATAGATTAGATTGCATAGGAAATAGAACTTCAGGCCTTAAAGACAGAGTACATTTAGTAAGAAATACATTCCATGCAAATTGAAAAAAATATATATCATGATGAGAACGAATATACAAGAACTCTGAGACAATATCAAGAGAATAAACCTGAGAGTCATCATAATAGAAGAGAACAAGAAGATACATGATCAAGGAATTAAGAACATCTTTGATGAAATAGTTACAGAAAAAACATCCCCATATTAAAAATGAGATAAACATCCACATACATGATGCATATAGGATGCTAAATAGACAAGATCTAAAGAGAAATTCTCTAACATACATCTTAATCAAAATGCCTACCAGAAAAAAATAAGAAACTGCAAGAGGAAAACATCAGGTCACATTTGGAGGCAAACCAATAAGGCTCACTTCTGATTTCTCAACGCAGACCCTAAAATGTAGGAGGACCAGGAATGAGATATTCCAAGCTCTAAAAGAAAACAATTGCTAGGCAAGATTTCTCTATCCAGAAAAACTATCTGTCAAAATAAATGAAGGAATAAAATCTTTCCATGACAAGAATAAAAGAATTCAGGACCACTAAGCCAGCACTCAAAGAATACTCAAAGACATACTTCACACAAAGGAACCCAAAAACAAACCCAAGAGCTCTTAAATGGATGAAGATTACTAGAAGAGCCAAACTAAATGAAAACTGAGACAGAATATATAAATATAGAATAAATATAGCAAAGAAACCAAACGGCAGTAAAGAACCAAATACCTGTCCATAATAACACTGAATATAAATGGTCACAACTTCCCAATTAAAAAACATAGATCAGTGGAGTGGATTTAAAAATCAAGATTCAACTGTAAGTTAGTCTCAAAAAACGTATCTCATAAAGATACCCACAGGCTGAAAGTTAAAGAATGAAAAAAATTCCAGGCAAATTGAATCTGAAAATAAGCTGAAGTAGCTATTCTCATATTGACAAAGCATATTTCAAGGAAAAATTAATCAGAGACAATGATGACCCCTACATAAATGATAAAAGGAATAATCCAACCAGAAGATATAATGGTAGTAAATCTATATGCTCCAAATGTTAATGCACTTGATTACATTAAAAAAAACCCCAACTTCCTGACATTAAATCCCAGGTATAACCCAATACAATAACACTGGTTGAGTTCAACACACCCTTATCAATGCAGACAAATAAAAAATCAATATAGGTATTTATTTCTTTTTCTTTTTTTGGGGGGGGGTGCAGTGTACCAGGAATTGAACTCAGGGACATTCAACCACTGAGCTACATTTCCAACCCTATTTTGTGTTTTGCTTTACAGGCAGGGTCTCACTGAGTTGCTTAGTGCCTTGCCATTGCTGAGGCTGGCTTTGAACTCATGATTCTCTTTGCTCAGCATCCTGAACTGCTAGGATTAAAGGTATGCACCACTGTGCCCAGCCAGTAAAGGTATTTCTGACCTAAATAATACTATTATTTAAATAGACCTAATAGACATCTTTGTTAATCAGTTTTTTTGCTACTGTGATGAAAAGACCTGACAAGAACAATTTTAGAGGAGGAAAACTTTATTTGGGGGCTCACAGTTTCAGAGGTCTTAGTCCATAGATAGCTCACTCCATTCCTTGGGGCTCCAGATGAGGCAGAACAACATGGTATGGTGGGGGGAAATAAGCTTACATGATTATCAGGAGGCAGAGAGAGACTCCACTTTCCATATGTAAACATATAGCCCAAAGCTATGCCCCCAGTGCCCAACCTCCTCTAGCCTAGGCTACCTACCTTTATTTACCTCTTAGTTAATTCTTTCAGGAGATTAATTCACTGATTGAGTTAAGGCTCTCCTAACCCAATCATTCTCTCCAAACCCTCTTGCATTGTCTCACACATGAGCTTTTGGGGGACACCTTACATCCAAACCATAACACCATAAAAACATCCTCAGAATATCTTTGGCCACTGGCCACCCCAAAACAGGTAAATTTACTTTATTTTCAGAAGCTAATGGAAACTTTTCCAAAATAGACCATATTCTAGGTCACAATATTAGTCTTAGTAAATACAAAAAACATATCATCTAATTCCATTTATTGTATCAGATCATAATAGAATGAAACTATAAATCAACAGCAAGCAAAATAATAAAAAAACCACATAAACACATGGAGATTGAACAATACTTTTAAAAATAAATAACAGATTGCCAATGTCTCGGCTTGGCACAGAATCACGAGCCACCACAGCTTTGTAGATTCAAACAGCAATTCTTTATTCCCGAACTCACACCGGCCTCTACACACGTTCTGGGGAAATCCCAGTTCTGCTGCCGCCCAATTCACCTACTCCACGAGGCTTTTTTCCCCAAATCCTTTCTGAATCTCACAAGAACTCAACGGGAACAAGCAGCAGGAACACCCTAATCCCAGCAGCAATAATCTTCAACCTCCAACTTCCCTAAAACCCCTATTGTCTTAAACTGGGAACACCCTAAACCCAAGGACCGGGATACTTCCTCAAACCTGATCAGCTCTAAACCCGGATCCGCCTTGGTCCTTGAGCAAGGTCACCTTACATGCAATGTCAACAGCGAAATCCATTTAACATGGGGTACGCTAGCAAGGAAATTTTGATGCGTCATTCCTACTTGGCAATGGCCCTCAGCAACAGATCATAGAAGAAATTAGAGAAGAAATAAAAAAATCTTATAAATAAATAAGAACAGAAATACAACATATCAAAATCTCTGGAACAGTATGAAAGCAGTTCTAAAAGGAAAATTTATAGCATTGATTGCTTACATTAAAAAAAAGATCCCTAATGAATAAACTTATGCTCCACCTCAAGACCTCAGAAAAGGAAGAACAAACTAATTCCAAAGTCAATAAAAGACAGAAAATACTAAGATCAAAGCCAAAATTAATGAAATTAAGAATAAAAAAGCAATACATGGGATCAATGCAACAAAGAGTTGGTTTTTTAAAAGATAAAGAAGATGGATAATCCCTTAAACAAACTAAGAGACACATCAATTAACAAAATTAGATTTGAAAAGGGAGATTTCACCATCAATACTTCTGAAATTTAGAAAAATCATTAAAAACTATATTGGAAATCTATATTCCAACAAACTGGAAAATGTAGAAGACATTGACAAATTTCTAGACACATATGACCTGCACAAATTGAACCTGGAAGATAGAGAAAAGCTAAACCAACCAATATGAAGTAAGGAAATTGAAAGAGCAATTAAAAATCTTGCAATAAAGAAAAGTCAAGGACAAGACAGATTCTCAGCTGATTCTTCCAGAACTTTAAAGAACTAATACTATTTTTTCTCAAATTATTTCATTGTATTAAAAAGGGAGAGAACTCTCTATGAAGTCAGTATAACGCCAATACATAACCCAGACAAAGACACATAAAGGAAAGAAATCTACAGACCAATATCCAGGATGAACATAGTTGCAAAATCCTTAATAAAATATTAGCAACTTGAGTTTGAAAACACATCAGGAAAATAATATACCATAATCAAGTGGGTTTTCATCCCAAGGATGCAAGCTTGATTCAATATACTCTAATCAATAAATGTAATTTACTCTTTAAACATAAAGACAAGAATTACATGATTATCTCAATAGATGCAGAAATGGCCTTTGATATAATCCAACACCTATTTATATTAAAAACACTATAGAAACTATGGATAGAAGGAACTTAATATTATAAAAGCTTTATATGACAAACCCAAGGCCAATGTCATACTGAACAGAGAAAAACTGAAAGCATTTCCTCTAAAGTCAGGAAGAATACAAGGATGTCCAATCTGACCACTTCTATTCAATAGTCAATAAATTCAAACTCTAACCAGAGCAATCAGGAAAGAGAAGGAAATTTAAGGGATATAAATAGGAAAAGAAAAAGTCAAATATCTGTTTGCTGAGGATATGATCTTATATCTAGGAGACCTAAAAACTCTACCTGAATATTCCTAGAGCTGATAATTGAATTCAGCAAAGTAGCAGGATACAAGATCCACATTCATAAATCAATAGCTTTTCTATACTCCAATAGTGATTCTTCTGAGAAAGAAATTAAGAAAATATCCCATTCACCGTAAACTAAACAATAAACAAAACAAAAACAGCAACAACAAAAACAAAAAAACAATTTAGGAACTAATCTAACCAAGGAGGTGAAAGATCTCTACAGGAGAAAACTATAGAACACTGAAGAAATAAATTGAAAAAGACCTTAATAGATGGAAAGACCTCCCATGTTCTTTGGATAGGCAGAATCAATATTCTGATTCAGTGCAAACCCCATCGAAATACCAATGACATTCTCACAGAACTAGAAAAAAATAGTCCTAAAATTTATTGGCAATCCTGAGTAAAAAGTATAGGGGGCATCACCATACCTGATATCAAATTATACTGCAGAGCTATAGTAACAAAACCTACATGGTATTGGTATCAAAATAGACATGAAGACCAATGGAAAAGAGTTGAAAACACAGAGACAAACCCACATATTTAGTCTGTCAAAGGTGCCAATAATATATGTTGGAGAAGAGAAATCCTTTTTAACAAATGGTGCTGGGAAAACTGATATCCATATGTAGAAAAATGAAACTAGATTCCTTTCTCTCACCCTGCACAAAAGTAGATGTAATGAAAGTAGAATGAAGATGTAGGAATTAGACCTTAAACTTTGCAACTGCTAGAAGAAAACATAGGATCAACACTCCATCGTATTGGTGCAGGCACCAGCTTCCTGAATAAGAACCTGTAGCTCAAGAAAAAAACCAACAAATCACTAAGTGTGATGGCATCAAATTAAAAAGCTTCTGCACAGCAAAGGAAACAATTTAGAATATGAAGTGAGAACATACAGAATGGGAGAAAATCTTTTCCAGCTACTCTTCTAACAGGAGATTAATATCCAGAATATAAAAAGAACTCGAAAAACTTAGTACCAAAAGAACAAGTAATATGATTGATAAATGGGCAAAAGAACTAAACAGACATTTCCCAAAAGAAGAAACACAAATGGCCAAAAACTATGTAAAAAATGTTCAACATATCTAGCTATCAGGAAACTGAAAATCAAAACTACACTAAAATTTCATTTCACTTCAGTAAGAACGGCAATTGTCAATAATATAAATAATAATAAATGATAATGCACATGTGGGAAGAAAGGTACATGCATACATTGTTGGCGGCAATGCAAATTAATGCAACCACTCTGGAAAGAAGTATAGAGATTGCTTATAAACTAGGAATGGAACAACCATATGACTTAGCTATCCTAATCCTTGATATTTATTTAAAAGAACTGAAATCAGTGATACAGCCATGTCAATGTTTATAGCAGCATACTTCCCAAAACCAGATTATGGAACCATCTCAGATGCCAATCAGTAGATGACTGGTTTAAGAAAATGTAATACATGTAAACAATGGAGTTTTATTCATCTATAAAGAATGAAATGATGGTATTTGCTGATAAATGGATGGAAATGGAGAACATCATGCTAAGTGCAATAAGCCAGACAGAAAATTAGAGGTTGAATGTTTTCTCTCATATGTGGAAGTTAGAGCAAAATAAGGGCAAAAGTGTGTGTGTGTGTGTGTGTGTGTGTGTGTGTGTGTGTGAGTGTGTGTGTGTGGCGGGGGTTGATATCACAAAGATACAGGAGATATCAGTGAAGCAAAAGAAGGAGACTAAGAGGGAGGGAGGAGGGATGGGATGCCGCAGTCTGGCTGGGCACAAAATCACGAGCCACTCACACCTTGTAGATTCAAACAGCAACTCTTTATTCTCAAATTGTCACCGGCACTCTACACACAGGTTCTGGGCAAAATCCTTGCTCTCCACCGGGCTCCGAATCCCAAATACTCTCTGAATCCTGCAAGAACTCAACTGGAACTCAAGGAGCGGGCGGGGCGCCTGAGGTAGCAGGATACGCCCTATTCCCAGCAGGATACACCTTAAACCTGGAACCACCCTAAACCCAAGGAGAGCCCTAAACCCTGATCCGCCCTAAACCCGGATCCACCCTGGTCCTTGAGCAAGGTCACCTTTCATGCAATGTCACTGCAAATGACCTGGGTCATGCCATGTGTCATTCCTACTTGGCAATGGCTCTCAGCATCTCCCCCCTTCTGATTAATTAAACAACAATCAATGTGGCTTAAGGACCGTGCCTGGTAGGTTGTCCAATTCAACATATGGTTCTTACCCATCATGGGAAAAACTGACCTTTAGGCGTCAGCCTCCTGTCTTAGGTTGATACCACTGCAATTGGATCATACCCGTCACTGACTACCAGTTCAGCATACAGCCATACTTGTGGATAGGCCTATGCACCAGTGGGGGGGTGAGGTTCTTGCCTCACCTCTGTTGGCTCCCAAATTTGGCCTTGGTGCCAGTGGGGGGGGTGAGGTTCTTTGCCTCACCTCTGTTGGCCCCCAAATTTAGACCATCACTAGCAGAAGGGAGGAGGATACAGAAATGCCACAACACCAAGCCAATTGACGGCTCCTTTGGAAAAATTGCATCACTGGTGACACCATCAGCACTACCACAATTCGCTGCACCAAACGATAGTTCACAATGCATTCAAGTGATACATAGTCCAGGCAAGTTCTGAAAGCAGTTCAAAGTGGAGGAGTCTATCAATATGTCCATTTCCTCCCAAAGTAAATCGAGTCCTTGATTGAGCATTACTTGTTGAGTTATATTCATTGATGCATCAGTTTATACAGTTTACTGTGATAGCTATCATAGAAGCTGTAGTTTGGTTTTATCTTTGTCTTCACTGGCACTGGGATGAAAATCGGAATTCTGGCAATGATGCTAAAGAGACATTATCCTGAACAGAATTATTAAATATAATGAAAAGGAAAGGTGAAAGTAAACAAACAGATCTGTTAACCGCCTTTAAAAACAATCCTTAACAGCTGTTTACCTAATTTAAATTAAACCATTTAAATCACGCGAATAAAAAAAATTCTGATCCATTTTTTCATGAGCGCTCCTCATATATGATCTGTGGACATACACACATATAGAAATACAACACAAAACAGAAGTGTGCACACATGACATACAATACATATGACAATAGTAAAGGCCTTGTAGCTTTACCTAGGTGAAATCTCCATTGCAATGTTTAAAAACTCCACAGTCAAAAAATAAAACTGATCAGAAAAACGTTAACCTAGGTCTGTATGAGCTCAAAAAATAAAATAGAACTTTATGATGTGGGAAAAGGCAATAATAAAATAGATATTGAAAAAAGCACCCTGGTTAATCACTGTCGCAGATGTAAGAATAGCCAAGCTGGAGCTCTGGATATCAGCTGTTATGGATTTGAGTCAAATCATCTTCTTTTTGGTCTGTAGAAATTGCTTTAGTTAGTCTCTTTGGAATCCAAATCGGCTGCTGTTCTCCCTGTGGAAACACACAAACAGAACCCCGACTCCAGACAATCACTGGGTCAGGACCTTTCCATTGTCCTGTTAGAATATCTTTCTAAAGTACCTTAGGCTTATGTACATTTTTTGGATACATATGTCTTTCCATAGCACTAAGTCCTGATGAATCCAAATTTAAAAAGTTTAGAGTAAAAAGAGTTATTTTAAGTTTATCTTTGAGGGATATATACCTCTTTCCAATTCCCTCTTTTTGCTTTATTAAGTACGTTTTAATAGTTTGATGAGCTCTTTCAACTATGCCTTGTCCCTGTGGATTGTATGGGATTCCTGTTATATGAGTAATACCAAATGATGAGCAAAATTGTTTAAAAGAGGTAGAGGTATAGCCAAGACCATTATCTGTTTTTAATTGTTTTGGAATGCCCACAGCAGCAAAATTTTGTAAGCAATGAGCTATAACATCTTTAGTTTTTTCTCTGGCATGAAGGGAGCCCATCAAAAATCCGGAGGAAGTATCAATTGTAACATGCAAATATTTTAATTTTCCAAATTCTGGCAAGTGTGTGACGTCCATCTGCCAAATATGGTTAGGTATCAGTCCTCTAGGATTGACTCCAAGATTAACTTGTGGTAAAAAGGTCACACAATTTTGACATTGTTTTATTATATGTCTGGCTTGTTCCTTAGTTATTTTAAAACACTTTTGTAAAGTATTAGCATTAACATGAAACCTTTTATGAAAATTTGTAGCTTCTTCTAGTGTAGAGAAAATATGTATGTCATGTGTAGTTTTATCTGCTAAATCATTGCCCAAACTAAGGGCTCCAGGCAATCCTGTATGTGCCCTAATATGTCCTATAAAGAATGGATCTTTTCTGTCCCAGATTAGACTTTGTATAGTGGAAAACAAAGAGAAAACAGTAGAGGAAGGGGAAATCCTACCAGCATCTTCAAGGGATACAATAGCATTAACTATATATTGACTATCAGAAAATAAATCAAATACAGAATCTTTAAGCATCACAAAAGCTTGTAATACTGCATTAAGCTCTACCTTTTGAGCTGATTGTTTGGGTACTAAAAATGTAAAAGTTTGATCAGGGGTAACTACTGCTGCTGTACCATTATTTGACCCATCAGTGAATATATTTGGAGCATTCATGATAGGTGTTTTTCTTGTCATTTTTGGAAAAACTACAGGATGCTTAGACCAAAAAGTCAACAAAGGATTAGATGGTAAATGATTATCAAATGAAACATTAGATTTGCACATGATTATTGCCCAAGTATTTAACTCATTAGCTAACTCATCAATTTGATCCATAGTATATGGAGTAATAATTTTATTGGGAGAAATTCCAAACACTCCCTTTGCTGCTCTTATTCCTTTGAGTATTAATTGTCCTACAGCCTCAGGATACCTAGTAAGAATAGTGTTAGGAGAATAAGATAAATGTATCCACAATAATGGACCTTCTTGCCAAAATACTCCTGTAGGAATATTTTTTGTTGGTAGTACAATAAATAATAAAGGCAAACTTATATCAATTCTATCCAAATGCATATTTTCCATATGTTTCAATAATTTTTAATGCCTTTCTAGCTTTAGGAGTTAACATGCGTGGTGAATTTGGATCTGATGGACCTTTTAGAATATGAAATAAAGGTCCCAACTCTCCTGTTGGTATGCCTAGATAAGGTCTTATCCAATTTATGTCTCCCAATAACTTTTGAAAGTCGTTAAGTGATTTGAGTTGATCTACTCGTATTTGAATTTTTGGTGGACGTACCATGGTTGAGGATAATAGAACTCCTAAATAATTAATTGGAAAATTTAATTGTACTTTATCTATTCCTATCTCTAGATTATAATTTTTTAATAAGTTTGTAAGTGTGGCATAACATTCCAGCAATGTGTTTTTATCTTTATGTGCTAATAATACATTATCCATATAGTGAAATATTTGTAGTTCAGGATTTTGATTTCTAAGTGGCTGGATTGCTTTGTTAACATAGATTTGACACATAGTTGGACTGTTAGCCATCCCTTGAGGGAGTACTTTCCATTCATATCTCTGATCAGGACCTTTATGATTTAATGCAGGGATAGTAAATGCAAAACATGGACTATCCTCGGGATGAATTGGAATAGAAAAAAAAACCAATCTTTAATATCTATAGCTAAAACATGCCAGGTTTTTGGCAAAGCAGACAATTGAGGAATCCCTGATTGAGCAGGTCCCATAATAACCATCTCATTATTAATGGCTCTTAAATCTTGCAATAATCTCCATTTACCAGATTTCTTTTTGATGACAAAAATGGGAGTATTATGGAGAGATACGGAAGGTTGTATATGTCCCTCCGCTAATAGTTGTTTGACCAGGTCATGGGCTACTTGTACCTTTTCTTTAGTTAGGGGCCACTGAGGAACCCACACTGGTCTTTCTGATCTCCAAGTAATTTTTATTGTCTCAGTGGCCCGTTCTGAAAATCCAACCCATGTCTGTTTATTCCTTGATCTATTTGAATTGGTGCTGCTATAACTTGTTCTTGTTCTCCTAATCTTTTTTATTTCCTAAAACCTTGTCTAGCCCTAGTAGTGGGCGTGTTAGAATTGATGTTATTTTTTAATGTCAAACCTAATTGATCTAGGACATCTTGTCCCCATAAATTTATAGGAAGATGATCCAATACATATGGCTGTATAGTTCCTTCACATCCTTCAGGATCCTTCCAATCTAATATCATTGTACTTCTATGGGGATTAGTCGCCACTCCTAGGCCTCTAAGCGTTTGAGTGGCTTGTTGTAATGGCCAATGTTTTGGCCATTCTTGACGAGATATGATGCTAAGGTCAGCACCTGTGTCCAGTAGCCCATTAAACTCATGTCCTTGAATATTTAGTTTTAGCATTGGGCGAGAATCTAAATTTAAAGACAGCATAGCCCAATCTACACCTGTGGAGCCTAATCCCCTGGAACCTCTTTCTACACTATGGCTGGAGAATTTATCATGTAGGCTGGGTATCATTAACAACTGTGCTATTCTATCTCCTGGTGAAATTACTGATATACCTCTTGGAGAACTAGCTATAATTTTTATTTCACCTACATAATCTGGATCAATTACCCCAGGACTTATCATAAGTCCTTTTAGTATAGATGAACTACGTCCCAATAATAAGCCTACTGTTCCTTGGGGAAGAGGTCCTTTTACTCCTGTGGGAATGATTTGAACTCCCATCTCTGGAGTTAGTACTGCTCTGGCAGAGGCGCAGATGTCCAACCCTGTGCTCCATTGGGTTTGTCTGATGAGGGATTTAATGGACAATGTGTCCTGGGCACTACCCTGATGGTGTTTCTGGGTTCCTCCACTGCCCTGTATATTTGTGGTTGTGGGTCCTGGAGCATTGGGCCCCCCAGTCCATTTTTTGGCCATGGAGCCTGATGCCTTTCTCCATGATATCATGGGTAAATACCTGGTCCTTGTCCGTTTTATGATAAGGGAGTACCCTCTATGGTGGTTTGAGAATGGCATTCATTAGCCCAATGTCTCCCTCTATGGCATCGTGGGCAAATACCTGGTATTCTATTCCTTTGATACTTAGTTTTGTTAAACCCTCCTCCTATGGGGCAACTCCTTTTAAAATGTCCTGTTTGTTCACAATTATAGCATGTTTTTGGCCTGGCATCTAAAGCCTGTTGTACTGCAGCTGCCAAGACTTGCCCTTGTTCATTAATGTTTCTACATAATTTAATATATGTGTTTGAATCTTCATGTCTCCATGGTCTAATGACCTCTCTGCAGCAACGATTTGCTTGGTCATAAGCCAGTTGTTTTATTAATGGCATTGCCTGTTATGTATCCCCCAAAATTCTGGAAGCTGTTTGAATAAGCCTATCTACAAATTCAGCGTAAAGTTCATTAGTTCTCTGTATTACCTTAGATAGCTGACCTTGTAAATCTCCATGTCCTTGTAAAGTCTTCCATGCCCTAACTGTGTCTGCAGCAATTTGTGCATATATAGCAGGATCATATTCAATTTGTTGCCGTTGACCCTCATAATGTCCCTTTCCTAACAACATATCTAGATTTCTTTGAGGGTAACCGGCTGCTGCATTTCGCCTAGCTGTCTCCGTGCAAAATTCCTCATTGGCAACCTTCCATAACAAATATTGTCCTCTATTTAGGACAGATTTACACATGCTAGCCCAATCTGCTGGCGTCATGTCTAAGTTAGTAATGGACTCGACCATGCTTACCGTGAAGGGTGCTTGGGGACCATAGATTGTTACAGCCTCCTTTAACTGCTTCACTGTTTTAAAATCTAAAGCACAGTGAATTTGCTGCCCTCCTACCTGTTCAAGTACAGGGCATGCTAATCTTTGAGGTCCTGTCTCAGGATCCCATTTATCAACTATGGGGTTTGAGGGCCACTCAGCTGTCTCCATAGGTGGGGCTGTTGGTTGAATTACGCCCTCTGGTGATAAAACAGAGTTAGTAACAGCCTCCTGTTGTAGCCTTTTTCCTAATAGCCCCTTTTCCTTTAAATTTTCTTCCTCTGTCTGACTAGGTCGAGAGACCTTCTCTTTTGCTTGATCTAAAATGTCTTTCTCCATGGTCTGAACCTCTAACAATTTACTTAACACTTTTTCAGTTTGTTTTTTACTAATTTCTAATCTACTATAAAGATAACACAACCCAATAACACAAAACAAAACCGAAACTGAATGAAACAAAAACGGAATAAAAAATCATTGTATCAATTTTCTCTTCCTCGGGCCGACAAACTTCAAACCTTTAGCCAACCATTTTTCCCAGTTTGCCTGAGAAATTTCTAGGGATAGGCAGCTTGAAACAAAAACAAAATAAATCAAAACAAGAACACATTGTTTTTTGAAATGGTCACCCATTCTCTCGCCTTCCCTCAGGGGCGAGCAATTTCACTTACCTCCAAGTTTCAGACGTTCCGAGTACAGGCCACCAAATGCCGCAGTCTGGCTGGGCACAAAATCACGAGCCACTCACACCTTGTAGATTCAGACAGCAACTCTTTATTCTCGAATTGTCACCGGTACTCTACACACAGGTTCTGGGCAATATCCTTGCTCCCCACCGGGCTCTGAATCCCAAATACTCTCTGAATCCCGCGAGAACTCAATGGGAACTCAAGGGGCGCCTGAGGCAGCAGGATACGCCCTATTCCCAGCAGGATACACCTTAAACCTGGAACCTCCCTAAACCCAAGGAGAGCCCTAAACCCTGATCCGCCCTAAATCCGGATCCACCCTGGTCCTTGAGCAAGGTCACCTTACATGCAATGTCACTGCAAATGACCTGGGTCATGCCATGCGTCATTTCTACTTGGCAATGGCTCTCAGCAATGGGAGATGGAAGAAAATGTGGAATGAATTTAACAAAATCATGCTATATTCATATATAAATATGCCACAGTGAATGCCACCTTTATAAAGCCCCAACAAAAAATAACCAGGTGAAAGGAAGATCAGTAGGGCAGAGGAGAGGGAATATGGGGAGAAAGGAGAGTCGGGAAAGTGAGTACGTCAAAGTCCATGAACCCAACTACTATGAGAAACTCTCATGCTCTAATAAAAAAATACAAGACATCATATTGATACATAGAATTTCATTACATAACTTGTTTCATCTTATTGTTTTCTGTATCTGGAAAGGCAATGAATGAAATGAAATGGATAATGGACATGATGAGAAACTCATAGAACAGTGTCAGGTTTCAACACTAAAGGTAAAATGATTCTTTATCATTTGGCAGAGTAACAGTAGCTTTTTGATTTTCTTTAAAAAAGCTTCTCACTATTGATAAATTGGACCATTCCTATATATTTGAAAACATACCTCTATTTTTTTTAAGAAAAAGAAAATATATTCTTCACAATGATGCTATCAATTCCCTCTCCAACTCCATCCTGGAACACAAATTATTATTATTATTTTAGAGAGAGAGAGAGAGAGAGAGAGAGAGAGAGAGAGAGAGAGAGAGGAGAGAGAGAGAGAGAGAATCTTTTTTTTTTTTTTGGTAGATGGACACAACACAATGCCTTTATCTTTATATGGTGCTGAGAATCAAACCCATGTCCCGCCCGTCCTAGGCGAGCACTGTACCGCTGAGCCACAATTCCAGCTCCTGGAACATAAATTCTTAAGCATAAAGTATAGTGGAGTCAGGACTATGACCAATTTGTTTACCTATCTACTATTTACTAACCTGTGTGCTATTAATGTACCCGGTTTAGATGATAAACTATTTACCTGTCTACTATTTATACCCACTTTCTTTCCTATCACAATATCTGAGATTTGGTTCTTTTGAACTTGGGACCTCTTGAAACTAAACTTAAAAGATGTGTTTATAATCACAACACAGTCATATTTAATTATCCATCAGATATACAGGAGAATATAACAAGATGCGTTCATTCAGTTTCTCCACGTGAAGAGAATTTCAAATGGGCTTTCCATTGCTTCTTAAATTACTCCAGTGCTGTTAATTTAAAAATAAATTAAAGAAAAAGAAAAAGAAAACAAGTGAGGACTCAAGGAACACATGTCCTTGCCTGACTCTTCCTCCCTCTTGGCCTCCTTTTTTTGTTTTTTCTTTTCTGGCCCTCTTTTCCCTCTCTGTGGGTAGCACATCTTTTGCCAAGAGGTAGTCTTCAAGTTTTTAGAAAATCTATCTTTTCTTCTTTCTTTTTTGATTTCTGTGCTGTGGGATGAAGATTCATTTCGTCCTTTAGATTCCTTGGATTTGGTCCCATATTCTTCAGATGGATGATCCTGAACATTTCAGTTTACGTTAATGATTCGAAGGAGCCTTTGGTTCCACTCCTTCATCTTTGTTGCTGACTACACCTTTGGCAGCAAATGTTGTTAGCTGCCTATGCCTGCACGGTCTCCAACATGTCCCTCATTGAGAGTTGAGGTCGGTGTCCCTTCTCAAATCTGGCATGTTTGTGCCTGCTTTGCCAATAGAATCCATGGGAAATACAGCTATGGGATTTCCAAGGCTAGGTTCTAAAAGGCTCCAGGCTGCTGAGAATGCTCATTCTTGGAGTCCTGGCTGCCGTGGAAAAGGCCCAACAGCTCTGAGACTGTCATGCTGGAAAGGTCACAAGTAGGTGTTGTAACAGGCAGCCTCCCCAGGCCTGCCCTCCACCACTCCATTGTGGGCTCTGGTCTTGCGAGTGAGGAAGCTCCCTTGGAATGGGCTCCTCTGAGCCAGCGGTTCTCACCTTCAGTTCCCTTGGTCACAGGGATGGACTCATCTCTGTTAAACACTCAGACACTGTGTAGCAGATGGGGGCCACCTGCAGGGCCGGTTCCCAAGCCCCGATCCGCAGGGCCCATGAGCAATAAAGCATTAGTGTCATGCCACCAAACTTTGGGGTGGTTTGTTACACAACAATAATTAGAACATCACATGGTACCTGGGAGTGGAGTGTCACCATATCAAAATCCCCAAACAAGGAGCATTGACTTTGGATGCCAGAGAGGCCTGGAGGAGACCTGGGAGGGCTTGAAGGACAGTGTTTTGTAAGCTGAAAAAAGGGAGCCATGCTGTGTCGTGCTGGGAAGTTGGCCCGTACTGTGACCTTGGGTCATATGGAAATGGAGAAGGAACTTAGTGCAATCAAGGATTCAACTAAGAAGAGTTTCCTTCAGTGTGAAAGGACTGCTTAGCTGCTGCGTTGTACCTCTGACCAGATGCGTGGGGATAGACGCATCAGAGGAGAGAACTGTTCAATTTTTTTAATGGAATTTGGAGCAAAAGGCCTTGGACACTCTCATCCAGCAAAATGTGTTCAAACTTAACAAAGAGCCTAAATGGAAAAACTTAACCTGGGTCACCGCCAGGGAAATGGGGAAAGAAAATAAGGGTCTGACTGTAACCCACTGCCTCCCCCTTTTATTGGTAAGACCTCAGAATGCTTCAAGCTGAGGCCTCAGAGACGCTTTCACATAGAAATCTTCTCAGGCTCCCCAGGATATGCCTTCAAGGGGTTAGGAATCTTAGAGGTTTTGAGTCCAAGTGGCCTCAAAGGGAGTACTGGAAAGATGGGGATGAGAATGTTTTCTGTTGAAGGTAAGACCTACCTAATGGAGTAGATTTTAAGGTTGATCCTAAGAGACCTGCACAGCTTTTTGAAGGATTCATACCAGATTGGACCAAACAGACAAGAGAAAGCACAAAGTAAAAATATGTCTTTGGACCTTCAGAATTCTAGGGGTGAGAGACAGGTAGCTGAACTTTTCAGCTACAGACAAGGGCTGCTTTGATGGCAAAGAGGGATTTTTAAAGGACAGAGTCAAGAGCTCTAAAAATCACTCCTCAAAAACAGGAGGGAACCCTAAACAGGGAATTGGCAATATTAGCCTGTTGGCTTTCAGGATTGCTATGGACCAGAGACTGCTGTGTGTCTCTAGTTTCATTGTCCTTTGCTTGTTCCACCATTGTGAGGTGTGTGTGTGTGTGTGTGTGTGTGTGTGTGTGTGTGTTGGGGGTGTGTGAATGAAAATAATTAGACTTTTTTTTTCTAGTCCTGGGCCTCCAGCATGTGAGGCAGGCACTCTACCACTCAGCTATATTCTCAGCCAATTAGTCTTTTTTGATGGGTGTTTAGAACAAAGGCACTGAACATGGAAGAGCCTCACCCAGCCCTGAGCCTGATGTAATGGAACAAACCCTTAGGAGGTCCTGGGAGGGGCTGAGAATATTTTGCCTGTGGCAAGAATGTGTCTGATTTATGGGCAGAGCAAAGACAGCAGTGATATTAAAAGGGTTGAAAATTCTCTTACTTCTCCCATTCAGAAGTCTTGTCTCTGTCCCTTCCTCTGAATTGAAGTGGACATGTGGCAGCTTTGACAGAGTTCCACAGAAGTACTGGCTTCTGAGGCAGATTATAACATCCATTCGGTTTCCTTTTTATGCTGTGGACACTTGATCTCAGAGTCCTCAGCTTCCATCAGTCACCTCCCCTTACCCTGAGGTGACTGGCCGTGCTGGCAAGCCCACCCAGATATATTGTGCTCCACAGTCCCAGCAGAGCTGGTCCTTCTATGCTCCCAGCCCAGATCCCATATGTGTGAATGAAAGAGCCACCAGGGACTTGATTACCCCTGTTCTCACTGTCCTGGCCACTCCAGACTCTGCTGGCCATGTGAGTCATCCCAGCTGAAGACCTACACATCACAGAGGCAGAAGAACTTTTCCCCTGTTCTCCTTTGAAATTCCTGATGCTCAGGATCCATGAGCATTACTGTAAGCCACTAAACTTTGGAGTACTTTATTTTGTAGCAGTGAATACCTGAAATATTGCTGTTATTGCATCTCTCACTCTCTGTTCCGGAAGCATGTTAGGTAGTGAGGAGAAGAGGTCTGGACCAAAGGGTTTCCTTGGAGGAAGTCAAGATTGTCTTTTGCTTGGCTCATGAGTGGTTAAAGAGACTGGGCCATTAGAGGGATTTGCAGAGTACTGAAGAGGAGGCCTTATTGTGAGCAAAGACAAAAGCTGCCTTGCAGTCCAGATTCAGAGTGATTCCCGGGAGCAGGAGGATGGGTGCATGGTGGACTTAGCAGAAAACCCTTTGCTGTGTGGGGGAGAGGGACAGTTCATTTTGGGAAGCCCAGCACTAAGATTTTGCTCTGAGCAAAGGCTCTGATCGAAAACAGAAAGAAGTTTATGAGGACAGTAGGCTAAGACCTTCTTTCCAAGGAATCTGGGACATTTGTTTGACCCTTCCCTTTGGATGTATTTATTTGTATTTTATTTGTATTTTACTGTGGCTTTAATGTCCTTCTTAAGTATAATGACTTTGAGCACTGACCACTGTGGACCGCCTACAGTTCCCAGGTGGGAAACTGGCCTCTTCTGAGTTCCTTGGCACATGTGATGTGGCATGTCAGCACACAAGGCTTGGTAATAAGCCCTGTTCCTACAGGAGAACTGGGCATGCGAGGATTCTCCCTATTGCTGAAAGATCCAGAAAATCTTTTGGAAAATGTATTCTTTCCAGCTTTCAGAGCAGGGATTTTTTTCTGAATTATTTGATGAGATAGTTTGTCTCTGAGCAGACACTTGGTTCCAAAGATGAACCTAGCAAAATTGGTTCTTTTCAGCTGCTTTGGCCAATATTTAACCAAGAGGCTTCTACTCTGTGCCAGGCACCATCCTAGGCTCTGCTTTAACAAAGACAAATGTGGTTTGAGCTTTAAACTATTACATGAGAGAAATTACAAAAAAGTCTCTCTAAGCTTAGTTTATTCTCTGATTTGTAACAGAATCCCTTTCTCAGATTTGTTGTAAAGATCAGGTGACATTCAAGGAGAAGAAATGGTGTCAGATACTTCCACATTTCATCACTCATCAATACAGGGGTGGTACCTCACTCAGTCATTTACTAATTCGACAAACTTTTGCTGAATTCCCACCCAGCACTTAGCATACAGTAGACACTTGGTTCATCTTTGCTAAATGAACAAATGCATGCAAGAGCAGCAGCTGTGATTATTTACCTGTAAGATTTGCCTCTCTGGCCTTGAGTCCTAGCAGGGTTCTCTGGTTTCTCTTAATTATTTCCCTGTTGGGGACTTTTCAGCTGGAGCGGAGCCAGGGTGAGGTTCCCTTGCTGTTGCAGTGCTGAAGGGAGTGGGGTGGTTCGGGACATGGGGCCCTCTAAGGAAGGAGAGCAATGACCCAACAGCGAGGAAGGGTGAGAGTCAGGGCCAGGATAAGATCTACCTTGGGAGACTCTGCTTCCTTGAGACAGAGGGTGGGCCTGAGAAAGTGCTCCTCGTGGTGATGGCAATCAAGGCCCTCCCATTGTCCTGTCCCTCCTGTGCTGGCCTTGTTGGTCCCCTGGTTTTCATGCTCCAGGGTCAAACTGGGGTGGCCTTTGGGGGATAGAGAGTGATGGGGAGGTTCTCTTATCCAACCCACCCCTCACTACCAATCTTAGCTTCTCATCACTGTAACTAAAATATCTGACAAGGACAAGTTGGAGGGGGGAACATTCATTTCAACTCAGAGTTTCAGAGGTTCAGTCTGTGGTTGGCCATCCCACTGCCCTGGGCCCAAGGTGCGGTAGAACACAATGGCAGAAGGGTGCCACGCAGAAAAGCTGCTCACCTCACTGTAGCCAGGAAGCAGAAAGAGAGGTCAAGGCACCAGGGACAAAATATAAGCCCCGAAAGCATGTCCTCAGTACCCACTTATTCTAGCCGTGTCCCACCTGCCTATAGTAACTATCCAGTGTGGTAGTTTTTTCAAATTATCTGTCAAGTGGATTAATCCACTGATTAGGTTATGGCTCTCATAATCTAGTTATTTCACCTTTGAACATTCCTGCATTTTCTCACTTGAGCTTATTGGGAGACACATTGTGTCCAAACCACACACCAGGATCACTGGATTTAGGAGCAGCTGGTAGGGAGACAGAGCCAAGTAAAAAAGTAGTGGAGAGGGAAAGGGGATAGTTATTGGAAAGGGAGAGGGAAGGTGGAAAGTTTTCTCCAGGGAATGTTTTCTCTGCTCACCTCACTGTAGCCAGGAAGCAGAAAGAGAGGTCAAGGACTTGGGTCATCTAGAAGTTGGCCAACACCTCTGGCCCTTGGAGATCTGAATGAACTTTTGTTTCAAGAAGGCCTCCCCTTCTCCTGCAGATTCTGAGAGCCCAACACCTTGCCTCTGCAGATCCCCTCTGTGGTGGGGCATCTATATGCAAGCTCACAGGATCAGTGTGGTGCTGCTGCACATCCTGTATGTCCAGGGACGGTGCTGGCCTCCTGGGCTGCTCTGAGTGCCAGGGGGAGCATCGCACAGTGGCCTGCCACCGTCCTGTGGCTCCTGGCTGCGTTGCCCTTCCTCTGCTCACTCAGCCTCCCCCCTCCAAAGTCTACACCTTTTTACCTGCTCCTTGCTCGTCATCCTCTTGCAAGGGGGAGTCAGGCTTCTGGCTGGAATCCACCTTGCCTAGAACAAAGCTCCATGGTCTGCCTTCCTTGAGCCCCTTTGGCATTCTATAATCATCTCCTCTACATGGCCACTCTGCAACCTTGTGTCTTTAATCCCTTTCCAAGTTTTGCAAGCTGCCTAAATCCGCCATTACAAAACCATTTATACACTTTGCCTTATATCTGCAAATAAAAATATGCCTGACAGAAGAAGCAGGATGGTAAACGACCTGGTCCTCTCAGTGTGACCAGAGTGGGAATAAATAAAACCCTAAAACTTTGCACAATGACAGAGTTACAGCTGTAATAAATACTGTGCAGCAGACGCAGCCCCATGTTACCCCATTATTAATGCTCCCCTAGGAGAGAAAGGCTACCTACTTCCATATTGCTTTTGGCGATGCCAAGGGGGGGAAACAGAAAAAAAAATCACGTCCAAGTTTCCTTAAAGTACAGATTGCTAAGTGGCCATCTGAAATATGAAAGTTTCTACTGAAATTTTCCTTTTCTTCCAACGTATGTTGGTCAGAGCTGGAATGAACTGTGGCACCAAAGTCTTACTGTGGGGCTTGTCATTCACAGTGCCTCTGATCTGTTCTGCTAGGTGTTCTCTTGGGTCAGTGGCTACATCTAGTCCTTTATTCCCCAGAACCTCGCACAGCTTCTGGAGCTTGGTATGCACTCTCTCCATTTTTAGTGGAGCGGAGAGCAATTGAATGGGAGGGATAAATAAATGCCTGCCCTGTAGAGCTGAAGAAAGACTGGCCAGCTAAGAGCTCTCAGATCACTCCTCCTTCCTCCAGAGGGGTCATTTCAGCTGCCCTTCACCAGATGTTGCCTGATTGAGTTTTTGTGCTTGTTGAGCGGATGTAGAGCTGTGACCAATGGTGTCCGTCAGCCTGCTAAGAGATAATGGCAAACAATACGCGCTGTGGTTTCTTTGAAGTGTACAACAATGGCTTCATTAGTCATGAACATTTGCAGTTTTACCCAAAGCAGTCTCAGAAGTTAATTTGTTTCTGTAGAACATTGGAGAGTTCACTCCATGCCAAGTTGCTCCTCTAAGCACTCTGGTCACATTCGCTTATTTCATCTTTCTTGTGTTTCTGTGACGTAGGGCCTAACGTTCCTCTCAGATGAGGCGGAGGTTTGTCCCAGCAGAGGGGTTTTGTAACTGGTGTATTGAGACTTGAACACATTTGTGGAGTCTCAAACTTGAGCCCTAAGTGAAGAATTCTGTGAAATACCATCCTGTGTCGCAAAGCCAGCGAGGGAGTGGGACAGAGACTGTCCTTGGCCGTGAGCCTGGGCATTCTGAGGTTCTGCAGGGCTTTATTCACTCATGGAACTTAGTCAACCAAGAGCAATGTTAGGGTCTGTAAACAAGTCAAGAGGGCGCCTGGCATTTTGCCAGAGGGAGTCGTTTGTGAAGTAACGCCAGCGAGCCATTAAGTGTGGAGATTCCTTATTGGTTGACTGCTGTATCTAGTTTATGTTAATTAAGATAAGCTGTGTGGAATGTATATATACCCCGCCTGTCCTACAATAAACGGCTCCCACTCCTGCTGTATCAATCTACACAAGTTGTTCGTCACCCCCCGGTTATTTTGCTGCAGCCGGACTGCGGCAAGCAAGTTGCCGTGAACCTGCTGGGATGGACACTTTGGTTACAAAAAGAAAACTCTCAGATGATGCAGATGAGGTGCAAACTTGAGGTCAGGTCAGAGAAAGCTCTCCATCTACTGCTATGTCTGGAAGGGGTGGCAGGACTATCTGGCTCAGAGCTTCCCAGACGTCTTCATTTCATAGACCAGTTAAAGAAATATGTGGGTAGAATGATGTGACAACTTTTTTTTTTATTAGTAAGAATATTTGTTAACAAAAGGTTTCCCTTTTTGCCTTTTCTAGTTTTTCTTTAGTAAGTTTGTAATACTTTTTTTTTTTTTAAAAAAGGCTGCCACTAACTTACCTTAGGTGTACAATAATACTAAGTACACAATAAAACTTTCTTTCTGATGGAGTTTATTTCCCCCTAATGTGATAATATGTTTTGTTCCCTAGAAACACACAACTCTTACCTGTTTGCTTTGGCTGCCAGGAAGCTCAAAGGTTAATTTATTATTTGATCAAAGCAATTATTTTAGCCATAAATTTTGACGGATTTATTTCTCTCTTCCTTGCTTATGCTTTTAAATTAGTATTTTATGATATGATCTTAATTTTATTTTTCTACTTAATTTTATAGGACTTTTTATTAAAAATTACTCCAAATAATCTTGGGAAGTTGGCAATGTCAGTTTCAATAAAAAATGAGTCTAAAGATGTTGGATATTTTTCCATATAATTGCTGACCAATTTTACTTCTTTTGAAGTGTCTGTTCAGTTCTTCTGCCTATTTACCAATTGGGTTATCTGTTTTTTAATGTTGAATTTTCTGAGATCTTTATATATACTGGATATTAGTCCTCTGTCTGAGGAATAGCTGGCAAAGGTTTTCCCTCATTCGGTCTTTTGTCTCTTTATTAATTATTTCCTTTGCTGTGGAAAGCTTTTGAATTTTATGCCACCCCATTTATTGATTCAAAATTCTCTGATTATCTGAGTTATAGGGTCTTATTCAGGAAGTCTTTGCCTGTGTCTGTATATTGAAGCATTTCCTCTATTTTTTCTTCTAACAGTTGCAAAGTTTCTGGTCTTATAGTTAGGTCTTTGATCTGTCAGGGAAATGCAAATCAATCCTATGCTGAGATGCCATCTCACTCTGGTTAGACTGGCAAGCATCAAGAATACAAATAACAATAAAAGCTGGTGAGAATGCTGGGAAAGGGAATTTTTATACACTGGTGGGAATGTGAATTAGTATAACCTCTAAGGGGGTCGGTGTGGAGGTTCCTCAAAAAGCTATAAATAGATCTACCCTGTGATCTAGCTCCACAACTCCTTGATATTTACCCAAAAGAATGAAAGTCAGCATATTATAGAGACTCATGCATATCCATGTTTATTGCAGCACAATTCACAACAGCCAAGTGATGGAATCAGCCTGAGTGTCTGCCAATAGAAAAAATGGTTAAAGAAAACGTGACTCTTCTCTCTCTCTCACACACACACACACATACACACACACACACACTAGAGTTTTATTCTGTCATAAGGGAGAATGAAGCTATGTCATTTTCAGGAAAATGGTTAAAACTGGAGAACATAATTTTAAATGAAATAAGACTCAGAAAAATATTGTATGCTTTCTCTCACATATGGAAGCCAGAAGGAAAAAAAAATCAAAACAGAAAAGGGACTCCATGAAATTAGTAGGGAAGAGGATGAAGTCAGGGGAAGGGAGGAGGGTAGGGTCAGGGAGGTGCTGGGGAGTGAAATTGATCATAATTATGTTTTTACGTTTGCACACGTGGGCCACAATGAAGCCCACCATACGGTACAATTAATATGCTCCAGTTAAGAAAAAAAAAGAACACTCTTTAACCTTTTCTTCCACAAGTTCAGAGTAGTTAGAGAAGTGTTCAGTGGAACTTTTAAGTGTGTGTGTGTGTGTGTGTGTGTGTGTGTGTGTGTGATCCCTTTGAATACATATGAATCACAATCTGAAAGTGTTGACTGCTTTTTGTTACTTTTTTCTTTTTAATATCTTAGGCCCTTACAATTCGTAGAAGTGTTATTAATGCAAGGCCTTCGACTCTCTATTTTAAACAAGCTTAACAGAAATCATTGCTGAAATCTAACTGTGGATAAATATGCGAGCTAAAATTTTCCTTTGCTTTTGACTGAAAATTGCAGTAACTCAGTGTGCTGACACTTTATTTCATGCTGATTAGATTGTTTAATTTGAAGTCAGAAATGTCTTTTATGCATAAAAACCCAGGAAATAAATTGTTAATTAGTAATTGTAGTAATATTTGGAAGTCCCAACTCTCAAAGCCTAGTGTTCATGGAGGAAAAAAATACTGACAGGGCTGTTGAAGTGTGGAAAGACAGCCCATGAGCGTCACTGTCTCTGGTCATCTGGGGGGTACCAGCATTGTCACAGAATGGATTCCTTCTTGCTGCCTTGCGGAAGGGGCTTTGATTTTCAGTCTAAATTGAAATCATTTTTCTTTTAAAGGCAGCAGTACTCTTGTACCTTAATCTAATGGAGCTCCCCATTTTGGGGATTTATTATCCTGCCTTCCTGCTGTTTGGTTACTCCTCAGTGCAGCCAATGGTGATGGATCTATTAATACATTAAGTCGATGGATCCCATCTATTAACACCGGTGCCTGGGCTGGAGCAGAGCGTGATGCAGGCTAAGTGCTTCGCCATTGGCTGAGAGGCTGGATCCGCTGCCACTCTTCTGCTTTGGACTGAAAAACTGTTTTAAACTGAATAACTGCCTCTTCATTCCAAGGATTCTCTGTAAGGAGAACAGCATTGGACAGAGAGATCAGAAATGGTCCACTGGCTTGGGCATGTAATAGCTCTGTGACCTTGGGAAAGACTTGAAATATCTTTGAACAGAGTCATATTTGATCTTTTAACATTGGAGCATTGTAGAAATTCAACCAAGCTATTTTCCAACTGTAAAGCTCTACAGCATGACAGTAGGCATGTACTTGTCCTCCCAGGCCCACTTCATTGCTTTGGAAATGACATTTCGCCTGCATCTGTTACACACTGCTCCATAACAAACCATCCTGTAATTTGGTGAGTCCATGCAGTGAGGGCACAAGTTTTGCAACTCTGTGGGTCACCTGGGTGGTTCTTATGCAGGTCTCAATTGTGTTCCTGATGGCTCAGGTAGGGCTGGAGCATCTAGGATGGCCTCACTAATATAATGAGGGCCTTGGTGCTGGTTGTGGTCTGTGCCTCTTTCTCCAGGTGAGTGCATCCTGGGCTTCGTGTCACAACAGAGAGAACATTCCCTGAGGGTGACACTAGACCTCAAGGCCTCTGGTACTGAGGGTTGGACATCAAACAACATTACTTCTCTTGGATTGTAATTAAAATATACCAGAGGTCCAGCCCAGATTTAAATGGGAATATACTCCACCTCTGATAGAGATAGCAGCAAAACCACACTGCAAAAGGTAACATGCCCATCAGGGACAGAAGGAGTGGCTGCAGTACTATATGCAAATATCTGCCCTTGCTGAAGCTGGAAAAATCAGAGGCCTAGATCCGTTAGTGGCTCTTGCCCCAGCCTCAGGGAAGGAATCTGTGCAGTACAGGAGAGAGGAACTGACTTGTGGGAAGAGGCAGAGAGAGAGCTGGTGCCTCTGAGAGCATCCAAGCCCTGAAGGCAGCTCCATGTTTGCTCTCCTTGCAAGACAGTCCCGCCCCTTCCCTCCTAATCTAGTTTAGGTTGAGTTTCTGTCAGGTGCCTCCAGGACACCAGCTCAATACGTGCTTATGGCTTCTCCTTTGTTTGCCTCTGCTGGCGGGTGGATGAAAGCATCGGGAGCAGAGTTTTAAATGAATTATGAACACAGGCACAGCAGCCCCCTCTCTCTCCCCTGTCTACAATCAGCTCAGGACTGAACAGGCTGGCAACTTCCCCGCAGTATGATTCACTCACTCTTAATTTGAGGATGGAAAGGGCTCTGAGCTCCCAGGGTGCAGCATCTTGTGAAAGATCCTGTTTTGAATGACACCCTAAGAAGGACCAGGGAGCAGGCACCTGCAGGTTCCTTAGCTCTTCTCAGCAATGATTTTAACATTTGTACCTGGAGAAACTCCCAAAGTCTGCAGGATGACAGAATCTAATCTTGTTCCCATCTTGAACTCACTTCTTAGGACTAGGTTTAAATCAGAGTTGATCTCAAAGTGCTCTCGGCAAATCAGTCGCCTTCCCTCAGTCCTCTGGGGTCATCTTTTGGGGATAAATGGGATCAAGAGAGGCTGTTGTCTTTGAGACTGTAGGCTTTGAAATCTTGAAATCTTAGGCTTCAGAAACAAAAGGCAAATCCTTCAATCTTCAAGAATCAAAAGAAGAGATGATTGTTTCTGCATTCGGCTATTCAGCGTATCCTAAGTACCTTTCCATCTTCGGTCTCCTTTTGTTTTCTGTAGGATGTCATTATCCAATTAACTTAGCAAACCTCCTCCTAAGAACTTGACCTTTTCAGTATTCCATAATTTAATTCTCTAACCACATTACCTTCCCAAAGCGTTTCTTTGGTCTAACTCACAAACAATAAACATTTCTAAGGATAAGGTCCTAGCCTTGACCTTGGATGTGCCCCTCTTGCTGGAAGGAAAGGGGACTTTGACCTGGAACAGGGTGACCAGAAGGTGGCCAGAAGCTCCTTTGTGGTGAGAGTGATGTGGATGCTGAGGCCACCTTTTGGGTCAGGCTTTGGGAAAACCTTCTTTGGAGCCCTTCTTTAAAAATGACAGAGAAAAATGATCATGGAGGATATTTTCTCTTTCTCTTGAGCAGCTTTTTCTAAGCCACTTCCTGTGAGGTCTGAAGGGATGAAAGAAATTTGGGGAACGATTGAAGCCCCTAAGGGTTTAAACCCTGAAAATAGACAGTAATGGGTATAAATTCGAACCTTGCCATTTAAAATCCATGCAACAGTGCGAAAATTGCTGAGCTTCTCTGAACTGTTTTCCTCATCTATAAAATGGGGATAACTATACTTCTTCAGATTGTAGTGAGAATTAAATGAGAAAATATAAGTCAAGCATTTGGCACCTGGAACATGGTATGAGTATTCAGTAAATGTTATTCAATATTATTGCATTATTTATCTAATTTGATTAAGTACGATTTAATTTATCTAAGGAGGTAAAAATGCTGCTCTTAGTCAGTTTGGGCTACTGTAACAAAACACCCTAGATTGGATGGCTTATAAACAATAGAAACTTATCTCCCAGTTCTGGGACCAGAGGTTGAGAGCAGGGGACCAGCACACTCAGGTTCAGGGAGAGACTTCTTCTGTGTTGCTGAATGAGAACTTCTCAGATCCTAACATGATGGAGAGAGAGCAAGAGAACTCTCTGGGACCACTTTGATAAGAGCACTAATCCCATTCATGAGGATTCTACCCTCATGATCTAATTACCTCCCAAAGTGCCTGTCCTATCTCCCATCACAGTAGACGTTTCAATTTCAGTATTGGAATTTTTGGTGGCTACAAATGTTCAGTTCATTGCAGCTAACGGGCAGAAGAATCAGCTGGAATTTTTAATGTAATTCATAGATCTTATAGCAGTCTCTGCTTTTTCCAGAGTGGGCTGCAGTGTGGTATTCAGCAACCGCTTATTAGCAGGCCAATTATATTGAGACACCAAAGACAGTTGCCCTACGGCTGGGCTTTACCTAGGGAGAAAGAAAAGTTTGTCCACACTTCTTCGAGATGAATAACAGTTGGGAAAGGTCCAATAATTTCCTACTTAAAAAAAAAAAAAAGAGAGATATTGATGATAGGTTCTTGGATAGGCAGCTGCAGTCATCTGAATTGCTCACAGTGCTGAATAAATGTCCATATTCTGTAGATGAACACTTAAGAGCAAATAAAACACTGCCATGTTTTGAGGGAAGTATCTGGTAGGGCTTTCTGGGAAGTGCAGCAATTGCTTCTGGAGTTTGTACTTAATTATTTGAAGACTATCCCTAGGAAAGAATAGCATATACTCGTGAACCAAATTGAACCCAACATTTGCATGGGGTTGAGCATCTACCCTAGTATGCATTAGCATCATTGCCCCCAACATCATGATTAATAACACCACTTCATTCTCAAAAGTATGCTGATTTAGGAAACAAATTATATGTTCACCGTATATAAAACTCCTGTTCTTTCTTCCTTTAAAATACATATGTATTTTTTTAATGTCCAAATTATTGCTGCATTAATATTCTGCTTTTAGAAGAAGGAAAATGTTCATCTATCACAAGGGAAACAGCCTGAGCTGTTTGTGTTTCTCATTTTACTTTGCCTTCCAGGGAGCCCAGGCTAATTTGCAGGAACTTCTATAACCTAGGATTTTGAAAGCAAGTATTTTCTTACTGTTAATGTTACTTAGTTCTTGTTTAATTTTTATTGCATTAGGGATTGTTTTACTATGGATGGCTTCAAATCATTTTTAGAAACAAATAGGTATAAAAACGGAAAAGTTCATCTACATTTGAGTGTTAGTATTTAAAGCTTTGTGCAGGTTTACATTAACAGCAGGGATGAGTTCACCAAATGTGAAGCATCCCACATGGCTGTCTAGAGTTGGTCCCCCATGATGATGGTGCAGTGGCTTATTCTAGTACTTGGCATCATTTGTCCCTAAAGTCTTACCCAGCTCTAATCTCATGATTTTTTTGCTGCCTAACTTTGCAGCACCCTTCCCTGGATGGGTATATGGCAAGTTCCTTGTCCCTCCCTCCTGACTCCATTCCTGGGTTGGTTGATTCTTTGAGTCTTGGCAACTAAGAGCCTCACTCTCAGCTACACTGAGCAGTACAGGAGGAATTTCTTCTCCAGCAAAGAACCATAGCAGGCCATCTGGGAGTGTCTACCACAGCAGTGATTTTGGTGGCAGTGGGCCAGCACTGGACTGCATAGGGTCTGTTTCCAGCAGTGACACCTTGTGGCCACAAGAAGACATGACCTGATGGCTTAGACATGGTGTTCATTTACATGAAAATTCTAGAAAGATCCTTTTTAGCCAGTGTAAACTCTGAGGAGGCATGTCTGAAGAGAGAAGGACATAACCCATTTGATTTCCTCTGAAAAGTCAGGTAAGGCATCAAATTCTTCATTATAGATATGAGATATGTGTGACATCGATCTGCTTGTGGTGGGATTGCACCCCAGTTTTGCACCCCAGAGATATATATGGGACCAAGAGGGTTTGAGGAGGGAAGTGTAGCTCTTGGTTTATGATGCGGTTTGAACACTAGGTGAAGTCAATAAGAAAGTGCTTTGGGGAAGCACTTTGATTTAAGATTTTGATTTAAGATTCACAAAATTCAGAATAAATGTGTAAAGTAGACCAAGGTGATATTATCATGGAACCCAGCCCTGCTGTGTGCTGATTTGCATTCCAAATTGTAGAGGTGGCAAATACCTAAGGAGACAGGAGGCAGAGCATAATGCAAAGGGGAGAGGGGGGACCAGAACAAGTTAGTCCCACATTGTGGCTGAAAGGTGAACTGAAATCCTACCAGCCTGTAACCAGGATTTCAGGCCAGAAGCATCCTGTTGCGGGGCAGATTTAGGCAGATGCCTTTGCTTTTTAAATTTTATTTTATATTTATTTATTTTTATATGAAACAGAGCGATCCCCTAGGGGGCATTTCGGATTCTTCTTGTTTCACTTGCCAGGAAATATAGATACAGAGAAAAAAATTCCCTGGGAGGAAAATATAATTTGGGGAGTGATGGTTGTTTATTTGCTTCATTTAAGATTCAGCAAAACCAGAACTGACCCAGCTCTTCCCTGTCCTCCAGCAAATTTACTTTCCTCCTTTAGCTGCATCAATTTCCTCTTGCTTTCCTTCTGAGCTGGAGGAAGCAGTAGCCTGGCTTTGTTTTGCTGTCTTATACTTTGCTCTGACATCAATCACATGCTCGACAGAACATTTATTTTACCTCAGTTTTTCCCTGAGCTGAGCAGCTTCTCTCTCCCTCTCTCTCTCTCTCTCTCTCTCTCTCTCTCTCTCTCTCTCTCTCTCTCTCTCTCTCTCTCTTAATGGCATTGCAAAGCCCTTCTGAATTCATCCACTCAGACATAAACCCAACATTGGAAAAGCTGCTCTTTAGTAAGCTATTAGGGACAGTTGGGTATCTATGCCTAGCATCTAGCTCCTTAAAGAAACATTTCTCCACAATCTGAACTTTTGTTGTTGATTGCAGTCCACTCAGAATGATAATCACTAATTGGAAAAATTGGAATGCAATTTTTACTGGAGCACCCACTAAACCAAATACATTTCTGAGTTTGCACTTAATGATAAATGGCAACAGTAATAACCAACAGAGCTTGGGGCACTACTGTCACTTTTCTGTGAGCCTAGCTGGGTAGGGCCTTGGTTCATTTCACTCTTCTTCTTCTGTTCATCAGCTGAATGCCCTTTGGCAAATTCCTTAGCCCTTCTTGTGCCTGGTGTGTAATGCAGAGTTATTGATAATGGCTCAGACCTACTGGGCACTTTACTGAGAATCAGGTTGTGCTTCAAGCTCCTTTTATTTAGTAACCTAATTCCCCTAACAATACTTGAGGGAGGTGTAATTATGTCCATTCCCACTTTACAAACAAGAAAATCAAGGACCACAGAAGCTAACTTGCCATAGTCATAGAACTGGAAAGGAATGAACCCAGGATCTTTACGCATGAGTTCTGATTCCGGGGCTGTGTTCTGAGTACCCCGCAGTATTGTTGTTGTTGTTGTTGTTATTATTATTATTATTATATTATTTATTTATTTGTTTATTTTTAAGTTGTAGATAGACACAATACCTGTATTTTATTTATTTATTTTTATGTGGTGCTGAGGTTAGTACCCAGGGCCTTGTATGTGCCAGGTGAGTGCTCTACCACTGAGCCACAACCCCAGCCCCTCCCTTCCCCCGCAGTATTATTTTGATGATCACTTTAATAATAATATACTTCACTGGAATGTCAAGAGGGGTTAAAGAGACTGTATCCATAATGCAGGTAGCACTGTATCTGGCGTTTGGTACCAGCTTATTAAATGTTTACTGGTATTGTTAAGATTAGATCATTCAAACCTCCAAATTACCTCAGTTTGGACTTGATCTTTCAAACTTAAGGTTCAGGTGAAATGGCTCTGCTTCTTCCAGTGGTTTCTATCATTTTGCAAAGAAATTTTGGGACAAAACCCAGAGTCAGCTGCTACAATGCCCATGTCAAGGCAGCCGTAGGGTAAGAATGGGAAGATCATCAAGGAAGTCAGATTTGAGCTTGTGACTTGGAGGAAGTGGGCTTGAACTTCCCTTCCCCCCCTTGAACTTCTGCCCACCTGCTTTGCCCACTTTGTCTGGATAGTGCTCCCCACCTGTTCCTGGAGTCCTCTTCACGTTGATGGAGTGCTCAGAATCATACTTCATTTCGTTTTGTCCTCTGGTGCTCTGATTGCAATGATGCGTTGCAGCCCCGGAAGGGAGATAATCTAATCCATTTTTATTAACAAAGTCAAATCATATGTAAATGAATTTAAGAGCTGTTTAATTAGAAGATGATTTTATCCTGCCGTTAGGTGATTCCCTTGGTGGAGGAAGACCTCAAAACTGTGCCGCTACTCAAGGAAAGAGCCCAAATGTTGGATTTAGGAGTGTGTTCATTTTTGAAGGAAAATTGTAATTTGGGTCTGGCCTAATTCCTCACAGGAGAGTTTCTAAAAGAGATAGAGGACTTGGACTGAAGGACTTTTGAGGTCAGCCATGACAACTTCTTAATAGGGCACAGATGGAAATGACAGCCCATTCCTGAGCACTGTTGCTCTCTGAGGTGATCAGTTTTTTTTTAAAAAACACTTATTTTTTAGTTAGAGATGGCACAATATCTTTAGTTTATTTTTAATGTGGTGCTGAGGATCGAACCTGGTGCCTCAGGCATGGTAGGCAAGCACTCTACCTCTGAGCCACAACCCCAGCCTCATGATCAGTCTTAAGGAAGTGACCGAAAGGTTTATTGACTTGCTGCAATTAGCTGCCATCATTTTCTCTGTGTGTATATGTGTGTGTGTGTGTGGAGGTGTTTGAGGCTATGGGTTCTGGATGAATTTACTATTTGCTTAATGTGTATTCCCAATGTTACTATGGAGGCCATATGTAGGAACTGCTATTGTTTTATCTGCCCAGCTCTCCTGGCCCTTATTTCTTCTGACCACTGCCTTTCTCACCCCTGTCTGTTCACCATTCTCCTGTTTTATCTGTGTTGTTCCTAGAAGAGCTGCCATTTTCTTAGTTGGCTGCATCCTTCTGTGCAGATGATGGATCCAATGACGAACAGGTGACCCAGGTTGGACCAATACCTTATTCCTTGGAATTATTATTTGTGTGTGTGTGTGTGTGTGTGTGTGTGTTGAGACCAGATCAACCAAGCAGAATCTTCACTAGTTGAAATCATATGATAAAAATATTTGGATGCTATGGGTTGCCCGGTGATGGAATCACTTGCAGAAAGTTATTCTGAGGGAGAGACGGTCACCAGGATGGTGGAGTCCCGCGTGGGGCTGTCCCTGCTCTGCTCTTATCTACTTCTCTCTTTGGGTTCCTTAAGGCAATGAATCCCCTTTGTGCTTAATTAATTGAATGCTACTGCAATCGAAAGAATACTAATATTCCCAGAGGGACTGGAAGAGTATAGTTTTATCTAGAGAGGCCAGATACTGGAGCAGAAGTATGGACAGGACAGGAAAAGAACTTCCAGGGGAAATGGCATTCAGGCAAGTGGGCAGTCAGCCTGCTCAGCATGGAACATCTCCTCACCCTGCCCTTGCCCAAAATAGGAGGGACATAGACCACCCTAAGGTAGAACAGAGTAGAGGGCACTCGAAGGCACGTCTGGAGATATCTCTGGGCATAGTTCTTTACCACAAATCTTATTCCTTGGGATTTTCTTAGGATTCTTCTTCTTAAGTTCCAAAGGAAGCTTTTGGGTATTAGGCAGGGGAGTTATCAGTAGTAGATGGGTCACAAATCATTTGCTGTTACTCTCTGGAATTCTATGTTAGGCAGATATCATATCAAAATATTGTGCTTGAAAAAGGCTAGCGCATCTTTGAAAAAGTGCTGTATCTTATCTCTATACCACGTACAAATTGATTTTAAGATCAACCCTCAAGTTCAACTTGCTCATTAATAGATCTTCAATACCAACATAATTAGTATATGTGACAGGGCACAGGATGAACTGTCTGAGAACCATAGCATTTAAGATTTTTTTTTTCCTAAAGTAACTGCAAGCCAACTCTTCCATGAAGTTCCCTTCCACCCAAGCTGGTAGAGTAGAGACTTATTCTTACATCCAGTTCCTGCCCCTTCTTGAAGATACATAAGGATCTAAGGAGATGAAGTAGTGCTATACACTTCCTGTCCCTCTGGGAATATTAGTATTCTTTCAATTGCAGTAGACGAGTGTTGGAATTTGTTCTGGCATTCTGGTAAATTACTTGTATGGACAGGTATTGGATGTTTCCAAGGTTAACTTTTGAGCTTTCTTAAAGCAGGACCTAAGCAGTCTTCAGGGTTAATTTAGCCCCAACACTGAGGTGCACTAAAGGGTGCTAACCTACACTATCATACTTAACTAGTTAAAGGTAAAGTGCCTTCTTCCTAAATTTGAAAGTAAGAGAACAGTGCCAATTCACCATTACCGCTCACCACTGTATTCAAGGTCCTAGCCAGAAAATAAGTCAAGAAAAAAGTGTAGCTTGAATTTTCATCTTTCAACAGTTTTCTCAAAAATCATCAGATTTAAGTTCTAATGAAATTAAAGGCAGCAATTAGTTTATAGCTTGTACTTTTTAAATCATATCTAGGAAATATTGGAAAGTAAGAAGTAAAAATTTCCCCTGCCACACAGTTGTCTGTATAGAAAATTAAAAAGAAATTACAAAAAAGAATAAAAATGAAAACAAAATCTGCTAGAACTAATAAATGAGTTTATCCAGTCACAGAGAAAAGACTGATAGTAAAAAGTCAAATATATTTTTATTCTAAAAATGAACAACTGGGTATTTAAATTTTAGTTTTTAATTTTAAAATTAAATAATTAATTAAATTAATTAATTAATTTTGATGCTGGCTATTAAACCCAGATCTTGTGCATGTGAGGCAAGTACTGTACCACTGAACCAAACCTCCAGCCTGGATATTGAAAATTCAAAATAACACCATTTGCAATAGCGTAGAAACCATGAAATACTTCAGGAAATATTTTAAATAAAAGTTCTATAAGAGCCGTTTGCTAACAACTATAAACTATAAATGGAGAGAAATTAAAGACCTAAAGAAATAGGGCCATACACCAGGTTTATCTATCAGAGGCCTCAATATTGATAATATGTATTTCTATCAAATTGATCTATTGACATGATTATAATAAAAAAATTAGATGTTTTCCTGTGTAGAATTAGAGAGATGATTCTAAAGGAAAATCAAATCTTGAAGGATTTAGAATAGATAAAATAATTTTGGAAAAGAACACAGATGTTAGATGTATACCACCAGATTGTCAGGCTCGCTCTAAAGCTACAGCGTTGAACTGACATATGGAAAGACATGTAGCTCAATGTTCCAGAACAGAATCCAGGAATTGACTCCACTCCTGTATAGTCAATGGGTTTTGGACAAAGTTGCTAAAGTATGTTCGATAGAGGAAAGAATAGGTTTTCAATACATGCTTGAAACAATTGGATATTCTTATGGGAAAAATAAGCATCAATGTTTACCTTACACTATCTACGAAGTTTAATACAAACTGCCTCAAATATCAAATAATAAAAGCTAAAAAATCTCAAGACTTCAAGAAGAAAAACTAATGCTTTGGGTTAGGCAAAAATTTCTTAGATATGATTTAGAAAGTACAATCTATAAACTAATTGCTACCTTTGATTTCATTAGAACTTAAATCTGGTGATTTTTGAGAAAACTGTTGAAAGATGAAAATTCAAGCTACAGACTGTGAAAGAGTATTTACAAAACATGCATCTAAGAAAGGACTGCTACCTAGAAAATATAAAAAACTTTGACAACTCAATAAAATGAAAAGCAATACTATTAAAACAGGAAAAAATTCTAGGCATGGTGGTGCACACCAGTAATCCCAGTGACTCAGGTGGATGAGGCAGGAAGATTGCAAGTTTGAGGCCAGCTTCAGCAATTTAGTGAGGCCCTAAACAATTTAGCAAGACCCTGTCTCAAAAATAAAAAAAAAATTAAAAAGAAGGGGGCATCTAAGGATATGACTCAGTGGTAAAGTACCCCAGGATTAAGTCATTGCTACAAAAAACAAAAAAACAAAAATTTTAAAAAACCCAGCAAAAATATTTGGATAGATATTTCCTCCAAAAACTATCTGTGTATGTGTGTGTCCAATAAACAACATGAAAAGATTTTTTAACACCATTAGTCACCAGAGAAAGACAAATTAAATCTATTGTGAGGTCCTACCACACCCCCACCAAGAGTGCTAACATTTGAAAAGACTAACCATATTAAGTGCTGACTCTGATTTGGAGCAACTGGAACCCTCGGACATTGCTGGAGCTCATGTAAAATGGTGTAGCCACCTTGAGAAGGAGTATAATAGTTCTTAATACATTAAACATATGCATTTGTCATGATCCAACAATCTCAAGGCTATTGTTTACCCAAGAGAAGTAGCAACATACGTCCACAAAGGAACTTTTACTCGGATGTACATAGCAGCTTTGTTTAAAATCACACCCTCTGTGACACACCCACCCTGGGGAGACCAAAATATCCATCAACAGGTGAATGAGTAAACAGATTATGATATATCCTGACAGTAAAATACCATTTACCAACACAAAGAGCAAACTACTCATTGATTTAACCACATAGATATTTCTTAAAAGTATAATTCTAAGTGAAAAATTAAAGCAAAAGACTACCTACTATATGATTCCAATCATATAATATCTACAAAAGGCATGGCAATCACAATAAGCAGATCAGTGCTTACCTGAGATGAGACTGGGTAGAGGAAACTGGCTGAAATGAGTAGGAGGGAACTTTTTTTTTTTTGTACTTAAGATTGAACCCAGGGATGTTTTACCACTGAGATACACATCCCCTGCCCTTTTACTTTTTATTTTGAGACAGGGATTCATGAAGTTGCTTAGGGTCCCACTAAGTTGCTGAGGCTGGCTTCAAACTTTCAATCCTCCTGCCTCAGCCTCCCATGTTGGTGAGATTTCAGGCCTTTGCCACCAAGTTCAGAAGTTTATTGAGGGTGGAGGAACGGTCTCAACTGTAGTGCTGATTTTGCAACTCTAGATGATTGTCAAAACTCATCAAACTATACAATTAAAATTGTGGGGCTGGGGATGTGGCTCAAGCGGTAGCGCGCTCGCCTGGCATGAGTGTGGCCCGGGTTCCATCCTCAGCACCACATACCAACAAAGATGTTGTGTCCGCCAATAACTAAAAAATAAATATTAAAAAATTCTCTCTCTCTCTCTCTCTCTCTCTCAAAAAAATTAAATTGTGAATTTTATTGTAAGTACCTCAGTAAACCTATGTAAAAAATAATCATAAATGTTGCCTTAGTCCTGTCTGTCATGGGTCCTATTTCCTCCCAACCCTTATGTTTAAGCTCATGAAGAAACCCATGGTTTTGGAGAATAAATTGTTTAAGAGCAGAAGATTTTGGTGGTTGGAGGTGGGGAGTCAGGAAGTGTAAGAACAAAACCAGAAATGCATTTAAAAATGTTCTCAAATTTTATTTTAAATGTTTATGAAAATCATTGATGATAGAACTGCACACTACACAGTACATCGATGACATTTTACATATCCTGAATGGATAATTAATTTCCCTTCATTATCACTTGCTTATTAGGAACTTTCAAGATTCTTTTCTCTTATAGTTTTGACAAGATACTTGTAAAGTTATTTTTGCTTTCTGGCAGAAAACATCTATGTTATGTGGTTTTTAGAATTCTGGTTCTCCATGTGTTGTTGGGTACTTTTGGATTTTATGATTTGGAGTTATTAATTTCTAATTTCTTAAAAGCTCCCTTCTAGAGTTCAGCAAGCTTCCACGAGAACAGAAACACATGGATTCTTCAGACCAGAATTTGTCTGTTTGTTAGCTATACTAGGGACGTATCTACCCCTGAAACTCGAGGTCACTTGTCTTAGTTTTTCTCATTGGCTTTTTCATCCATCCATTAATTCTTCCCCAAATGCTCGTGTCCCTACCTTGTGTTGGTTCTGAGCTAGGACCACAGTGGTGCTTAAAGAGATGAGCACCCCACCTTCAAGGAAGACACGTAGTAAGAATGAAAACAGCCCTTAAACAACTTATCGACATGATTTTAAAAAATGTTGCAAGAACAAGAAAGCAGCAGCATCAAGTACTTTGCACTCAGAGGGCAGGGAACTGGTCCAAGTCTCAGGGTGCCACAGAAGTCATGGATGGGACAGTCTAATTGAGAAAGCAGGATGAAGAGGAGTTGTCAGTGCATCAGGAAGAAGGGACAGCTTATTCAAAGGCCTGCAGGATGGGGAGAACTCGGTGGGCCACAGAACTGAAGGAAAAACAGTGGAGGGGTGCAGGGAACACAGGGAGGGTGGGTAGTGGGCTGACAGTGACGGTTAAAGGCCCTGGTACAGCACATGGATTTCACAACCAAGCAACAGCGGTGCTTGAAGGATTTGCATCAGGGGAAGTTGTAGTTTCACTTTTGCTTTCTAGAAATTTCACTATGGTTACTGAGCAAGATAAAGATCAGGAGGAGGGAATGAAAACAGGGGAAATTTTCATGGCTTATTTTACCACCTGAACCTTAGGGATTATTTTTTTGGTACCTTGGATTGAACTCAGGGCACTCGACCACTGAGCCACAGCCCCAGATCTTTTTTGTATTTTATTTAGAGACAGGGTCTCACTGAGTTGCTTCGTGCCTCACTGTTGCTGAGGCTGGCTTTCAACTCGCAATCCTCCTGCCTCATGAGCCGCTGGGATTACAGGCGTGGGCCACTGTGCCTGGCTAAACTTTGTTTTTTTTTTTTTTTTCCAGAGTGAAAATGAATCTGCTAGGATATCTGTTCATATCCCTTTGCTGAGATGGCAATGTGACACAGATATGACCAGTAAGATGTAACTGGAATGTGCTAAAGATTCCTGGCCAACTTTTGCCTCCCCTAAGGTAGACACCACTTGTCCCTTCTTTACGCCTCTCTTTTTTTTCTGTATGAAACAGGAACCCAAGGCTGTAGGTAGGACAGTCATCTAACATTCATGATAGGACAAGAATGAGGAAAAAAGTCCCATACTAAGATCCCTAGAGGGTGACTGGGACACTGATAACTTGGTAGGTTGAGCTAGGTTGCTGAGCTAGGACCTAGCTCACACGTGCCTACTTCTAGAATCCTTATTTGTTGAAAAGGACCTATATTTCTTTCAGGCATGGAGTTGTATTTTTTCTTGACAAGCAACCAAATGGAAGTTAGGCCAAAGTGTTTTAGGTGAGAGAAAAATGGTAGCTGGAGTGGGGTGGTAGACATGGAAATGAGGAAAGGCAAGGAAACCCTTTAGCCATTTGGGAGACACAATCCACACCTCCCCAGGCAGACCCTTGATATGAACCTTCCCTCCTAGAAGGTGCTAGAAGGTTTGTTTGTTTGTTTGTTTTGTTTTCATCTAACCACAATTAATTAAAAAAGGAGGAGGAGGTGAGAGGAGGGAGTGGGGTAGAGGAGGAGGAAGAGGAGAAGGAAATCAGCAGCCAAATATTCCCCTCTCTGAGACCCTCCTTTGGGAGATATCCTGTCCCTCTCTCCTTTTTATACACCTCGTTCTCTCTCCTCCGGCCCCTCCTTCTCTCTTCACCTCCCCGACAATTCCTTTTCTTTCTTTTTTTTTTTTTTTATTGGTTGTTCACAACTTTACAAAGCTCTTGACATATCATACTTCATACATTAGATTGAAGAAGGTTTGTTTAGGGCCTGATTCTCTCTCCCACCTTAGTTCATTTCTCTTAAATATTTATTGTGAAAATGTAAACCTGCTGAACCTCACCTCCTTTTCTATCCATGGTCCCCCAGTCCCTCTTTTTCTAAACAGCTCTGCCGGGCATATTTAGATATCTCCATAGAGGACACATATTTGGGGGTCAAAAATTCTCGGGCAGGTCTGAGACACATTTTTGTCACTCACCTAGTAGGCCAGTATCTTTGGACATCTCTTAACCACTTAGATATTAGTTTCTCGCCTGTAAACTGGGGTTTAGGATACTTGTGGGGTTATGTGAATTAAATGAAATAATCAGACTCTCTGGAGGAGGGATCTAGGTATTAGTCTCTATAAAGCTCCCAGGTAATTCCCCTGTACAGCAGATGCTGAAATCCCCTGGTGCTCAGGGGTTTGCTTCATAGCAGACATTTTGTTAAGCATTTGATAACATCATCATTACTCATCTTGGCCAATTCACAGAGCCTGACACCAAAATATTCCCCTAAATTTTCTAAATTTAAAAAATTAAATTTTCTAAATTTAAAAATTAAATTTTCTAAATTTAATTTCTAAAATGCTAAATTTTCTTTTGCCCACAGAGAAACTACCAGATCACCACATTTTGTTGTTGTTGTTGTTTTAACCATCACAGGAATTTTTACCTTGGTTTCTCCTTCTCCCCTTGGTGTAAAGATTTGTTAAGATCGTTCTCAAGGAGAAACCATTTCCCTGCCATTCTTTGGGGGTTGGATGCCAGGAAAATCTCAAAGCAGAAAAAGAAGGAGCTGTGTCACCCAGCGAGTTGATGGAGACTTGGAAGATGGCTACTGGTGTTTCAGGAGCCATTTCAGTATCCCTCTAACCCTCTATGCCTCTTCCTGAGTTTTTGGAGAACTTCTACAGTCATTCCCACAATTGCACGGGCCTCTTGGGGACTTCCCTCACTCAAAGCCAAAGTGCAAGGGGTGTTCCACACAGCAGTGAACCAACAGGGGCATCCGCTAACCACAGACCTGTCCTCTGGGGCTTCCACTTGGCTGCTCTGTTGGCCATTATGTTCCTTGAGCAAATATTTTTGTAACTCCAGGCCCAGGGCCTGACCTTTCCCATATCACAGAGCATCTTCATAAAAGAGATGAGACTGGGGATTTGAATGTTGGAAATTGGTGGAAACCGGGAAGAAGGGCTTGTTTGCTTGTTTGCCTTATGTTAGGTCCTCCAGTTTGTTTGATTTGGTTTCATAAAAGGACCGCTTCTGATTTATCCTAATGGCGCTTGGCCTTTTTGCATGACCCTTCCTGATCATTCTTGGCATTGAAACTCTTGCTTGCGGAAAAGCTAGTTCAGGAAGGGCCACAAGTGTGGCCTTTGACCATGAGCATCAGAATCATTAGCACTGTGAGAGGTTTTTGGGGCAGACCCTAAACTTACAGGATGTAGGACTTCTGTGGGTGAGGTCCCAGAGAATGAATTTTTAAACAACACCCTGAGTGATTCTGGAAAGCAATCAAGCTTGAGAACCATCAGCTTTAAATGCAATATTCTGATCTTGGTGAGAAAATTTAGCTTTTGGCTTTATTTTGTCAATTTATCACTTTCTTTTTGGAGAAAAACGACCCTTGCATGAGGTAGGAAGAATATGGAGTTGATTATTTCCCACTTCGCCCGGCTCAGCACCAACCCATAAAAGATGCTTAATGTATACTGTCTTGAATGAACTGCATGCAGCTGCAGTCAGAGTACAACCAGGGTTGGTCCCTCTTCCATTTGGGGGCCACTTGTTTGGAAATATATGCCAAGAACAGAGTTTTCTTTGTAAAAGAGGGCTTTCTAAAAGCACACTAAAGGCAGCAGGCATATTGGACTGTCGCCAAGGTCTAGCTTAAGTATTATTTTTGCTGAAGTAGCAGAATCACTTCTTGTAATTTCTGATACACTTTAAACGGGGAGGTGTTATAGGGAACTCTTCCCTTCTCCATCTTCTGCGCTGCCTTTGAATTCAAATTACTCCAAATACGAAGAGCTTCGGTCACCTTGAGATGGAAAAGGCAATCTATTTGCTCAGCAGATTTTCTTGGTGTTAGTTACAGACCATGATAAGTCACGGTTTATAATCAAGGCCAAGTTCTGGTTCTGGGATTATTAGCTGGATGGATACAGGGTTGGGTTTCAGAGACCGGTCCTGGGTTGCTGCTGTGCCCTGCCGCCTGATCTGGGCACCTATTCTGCCGCAGGGGTGCCCAGGGAGGAAGGGGCAAATGCCCTTGTTTCACTTCAATCTTTGGCTAACTTTGAATATTGCCTTTTCCTGCCGGCTGTCAGCTCTGCAGCTGGCCCTCTTGAAGATTAAGCCTTGAGCTCTCCAAGGAGCTGTTAATCTCTCGGAGCCCGTTGGCCCAGATGGCGCCCATCTCAGCTCCCCACACGGTTCTTTCTAGTAGGGCCTCATTCACCAGGTATTATGCATCTGGGATTCATTCGCCTGTGGTGCGTGTGCATCTAGCAGTTCCTTCCTCTTTACTGTGGAGTGTGCTGAGGTGTGTTTTTCCGTTCGTCGGTTGAAGATCCTTGGCTGGTTTCATTTTTCTTGTTAAATATTTGCCGTAAATATTTGTATAATGATTTTTGCGGGAACTTTATTTTCATTTGCAAGCAGGATTCTCTCTCCTTTAACAAATAACCATGTACATATAAATGAAATGTACATTTAAATAATGCATAATAAATGTACATATTTATGGGGTACAGTACAATATTTTCGTATTTGTATATAATGTGTGAAGATCAGATCAGGGTAACTGGAATAGCTGTCACCTCAGACATTTATCATTTCTTTGTGTGTTGGGAAAATTCAAAATCTTTTTTAGTAGCCATTTTGAAATACACAATTAGTTTTCACCCACAGTTACCCTACTTCACAATGGAACATTACAAGTCCCACCTGCACCCTTGTACATGTTAACCAACCTCTCTCCATCCCTCTTCCCTCACCCCCTTCCCAGTCACTGATCAGCTCTGTACTTTACTTCTATGAGCTCAACCTCTTTTTGGCTCCACATATGAGATTATGTGGTATTTGTCTTTCTGTACCTGGCTTATTTCATTTGACATAATGTCTTCCAGGCTCATCCAAGTTGCTAAAAATGACAAGATTTCATTTTTTTATGGCTGAATAATATTCCATAGTATATTGAATACATTTTTGATATTCATTCAAAATCCATTTCGCATTCTGTTCGTCTTTCAATGAACATTTGGCTTACTTCCATACCTTGGATACTGTGAACAGTGGAGAGCAGGATTCCTGAGGAGCATCTTGAAGGTTATTTCTTTGGAGAGTGTTTGTTGAGTGCTTCTGTCATTAATCTAAGTCAAAAGAGGAGGGCTTGGGCAGGACCTGTTGAAGAGCCCTGGGGTAGCCTCTGCGGTTAGAGGACCACAGTGCCCTTCAGTGTAAATGGTTGGCTAATCTCACTTGGAGGTTCTTTGGTCCTGCTGGGTGGCAGAAATGGTATATCTAAGTACAAGGCTTATGAATGCTGAGGTGTGGTCAGGTGGCTTCTATGGCTGCAGTGTTTTTGAAGAAATAAATCAGGTGTGGTCTGTGCTTAACCCATACTTACAATCTTTCTTCTTCTCTCATTTTGAAAACTAATTTTTATCATCGGCTTGACTTAAAAACATAGGATTGAACACCTCCTTGGTTTCTTGGGACAAAAATGAAATTTGTGGCTGAAGCCTGGCTTGGAAAACATAAGACCTGAGTTCAAATACTGCTCACACACTGTGTAGTGTCAGGCAAGTCACCTCTCTAAGCTGCAGTTTTCTCACCTTTAACATGGATTTGTGTGAGATTTCCTAGAGAGACAATTGTGAGAATTCTAACAAGGTGAATGAACCTGACACAGAGCAAACATGGTGCCTGTTTAAACCCACGAGGTCAGCAGGACATGTGCCTGACAACTATGCCCTCTCCCTTCTCTTGCTGGCCTCCCACTGACCCTGCGGACCTGGTGCTCAGTAGTTCCTTTTGCTGTAGTCTCCACCAGTGCAATCTCCACAGAAGGACTGAGCAGCAGGGTGTGGGGTCTTAATGCAGTGGTGTGCTAAGTACTTCACCTACAATTAAGAAGTCCTTTTCATAGATCAAGGAAGTCTTGAAGAACGTTGTTTGGTGAGCTAAAGACTTACATCTCAGTCCTGGTGCCTGTCTCTATAAAAAAGCACAGCACCTGGCATCAGGATGCCTGCTTCTATCCTGCTCTGCACTAGGCTGTTCCAGGTCTCTGAGCGAGAGACATGACCTTCACCTCTTTGAACTTCAGTTTCCCCATTTTTTCTGTAAAATGTGGACAAATGGTCCCTATTCTACCTACTTTTCAGGGAATTTGGAATTTACAACATGCCGCATCAACATAAAACATTATTATCACTATTACCCAATAATGTGTATGGCTTTCATTTAGTGTTTGTTTTATCTTGCTCAGGAATAACACCTCTTTCCCCCATCTTTAAAAATATACACTAGAAAAAAATCCTGAGGAGTGAAATTCTAATTGTGACATTTTGCAGTACCTTGGCCCTAGGATAATCAAGCCATTTGAGAATGGAGAGAACTTCTTGGTATCCCGAGACACTGTGATGTAGGCAGTTGAGTGTTTTGCTTGCATCGAAGGCTGACTCTGAATCACGCTCTGGCAGGCTCACTTCAGGCCTATGGGTGGCTTAGAAATTTGTTTTAGAAACAAGGTTTATGTGTCGATTGCACTTCCTCTGTGGTTCTCTTATTGTCTATTTCTGACAATATTTGCATGAAACCAGATATTTGATTTGAAGAACATCTGTTCTCACCATTCATTTCCCACCTGAGTCAAAGCTCTTCTGCCTGAGCTGAAAGAGCCTCTTTGCTCAGCAATCCTGGCAACAACTGAGGAGCCCCAGGGAGAGTGGGGAGGCATGGTGGGGGTGGGGAGGCGTGGTGGGGGTGGGGAGGCTCTTGGGAATGTAAACAGGGTTGCTGGGCATCCAGCCTGGAGAGGGAGGCTGATGACAGAGGCTGTCTTGAAAGATAAGTGGTGTTTGATCAAAATTTCCATGAGTGCTTATTCTTTTAAACATTGGATATTAAAATTGGTTAAAATCCTTCTCAAATTTGGCCCTCTTCCTTGTCCTCAGGTTGGAGTATATGGAATATTGAGTGCCTTATGTATGCCTGGCTTAGTTTTTGTCACCCGTAGGGAGGTTTGCAAGCAGGGAGGCTGAAGCCTGCGGTTGATGCTGGCCTGCATCGCGCTGGCTTTTGGGCTTGTCACGGGCGAGTAGCTTTATCCTGATGGTTGCTGTCCAGCCCTAAGGCCCATGGCTGGAAGGAGCAGGTCTCTGAGAAGGGATTCAGCGGGCATCATGGCCCAGTGGCTGAGCCAGGGCGTGCTTGCTGGGGGGAAGACAGGCTGGGGTCACAGGGCTTGTAGCCAGGATAAAATAGCAACATGAAATCACCCAGGGACTTAAACACAATCACATATTTCAAAAGATGTCTGGGCTGCAGGTACAGAGGGGGCTCCCACTGTGGCCCAGGCAGGATGCGTGGATGCTCTTGTGACCTTCCCTCTGCCCTGGATGCCTCTCATGGTTATTCTGCTTGCTCTCTCACTCCTGACTGCTGGGAGGGGAACTTCCTTGCCAAGCTCCGCTCAGATCTTGAAATTAGCATACCATCTCACTCCAGTAAGATTGGCAGCCACTATGAAGTCAAACAACAACAAGTGCTGGCGAGGATGTGGAGAAAAGGGTACACTTGTACATTGCTGGTGGGACTGCAAACTGGTGCGGCCAATTTGGAAAGCAGTTTGGAGATTCCTGGGAAAGCTGGGAAGGGAACCACCATTTGACCCTGCTATTGCCCTTCTCGGACTATTCCCTGAAGACCTTAAAAGAGCATTCTACAGGGATACTGCCACATCGATGTTCATAGCAGCACAATTCACAATAGCTAGACTGTGGAACCAACCCAGATGCCCTGCAATAGATGAATGGATAAAAAAAATGTGGCATTTATACACCGTGGAATATTACACAGCACTAAAAAATGACAAAATCATGGAATTTGCAGGGAAATGGATGGCACTAGAGCAGATTATGCTTAGTGAAGCTAGCCAGTCCCTAAAAAACAAATACCAAATGTCTTCTTTGATATAATGAGAGCAACTATGAACAGAGTAGGGAGGAAGAGCAGGAAGAAAAGATTAACATTAAACAGAGACATGAGATGGGAGGGAAAGAGAGAGAAAAGGGAAATTGCATGGAAATGAAGGGAGGCCCTCATTGCTATACAAAATTACATATAAGAGGTTGTGAGGGGAATGGGAAAATAAACAAGGAGAGAAATGAATTACAGTAGATGGAGTAGAGAGAGAAGATGGGAGGGGAGGGGAGGGGGGATAGTAGGGGATAGGAAAGGTAGCAGAATACAACAATTACTAATAGGGCAATATGTAAAATTGTGGATGTGTAACCGACGTGATTCTGCAATCTGCATTTGGGGTAAAATTGGGAGTTCCTAACCCACTTCAATCTAATGTATGAAATATGATATGTCAAGAGCTTTGTAATGTTGTGAACAACCAATTAAAAAAAAGGAAAAAAAAAAGAAATTAGGACTTGGTTGCTCCTCCAGTTCCCCATAGAGCTCTTACTATCTCTAGGGTATATAAAGCACTCAAAAATCTTAACACCAAAAGAACAAATAACCCAACCAGTAAATGGGCCAAGGAACTGAACAGACACTTCTCAGAAGATGGTATACAATTAATCATCAAATATATGAAAAAATGTTCGACATCTCTAGGAATCAGAGAAATACAAATCAAAACTACTGTATGATTTCATCTCACTCCAGTCAGAATGGCAGCTATTAAGAATACAAACAATAATAAGTGTTGGTGAGGATGTGGGGGGAAAAGGCACACTCACACATTGGTGGTGGGACTGCAAATTCGTGCAGCTAATATGGAAAGCAGTGTGGAGATTTTTTGGGAAAACTTGGAATGGAACCACCATTTGATCCAGCTATCCCTCTCCTTGGTTTATACCCAAAGGACTTAAAAACAACATACTACAGGGACACAGCCACATGAATGTATATAGCAGCACAATTCACAATAGCTAAACTGTGGAACCAACCTAGATGCCCTTCAGTAGATAAATTGATAAAGCAAATGTGGTATATATACACAATGGAATATTACTCAACATTAAAAGAGAATAAAATCATGGCATTTGCTGGTAAATGGATGGAGTTGGAGAATATTATGCTAAGTGAAGTTAGCCAATCCGAAAAAAACAAATGCTGAATGTTTTCTCTGATATAAGGAGGCTGATTCATAATGGGGATGGTGGGGGCAGTGTGGGAGGAATAGACAAACTTTAGATAGGGCAAAGGGAAGGGAGGGGAAAGGAGGGAGTATGGGAGTAGGAAAGACAATGGAATGAGATGGACATCATTACCCTAAGTACTTGTATGAAGACACAAATGGTGACACTCTACTTTGTGTACAAAGAGATATGAAAAATTGCACTCTATATGTGTACTACGAATTGAATCACATTTTGCTCTCATATATAACAAATAAGAATAAAAAATAAGATTACAACAATGTATACAAGAACTATTTGTGAAAAGAAGACTACTGCAAAATACACCAAAAAACAGTTTTGCCAGTGATTGCTTTTCAATAATGGAATTATGAATGATTATTTTAAAATTCCCTCTATTTCTATGATTTAGAATTTTTTCCAGAGTGCATATGTATTATTTTTTAGTTGGGGAACTAATTCAATAAAGTTTATATTTTCAATTAAAAAACAAAAGAACTCTTACTATCATGATCAAGCACTTTCCCATCTTGCTTTGACTCAGGGCCAAAGATGGGAGTTGCCCACCCTATTTTCCCAGTGGATTAGCATTACCTTGAGGGAAAGAGTACCATTTTCCTCAGCTTTATGTTTCCCATAGAAACCAGCTTAAACAGATTGTAAATTGTTCTATAAATGTCAAGTGACATTTTAAAATCTAGGAGTCAAGAAGTAAATCTGATAGAATGGATGAGTAATGAATGTATATGTGATAAATGACTGCATGTAGCTAATGAAGGATTTCTTGTGAATTGGTTCTTCATAAGATCTCATAGGACAGACCCTCAAGCCAGAATTGTGTGTAAACTTAAATTATCTAGATATAAATTTCTTGTACTGTATTGAATTGGTAATATTCATTTGGGGGGCCTTTCTGAAGTCTTTTTGGATTATCTCCTGGCTTTATGGGACATCCTCAGCATTGTTAGAGGACTGACTGTATTTATTTTGGAGGTAGACTGGTGGAGTTTTGTAGGACATCTGTTATCAGCTTACTCTCAGGACTTCTTCTGCATGCAGAATGAAAGAAAACAGCTGCCCACATAATGTCACTTCAGGGGAATCTGGAGGGATCCTGGCTTCTCACCTTTTCACTTCTTACCTTTTTACTAATTCCTTCATACAATTTAAGGGCATAAGCCCATGTGTTGGAAGAGATCACATTGTGCTTCAAATAAGTTTCCCATTAAGTTATGAATGACTATTGAGGATCATCAGTTAGGATTGTCTATGTCAGGGGTCCACGAAGATTTTCTGTAAAGGGCAAGGTAGTAACTGTTTTGTGTGAATCATATGGCTTCTGTTACTACTATTTGACATCACCCTTATCTTGTAAAAACATCCCCAGACAATGCAGAAATGAATGTACAGGGCTGTATTCCAATAAAACTTTATAAAATCAGGCTGTGGGCTGGGTTTTCTTGCAATCAAAAATTTATTGACTCTGATCTAAGTTATTCCTAATAAAAGAAGAAAAAACCCACATACCTCAAACATTGACATGAAAAGTGTTAGTTTTGGCTGTAGGAAATCTCAAGGGTATGTAAAAAGAATGACTCTGCTTCCACCATCACTTTGAGATTGAGGTTGACTGAATCTCCAGGTCAACAGTGCTTCTGCCATCTTCTTGACATGGAGAAGAGAGAGGAACTTACACTAGTTCTAGAAGTTTCCACCTGGAAGTACCACATGCTACGATTGTTCATTTCTCACTGGGTTGTGCAAGTCACAGGATCACATGTAATTTTAAAGAGGACAGGGAAGGGCAATGTGAGTGTGTATACAGAGGGATAACTAGAATTTGGGGTGGATGGATTTTGATAATGACAACCACAGAAGGGGAGACCAAATTCACAAGGATGCCTTTTATTCTCTTCCATCCCCAACAGAGAAGCAACTGTTGATTCCATCCTCTCCTTCATTATGTTACAAAAATTAATCAGTAGTTCAAATAAAAGAAGGCTACCACTATCCAATGGTGAGAGTGTTCCTTGAAGTAAGGATTTTGATTAATCCAATTCTGGGAGCCTGAGAAAAATGAATGAATGAATGAATATGTAAATAGACTCCAGTAGAACAGGGACTGAAAAAATAAGGTCTGAGGGCTAAATCTGATCTACCATGTATTTAATAAAATAAAGTTTTATTGGAAAACAGTCCTTATTTTTTAAAAACATATTTTTGCCCTGTAATTAGCAGAATGGAGTAGTTGTGACAGAGACCATATGGCTCATACAGCCTTCGATATTTACTCTGTGGCACTTTACAGAAAATGTTTGATGACCTGGGTCCAGCATATGAGCATGTAAAGTGATGGATCCCAGCTGTGGAGTTGGCACAAGTCAGCATTGTCCCCTTTGAGCCTTGGATTTAAAAGGTGCTTCTGGGGGACGAATTACCAACAAACATTTCCCTAGGAGAGGTCAGCTGGAGTCCATGTCTTTGTCTCTGGTATATCACTTACTAGCATTAGTATATTACTAACTAATATGTATCACTAGTGTTAGTATTTTAGAAACAGTCCCCAATCAAATTAGCTGAAGTAAATAAGTGAGAGTAATGAATTAGCAAAAGCAATCCCAATTCAGAGAAGGCAGGGGAAGAACTGGCTGGGGGGATGATATGCTTTCTCGAGTTAATGCATTCAGCTTCTTTCTCTTTTGTTTTTTATGTCTGTTATTTCTGAATTGTGTGTGTGTGTGTGTGTATATATATATATATATATATATATATATATATATATATATATTGTTTTGTTTTTGCAAATGGACTTTCACTGTGAGGTAAAGAAATGGCACCTGGTAACCCTGAATTCACATCTTCCAGATTTGGGATCAGGGTAAAAGAGACCCTTCCAGTTTCCAATTAAAAAATCCTAGGGCAGGACTGCAGTGCCCTAGGATTTTTTCTGTGGGTTCTGTGCTCATGCCTTGGATGGGTCACTGAGGCCACACCTGGGTGGTACTGCAGTGCCCACCATCACTTCTGTGCCATCTTTTTGGGGGTGAAAAATGGGCCTCCTTCCAGAAGATGGGGCTGTTATGGTTTGGATGTGAAGTGTCCCCCAAAAGCTCACGTGTGGGACAATGCGAAAGGGTTCAGAAGGGAAATGATTGGATTATAAGAACCTTAAACCCAAATCAGTGAATTAATCACCTGATGGGATTAACTGAGTGGTACCTGAAGGCTGGTAGGGTGTGGCTAGAAAAGGTGCTGGTGGGGCGTGGCTCTGAGGTATATATTTGTATCTGATGAGTGGAGTCTCTCTGCTTCCTGATCACCATGTGAGTGGAGTCCCTCTGCCACACTCTTCTACCACAGTGTTCAGCCTCACCTTGAACCCCAGAGACTGGAGCTGCCTTCTATGGACTAAGTCCTTTGAAACTGTGAGCTCTCAAATAAACTTTCCCTCCTCTACCGTTGTTCTGATCCATTCTTTTAGTTGCAATGGTGAAAAAGCTGAGTAAAACAGGGGTCTTTGGAGGAAAGCTCTTTAACTGATGCTCCACTGAAGAGCAGGTCTAGGGGTTGAGGCTGACGACGTGTTGTTTGCCCGCAAACAGATGCAGAACCAGTGACTTGAAACCATGACTTTAGTCCTGAGACTTTAAAATAGTGAGTAATTAATTGATTTTCAACAAATTTACAGAGCTATGCAAGCATCACAACAATGCAAATGTAGAACATTTCTATCACCTAAAAAGATCCTTTGTGCTCATTTTTCCCACTCCAGTACTAGGTATCCATGAATATACTTTCTCTATGGATTTTCCTTTTCTGGACATTTCATACAACTGGAACCATGCAATATGTTGTATTTTGTGTCTTTTTTTTCAATTTAGCAGAACATTTTTGGAATTTTTGCATGTTATAGTTTATCTCCGTATTATACTTCTCTTTGTTGTTAAATAACATTCCATTTTACTGATCTGATATATACATTTTGTTTACCCCTTTAGCAATTGAGTACTTGAATTTTATAAACTTTTGGCTTTTCTGAATAATGCCATTATGAACATTTTCCTGAGAGTCTTTATGTGGACATGTGTTTTTATTTCTTTTTGGGTAGATACCCCCAAGACACCCTTCATTCTTTTTCCTTGTAGTAGTTTTTTTTTCCTTCCCTATTTAGTAGTTTAAGAAAATATATAGGTTCAATTCTAGTTTGAGCTGGCTCACTGGTTTAAAAAAACTTTCAATTCAATTAGAAAGTTGATATTTGGATTTGCTATGGGATTTAGCAAATGAGTATGTTCATTCTAATTTTTGATTCATGTTCCACTTTAGTTCCTGTCCCTGATGGCAACTTAAAAGTCTGTAGTAGGTTCTGTGCTGGAAATGAAGACAGATGAGTGTACATGGAGTGGTAGACTCATGGAGGGAGAAAGCTCATCTGTAGTAAACTCAAGATTTGCAGTTAAATCACCATTTCTGCTTCATCCTTTAGGCCACATCCCTGTACCACCCTGGGTACAGAAGTTTATTTGTTTCATAAAACCTCCCTCAGCAATCTTTTAGAAGACTGTGGATTATTGCTCTGGAGGACACCCAGGGCAGTTCTCAGTGTGTGTGAGACTGAGAATCAAGCTTCAGGAGACAAAGTGTGTCTGGCTGCACAAGCCGGACATCCCCTCTGGGGGTCAGGTTAGTGTTATCCCTGGCACACAGATCTGGTAAGATTAGCGCTCTCTCTCTCTCTCTCTCTCTCTCTCTCTCTCTCTCTCTCTCTCTCTCTCATTCTCTCTCTTGACCTGCCATCTTTCATTCATTTTATATCAACACAAACTCTTTATATCAAAACGCTTTATATCAACACAAACTCTCGCTTTGAAAGGTTATTTCCTATATTAGTAAAAAGGCATTTATAGGTCAAGGGAAGATGATTGTAAAATTCTCACCTCCATCTGGCATCTCTTGTTCTAACATCACATATCTGCTATGTATACCATATCTTACAAGTAATTGCAGCCCTTTTGGGGTTTTGAGATAACTTAAGATGCACAGAATTTGTCAAAGCTATAGAAAGTGATATCTGAATTAACTAGGAGAGCACATTTGTACACTGGCTCAAGCTTTACTTACATGATATCGAAAGCCACTTTTTCAGCTGACCTTCCTCACTGTCTTTCTAAATTTCTGCTCTCTCCCCTTCTATGAGTCAGGACAAGAGAGGAAGGTCAGAAGGAGTGTTGTGAAGTATCCCCCAAAGGCTCAAGTGTGAGACAACGCAAGAAAGTTCAGAGGTGAAATGATTGGGTTATGAGCACCTTAATGTAATAGGGGCATTAATCTTCTGATGGGGATTAACTGGGTGGTGACTGTAGGCAGGTAGGATGTGGCTGGAGGAGGTGGGCCACTGGTGTGCCTTTGGGGTTGACTTTTTGTCCTGGGTGAGCTGAGCTCTCTTTTGTTGCCATGTCGTGAACTGATTTCCTTCACCATGCCCTTTTGCTGTGATGTTCTGTCTCACCTTAGGCCCAGAGCGATGGAGCTGGCCTTCTCTGGACTGAGACTTCTGAAACTGTGAGCCGAAGAAACTTTTCCTCCTCTAAGTGTTCCTGTCATGTCTTTGGGTCACAGTGATGAAAAACCTGACTAAAACAGGGAGCTGTGTTGTGAGGGGTGGACTCAGTGCTTGCTGCAGTGACCTTCTCTTTTGACTTGGGAGTTCCCCTCACACCTTTTCCTCATGAACTTCTGGCATCTTATCTTCAGCATCTGTGATGGTAAGTCTACGTGCAGAGTGGGCTGGATCACGGTGTACACGGATATTGGGATAAATGTTATATCTGAGTGAGTCCAAGAGGGTGTTTTCATATGAGATTTGCATTTCAGTGTAGGCTCAGTGAAGCAGATTGGCCTCCCCAGGGTGGGTGGGCGTCTTCCAAACCTATCAGGGATTTGAATAGAACGAAAAGTGGAGGGAGGATTTTCTGTCTTCTGATCAACGCCTTAAGTGGGTACTCTGGTCTTTTCCTGCCTTGGGCTAGAGCTAACACGTTGTGCTAGAACTCTCCTGGTCCTCAAGAACTGGAACAATACCTTTATTTATTTTTATGTGGTGCTGAGGATCGAACCCCGTGCCTCACACATGCTAGGCCAGTGTTCTACCTCTGAGCCCCAGCCCCAATACCTGCAAGCACTGGAATTCAGAGAGAGCCCATCTTAGCTGTCTGGGTCTCTGAGATGGCAGATTACGGAACTTTTCTATCTCCACAATCCTCTGAGACAGTTCTTTATAGCAAGTCTCTATTGGTTCTGTTTCTCTGAAAGACCCTGATACAGTTTCTGACAAGCGTTTGGGTTTACCAGCCATCTTGACTTGAGGGCTGCTCCTTCTTTTCCAGAATCAATATTTCTGTAGGCAAATATACAGGATTTCCTGACATCTGCCCATCATCTTGTGGAGAAGTGAAGGAGAAAGCAGTCATAACCCAGTGGTTCTGTTCATTAAATATGGAAAAGCAAGTGACAGTGTTGTAGGGTTGCTTCAGTCAGAGCAGCAAAGAGTTGGAACAATTACTGACCTGGGAGCAGCTATGATCTTGAAGCCTAGAATGCTCCCCTCATCCCCTGTAAAGTCATCCTACCTGGATCACCTTCTTCCTCACCATCCTCCTGTGAGGGCACAGAGCTCTTTCCAGATTTTACAGAAGAGGAGGCTGTGGTTTAATCACATTATGGTAACCGAGCCCCACAACTATTTGGTTCAACTTTCTTTCTTCTTTTATGAAAACTGCTTATTCATTATCCTAGATGATGTTTTATTTTCATTTTGAAGAATCTGGGAAAGCAGGGAGATGAACAAATGGAGCATTTGAATCAATTCGGGTCTGCTACCAGAGCTTTTCTACTTGGCCCTGAGGTCCTAGGAAGAGATGGCTTTGGATTAATTGCATATAGTCCCCTGAGAAAGGCTGTGGAGAGGAATTGAAGTCTTCTAGCTTCCTATTGACTCTTTTGTGGTCTGGTGTCCATTTGTTCTCTGGTTGTTACCTTGTTTCCAGGTGGGGAGCATACCACTCTGACTCTGGGTTCGTGTGGTCTGTGTGTTGTTGATTTTCCTGCAAGCTCTGTAAGTTGACCATAGCACTCAGGCCTGGCCAATGAAACCGTAACCTCCACTGTGAGGACATTTGGAGATACGGTTTTTGGGAGATGATGAAATCATGAGGGTGGAGTTCTTGTTATCAGATGAATGCTCTTAGAGACAAGAGAGCTTCCCCCAACCCCAAAGCGGATACTCTCCTCTTTAGCCAAAGGTTTCGTTTAGGAAATGGGCGTATGATCCAATTTTGACCAACAAGAATCAGTGCAGAACTTTTGCTTTGACTATGAAGGAAGAGAAGGTGTCTGTTTTCTGCTAGAATAGGCTGATAGCATTTCTAAGATTTGTATTCTTACAACTCCATCCTGCTACCGTGACAGAAGAGTCTGTCTGAAAATGGAGCAGAGAATAATATGGTTGGTAGATGATGGAAAGTGGGATTCTGATTTGTTTTCCTCATTCCTCATTACTATTATCATTATTTTACTTTTTAAGTTGAGGTAAACCTCAAAGGGCCTTAAAGGGTCAGCTCAATATATCTGCACGTGTATATAACTATGTACATATTTAGGTTACCATCATCCACATCAAACCATAGATTATTTTCAAGTGGTTTTCTTAGTTCTCTTCCCAGATTACAACTTTCCAGAAGTAACTACTAGTCCCTAAATTCTTAAAAGGTGGTATTGTCCCCAGAGAGATGCAGATTGGTTCTTGTTGGAGAAAAGAGGGGAAACAGTAGCTTTTTATAATGGTTTGTAGCCCTCTAAAGGGCCTTAGTATATAAAAAGGGATACAATATACCTGTAATACTCAAATTAGCTGGAAAGGATTTTAGGGGGGTGGGAAAGTAAGACTTCTAGGAGAATAAAGAAAAAAAAAAAGACTAAAATATTGCACTAATCTGCTTCTACAACTGTGGATTTATTTTTCCTGTGCTTATGTTTCCTAAGATGGGTCTAACAATATGTGGCTGGAGTTTGGTTCCTTTCACGACTGGCTTCTTCTGCTCGACGCAGTTTTGTGAACTTTCCACTGTTGCAGGTGTCAGTCATTTGTTCCCTTGTGTTGCTGAGTATTATTTCATTGCACAGAAAGCTACAATTTGTTTTTTCATCACATGACTAGGTTGCTGCTAGTTTGGGGCTTTTATATGTATAGCGATGCTAAGGAATGAATGTTTGTGTCTCCCCCAAACCCTAATCTCTAATGTGATGGTATTTAAAAATGGGACTTTGAGGAGGTGACAAAATCATGAAGGTGGAGCCCTCATGATGGGATTAGTACTCTTATGAGAAGAGATACAATAAAGCTTGCTTCCTCTGTACCTCCACTCCTCTCTCTCTACATGTGAGGATACAGCAAGAATGTGGTCCTCCACAAATCAGGAAGCGGTTCCTCTCCAGGGACTGATTAGGCCACTACCTTGACCTTGCACTTCCAACCTCTAGAAATGTGAGAGATAAATTTCTGTTATTTAATCTGCCCAGTCAATATTATTGTTATGGCAGCCCAAACTAATTGAGATAAGGTGCTGTCAGTGTGCATGTATTTTGGTGAACTAATATTTTCATTTCTCTTGGCTAAACACTGGAAGCCAAAGTGCTCGACCACAGTCATCACCAGTTTTCTAAAATGGTAGCGTCAACTTACATTTCCAATATGGGAGTTTTCCAGTTATTCCACATGCTCCCACACTTGCTACTTTCAGTCTTTCTATTTTAAAAATCTTAGAGGTTGTGTATTAGCAATCTCATTGCGGTTTAAGTCTGCCTTTCCTTGATGTTGGACACTAGGGTGTTCATCATTTGGATGTCCCCTTTGGTGAGGAGCCTTGTCAGGGCTTCCACCTATTTTATATGGGTTTCTAGTCTTATTGGATAGTCAGATATGTGCACTAAAAGATCTTCCTCTAGTGTATATCTTATTTTAAATTCTTTCCAGGGCTGATTTTGATCAATAAAAGTTCAGTTGAAGTCTAACTTTGTTGTTTTGTTTAGGAAATCTTTACTCACTTTAACGTAATAAGGATTTTCTTCTGTTTTTTTGTCTGAAGTTTTATATATTTTGTTTTTCCATTTAGGCCCACTCTTGAATTTATATTAATGTATGGCATGGATAGATATTAAAATTAAATTTTTTTCTCCCAATATTGATATCCAGTTGCTCTAGTAGTATTCATCATAGAAGAACAAACTTGCGCTCATTGCTTTGCTGGGTATCTTTGTTGAAAACGTGTGGTTTGTTTCTAGACTTCCTATTCTGACCCTTTGGTCAAATTGTCTATTCTTGCGCTAGAAGCATATTAATGAAAAGGCATTTAAGATGTCCTGTAACTAGGTAGTATAAATCCTCCAAGTTCCTTCTTCAGGATTGCTTAGGTTACTTTAGAGTCCAGGCATTTCTTATGTAAACTTGCCAATTTTCACAAAAGGGTTGATTGGAATTAAATTTAAATGTTTTTAAGAAGATATCCCCGTAACAGTTGATTTTTACTCTTCATGAGAACAGCATATCTGTCTTTTTAATTTCTTCTGTAATTTAGCAGCATTTTATTGTTTGTCAGCATAGAGAATCATATACATTTCTTTAGTTTATTCTTAGGTTTGTCATTTTTAAATTCTACTGTAAATGATATTTTTTTGAAATGTTTTTTTAGTTATCAATGGACCTTTATTTATTCATTTATTTATATGTGGTGCTGCGAATTGAACCCAGTGCCTCACACATGCTAGGCAAGCACTCAGCCACTGAGCCACAACCCCAGCCCTATAAATTATATTTTTAATGTTTCATTTCCTAAATTATTCTTGTTGAAATAGTACTAACACAATCAATTTTGGTATATTGAATTCAGTGGATAGAGGGATCTTGGCCGCAATGGATATTCCTGAAGTAGATGTTAAATGGCTCAATACTTCTATCTTCAAAGTATTTGTGTGTGTGTGTGTGTGTGTGTGTGTGTGTAGTGCTGAGGATTGGACCCAGGACCTCATCTGTTCTAGGCAGGTGCTCCACCACTGAGCTGTGTCCCCAATCCTAAGCATCAAATCTTTAAGAAAATTAGTCATGGTTTATCTGTTTTGTGCTTAAAACAAACAAACAAACAAACGAAAACCCTGTGTGCTACTTACTTGAGGAGTGGGAGAAATTGAAAAGGGCTGGTTGGAGCATCTCTCCAGCTTCCCTTAATCCTTTCTTTTCTCTAGGATCCATTTCTATTCCCAGGAATGCTTTTCCTGATCTCAAATTTTACTGGTTATTCCATATGTAGCACCCAATTAGCTATAACTGTTTGCATTCTACTTTTGAGCATTGGTTTATTTCCCCCAATAAAACAAAAACTAGTTGATTACTGAGATCACATCCTAGAAGTAAAGGTGTCCAAAATATCTGTTGAATTAATGAGTAAATCAAAATTGAGATATCGAATATGGACAAAGATTTTGCTATTCCTAAATATGAGAAGTTGTCTGCAATATTTGATTGAGATATTTAAATATTAGACAAATCAGATTTCTGAGAATTTTTGATCATGTACTGGAACACAAAGACATGAGTTTAATTGGAAATAGTCCAGAAAAATCAAGGTATGGGTTTTTCCATATATCTTTCCTCTATTTGCCATAGAGCAAATACTTGATAATGCTAATGTTTTACTTGATAATGCTAAGGGTTTTCCAATTTATTATTAAAGTTGATTTCTGAGTTAAATGACATGGTAGCTGCTAATTCAACTACCAGTGACCTTGTTTTCTTTTGTGGTTACTGGGATTGAACCCAGTGGTTCTTTACCACTAAGCTATCTCCCCTTCTGATGGGAGACAGTATGAAATCACGTCTCAAAATCCAAGTACCTGATACAAGGAGTTAAAAATCTGGCCAGTTATTCAAATCATCTGTAGAACTTTAAATGTGCTTTCATGCTTACAGATTTTATTCAATGAGTTTGGAAGCAATCCTGGGAACTGAATTTTTAAAGGTGTTCAGATATTTCTGTTGATTGCCAATTTTGGGAATCTAAAACTAAAATGCCAAGAAAAGTCTGTGTACAGGCTCCTCCCTGCAGCCTCTCCAAGGTGAAGTAGCTACCATACCAGTTGGCATTGTTCTTACATGGAGAGAAGAATGGAGATGACAGTTCCATTGGTTGGCGTTTACCTACCTAAGAATTTAAGCAGAATTTGCTCATGTTATAAATGTGATCTGTTGGATGACTGTGTCTGTAAGCCACCAGAGGTAGGCTCCATCTCATGTTCCAAAGATTTGTGGCTCATGAGGTAAGAGTAGAAAAAAAAAGTTTCAAAAAAAATTCTAACAAAAAATGTAACAGAGCAAAAATTAAAAATATGTTTTGTGCTGGTATATAAGAAGATCAATAATCATTTGCATATGCTGTCTAGTGCAGTTAAAACAATTAGTAAAACATTGATATTTTTTAAGGGGCATTTTTGTGGCCCTTCATCAATCCCTGTGAATTCAGGCTTCCACCCTTGGAAGGATTGGTAGCCCTCTTTGGTTTAAGCCTAGGTGCTGGTACTTGAGTTGGAAGAGAACTGGGAGTTCTGGTTGGTTCCGTTTCCATTGGTGAGCTGTGCCTAAAAGATTCTCCCTGCCTTGTTACCAGCTTCCCCAGTCAAGTGAAGGCCACCCTGGGCTGTGGGGGAGGGCTAAACTGGCATCAAGAGTCTCAGGATCCTGAGGGTCTGACTACCATGAACCCTGGCAAATAATAATCCCTTTAGCAGGGCCCTAGAAGATAGACGGACATTAGCCTGCAGGGCAGATGTATTATTTGTTGTAAGGGGATTTTTTTCTTGTGTCATTGGCTTACGCTCCGTATAGCGTCATAGGGTAGGTGGATCACTTGGGGCTACGTGAGAACAACATTCTTCAAAAACAATCCTGTAGATCATAGTCCTATGTGCTACTTTCAGCTAAAAATGACCATGAGAATCACATTTTGAGGATTCTGCAAGTGATCTTTTCCCAACACACTGTGCTGTCAATAGCATTTCAGTTACAGAATTTAGTGCAAAGCCCAGTTAGAGCAGCAGCTCGCTGCATTAGGCTCAACCAGAGATGATTTTGCTCCCTGATGGGCATATGACAATGTCTAGAGTAGTTTCTGATTGTCATAACTGGGGAGTCAGGGAGAGAGGGGGGTTTGCTATTGGCCTTAATGAATAGAAGAAGAGAGGCTGAGAAACTTCTTAAAATATGTAGGATGCCTCCCTACAACCAAGAATTTTCCAGAATATCAATAATGCTGAGGCTGAAAAACACTGCAGTAAACATAGTTAATTCTATTGCTCCTCTGGATGCCCATAAGCATATTAATTTGTCTATTTCCATGGGTCATTAGTTCATCTCCAATAATAAGGATTCACTCTGTTGATCCATCAAAAGCTGGAAAAAAATCAGGCAGGCGGAGGTCAGGGCAGGGAACTGTAGAAGAAGGTAGTACATCCAAAAGTTGAAGAAATGGTACTTTTAAACTGTACATGTGCTAATGATCCATGCCTTGTTTATTTCCCTTTGTGTAGATGAATGAGAGTGATCACAATGGTAAATGGAACATCACATTATTCCTTAAACAATGTGTGCCTACTGGAGACTTGAAAGGAAGCATGATGGTTGCCAAAGGTGCAGACATTCATTTTTAATTATGTTAGCATGGTCTGAGATTGGTTTTATATTTTATGCCCTATTCGATCATTATTAATAGATCACTCATTGAATGCTTTCTAGGGGCCAGACCCTGTGCTTAGCATTTATATGAATATTGCCCTGAACCCTCACAGGTACTCTCTGAAGGTATAGACTGAGCCTCAGTGTGGTTCAGTGTTTTGCAATGATTTGCAATGACTTCCTCCATCATTCCCTCCAGCTAGTGAGTGAGTAAGTGGAAGAAGCTGGGATAGAGCTCAGACACTGACCTTCTACTTCTTCCTAAATATTATCTTTAAACTTGATAAAACACCCTCAACAGGAATTTCTTCAAAATTAATCTTGTAACATTAATTATAATTTTAAACAGAATATTTATAGATGTTAAAGACCAGCATTTAAAAATGTTACTGTGTAGAATAACCATCCCCAAACCCACCATAAGCTGATAAGTACTGTAGATGACATTGGGGAACCTATGGGAGGGCATTCTAGGATATCAAGGTCACACTTGCCCTGGAGATTTCTGGCTCAGGACTTCATGCACCTGTTTTCTGATCTGTAAAGGGGAGTTTTTTTTTAACCATCTGCTTTGCCTTCCTCATTTAAATGAGGTGAGGATCCATAAATGTCCTTTGTAAACCTCTGTGTGCTGTATATTCCTGTCAGAATGGTTTATTTCTCTCCAATGCCTCTGGTGGATGCTTTCCATGGTGTAGCAGGAATATATCATGGATATAAACATGTCTCAAGGAAGTGTTGGCCACCTGGGAAGGGTCTCATGAGGACAGCAGTGCAGCAGGAATCCAGAGGCAGGGGCTCTGAGCTCTTGGAGCATCACAGGGCTGGGCCTCCCTTTGAAATGACTGTGCTGTGCCAGAGATCCATGCCTCTGGGGCAGTCTGTCAGAAATATTATTTCTTAGACCGTGGGTGGGCATCTTTTAATTTCTTCTTTGATGAAGTTCATAGACTCCTGCTAATGTCTTGGATTCCCCATGGCCCTGGTGCTTCTAAGATCCAAGATGCAAAATATTGGGAGAGAAAGAAGCACTTGACAAATCCTGAGAAATGTCAAAACTCTGCTCTCATCTACTTTTCTGATTTATAAAAATGGTGAAGGTCCAATTATAAAAGATTTAAGCAACATAGAGAAATAAAGAAAATATCTATAACTATCCTTAGCCTCACCACCTAGAAATACCCAGTGAACAGCATTCGCGCAGATGCGGGGGGGGGGGGGGGTGAGCAAGAGAGACAGAATGCAATAGAAAGGCTAAGGAGATGAGTGGATGGGGACAGGAAAGTGAAGAAGTAACTTGCCCTGGTGGTAACACAGCTGGCTCTGGCCACAGTGGGTTCCATCACAAGGGAAGAGCTCATTTTTTTTTTTTTTAAAAGTAAAATCATGATGATTAGTTCAGATATAAAACGAACACGTTAAAGAGTTTCCTGCACTCACTGTTGATGGGAGAGCTGGCAAGGCGGTAAAATTAGTTCCAAAGAAATTGCATCTCATGGATCAAGAAAGTGGGGGAGGGAGGGATGTGTCACTCTATGGGAAAATTTCAGTTGCATTACAGAGATTATTTTGTGCTGCTCTCATTTATGTACAACTAAGAGAACTGTAAAAATTCTCCAAGGCAATGAAAGAATAGAATCAGACAATCCTGAAGGGTATGAGCAAAACAATGCATATTTTTCCTTCAGAGACATTTCATACTATGCTCTGCTTACTCCAATTTTCCCCATACTGGATGTTCCTATTTTAAGCTCTGGGCCCTTTTTTCACATCACACCGTGGTCTTCTGAGGATTCTTTCCAGGAGTTTCTTGGCTCTGCAGGCACAAATTTAAGAAGCACAAAGCACTAAATGATATCTTCGTACTTTACCCAATTTTTCGTTCTATAGTTTCTAAAAGTCATATGCTTTAAGAAGTGGGAAAAAAATTAAGCAAAAATGAGGGCAAGATAATTTCTGCTCTACTTCTCATGCTCCTCCCATATTTACTGCCCTTGGAGGGAATCAGTATAGTTTAACACATATCTATCTATACATGTCTCAACAATCACATATCAAGATTTAAACACATATGTAGGGGTTTGAGTTGGGAGATTACATGAGTGGGAGCTTATTATGGATAAGTCTGCCTGTTGCTTTTCTCTCTTAAAACAGTAATACATTGAAGCTATCTCATGCACAGGTAGAGATTGAATGCATTCATGTAAATAGGGGCAGGATATGCTATGGCATGGATGCCACCCTCCCAGCATGGCCCTGGGACTGAGTGAGGAAGAAATGCCAGGAGCTGTGGAACAGGAGAGGAACTGTCCTTCTTCTGACAGGTGGGGTTGATGGAGGAAGAAAGACATGTCTTAATTTGTGAATTGGGTCATGGTGGCAGCACAGTTAAGCATCTCTATACAGCTGGTATGCACACCAGCACCCTGCACTCATAGTGACGTTTCAGAATCAGGGTGTGAATAGGGACCATTGCTCATTAGTTTGAAAGAAAATAATTATTTCCCTAGTAATAAAAGCCAAGTAATTTTCAAAGAAAATTATATATTGTCTAGTGGGAAAGGACTCTCCTACCTCAAATTCCACACAGAGTCTTAGGACTTCAAAGGAGTACTTGCCACATAGAGCAATTAAATAAATGTTCATAGTTCATTGAAAGCCTCCCCTCCAGCATTAAAAAAAAATTTGAAGTCGTATATTAAAATTAGTATTGGAAAGCAGCTTCCTCTTACTAATAGAAACTTCTTATCTAGAGCCAAGGGAAAAAAAATGTTTGGAGGCATAGAGTGAAAAATAAGTATTAAAAAACCCATTCCTGAAAGAGAGCCTTTGAAAATCTATTTGTAACATTGTTTCCTAAGCAGAAAGGAGGCAAGCCCTTGAAACATCATGATCTTAATAATCAGTAAGGGACCTGCAAGGCAGAAAGCAACAAGAGAGGCCTTCTGGCCTTCTGGCTCCTGGAGTCCTTATTCCGGCCCATCCTGGTGGCTCTGTATTCTTAGTTGCACATTTCTGTCCCACTGAGCTTTTATTTCAATCTATCAATCAACACATGTTTTATTGATTATTGATTATGTGCCAGGAACTGCGGGGGTTACATGTTCCAGATGTGATAAGCTCCCGAAAGCCAGAAATCATCTTGTTAGAGTCAAAGAGCATGAAAATAGAAATCGCACCCAAGGCAGCCTGGGAAGTGTTTCTTTTTCTTTGTTTCCTATTTTTGTACCAGGGATTGAACCTGGGAGTGCTTTACCACTGAGCTGCCTTCCTAGCCATTTTTATTTTTTTTAAAAATAGTTGCTCCAGGCCTTGCTAAATTGCTGAGGTTGGCCTTGAACTTGTGATCCTCCTGCCTCAACTTCCTGTGTCCATGGGATTACAGGTGTGAGTCACCATGCCCAGCACCTGTAAAATGTTTTAAACATAGAGAGAATGCTTTCCATTTCTTGAAAATTTTAGACATGTTCAGCTTAGAGAAATTCTCTGAGAGGTCTAGAAAAGTGTTTGCACACAGCAGAAGCTCAATACACGTGACATTTAGAAGGAGAAACCTCTGTGAAGTTGGACTTGCAGAGAAAAAGCTCTTGGTGAGGCAAGGTCTTAGGTGTTATGTTGCCACAGTAATAAAAAATTAGTAATTATATCAGCTTGTGGTGGGAATGATAGTAAGAACAGCTTACTGCTGTTAAGAACATTCCATTTCATTCTAAAGCCTCCTCAGGAGTTAGATATTTTGATTATTCAGATTTTAGAGATGAGAAAAGAGAGGCTTAGTCTAGTCCAAGGAATACATGAGCATGTGGTAGAATGACCAGAAACCACAGGCTTTAGGTCACAGGAACATACCACCAGTTGGAAACCTTGAGTCAATTAGTTATTGTGATGTGGCAGACCACACACCATGTGGGGCTATGGGTTTCTCAGTAAGATGGTCTTAAAAATAACATACTATGGGGCTTGGATTTGGATGGGTGGTTTGTGAGCCTCTAAAGAGGCAGAGGTTCTCTATTGATCCTGAAATTCTATCACTGATTATCTTAAAAAATCTTACCTATAAGGAGTGAGATCAAGTTGCAGTTGGTAAAGAACTAGCAGTCACTCATTCAGCCTAGGGGAGGATGCTGGGTATATTGTATTGTGAAATGACCTTGTCTGAGCCAGTGTCCTGTGAGGTTGTTTGTGACCAACAGGAGAAAATTACACTTCTACTGTAAGCATCAGATGTGTTTGTACTGTCATTAACACTCAGATGCAAGTTGCCTGGCGTAAGCAGCTGCCTTTTATCTTCTAAATTTTGCATGGTTTGGGCAAAGGGCTGAGCCAGTTGACTTCAGTTCCCTTGTCTATATATCTTCTTTATGAGGATTAGATATCACACAGAAGACTGAGCACTAGCATCCAGGAAGTTGTCCATCGCTGGTCACACCTGGAGGGAGACCAGAGATCCAGAGAAGGGGTGGAAAATCCTAGGGCAGGAGCAGAGGCAGGACAGGAAGAATAACACTCTGTTTACCCTGAAATCCCCAATGAATTGGATCACATTTTAACTTATTTTGGAGCTAGGGAACTATGTTTGGAGAGGGTCTTTTAAAAAGGTAGAGATATCCTCAGGATCTTACCAGAAATCTCCTCTTAGTTATTCTTGGCATGTAGGATCCAGTGTTAGCCTCTAGAGACTAATTGTTTTTAAGAAAAGTTGCTCCCCTCCCTTGTAGGAATTAGCAAAATAAAGCTGAGCCCATCGTTTGATTTTTTTTTTCATATGATTATAGACAACATATATATCTTAGGATTGCAGAAAGCCCTGATACAGCAAAGCTCTTTGGTGCATAATTAATTTCCCACATATCAGGTGATAGCTGAAGCTCAGCTACATTTGCAAGGAGATAATATTTTTTTTCATACTTGCAGATAGAAAGAAGCAGAAATAGCTGTTCAATTTAAAGTGAATCTTTTGTGTATATAAAGAGTAAACCTAATAAAGAGAACTGTTACATGATTTGCTTGGGGGCATTTTTAGTTGGCAGTGAGCTCTTGGTAGTAAGGGTCCCCCAGGTCATTATCAGGGAGTTGGAGAAGTGTCTCCTTCCACTGCTTGGAGGTGGGCACATTACAGTAGAGCTACTGATATCATGTCAGGGAAAAATGGGCATTTTTCCATGGTAGAAGCAATTGCTGTTCTTATGAATAATATCATTAAAGGAAATGAGAGTGTTTAGCAACATCAGCACTATGAGAATGGTAAGAAATGCAGCATGCCTCTGGCTGACAAAATTTTTCTTTCCAAAAAGAAGACAGAGTATTCTAAACATGAAACTCCACTGCAGAAGAGAGAACCCTAGAAAGACCTCAATGTCTCCTCAGTACTGACATCTAGACCAATCTAGATGTCATCTAGACCAGGAATAAAGGAGGGAGAGAGTGTTTTCTAGAGGTTTGAGATTCACTTACACCATAGAATTCAGGCATTGTTTAATCTCTGCTTAGACCACTTTGATGAAGAGACTTGTTCAAGGTCAGATTTCTTTTTTTTGGGGGGGGAGGGGTACAAAAGATTGAACTCAGGGGCACTCAACCACTGAGCCATATCCCTAACCCTATTTTGTACTTTATTTAGAGATGGGGTCTCACTGAGTTGCTTAGTGCCTTGTTTTTGCTGAGGCTGGCATTGAACTTGAGATCCTCCTGTCTCAGCCTCTAGAGCCGCTGGGATTACAGGCGTGCACCACCTCAACCCAGTTCAAGTTCAGATTTCTATCTGTAAAATGGAAATAATAGGTCTGTAATCATGTTCTTGCTGTCATCAAGGGAATATGAGATTTGAGGTCTATTTGTCTCTAGACAAATTTTCTTTTGATACCTTTTGGCTACACCCAGAACTCCTTAAATCCTCAAGGATTCACATATATTTCAACTCTGCATGAGTTCAGTGATCGATACTAGAGCTATGGAAATTAAAACCCAAAGAGCTCGGTAAGTAATCCAGGTTGACCATATCATGTCTGCCATGTGCAGGATGCTAGCTCAACCTTTAGCTTGATAATTTCTCCATTTGTAAGTCCTATTTATTAATGTTTAAGTATGTTGTACATTTTAAATCAGGTTTCCTATGATTCATTGTTAGAACCCAGAGACAGGAGCAATCTGATGATTCTGGATTCACTCAGAATTTGATCTCCTGGGTGGCATTTTCCCTAAAGCTGAGCCCATTCTCTGTTGGAGTCTTGTGGGCAGAATCTGCTCTAAGCGGGCAGCTCAGTGTGTTACTGAGTAGATTGGCAATAGGGTAGGACTGGATGAATTTATTCATCTTTATTAGTTGGGCCCTTTTTTGTTGTGATCACTGAATTCCATGTGTCCCCAACACTATGAGGGGGGCAGAGTATGTTACAGTTTGTATCTCAAGTCCATGGATCAAAAGTCCATATGATAAAGTCTTAGCCAGAGTGGTACTGTTAAGAGGCTACGGTGGGCTGGGGTTGTGGCTCAGCAGTAGAGCACTTGCCTAGCACGTGTGAGGCCCTGGGTTTGATCTTCAGCACCTCATATAAATAAATAAAATAAAGGTATTGTGTCTGCCTACAACTAAAATAACAACAACAATAATAATAATAGGCTATGGCAACTCCAAGATGTGGGGCATAGTGGGAGGTTTCAAGGTCACAGGGGATGTGCCCTTGAAGGGGAAAGTGGAACACTGGCCTGTCCTATTCTCTCCTTTTACTTCCTGAACACAGGGTGAGCACAGATATTTTCTGCCATACCTCCTGCCATGATGTATTGCCTTGCCTAGAGCAAGGGGGCCTACCTACTGTGGATCGAAACTTCTAAAACTACAAGCCAAAATAAACCCTTTCTTTTTTAAGTTGATCATCTCAGGTGTCTGCTATAATGAGAGAAAGCTGATATAACACAGGGTACAAATGATCCCAAATGTGCTGGTGGGAGCAGAGGAAGGACCATGGACTTTGGAAACAGAAAGGTTTGGGTTCTAATCCTGGGCCTGTGCCACTCACTTACCTGAGTGGGCTCATCTTGGTGAAGAAATGTGCCCACGGTCAGTTCCCTCTGAAAAAATGGAGGTCATAGTGAGTGTCCTTAAATAGAGTCAATGAGCTAAATAGATCTCTGGGGTTAAAAACCAAGGACTGAAGACCAGGGAAGGTCAGGGGGCGGCAATGCCCAATCCTCTTTGTGCACTGTGAAAGCAGCAGTTGCAGGGATGGAGGATGTAGCTCAAGGTCACTCCTTACTATGAGCAGCTTTGTTTCTTCCAGTATTGTATAGGGCATGAGTCCTTCACCTGGAGGTTCCAGAAAACAGTCAGGTAGGTGGGAAAAAACCATTTTCACATAGAATGAGGAACACTATTAGTTGAAACTGGCTGTGTGGAGGAAATCATGCTGACTCCACCAAATACTTGCCGAGCCTCAGGGCTTTGTGACTCTTTCATCTCCAAATGGGAAAAGATATAAATGACCAAAAAAGACACTGAAAAGAGGTAGAAACTAAGATACAATCTAGAGTTGAAAATGGAGAAATTCGTCAAAGAATTTTTTTTTTTTTTGCAGTACTTTCAACCTGAAGGGAATGAATCTAGCTAGCCTTTTAAGCATAAAATAGAAAAAGAAATTTCCAATTACTTTTATAAATAAAACACCATTAACGTAAGTCCAAAGAGCATACAAAATGATTATACGTAGTGTAACTATTTTATTTGGGATTTGGGATTTGGGTATTTATGACATGATCGCAAATAGAACCCAGCACTAAGCTAACAGAAAAATCACCATGACAAGATAGGGTTCATTTTAGGACTGCATTAGTTATTTAAAATTGGGAAATCAATTAATATAATTTAATTTATTAACAGTGAGGGAAAAGCAATATAGCTGAGAATCTTAATAGATACTATTAAAAACATTTGATAGAAATTAACGTCCATTCCTGATATAAAACCTCTCAATCAAATGTCAACACATGGGTATGCTCACAGTACTCTAAAACATACATTTATGACCCATGGCTAGCCTTAGGCTCAGTGGTAAAGCTCCTCTTAAAGTCAGAAACATGAGAAGAATGTTCACTTTTATAACAATTATCTGGTTATGTTTTTTTTCCAGGTGTGTCGATTCTATTAGAAAGGAAATAAAATAATCAGAGGAGATATTGTCATGATTTACAGACTGTGATGCCATTAGAAGCAAATATAGTTCTCTCTGTACTGACTCACAACAGCATCCATTCCATAGTGGGGAGAAAAGTAGGACATGAGGGCAAGTAGACTATGAAATCATTTTTGTAAAAAGCAGAGACATGAATGAGTGTGTGGAGGAAGAAAACGCATAGAAAAACTCATGGGTTGTGTTTCACAAACCATGTTTTCCTTCTGGATGGTAGGATGATAGGATAGTTTTAATTTCTTCTCTGTCCCTTTTGGACATCCTCTTTTTTTTAAAAAAAAAACATGTCTGATGATAATTTTTAATCGGATTTGTGTGTCAGGTACATATTTCTATATAATACTTCCTCTCATTTAATTTTCGCCTTATTTTCTCTCACTCTTTTTATTTTCCCTGATGGGGAAACAAACTCATGGAGGATAAATAACTTTCCCAAGATCAGAGGCAGTTTACTTAGAGTTCCTGTACTATTCACCGTTCCTCTCATATTTTTGTTATTAGAAAAAGAGTCATTGTTATTTCTAAACACATACATTTTATATATAAGATATATCCATAAATATATCTTCTTATATGTAAAAGTATAGAAAGTAATTTTATGTATAGAAACGATACATGCATTTACACATTTAAAATAGGTTTGTATATTTTTATATATGTGTATGTATAGGCACACCAATATATATGAAAGATATAAAAAGATAACATAATAAAGTGCCCAGTAAGTGGTCAATGAGTTGTGTTTATTAACTTGCCTAAGTTGTCCATACTTGCTATTTAAGCAGAGACTCTACTTACTTAGCCCCTTCTCCCCTAGAAGCAAGCAGGTATGCTTCATAGAGTATTAATAGTAAAATCTCATACATTTGAATACAATAAACCATAGAAAATTGGGTCACACTGCCTGCCTGGCAGTGAACTCTTCTTGCAGTCCCCCCATGACCCTCTTCTATGAGGAGGCTTTGGCCTGTTGTGGACAGAGTTAATGCAGGGGTAAGGGGCCATGGTGTGGATCCTAGGTCTGGCATTTACTGGCCTATTCTGTGATATGAGTAGGAAATTTATTATTTTATTTTTTTATTTATTTATTGGATGTTCACAACATTACAAAGCTCTTGACAAATCATATTTCATACATTAGAATCAAGTGGGTTATGAACTCCCATTTTTACCCCAAATACAGATTGCAGAATCACATCGGTTACACATCACATTTTTACATACTGCCATATTAGTGACTGTTGTATTCTGCTACCTTTCCTATCCTCTACTATTCCCCCTCCCCTCCCCTCCCATCTTCTCTCTCTACCCCATCTACTGTAATTCATTTCCCTCCATGTTTGTTATCCCATTCCCCTCATAACCTCTTATATATAATTTTGTATAACAATGAGGGTCTCCCTCCATTTCCATGTGATTTCCTTTTTTTTTCTCCCTTTCCCTCCCGCCTCATGTCTCTGTTTAATGTTAAACTTGTCTTCCTGCTCTTCCTCCCTGTTCTGTTCTTAGTTGCTCTCATTATATCAAAGAAGACATTTGGTATTTGTTTTTTAGGGATTGGCTAGCTTCACTAAGCATAATCTGCTCTAGTGCCATCCATTTCCCTGCAAATTCCGTGATTTTGTCATTTTTTAGTGCTGCGTAATACTCCATGGTGTATAAATGCCACATTTTTTTATCCATTCATCTATTGCAGGGCATCTGGGTTGGTTCCACAGTCTAGCTATTGTGAATTGTGCTGCTATGAACATCGATGTGGCAGTATCCCTGTAGTGTGCTCTTTTAAGGTTTTCAGGAAATAGTCCGAGAAGGGCAATAGCAGGGTCAAATGGTGGTTCCATTCCCAGCTTTCCCAGGAATCTCCATACCATACTGAGTGAGTAGGAAATTTAGAAGAATGTGCATTTCCCGTTCATAGAAATCTGGCCCCTGCAAGAGCCCGAACAAAGATCTCGTCCATTCTGCTCAATGTCACTCTTCATTGAAGCTGTGAAGGGGAGGATGAGCATATGGCCAGGCTGTGGGGTGGGTGAGTGCCACTTATGTGTCCCAGCTGGTGCCCACTGGTCTGAAGGCTCTCCTTGTCTTAGCTGGAAAATACCACAGGGCACCTTTCTCCAGCTAGAGCGCAGCCTCTCTGCTTTTCCTATTTAAGTTTCTGAGCTCAGAGAAGATGAAGAGAGGTTCAGGCTGACATCAACCATGGAGGGAACTAGATGTCCTGACAAAGGGCTCCTTTCATGTGGTGCCAGCATGGAGACTGCCAAACATCCCTGCAGGTGCCCTCTTCTGCCTGCTGCTCAGAGCCTTGGAGAAACAGAGCTGTCCTGAGTGGTGGGAGGGAGATGGGCGAATGGGAGGGTGTCTGCAATATGCTGCACCTCCAAGAGCCTCCTGCTCCCCTTCTTCTGACCCACACCATCTGCTGGTCACCCCCACATCATCACTCTGTGCTATTCTGGGCTGGCAATTGAGATTAGAATGATAGTCTTCTCTAGTAAGCACCCAGGGGCCCAACCTTCCCTAATGCCTTAAACTTCCCTTCTGTGGGTTCTAGACTTGGGCAGCCTTTCATTCTCAAGACCTTCAGTTCAGCTCTCTGATATATGTCTCCAGCTTTGTCAGGAAGAACTCAGTGTTTAGGGACTGAAGTCTTGTCCATTGGGTGGGAAAGATTGAGAATAACTCAGTGTGTTCCTTCCCCACTTACGGGAATTTCAGGCAGGCTTGTGGGAGAGATGGATGAATGGATGGATTTTTTTTTTATTAGCATACTTCTAATTAGTGCTAGATAACAACGTGCAAGATACTGCATTCTGCTACACAGGAGGGCATCCAGTACATATGTCATATTTGTGTGGCCAGGGAGGTAGAAATTCAGGTAAGATCATTAAATGTATGAGTTTAAAATATAGTCACAAAAGGACCTGAAAAATGATAGCAGAGCATAAGGTAAGGCATAAGGTATACATAAGGCATAAGGTAAGCTTAGCCCATCAGGGAATAAAGATGGATTAGAAATAGGACTCATTTAACATCTGTGGTATGCCAGCCCCCATACCAAGTCCTTTCATACATTCTATTTTATCTTATCTCCCCAAATTACTTAAGTTAGCCTTCATGACTTTTATCATAAAGATGAGAAAATCAAGTCTCAGAGAGGTAAAGTTAATTGTGTCAAAGGTCACCTAGACTTTAAGGCAGTAGAGTGAAGATTCTGGCTCACATATGTTCCTGTGAGAGCAGAAGTTTTCTCTGGAGGTGAAGGGCTGAGATTGGCTTGTTTATCTCTAATACAGAATAGTGAAACATAGTATATTCTGAGTATATGCTACATCAGGACTCTCTGAGGATTTTGCTAAATATGCAGATTTTAGGGGCTCATCATAGAGCTATTATAAAACAAATTTTGGCGAGTGGGGTCTAAGATCTGAGTTTTTGAGAAATTTAAAAAATAGAAAAGAAGATAGAGAATGACTTGCATCATTTTAACAGGTGTACTGAAGTATAATTTAATGCAGCAAATTTATCCATTTGATGTGAGCAGTTCTATGAATTTTGATGATCACACAATCATGTAACCATCACAATGGAGGATATAAACTGTGTCCAACTACCTCAACAGTACCAGGTGTCCCTTGGTAGAAAATTCCCTTCTCCCAACCCTGGTGGCTGGTGTGTTTTCTGTCCTTGGGATTTTGCCTTTTGTAGAATATCATATAATGGAATTTTACACTATTGTTAATGCCTTTTGAGTTGGGCTTCTTTCACTGAATGTAATGCTTTTCAGTGTTCCATGCTGTAGTATGTACCAAGTTTCTTTCTTTCTAGTGCAGAGTGTTAGTCTATTTGTATTCTTTATCCATTCATCAGTACAAGAACATTTGGATTGTGTCCAATTTTTCATGCTTATGAATAAAGCCAATATAAATACTTGATGCAGATTTTGTGTGTGTGTGTGTGTGTGTGTGTGTGTGTGTGTGTGTGTGTGTGTGAATGTAACTCTACAATTTACTTGACTAAATTCCTAGGAGTGGAATTGCTGGTTCATATAGTAAGTGTTTGTTAACTTTATCAGAACTGCCAAGCAGTTTTTCAAAGTAGCTGTATCACTTCTCATTACCACCCACAGCATGTAAGAATTCTAGGTGTTTTATAGCCAGCCCACTATTAGATGTTGTCAGTTTTCTTTTATTTTAGTAAAACATTCTAATAGAAGTATGGTTACCACCATACTACTTTCATTGTAGCTTTAATTTGTAGTTCCCTAGTTGATAATAAAGATGAGCATCTTTTCATGTTCTTACTCTTTATCCTCATCTCTTCTTTAAATTATCTGTTTGAACTCTTGAACATTTTAATTTTCTTATAAAAGAATTGTGAAAAAAAAGAATTGTGACAATCATTACCCTAAGTACATGTATGAAGACATGAATGATGTGAAAATACTTTGTGTACAATCAATAACTTGAAAAAATGTGCTCTGTATGTGTAATATGAAATGAATTGCACTCTGCCATCGTGTATAACAAATTAGAATAAATAATTTAATAAAAAAGAATTGTGACAGTTCCTTACAGTGTTGGTTATCATCTTTTTAAATATATTATTTTAGTTGTAGAGGGACAAATACAGTTATTTTGTTTACTTATTTATTTATTTTAAAGAGAGAGAGAGAAGAGAGAGAGAGAGAATTTTTTAATATTTATATTTTAGTTTTCGGTGGACACAACATCTTTATTTTATTTTTATGTGGTGCTGAGGATCGAACCCAGTGACTCACACGTGAGAGGCAAGTGCTTTACCGCTGAGCCACAACTCCAACCCCAGTTACCAATCTTTGATCAGATATATGTTTTGCAAATATTTCCTTTCCCACTCTGATTTGTCTTTTCATATTCTTGATAGTGGCTTTTGAAGAAAAAGTTTTAATTTATGAGTTTAATTTATGAGTTTTTTATTTTCTTTGTGCATTTTGTGTCTCATCTGAAATCTATTTCAAATAAAAATTACAAAGATTTTCTACGTTCTTTAAGAGATTTTCCCCTACATCTATAAATGTAACCTAGGATCAGTTTTGAGTTAATTTTTTTATATGGTATGAGGCATGATTTAAAGCTTTTTTTTTTTTTTTTGCATGTAAAGTTTCAGTTTTTGCGGCAACATCTATTAAAGAAAAAAAACCAAACTCTTGTATTTTCTCCATTGAATTACCCTTGTGCTTTATTTAAAAATCAACTGAAAATATACACTTGGGTTTATTTATGGACCCAATATTCTGCTTCATTACTCTATTGTCTGTGTTTTCATGAGTGTCTCACTGTCATGATTATTATAGCTTCATTTTAAAATTAGGTAACATGCATCTTCCAACTTTGATTTACTTTTTGAAAGTGCTTAAAAATATCTTTCACATCCATATGTAAGAACCAACTTGGTGATTTCCATAGAAACTCCTGGAATTCTGATAGGGATTGCATTGAATTTGTAGATTTGTAGATCAATTTGGGGAGAGTTGATATCTTGATTGTAGTGAATCTTCCAGTTCATGAACATAGTGTACCTTTCAGCTTATTTTGGTGTTGATTTCTCTAATCAAATTGTTTTTTCAACATATAAATCTGCATGTTCAGTATTTTGTTAGATTTATTCCTATTTTATGCCCTCAAGAACTACTGTAAATAGTACTAATTGCTTATGTCAGTTTCCAATTGTTCATTACTAGTGAGAATATACTTGAATTTTTAGTGTTCAACCTGTAAAACATGATTATATATATCATAAATTAATTAACCCATCTATCACCTCACATGCTGTAAATCACATCTCTAGAGGTTGTTCATCTAATAACTGAAAGTTTGCACCCTTTCATCAACATCTCTCCCATTTCTCCCACCTCCAGCTCCTGACAACTAATGTTCTGCTTCCTATTCTTAAGAGTTTGATTATTTTAGATTCTATATATAAATGAGATTATATAGTATATGTCTGGCTTATTTCATTTAGCATAGTATCCTTCAGTTTCATCACAAATGGCAGAATTTCCTTCCTTTTTATGTCTGAATAATATTCCAGTTTTGGACGTGTGTGTGTGTGTGTGTGTGTGTGTGTGTGCATTTGTTTCACATTTTATTTTTCAATTCATCCATCTATGAGCACTTGGGTTATTTATGAGTCATGGCTATATTAAACAATGCTGTAGTGAACATGGAGGTGCATCTACTTCTTCAAGATACTGATATTCGTGTCCTTTGGATATACACTTAGAAATGGCATCACTGTATCATGCGATAGTTCTATTTTAATTTTTCGCATCTTTTCTTTCAAATTTGTACCTTTTAATCTTCTATGGCAAAAATAGTACTTAAAATCTGTGTGCTGAATGAGAATCCAGAAGGTTTGGAAATAGAGCAATTAGAATGGAGACAAACTGTTCCCTGTGTTCTAGCTTCTGAAGATTTATTGTGATTGGAATCACCTGAGGATCTTATAAAATGAAAATTGATTTAGTTGACCTCAAGTGGGACGTAAGGTTCTGCATTTCTGTCAAGCACTCATTGATAATGTTGCTGATTTATGGACCACACTTTAGGTATCATTCTAGACTGTGGAGTTTAGATAAGTTTGGTCATTAGTTAAAAAAATTAATGTTAAGTATTTTTTAATGCTATTAGTACATAGTACTCTCTGAAAAGTTTCGACTTCTAGACAGTAGAAAAAAATGGTTAGAAGGATCTAAGCAAAAGGTTGACTCATTGCCATTTGAAAACCTGAATTTTGTCAACAACAAGCATGTATAGTAGAAATATTGGAGAAAGGAGAATTCTTTGAACAAGAGTAAGGGAACCCCCATTCTGTTACCTTGGGTGGATTAGAAAAAAAATAGGTGAATGCAAACATTGTGGTAATTCTCTGTTTTCTCTTTGGTGCTGCAAGTGCTTTAGGACATACTCTTGGTGTTATTTATCTATTACAGTTGGCAGGAAAATATTGTGACTGTCTCTTTGAACTTGGCTTAGAGGCTGAGAATTATGGGAATTACCAAGCATGCTTTGCAACCTTTGACCAGTCTGCAGGGGGTAGCTCTCCTTTTTATTTATATTTTCACAGGTTCCTTATGCCTAAGCTGATTCTGAACTCCTTTCATCATACTTTTTTTTTTTCCTAAGTAGTTGATCTAAGCAAAGGGTAACCATCAGGTATTATTTTTTTCCAACTTGGATCAATTGTTATTGGCTGAGGGGTTACTATGTTGGGAAGGATCCTAAGATTTGTGTATGATTCAGGAGGTATGTCTGCTAATGGGGTAGGCATGAAACGTGTGTGACAGGTGTTTTCCATTTAGGCTCACCTAGCAGAAGACTCCTTAAAAGTTTAACAGTCGCTGGTTTCTTAGTTCTGAGCCCCACCTGGGATTTTCCTCTCCCTTCCTTTTTCAGCACCATTGCACCTGCATTTGAAGATAATGTGCAAGTTTGGGCCTCAAGAGTTGTCTCTAATTACCTAGTCAGATATGATTTTGTTTGATGTCTTCTCATTCTTATTATCTATTCTATGCAGTGGACATTTCTAAAAAGTCAATAGTGTCCTGAATAAATAAATTAAGAACAAGATTTGTTAGTCTGCCTGGCTAGCTTTCTTTTGAAATAATCAGGTTGTCTGCTCCCTAAAGGGTGTCTCCCAGTAGGGAAGCTGTCACCTGTCACTCTTGAGTCAATCACTGGAGAACACCTTGTCTTTCTCATGCTTTAACTGTGATGTGATCCACACTCCTCTGGTATAGCATCTCCGTGGATAGGTGAGGAAGGTTTATGACACTATCTTCAACATGCCAATACATTCGCCCTGAAAATAGAAGTCAAGTGACTAATTATACTCTGCTTGGGTCATTTTTTTTTTTTTTTTTTTTGGTCAGGGTCACATTTTTTTCTTTAGCCTTAAGAAAGTGACAAGCTACCTTAGCAAGTTATGCAAGTTAAATCAGAAATGAGTTCTCGTCTGCTCTCCTTTGGTGAAGGGTTTTGTTTGGTAGGAACGGAGCTGGTTCATTTGGACAGCCTTAGTTGTGAATCCAACCCTGTATCTCACTAACTGGTGATCTTGAGAAAGTCCTTAGCCTCTCTGAGTCTTCATTTCTTTTTTCTTTCTTTCTTTCTTTTCATCTGTAAACCAAAAGGAACAACTACCTCCCTGACTTTATGTGATGGTTTTGGGTGTTCAGGATCTAGCTCACTCTTCGTCACACTCAATGTCTTAAGTATCCAGTAAATATTCTTTTCCATCATGTTTGAGGAAAGGTCTTATTTTTTATTTTATTTTATTTTCTTTTGATCTTCATCACTAAGCTGTTTCCAAGTATTATACTGTCATCATGGGTAAGAACCAAATGTGAGTGGACCTGAGGAGGAAGTAAGGTCTTAGTGATGCCAGGACTCTGACCGGGTGGATGGAGAGGTAGTGCAGTTCAGAAGTCTCCATACTGAGTAAATCTTTCAGGAATGGCCAGATTATTAAACTCAGGATATCATTCATTCAGAGACAAATGAAGTGTGATAGGGGGGAAAGTACTTGGAAATGTTTAGGGAAACAGCCTCTAAACAAGTCTGAATCCAGGCCAAATTAGGAGCTAGATAATATTGCATTAATTCATGGATTCATCAATCAATTCGACTGTACATGTCCTATTTATGTAGCATTTTTTGGGTGCCAGCACTATGCTAAACCTTGTCTTTTTCTTTCTCCCATTTATATAGATTATAATAGCCATCTTGAAAGAGTAATATAATATCATGTGGTATATGTCTCTAAAATGATGGAGACAAATATTCTTAAGGCTCGAAAACCAGGCCTTTCTTAGTATTTTTCCCCACCTCAATCTATCCTTTTTTTCCTGAATGTAAAAAAGTGTACCCAGAGAGAGATGGTGCATCCTGGTCTTACTTACATCTTACAATTATTGTGTTCTCTACACAGGAATTTGAGCAAAGTGATGGATGCGATTTCTAACAGGAAATCCCTTTCTATGGATTTACACTCTTTCTTCTCCATTGACTGGCAAGGCAATGTCCAGTAACCGTGGAAGATCTATTACATGCCCTTTGACCAGCAGAAACTTAAAAGATTTTGTTGACCATATGAGATTCAAGATACAGGAGTCACACAAACTCCACATCCAAGCTCAGTTCTGGAATACTCTTGGAACCAAGATTTTAGGCACTCCAAAATGGAAATAACTTTTCAAGTTTCCAGGGCACAAAAGGATCAAGATCTTTTCCTAGGGTCTTATCGCCTTTTCTAGTCTAAGATTTGCAAAATCAATGAAGAAGTGTCTCCATTTTTTTAAATTTAGAGAGAGAATTTTAATATTTATTTTTTAGTTCTCGGAGGACACAACATCTTTGTATGTGGTGCTGAGGATCGAACCCTCGGCCGCACTCATGCCAGGCGAGCGCGCTACCACTTGAGCCACATCCCTAGACCCAAGAAGTGTCTCCATTTTACAAATGAGTAGAATGCATTTGGTGACAGGGGGAGTGATGGTGACAGCAACAGGAAAGCCAGAGACTGTTTAAAGTCATATTTGAGAAAATAGTGACAGAAAAAGACAAAGAAGGCCCTTCTTCGGGGCTTATCTTATTCATTCAATGTTGGAAACCAGGAACTCTCACCCCTCCACATGCAGCCTTATCCTAGCTCCATTCAGCTGAAGCCTCCCCGTCTGCATCTCATGTCCTCACGATTAGATTCTCTATGGCTTTCAAAGGATCCATGGCTAGCTACTATAATCTATATAATGGGAGAAAGACCCTTACCACTCATGCAACATTACTTTACTCATTCATTTCTCAGTTACTGCATACATACACACTTCATGCTGGGAAAATTATAGAGCTGTGTTTCAGTGGGAACATGGCTGAGAGATCCTACCCCAGAGAAACATGACAAGAATGTGCAAGAGGCACAAAACACAGGTGCAAGGAAGGTAGGAAATACAGTTGGTTCTCCACACCCTCAGGTTCCACATCCATGGATCCCACCAATCATGGATTGAAAATATTTGGAAAAAAAACAATAAAAAATATATATTTATGTAACAACTATTTACATAGCATTTATATTATTTTTATAATTTTATAATTATATTTTTATAATTTTTAAATTATCTAGAGATGATTTAAAGTACATGGGGATGGGTAGGCATATGTAGACTATATAAAATTACTATGCCATTATTTTTTCAAGCATCTGAGGATTTGGACATTCATGAGGGGTCCTGGAACTAATCCCTCATGGAAACCGAGGGACAACTGTACAGCAGGATCCAATAGGAACTTCCCAGGCATGCAGAGACACAGCACAGGGCAAGTGTCAGCCATCTCTCAGTTGCCTGTGTCTGCTGTGATAAAGGCATGTGATTAATTACACACAAAGACTGTGTGTATGTTCTCTCATTTGCTAATTGTAATTAGTTGCAGGAGCACTGAACATATTGCTCTTGGTGAATGTCAGGACATTTCACTGGATTCCCCTTGGTTCTCTGTGAAGCCACAATTAACTTCACTAATTATTCCCTTCACCACATGTGCTTCACTTAATGAAGAACCAAACTAATGAATGTTGATCTTTTAAAAACATTTTTTTTTTTTCTAAAAGCCATCTTGGCTGCCATCCAGTTAACACCAACAATGACTCCTTAGACAAAATCGTAAGTATCAAAAGCATCCAAACCTGGTGGGAGAGGAAGCAACCTTGGGGTTCAGGAACACCTTCATCCCTTCTCCAGGGAGGGAGAGGCTCTCTGTGCTGGCAACAAGCCATGTAGCACTTTTAGTTGGAGTGCTTTGAAGTTTTTGTAGCTGATCATGCACGCATCTCTGCAGCAACCGATCCTTAGCAACTGCTGATGGTGGAGTTGACCCAGCAGAGATGTGTGCCCAGGACTAGGCTAGGAAAACGGGCCCTTGCAGATGAGCAAAAATCCTGCCCTAAGGCCAGCAGCATACCCAGAAGAGAGCAGAGTCCCCTCCTCTCCTTTATGATAAGGTAACATTGACTTAACCACTCTCTCCCTTAAACTGCTGAAACTTCTCAAAATGTCTGTGACTCTCTAACACCCCCATCTGTGTGTGTATGTGTCTTTCTGTCTGTCTGTGTAGGAGATGGCTTGCTTGCTCATGGCTTTGGGTTCTGATGTGCAGGAATCTCACCTGTACCCCATGCTGATTCAGTGTGAAACTCAACATCTTTTCTAATCTCCGCTGGTGCATGTACACACCACACACACACACACACACACACACACACCCCAAAGCATTCATGCAAATGAGAATTTTGGGGCGGGATAGCTTCATATCACATTATTCTAAACAAATTCAAATGGCAAAGCTGGCATCTGTATGCTGAGATACCCTCAGGCTTGTCACTCCCTGTGGCTCTTCACCCCATCTGATTTCCCCTCTCCTTGTGAGGAGCAACATATTTCTCTCTCTGTCTTTGGCAGAGCAGTTTTATAATTCTCCTCTGAAACTTTGGTGAGTCTCTCCTTCAAGCATGCTCATTGATTTCTTTTTTTCCCAAAAAGAGCAGGAGGAAGAGAGAGAGAATTCTCTCTTCTGTAGGAATTCTCATGCCAGTTCCTAGATGAATGTTTCTTTTCATTCCATCATTACCACAACACATCCCCTGAACTACCACCTAAAATCTCTGGAGCCCCAGCAAGGTTTCCAATATATCACCTGTGTTAAGTATTGTAGTAACATGGTGATCCAGATTTTATCTTATTTTACAGGTAAGGAAACTGGGATTCCAAGTGATGAATATCCTAAGGTGCATAACTTGTTCTTAGTCAAATGTTCCTTCTGGGGGATGGGGATGTGGCTCAAGCAGTAGCGTGCTCGCCTGGCATGCGTGCGGCCCGGGTTCGATCCTCAGCACCACATACCAACAAAGATGTTGTGTCCGCCGAGAACTAAAAAATAAATATTAAAAATTCTCTCTCACTCTCTCTCCTCTCTCACTCTCTCTTAAAAAAAGAAATGTTCCTTCTGTTTTGTCTCATGCTAAGATGGCTATTCCTTGTAGGTATAGGAGAGATCAGAAAGTAGGGACGCATCCAACTCGGTCCCTTCTCTCACTTGCTGTCCTTTGAATGCCATCTTGCTTTTAGGCAACACTCTAGGGTGATTGAAGCAGAGTATGAGAGAAGCCAACTTGCATTGGTTATTTGCAATATTTCTCAGCCTCAACATTATGGAAATTTTCTGCCAGAAATTTCTTATTATAGAGGAAGGAGGGATGTCCCACGCATTGTCAGATCCCTGGCCTCTGCCCACCAGATTCCAGTAGAGCCCCTGCTCCCAACCCCATGTGTTTCAGGAATCTTTTTCCGCCGCAGTGACCAAAACAATCGTAGAGGAGGAAATGTTTATTTGAGAGCTCATGGTTTCAGAGGTCTCAGTCTATAGACAGGAGTCTTCATTCCTCAGGGCTTGAGGTGAGGGTGAACATCATGGAGGAAGAGTGTGGTGGAGAGAAGCAGCTCACATGATGATCAGGAAGCAGAGAGACTCCACCCTCCAGATACAAAATATATACCCAAAACCATGCCCCCAATGCCCACCTCCTCTAGCCATACCCTACCCATCTTTAGTATCCACTCAGTTAATCCCCATCAGGATTAACTGAGCTTTTGGGGGATATCTCACATCCAAACCATAACATCATGGTTGTGACAAAGATTTCTTCAGACTTTGCCAGATGTCCCCCTGGTTGAGGACCACTGGGTTATGGTTACAATTCATTGTGATGATGGTTTTTTTACTTTTCTGACTTGGACTGGGAAGTTATGATTGACATCTCAGAAGAGAGGTGCAAGACATGCACAGTCCATGGTAAAAATGGGAAATTTTTGAGCTTTGTGTTTTCTTTTTATTGAAAAGAGGTCAATGTGCCCTCACATTGGTGGAACATAAGTTTTTCTAATGGGGGATTGCTACTGACAGTGGTCTTTTCTCTCTCTCTTTCTTTCTTTCTTTCTTTCTTTCTTTCTTTGAACAAATGGCTCAAGAAATGCCAAGAACTCTCTGTAAATCTGTTTAGGGAAAAGTTGGGACATTTGAACAGCTTTCCACTGTAGAGGCATAAATCGTTGGGAGAGACAAATATGAGCTGGAGAGATTTAAAAGTGTGGCAGACAGTAATCCTGGTATTTTGTGTTAATTGTTTTTCTCAGGCAGGAGACCTCCTGCAATTTACATTCTGGAGTGGGATGATCGCTGAGCCAGACAGCTCTTCACCTCCAGAAAAGACAGTAGGGACATGAGAGTTGCCTGAGAGATGAAAGGGAAGGTGAGAGCTCTGCTGCCTCAAGGTTCTTATTTGTCCCATCAGTGGTACTGTCACGTGCTCTAGGGTTGGCGAAGCTGAGAATAAGTGGCAGGACCCCTTCCCATCCAAGGGCTGGACAGTGCTATGCAAACAAGGGGGGTGGCAGAAGATGCTTGAGGTTTAGTTTGCCCAACCCTCCCCATGCATGATCCTGCCAGACCTCGAGGTCGGGGGGACTGGAGGGGGAGATAGAGACTTCAGAAGGAACAGAGGTTTATCCAACCCTGTCTTATATACAGGGCAAGCTAGGAAAGAGTTCTTAGGAAGAATGATCCCAACATTCATCCATTCATTCTTCAACAAGTAGAGAAGGGCTGTGCCAGGGAATGTGCTAGAAATACAATGTTCAAGGCCAGGTGTGATGGAACACACCTGTAATCCCAGCAGCTCAGGAGGCTGAGGCAAAAGGATCATGAATTCAAAGCCAGCCTCAGCAACTTAGCAAGGCCCTAAGCAACTCAACAAGACTCCATCTCTAAGTAAAATATAAAAAAGGGATGGGGATGTGGCTCAGTGGTTAAGTGCCCCTGGGTTCAATCCCAGGTACCAAAAAAAAAAAAAAAGAAATATAATAATGTTAATTGGTGAATAAAACAAGAACATCTTTAAATCTTTGATTGGTGCATGTATAGTTTTAATTCTTAGTAATCTGGTAAAGCTCAGGGGCAGTTGTGAAGAGGAAACGGGAAAAGTTGGGTCTCTCCTCAGCCAGCATGCTCCTTTGCTTCAGTCTTTCTGTGGGCACTTGGCTCAGCAGCTAGTCCTCCGTACTCCAAACCACAGAGATGAGATCAGCCCCTCTTGCCCTTAGTCGGGCTCAGGCAAAGGGCTGCCTGCAGACTTGAGTAGAATCATGGTCACAGAGGCCCTGTAAATTAAGCAGTAGCAAAAGATGCTTCTTGATTAAGGTGTGGTCAGCAGGACCCTTGGAGAAGCAGTGGCACTGACACATTGACAGGGACAGGTGAGAGGTGTGGAGTTTCATGCCAATTGAGCCAAAGCCAGAACCATGTTCCCATGGGGTTTGTGGATTTAGAAGGTGGCAGTGAAAGAGCAATCTTTTCCTGGAAGGTGCTCATGGTCCTTCATGCTGTCAGACAGATACCCACATGTCCCGTGGATCCTTGCTCAGCTCATCCTACCCAATGCTGACTCCTCTGACCAACAGCATCCCCAGGCCCACCACTCTTTATGGAAAAAGTCAGATTTAATCCCAAATGGAATGAATAACCTCAGAACTCTTAAATCCAGTTGGTGTAGGACCAAAGAAAGCAGAAAGTGGACATGAGGGTCAAAAAGAAGGGATAATCCTTGACCCTCTGTTCAACTTGTGTTCAGGACCAGGGCTACCACAAATTGATACATTGTTCTGGTGCAGAATAGAGAAAAATGCCCCTTCCTCTGAACAGACAAAACCTGGACTGAGGGCTCTTGGCTTGGCAAGTGAGGCCAGCTCTGGATTTCAGCTCCCACTTAAGCAGGTCCCAACCTGCATCACCATACGCAGTGCCTGGATCAGAACTAGGAGCTCATGCTAAGCTAAGCCTTAAGCTGCCTGAAACCAGAAGGGTTTCTGAATGGCTTGATGAAGGGGGATTTGGTGAGCAAATATTCACATCTGGTTATGTGAAGAGCAGCTAGCTGTTGGTGTACCTAAGCTAATTGTTAAGTCAACTGGCACTTCTGATGCTGTTATTGTTCATTGCAATTTCTCTTGCTGTTTCAAAGGCTTTTGGGGGAACTTTAACCAGATGTGCCCAAAATAAAGTAAACCTCAGGGCTGTCACCTTAATATTTAGGTGCCAGGGTGGTACAGGCCTATAATCTCGGTGGCTTGGGAGATTGAGGCAGGAGGCTCATGAGTTCAAAGCCAGCCTCAGCAAAAGTGAGGCACTAAGCAACTCAGTGAGACCCTGTCTCTAAATAAAATACAAAATAGGGCTGGGGCTGTGGCTCAGTGGTCAAGTGCCCCAGAGTTCAATCCCCAGTTACCCCACCTCCCAAAAAAAGATTTGGGTGCCAGGACTAGAGGGAAATACAGGCAGATTCCACTGCTAAGAATGCCTTAGGGTCAGGGGAACCTGCCAGTTTTCTCTAGTGGGAAGACAGGTGGAGGGGAAAGACTAAGATTCTCTGTTTGTGTCATTTAAGTCCCATGACCCACCTTGAGGCAAGTGATTTCAACCCCATTCTACACAGAAAGATTCTGAAGCTCAAACAATTAGGCGCCTTGCCCACAGTGCAAGAGTTAAAGTAGAATTGGGTTTGGTCCCAGGTTTTCTCATCAGGAGCCTGTGTGAAGAAAGTAAAAGCAGATTTCTTTGGAGTTGCTGTCACTGAAGCAGTTTGGAAATAGACTCAAGTGATGGTGGCCTCTGGCATTGGCTAAATTCCTCTTGCCACCTGTGCTGATGAGGTGTTTGTCTTTGCTTCTCTGGGGTGACTAATCCTGTGTTGGAAACATGCAGGTTAATGTACAATAATTGTCCTCTGATTGGCCAGGAATCAAATGATTAAGAAAGCAGCCTGTATTTGCTCTCCCCTGAGAAGATCAATCTGATGTACTCTGAGCACCCAGTGCCTATCAGGGAGGAGGGCCATATGGGAAACCTAGTGTCATCTTGAAAAAAATTCCTGGAACTGAGAAATACATAGTCATTCTCAACTGATGCTGAATTTGCGCCTTGAACATCTGCGCTATGACTGAATTCAGCCTTATTGTAGTCCTTATAAGAAGAAAAAGGAGGCCACATCTCAGTAGAATATGTGTCCCTGAGTTGCAGAGACCTAACACTGTGCCTAGCTCTACTCTCTAAATTATCAATGAGAAAAGAGACACCTGTCTTTAGCATGAGAGTTTAAACCATGTGCCATGGAGGGCTCTTTCCTCAGGGGCCCAGAGATGACTTTTTGACCTCATATTAGTTTTGGTTGCTTTTCAAGCCTGTGACAGAGTCCTTGAGGATGAAATATGAAACTAGAGTTTCCTTGCTTTGAGGCAAACAACTGAACAACCTCTAGTCTGAGAAGTAAAGGTTATTTTATGTGTGTGTGTGTGTGTGTGTGTGAGAGAGAGAGAGAGAGAGAGAGAGAGAGAGAGAGCTAGCACATGAGAATGAAATGTAGTGGTGTATAGGTAGGAAAGAACCATCCGTCTGTCCTTGATCTACAAGAAATCTAGGGTAGATATAAATTAAGCACCCATATGCTTCTGGTCTGCCCTAATAACACCTATCCAGATGTCGGTAGTTTTTAAAGGCTGCCCATGTGTTGAAGAACTGTGCTTTGTTTGCCAATGGCTATATATGGAAGAGGCCAGGGTTTCTCACTTCTATTCTTTTTTCTTTAAGTTCCTGAAAAAAGTATCTATTTGCTTAGCACCAGCTGCTTGAGGAGTCTTAAACTGGAAATTACAAGTCAGGCATGAGGACAACTAGATGTCCATTTTGCTGGTCACTTGAAATGATAAACTTTATGATTTAGGAGAGTGTTGAGTTGTGTTATTGCCTTTAGGTGAACTGAGAATATGGCAGAAGAGAAGAATTGATTAGCCCATTAGTACAGGGAAGAGAGCTGGGTGTTCTTGGATCAAAGATCCTGACCTGAACGAAGTATACATCTTGAACCAGACCAATCATGGTGGCCAGCTTTGAAGCCCAATCCTGGGCTCCCCACCTACTTGTAGAATCTGAGATTGGGAACTTCCCCAAACCACAGGGATTAAGAATAAGGGGAGAGGTATAGTTATTAGGGGAAAAATATATTTTAGGCAGGAGGAAACCAATACAAAATATGTCTGTGGCCTCCAGTAAATCTTTAAGTTCCATGAACATGGGGCACACATCTATTTTGTTTACCAATACATTGCTACTGTCTTTCATAGTGCACAGAACATGGTAGGCATTCAATAAACAATTGGATGACTGAATAAGTGGATGAATGATGATTGAATGCTTGGCATTTAGGATTATTTTTAGGTCTTGGATGAGCTCAGTGATGACCTCAGGTTAAAGAGGAAGATAAAGATCAAACAAATTGGTCACTTTTTTCAACATTCTTTTGTAGTTTTAAATCTGAATTATTATTATTTTTTTGGTTTATATCCTATATGTTTAGAGAACTGATAGTTCTTTGAGAGGTTCTTCAATATAAGACACTGGTTGAAAATTAGAAGACATCTGCCTACCTTTGTTTCCGTCTCCCAGTATCTCTGAGTAAGATTACTCCTTCCCAGTAAACACATCGGAGCTCAACACAATTCTCCATCTGTGGCTATTTAAACCATTTTCCTTTTGTGTGTATAATGTCTCCTGTATGGGTGTGTTTCCTACCTCCTGGCAGAGCGAGTTGCTCAAGAAAGAAGCAATGCTTGCTATAGGCTTTTTATAGTCTAAAAGCCATTGCCTTTTTAATAGAAAGCAACATGTTTTGGATGCGTTTCCTAGGAAGTCAGTACCAGTCGGCTGAGTGTGGAGGGCCTGTGAAATGATTTGTGATGGAGGTCAGGATTAAGCTGCACTGTGGAGGACAAATAGGATTTTGATAGATAAAGGGGAGGAAAAGGGGTGTTTTAGCTGGTGAGATAGAACAGATAGAGCAAAGGCTTGGAATTGGGGAGGACTGTGATTTATCAGAAGAAAAGTGCATGGCTGGAGTGCAGCCATGTGATAAAGAGAATGAGGAGGTACGGCCGGGGGGGAGGGGGAATTGTTGAGGATTTTCCACTCCCCTTGCTAGTGAGTGGAGGACTGGGGTTTCAGGATCAGGGGCTGAGGCTTCACTAGGAATAAATTAAGGTTAGTGCATGAGAGATTGTATAGCAAGGGCAATCCAAGATGTGTCCTGAGTGGGGGAGCCAGAGGGGTGGTCTGTACAAAGTGCATGATCAAAGGAACTTCTCTAATACTGGCCCCACCCACAGAGACAGCACAAAGAGGCCTCTGATCTGAGGGGAAAGGAAGAAATCTGGTCCTAAAGCAAAGAGAAGGGTAAGAGGAAAAGGTAAGGTGGGAGTGGAGGATTGGGTTGATAGAATTTGTTTGGATGGACCAATGGGTGGCAGACCCAGCGGAAGCACAGTAGCTATGGTGTCACCTTGGGGCTTCCTGTCATGAAGGCACAGGGCCTTATCCACAGTTCATGAACAAATTGCTGTCAAGGGCTTTCATCACTGCTCCAGACCAGAGGGCTGGGTTTTACCTCAGTGATATCCCTACAGTGTGTATAATATCCACCCTCCCTTGGTCTCTTCCCTTCTTTGCCCATTCTTGCATGAAAGCAGGTCTCTTTCTCTAGAGTGCTAATTCCAAAAATACATGATGAAAAAATTGAGGATTTTAGCAAGAACTTTTTTGGGGAACTTGGAAGAGGAATTGTGCTGTCTACCACAGAGCAGAATCTTACTAAAATTCCCTTTAGAGTTTCTCTGCACTGTAATTCCTGTCCCCAGCAACCCTTTTATCTTCTTTGTTTTCCTTCATCTGCTAGCGTCTGCAAATCCAAGCTACAGCCCCAACAACCGGAGCTCACTGTGATCACAACTTGCCCAGCAAATCCAATGTGAAAAGGGGTTGTCTATTTTTGCATCAAGTATGTTCCTTGGAGGACTTCATGGCTTAATCCCAAGCACCTTATAAGGATGTTCATCCCATGAAACAGAGAATTATGTAGGAAGAAATTCTTTCCTTCAATATTCTCCCACAGGGTTTCTTATAGGAGGCCACCTATAAGTTGCTGAGCACAGAATGGTACATAAGAGGGTGAGTCTGGCATCCCTGTGAAGGTGCCGGAAGGTAAAGGGATATAAGGGGGTGGGGGGACTCAGCAGTGAATCAAAGTGAAGATAGCTGCTATGCCTAAGCGGGAAGTGGGGAGGGGTTGGAAAGCAACGTACCAGAATGAACACGTGAGAACAGAAAGATGATAACTGGTCAGATGGGTGCCTGACACAGGCGGAGCCCTCCAGATGCAGCAATGAACCAGATGGGCCCTTGCCTTGGAGCAGCTTAGAGAGGAGGAAAATCATGGCTATTGAAATGATGCAAAAGCAAAGAGAAAAAGGAGAAAATGGAAAATACACACCTTCTGGATTGAAGGACCAAACAGAACACCCCATAGACATTCTAGAAAGCAAAGGTCAACTATGACTTAGAGCTTTAAGCAAAACACAATTTCCATTAAGCACTTCCTCCTTATGGCTTTCATTTTTTTCAAAACTTTAAAGAGCACTCTTGTCTTTCCAGGTTTCCAAATCGGCAATGGGGGTGATTAAGATAAAGTATTTTGATCAGAGGCAATTTATAAAGGGCTTTAAAAGTCCTCATTACCTCTCGATCCTGCTTGCTTCTTGGCATGTACCAGTGCCAACCAAGAACTCAGCAGACCTTTTAATCATAACAACCTTTGTGGTTGTTTGTTTCATTGCTTCTTAATGAGCTTGTTCTTATTGCTAACACTGGTGAAGGGGGCTGGTCTTATCAACCCTGTTCTTTAGGACAGAGCAGGCCTCTCTGGGGCTGGAGTCTAGTGGGGCTCTGTCTGCAGACACTTGGCATGTATCTCCATGTCACAATGCCTTATTTGTGGAGTCAGATACACATCTTTACTGACACTGCCTTCGGGCTCACTGTTTGTGACATCTGACATCGCCATATTCACCATTATGTCCACAGTGTCACTGGTCACTCAGTTGGGTCAGACACTTGTCGATGCTGGTCCCAGTGCCACAGACATTTGCCCATTACAGCAGCTGACCTTTTATGAGGGTTCAGACAGAAGCAGGAATGCTGCAGAATTAATGTTCTGCTTCTGTCTTTCTTGTATTTTCCATGCTTCAGAGCAGAGGGGCTGTAACTCAGATGTCAGCGGAGACCTTTTTGCCACTTCTGGAGCTTGTGAAGTTCCGTGTGTGCTCCTGGGGGATCTAACACCTTCCTGCGTTCCCAGGCTTTGCTCTGTCTCCATTTTGGGGCTATTCCTTTTCCAACTTCTGTTGCCAGAACATGAAACTCAATCCCTTCTCCAAGGAATTTGCTCTGATGAAAGAATTTATCTATCTAGCTCTCTTTTTATTTTACTTTTTCGAGCCTTTACTACTGCACCACAGGGAGGGGTCACATGGAATAGCTGGCCATCTATACGGCATTTTTTCTTTCTTCTTCCTTCCCTAGTGCAAAGGCCTCTCCATTCTCCGTTTTCCAGAATCCAATGCTCCATACTCCTGAGCTTTGGGGATCTCTGCTTCAACTAAAAGCAGTTTGCCAAAGAATTTCTGAAAAAAAGTAAAAACAAAATCTCAATCTCTCTCTCTCTCTCTCTCTCTCTCTCTCTCTCTCTCTCTATATATATATATATATATATATATATTCCTGAAAGAAATACTGATAAATTTTATTTCTCACTTTTAAAAGATTAAAATGGAAATTATTTGGTATACAGTGCAGAACTTTTCAGAACTTTGATCAAGAGAGCTTCAACCTATTTGTATGGACCCATCGTGAGCTAGTCTACCTCGATTCCCTTCCACATTCTTTCCTCAGAGTTATGCCTTGAAGTCAAATAATCTCTTCCTCACCCAGTTCTTTCATCCTCCACGCCTGTCTACACACTGCTTTTTCCTCGTGGAATGTTCATCCTTCCTCCTCATCTGGAAAATTCCTGTGGTCTTTGACGTTGTGGCTCCAAGAGTCTCACCATCTCCTTCTTTGTGCATTCTTCTCACTATTCACTTGGACCCACTGAGTGGATTCCACCAGAGCATTTTTTATTGAATTTGCTTGCTGCTTTCTAACTGCTTTGTCACAAGACATGAACTCCTCAAAAAAGGGGGCCATCAATATCCATCCTTCTGTCCTCAGTTCCTCGATCACTACTTGGCAAACACAAGGGTTCAATGGACTTTTGTTGAATGAGCGAGTGAATGCAAGCATCACGTTGACAGTGTGACAGGGTAACACAGTCCATCTGATTTGGGTTCTGTGGCCCAATCTCTCTGAGTTCCTGTTGTCAAAAAAAGAAAGAAAGAAAGAAAGAAAGAAAGAAAGAAAGAAAGAAAGAAAGAAAGAAAGAAAGAAATCAACAGTAGGCTATAAAAATTAAGTCATAGGTATGTGTGTCCCATTTGGAAAAGAAATCTTCCCCAGGTGGTTCTCAATTTTTCAAATAACTTTCTAGAAGTTCTGCTGGACTGATCTATGTGAAATTCCTGAAGTACTTTCCAGAAAAGCCAAAGAGATTTTCTGATAAAAGGGATAAAGCCTGTGATCTATGAGCTAAATAGTAGATGTGCGTTTGGCAGAAGAGTCGCCTTGGTGAATAGAGAAGGTGGGGAACTGGCCTCTTTCAGCTCTCTTTCTAGTATCTCAAGGGCTTTTTAGGACCCTCACATAGCAAGGAGATGCTGCAGGTGGCACATACCTGGCATGCTTTTTTCTAACCTCTCATCCTTTTCCCCCATAGCAGACACAGGACTCTTCTCCATTGAGCTAACCTGAAGCTCCAGAGCCTTGTCAAGACAGGGTTTCAGGCAGCCATTGTCCATCAGTCTGATCTGACACATGAACCATGTGCCTAGACTCTGTGCTGACCTCTGTGAACTATCCAAAAATGGTGGGGGGCTCGCCTCTCATCTTGGAGGCTTCTTGTGCATTTTCTTACTCTTATCTCACCTCCAGTCTCTGTGAGGGGCTCTGAAAAACCTCCTGCTTAACCCCACTTAGCTATGTAAATCCTGTGGCTTCTACGGTGAGTCTAAGAAGCTGTCCGTGCTCCTCTATTCCTCCATGGGCCGCCACCCTCATGTGGTTGAAAGAGGAAGCCAGATATCCTGGCCCTGTCTTTACTATTTCGTATCCTTGGCAAATGACTTTAACTTCACCACAACCTTGTAAGGTTAGGTGTTGTGATTACGTTTAGCACAATGGAAAAAGAAGTTGAGAATTAACATATGTGAATGTGTTTGACAAAGAGCCCAAAATGTTGGTGCTCAAAATGTGTGTTCTAAGCAAGGTGGGTGGGAAGGAGAGTAATTGAAGTAGACACTTTACTTGCACACACACACACACACACATACACAAAACAAACAAACAAACAAACAAACAAACAAAAAATACAAATGTCAATCCAAGCTCTGTCAATCTAAACCAAATTAAACCAAACCTAAACAAACAAAAACAAAACCCTGGCAGCCCAATCCCTGTGCAGCCATCTGTCATCATGACACAGAAGGGGACTTTTCCTGCTAGTATCTTTCTTTGCCCTCAACGCTGAGCTGAGAGGAAGGCCTTCTGTTCTCTGTGGCTGATCATTCATCAGCACGCACCTTCAAGCTTCTCTCCAATTCTCTGTCTCCCAATTAGCCAAAGAAATAATTCGGCCAAGAGATGCAGGCACATGTGTTGACTGACAAAGGGATCCCTCTGCCTCTGCCGAAAAGAAATGAATATTCTGCGAAATATCATGCAAACACTCCCTGTGGCAATTTGTGACCCAAAGTCCCTCTGGTTCTCAGTGAATCTCTGGTGTTTAATTATGCTGAGGGTTTTCAGAATCAGCCTATAGCAGTTTCCTCTGAAAACACCTTCAACCACTTCATGGAGTCTTAAGTATAGATCAGGGAAATAACATTTTAAGGAGCTGATTGGAGTCTGGGATAATAAGCCAAGACTGGGTCCAGGACTCTGGGCCTAGTTTAAGTACTAAGGGCCACATAGATTAATTTTCGATTAGCACCACAGGGTGTTTGGTGTATGAAAAGAGGGCAGCTAGCTCAGCCCAGAAAATGTGTCCCAGGGAGTGACATCTGCAGAGGTTCTGGGCTCTTCAAAGAGAGTCCTCTGAAAGGGGAAAACAAGTCACTTTTATATTAGTACAGAGGTTTTGGGGTGAGTATGGCATTTGAGTCTCCTTTGAATCACCTGTGGCTTTCCCTTTTGTGATTCTCAGAAATGTCTTCTTGTGTTTTAATGAATTTGATGATGAAGGTGATGTTACTGCTAATCTTCATTGAGCCTACTGCACAGTGGTTGGCATGTGGCAAGAACTTTATACACCATGTCCTTGAATCCACAACAATGTTCTCTGAAGGAGATAAGTTTTTATCCCAAAGTTGCAGATGTCTGGGACTTGAGGAGCCTGAACTGAGGCTCAGGCAGGATGGTAACTTGCCCAGGGCCTTGGAGCTGGGAAAATATGAAGGAAAGATTCAAACCCAGGCTGTCTGACCTAGTCTAAGCTCTTCACTGCCAGGTCCTTTTTTTTTTTTTTTTTCCTTTTAGACAAAAGGGAATCAATGCATCACTGACTCTGAAAAGCCATGGCGATCAGTGAAGCTGGGACCTGACATGTGAAGAGCCTTGCCTTTGGTATCGTCATTGCCAGATGCACTCGAGTTCACCACATTGACCTGGCAGGAAGTGTTCTGGGGCTTCACAACGTGTTTTTATGTCTCAGTGTTTTGTGGCATGGCTTTGGGTCCTTCAGGTATGGGGGAATTACAACCTGATTTGATGCCTGATGTGGCTTACTGTGTTCTAATTGCAATCAGTGAGAAGTGGGAAAGAGAAAGCATTTACTCAAGCCCTCGTTTCCCACACATGAGGAAACTGTGGAGCACACCTTGCCCGAGGTCATGCAGCTCCACATCGACAGAGTTAGAACCAGACCCAGTCTGGTCTATTTTGATCATTCTACTGCTTTTTAAAATGTCAGATGCACTGTTTCTCTGAAATAAGATATTAATTTACTTTCCTATGATTGACTTAGAAAAAAACATCAGAATTTAGGAAAAAACCAGAGGGGTATAGGGAAGGCAATGAGATTAGTGGAAGAAAACTTGGATACTTTCTTATTTCTTCATTTATTTATTTATCTAACATATGCTGAGTGGATATATTGATTATAGAGCTAGTCTTTAGCACTAGTTCTATCTCAGTTTTTGTTTCCTCACAGAAAGACACCCAAATTAAACTTGGAAAGACTATTTTTTAGAACTGTTGAAATTCATAAAAAATTTAAATGTGGAAAAAGTTTTGATCTCATTAGTAGTCAGAGAATTGCAGTTGTACACATTACAGAACCACTACTTTTGCTTTTACTTGTTAGAACACATTAAAGATAATGCCTAATGCTAATGAGAATGTCATGGAAAACACAATATCAAATATATACTAATATACAATTTTGGAAAGTAATATAATAGATTAGCAAGAGCTATAAAAGATTGATACTCCTTGACCCAGTGGCTCCATTTCTGTGTGCCAGTTTTGAACAGGTAGATTCTAAGAAAGCATCTATATATGCAAAGGTGTTCAACGATCCTTTGACTATTAGATGAAACACAAAAACAACTTAACTGCTAAGTCAGATGGATGATACTTAAGTAAATTATGGTCTATCCACACAGTAAAATGCTATGCAGCAAATAAAGAAAAATGACTATCATGAGGTTTCTATAGTAACATGGAAAATGTTTGATACAATGTTAATTTACAACAGGAAACATTCATTATTACTGTACAGATGATGAGAGCTTCGGAAAAAAAGTCATATGCTCAAAATATTGCAATAGGGTGAATTAGTAGGTTGTTTTATTATTTCGTATTGTTTGAAGTTTCTGAGATGTTTATGTTCCCATTGTCCTTAGAGGTAGAATACTGTGTCACTTAGGAGCAGTAAGATTACAGAGTTCCCTTCTCTCCAAAATAGGCTGATGACTGCATATTTTTTTATAAGATGGATGTGAGGATCAGATGAGATGATAGGGGCGAGCGGTCCCACAGTGCCTGATTGGCTGAAATATGTTAATGAATATTGCTGTCATTTTATAAGAAATTTGAGTGCATTGCTGAATGTTAATGATGAAAAAAAAGTGAACTGAATGGCATCTAAGGGTCTTTTTTTTTGTTGTTCTAGATTTTAATACTTTTCATTTTAAACATGGTGCTTAAGGATTTTTTTTTTTTAATGACAGAGATGCATTTGTAGATCAACATGGGATCCAAATGTTGTGCCTGCATTATATAGTTTGGAAGATAAGATTGCCTTAGAGGATGAAATGAGATTATTCCTGTCTGTCTATAGTCTGAGCTGGTTCCTTCTTGGCCATGGGAAGGAACACTTCATATGTAGGGGATTTGGAAAGCTGTTTGATGAGAAATCGATTACTTCTCTATTTTCTCCTTGTAGTAGCTTCCCTGGGCTCTATTTAAAAAAGAAAAAAAATCAAACGATGGGTCATTATGCACTCCAGAGGATGGGAGACTCTATGATGCTGGATGTTTACAGCACTCCTGATTTTTGCATTTCCCAAAGCTTTTGATATGTAGGGAATTTGAATGGTCATTGTGTTGGTACAAGAAGATTTATGATGCCTTTTATATATCTCTAGGAACAGATGTATAAAGGTTTCCTGGGAGTGAAATGGTTCTTTCAGAATGACTTTAGGATGATACATGTGTAAGTGAATCAGACAGATATCGATTAAATGTCCTCCCAACACAAAACAAATTGACCGGATGTGCAAAGGGTTTTGCCAAACACCAGCATTTGATATCCTCCAATGACATTCGGTTGCTGATTTCCAGCTAAGAGTTGAAAGGTGGAAATTTTTCTTGGAATTGTTTTAGCAGAGCAAGACAGAAGGCAAGAAGTAAGCTCCAAAGCCAGAGGTTTCTAGATTTTCTCTTTATGATCATGTAGATATTATGCAGAAAGAAAAAGAGAAAGGGAGATTTGGAAAAATGGAGTCATATGTGCTGATTTCCCTCAATTTTGGTAAGAGAGCTTGAAAGAGATCTGACTGTTTTAAGACAAAGATCAGAGACCTAGTCAGACCCTGCTCAGAGAAACATGAGCGGGGGAAACCCTGGCCCTCTGTAAATGGGGCAAATCTAAAATCAGATTTTATAGGATCCTATGTTACCAGAATCCCTCTCTCTGTGGTTATGAAGATCAGGAGTCTCACCTTGAACAGATGCTTTAATGCATCTTCAAGTAATACTTTTTCAGACTCTTTGCTTACTTGTGGCAAGTTAAGGAATTACCAAACAGAGGTTGACACTCCTGAAATTTTATCTCTAGTCAGTTATGTAATTAATCTGAGTGATAAACAATATGTGAGAATCTCTTCCAGACAGGGGTTTTGTGACAGATTCCTGGCTTGATCAGGGCAGAGTTAGAGGGTTTATAAGGGAAGTAGTTCCAGAAAGTGGTGAAGCTGATTTGGTGCACCACCTTAAAATTGGTCCTGGATGGCGCTGGGTAGCATTGAGTACTGTGTTTATGAGTGTCTTGGGAGCTTGAGTAATTTTTTAGAGCATGTTGTAGGTGTGAGACTCAACATCACCTGCTTGGATAAATATTCATTATCACCTTTAAGGCGTACTCATTTCCAGCCACATTGTGAAATCTTGTCTTAGCCACAAGCACCCAACTGCTAAGAGCTGACTGAGAACTTCAGGAAAGACTCTTGAGCTTCCTGCTGTGATCTTCTTTAGCTTGACTAAGGAATGCTATTTATACATTTATGCCAATGGTGGAAATTAGAGAGTTGGGAATTCAAACTGTTAAGGCAAGGATTTTACTGTTTTTTTTTTCCTCCCTTAAAAAAACATGGACAGAGGCCATGTCCAAGTTCTCTGGAGACAAAACTTGCTCTTCCACTGTTCCTGGCAAAGGGTTGTCAACCTCTTTCTCAGGATTTAGACCACTCACTAGCATCTGCAGGACATGGCATTGTTACGAAGTTGATCACGGGGCCTTGATTTTTGGCTCTAATACCAGAGCAAATATTCTTGGCCCCTATTAATTGGAAGACCATAAATATCTTGTTATTGACTACTGAGGAATTGACAGCACACCCCCACCCCCGTCCCTATATTCACGGATTGGCCAAATCTGAATCTGATTGGGAAACACATGGCCTTCCCTCATGTCTCTAAGGAAAACTATCCTTATAATCAGTTGGTCTGATGATCTCTGACAAAATAGAGAAAAGCCAGCTGCCTCCCTAGTGATTAAAGGATCTGAGCAGTTTCTGGCTGTTCCTTGGCCTGATCATATGGTAACAGCAGAAGGTGAACAAATATAGGAAGAGGGGAGCGCTCTGCCTTTAGGAAAAATCTCTCTTTCCAAAGCGGCAACTTTCTTGGCCCATTGATAGTGCCTTTTTGATTGTCTGTCTTGGCAGAGCCTGTGCTATTCTCTGATGAGAGAGACAAAAGCTGGAAGAAGAAGAACCAAGGAGTCCTTCTCTTATCTCCAGTTATTATTCAGGGAGACTTTCATGTGCCCTTGATAGGATGAGGCTGCGTTCTGATGTTGGAAGCAGATTGCTCTAAGGATTTATAGATAGATCAAAGGGTAGAAGGTGAGCTGATGTTGCCCAGGGAACAAACTTTCAAAAGAAAGATTTCCTCAGTATTTTTCTCCTTGTAGCCTTCATTTTAATGATGAGAGGACTAGCAGGGAAAGCTGAGTGTTTTTCTCCAACAGGGCATGGCTGGTGGTTACAGGGTGGGAGTATTGTAGTGATGCTATGAACCTTTATCTTCAGTCTTGTCTCCTATTTCCTTTTCCCCTCCCACTTATCTGTTATCCAGTTTGCAAACTGAAGAGCAAACAATCCAAAAGTGCAGAGTAATGTGAGAGGCACGATCTCTCATGTGACACATAAATAACTGATCAGAAGTGGCATTTCAAGAGCACACAATCCATTGTAAAGCAGGTTTCAAAGGTCAGAGCTAAAAGCACATTGTACACTGGCCACGTCACATTGGGCCTTAGTATCTTATTGAACTCAGTTCACATGCAATGTTCTCCAAATATTCAATGGCTGGAATACCTGATTTTATCAAACTCAGAAACACAGTGTGGGACTTATGAGGTTCTCGCACCAGAGAGGGCACATCTGGTGTCCTGACATGACCACTGGCAAGCTGTTTCATCTGGGACCTGTTAACTTCCTTGACTCCCTGTACAATGAATGGAATACTCAGAACTGCTTACAGAGTAGACCCTGTTGATAAGATAGTGTGGGCAAACACTTAGTTCCATATCTAGCACACAATCGGTGCTGATTTATGTCCAGCAAGTCACTAGAGAATGCCTACTGTATACAACTCTTGGATGTCAAGCACAACCCTGACCTTTTTGGGTTTTCCAAGTCTATCTTGCGGAAAAAAGAAAAACCAGATAAGAATCTTTTAATATTGATAATAAATTCAAGCTAAATTTATGAATGAAGAAGAGTTTTATGTGAGCAGAACATCTGTGAAAGTCTTGGATTCATTGAATATTCCTTGGATACCCTTCCAAATGACTAATTTTGGTGTCACAATTACTGTTTATTTCTGCTGACATGAAGCTCCACACATGACTCCTATCCCAAGGTACATCTGTCCCCCTCTTCTTTGTGCCTGTCTGTTCTCAGTGATGCTTGCATGAAGAGGATCCTTTTTGCAAAATTGGACTTGTAATAGATAATGGAGTGAGAAATGGAGCACAAAACAAAATTAGACTCATTTTTGGGTGCATTCAAGTGCTAGCTGCTGCCCCAAATGGCAAATTACCAAAAATGACAGGGTACCCTGAAGAGTTGATGGATCTTCTTACTCAAATTGCTCGAAAGTTGCCTGAGTGACAGAGATTTTCCTAGTGTTAAAACTGTTCCCTGGGGGTAATTCTAGATACCTTGGGAAGCTGCATTAAGTACTTTTGGCCACTAAACAACCAATGCTAAGTAGGCATTAAATGTTCACATGACCATAAAGTGGTGCCTTGGTAAGAATAATCAGCAGAGATCTTTGTGGTTGATGAAGGCCTAGAAACTTTTGCTGGAAGGAATGTTCTGACTATATAATTCTCTTGAAAATTAACCTTTCCCAAAAGAGAAAGCTCATAGGTAAGGAATGGCTTAAAGATGCTGCTACTGATCTTTAGTATCCCCTGCTAGGAAATCAGGCTTTATGGCTTTCAAAGATGACTTGTGAGTGTCAGCCCAGAGGTGGTTCCCAACAACACCGTCAAACTGGCCTTGGGGAGTTCAGTCAGTTTCCTTACAAGCCAAAGGCAGCAAGGTTCCCCGGGACATGTGGTGAGAATGGAGAAAATCTGAGCACTGCTTGGGCTTGGCTACTTCCTACTCATGTGGCCTTGAAGCAGTTTACTTTTCCTCTTTGGGCCTCCGTTTTGTAAAGAGTGGGATTGAATTAGATCAGCGATGGCCCGTTCTTGGCAGGTAAGCTAAGCGACCTCCATCTCAACCTGCATCCTCAATGGGCATCTTGCTAATAGGTCAGATGTTTTCACACTGAGCATCAGAAGCCCCAGCTCAGGTTCACTTCTGCCCTCAGGTCAACTGCAACTTGGCATGTGTATGAGACATAGTTTGGGCATATGCGGTAGGGCCAAGCAAGATTCTGTGACATGCAGTAGTGGGAGGAGGATGGAGCCCATGTTCAAATCTCAGCTTTATGTCTTACTAGTTGACTCAGTTAACTTCTCTGTGCTTCTGTTTCTGGATCACAGGATGGTTGTGAGGAAAACACTTAAGACATTGACTGAGGTACTTCGGTGCTTAGTAAATGCTAGTTATTAATATCCAGTCCTTGTTTTCTGATGGGACAATTAAGAATTAATGGAGAAAACATTAGCTCAGATCATTGCAATTCCTTCCCAAAAGCTCCAGTACTGCTGATTATCTTTTATCCCAGAAGCCCCATTCTAAAAGTAGCTCTCACAGCATTTGAGCTTTCTTTAGTGGCTATTCATTAGCAGGATCCTAGGAAATGCTTTTGTTTTACTTCCAGAAAGCAAACTTTTGTGGAGCCAGTGTTAATTTGTATAATTCCTTCTGTTAAGCCTTGCATTATATTTATATTCAAAGGTAGCATCTGTACATTTTTGTCTCACCCTGGAAGACAAAAGAGTTAAAATTTAACACAGAGGGAGGAGTGGCTTGCATTCTGAGTGGCCTTCTGCCTGCATGATCCTCCATTGTTCCAGTGTAGATCTGGTTTTTCTCTCAGATTGAGATGGGGACCAGGATATCAAAAAAGAAAAAGTAGGACCCATTCCTTCTTAGAGTTCTAAAGATTCTTGCCCTACTTTCTTGCCTATTAAAAAGAGTCTATATTTATATACCTGGTCAAATTATGGATCAAATAAAGCTATATATGTCCTGTCGCTTGAACCCATTCAGGGGACATCCCACTTCACCAGGAAAGACAAAGAACCAGCCACTTAACTGGAGATAAAGACAAAGCAAAAAGACAAAGACAAAGTCACTTGACTGGAGACCTGGACCTCCCTGCTGCCCACAACTAGCTATATCCCAGGGGTCCTGGACATTCCCCAGGCTCTGCACCAGCAGGTTAGACCTACCTTAGAAATTAGAGATACTGCTTGTTATGACGGGCTCTTCTAAGACAAGGAGTGTGGGCCATTGATAGTGAGGAAGTGCAGGCCAAAGGGGAAGGCTGGGCTGCTGGGTCCTGGTGCCTGGTAGGGAAGATTTTTCTATAGAGAAGCTTTGGCACTTTGACTCAGCTTCAATGGGAAGCCCAGGGGACCTCCCAATTCCGACAAGTTATCCATCCGTTCAACTTTGTTGGCCACACTCCTGACCAAACCTCTACCCCTGGGATTCTAGTGTCCCTTTTAACATCACTAAGCTGATTGAGAATGAAAACACCCTATGGAGAGGCAGTGTCAGCGGCCACAATACTGCAGGGATTTGGGTTTGGGGCTTTATATGTTTTCAAGCAAGTGCCACGTGGTGCTCACTAAAGGGTAGAGTAGTTCCACAGAGACCTGCTTGCCTGAAGTTCATGTAATGAGAAGTGAAATTCCTGATATCATTACCCTAGAATTTGTGTTTATTTTTATTCATGGACCATGTGGCTTCCTTTTTTTTATAACCCTAAGTGGATTTATTTCACCTTGAATATAGTTCCTCAGTTCTTGACATCTCCCATGGCATTGGCTTGATTTAGGGGATCTTTATTTTTTGGTTCAGGTATATACACTGAGATTTCTACCTTTATCTTCTCCCATCTCTCCTTTTACCAATCCAAATGACCTGTTATGACCCTGAACTTACCAAATAACTATTTAGTGAACACATATTTATTAACTGTTTTGTACAAGGCACTGCTTAAGTACTGAGGATGCAGGAGAAAACAAAACAGAAAAAAAAGGCAAAAGCACTTTCTTTGTGGCATTTGTAGGTGAAGGGTGGACTCCCAGTGAAAGGTTGGCTCCATGTTGAGACTGATGACATGGGACACACGGTAAGCAGATAACTCATAGGATTACCACTCACCTACAGAGACTTTCTGGGAATAGCAGGGAAGCTCCAAGATGATCCCAAATTACTTGAGAGAATGGAGGAAGGACTGTCTTGCATTTTTTCCTAGTGGTTAGTGGCTGGAGCTGCAGAGGATTGTCCCAGGCCTGGGCAGGGGCTACATGACTTGAATCAGCATCAAGGTAGGATGTCTCCAGGCCTTTTCCTCAGTTGACCCAGGTGGAGCAAAAGTGAGAGAGGCAAGAGGCTTCAAAACAGTCAACAGTAAAACATAAAAACATGGAGCAGACTCTGGATTACATTCTTTTTATTTAATGTAGAAAAATGCATGCACAGTAAGTACAGAAACCCCAAGCATACAGCATGTGAGTTTTAAAATATTTATAGACCCATGTAAATATAATCTCGAAGAGACACAGTGTTAGAGTCCGTAAACAAGTCAGGATGGCGCCTGGCATTTTGCCAGGGGAATGTTAGAGTCCATAAACAAGTCTGGATGACGCCTGGCAAAATGCCAGAGGGAGTGGTTTGTGAAGTAACGCCAGCGAGCCATTAAGTGTGGAGATTCCTGATTGCTTGACTGCTGTATCTAGTTTATGTTAATTAGATAAGCTGTGTGGAATGTATATATACCCCTCCGGTCCTACAATAAACGGCTCCCACTCCTGCTGTATCAACATACACAAGTTGTTCGTCACCGCCCCCCCTTGATTTGCTGCAGCCGGACAGCGGCAACATAGAATGTTTCCATCATGCAGATGGTTCCCTTGTGCCCCAAGAAGTAATCATTACTCTAATTTCTATCAATATCAAAGATTATTTTTTCCTGTTCTTGTGATTTTTATAAATGGAATCATACTGGACATAGAGACATTGATACCTTTGTCTTAAGTCACAGGATTACTAGATAACTCATAGGATTACTACTACCTACAGAAAGTATGACCATGTGTATGTATGTGACTCTGAGTCTGGACTTTTGGTTCTGTCTTTGCACCAGTATGACTCTGTTTTTAATGAAGATATTTGTTAGTGGAAGTACTCCACTTTGTTCTTCTTTAAGATTATTTTTCTACACCCTTCACCTTTCAACATCAATATTTTAGAATCAGATCCTTAATACACACACACACACACACACACACACACACACACACATCCACACACAAACACACACGCTGGTGAACTTTTGATTGGGACTGAATCCATATGGGGAGAAGTGACATTTTCTAATCCATACAGAAAGTTTAAATCCATTAATATAAAATAATTTCAGAATATTTAGGTCCTTTTAAATTTTTCTCAGTACTATTTTTTAGTTTTCATTATAGATCCAGGTATGGTGGTGCATGCTTATAATCCCGGTAGCTCAGGATGCTGAGGCAGGAGGATTGAGAGTTTAAAGCCAGCCTCAGCAAAACCAAGGCTCTGAGAAACTCAGTGAGATCCTCAGTGAAATACAAAAAAAAAAAAGTGGGGGTGCTGGGGATGTGGCTCACTGGTCAAGTGCCCTTGAGTTCAATCCCTGTTACCACCCGCCACCAAAAATATAATTTTCATTCTCCAGAAAACTTTTACCCTGTAATTATATTTATTCCTATATATTTGATATTTTTAATACTATTATAAATGGTGCTTTAAATTTTTATTTTCCAATGATTTTAAACTTGTATATAGACACAGCTGATATTTGTTATTAACCTTGTATCAGTAGCCCTGATAAATCCAATTTACAACAATAAGTTGCATTAATTTTGAATTAAAAAAAACTTTTTTAGTTATAGATGGACACAATACCTTTATTTATTTAATTTTATGTGGACCTAGGATCAAACCCAGTGCCTCACACGTGGTAGGTGATATATCCACTACCGAGCTACAACACCAACCCCAGGTATGAATTTTTTTATTTTTAATTAATTAATTGATTTTAATTAGGTATATATGACAGAAGAATGCATTCTGATTCAATATACACAATTGCAGCACAACTTTACATTTCCATGGTTGTACACGATGTAGTGTCACACTATTTGTGTAGTTCTACATGTACCTAGGGTAATAATGTCCATCTCATTCCACCATCATTCCTGCCCTCATGTACCTTCCTTCCCTTCCTTCTCCTTGGGTATGAATTCTTGATGTGTACAATCACATATAAATAATCTTCTAATAACATTCTAATCTTTGTACCTTTCTTTTGTTTTTCTTGTTTTATAGCATTGCCAGGAACCTACAACACAGCATTAAACATGTGGTCATGGTGTACACATGGAATACACCTTTCTCTTCCTGCCAACCTCAGCAAGAGATTCTTTCATATTTTGTGGCTATAGATGTTTTTGTAAATATTCTTTTATAGAACTTCTTCCTATTCCTATTTATATAAATCTTTTTTCCTTCATCGTGCATAGGTGTTGGATGTTAGCAAGGGTGTCTTTTCTGCCTCTGTTGAGAAGATTGTATGGGTTTTCTCCTTTATTTTGCTAATGCGGTGACTTCCATTGATACATTTCAAAATACTAAAATAATCTCCCATCTCTGTATTGAATCTATGGAATTGTGATTCAATTTTAATCTAATCAGAATCATTAGAGAGGAAATAATTTGTGAAATATTTTAATCACAAAATGGAGTTGTACAAAGGCATTAGGTGGAATGAATATAAACTTGTATTAAAATATGTCTAAATGCTGTGAAAGTGGGTTGAAATATTTTGATGATATCAGAATGATAAAAGGAAAGAAGGGTGTGTTTAGGATGGAAACTTAGAAAAACAAACAGAATAAGGGTTAGATTGCAGCTTGTATGGGTCCTGGGGTGTCAGTATACCTAGTGGCTTTGGTCCTGGGCTCCATGTTGTGCTGCATGCAGGAAAGAGCTTCCAAATTCTTGGAGAAGATGGACACAGCAGAGGGGCAGCCTGGGGACACCTCAGTGGCTCACCATCTTTCTATCTTGGACATGTGTCTGGGAGTACGAAGCAGATGAAGCTCCTTGCTCCTGTGATATCATCGCAGCCTTGTGTTGGAGAGTTTTAAAGCAGATGCAACTCTAACCATCTAAACACCTTTCTAAAACCAGGCCTTACTTTGAACATGGTGTGATCACATTATTCTAAATCATCATTTATTCATTAAATTATATACACATGAACACTTGTGGAATGGGGCAAGCATGGGTCTGAGCAATATCCAACATATAACTTAATTTGAGCCCATGGTCCTGTCAGAGGGATCTACTACTGCCCAATTTCACATGTGTGAATATGCCTCACAAGGAGGTTGAAGCAGGGATTGTAGTTCCCACAGCCTGGCTTCCAGAGTCTTCAGTGTTAACAATAAACTTTCTTTTTTTTTTTTTCTTTTTTTTTATTGATTATTTATCGCATTACATAGTTCATGATATATCATCTTTCATACATTAGACTCAAATTGTGCTTTGAACTCCCATTTTCACCCCAAATACAGATTGCAGAATCACATCTGTTACATATTCGCATTTTTACATAATGCCATATTAGTGACTGTTGTATTCTGCTACCTTTCCTATCCCCTACTATCCCCCAAATTTGACAATGAAATTAAAATCTTTCATGATAAACAAAAGCTAAAAGAATTTGCAGCAAGAAAACCAGCTCTGCAAAGCATTTTGAACAAAACAATAAACTTTCAACACACAATTTTTAAAATTATTTTTAGAGCTTAATTGCCATTTCTATGACCAAGGGCTTGATATGCACGCAGCATTTTCAACTGAAATTGCACATGGCTCATAATAGGACTACCTTCTCACCAACCCTTCCTTCCTACCAACTCTTCAGGAGATCATTTTGCTATGAGCAAAAATTGATCAATGGTGCCATGTTATTATAAGACTAAAGTTTTAAAACTATACAACTTGGAGTTATATTAAATACGTTCATTCCAAATTATTATCGAAATGCTACAAAAACTAAAATTCTCACAGCTAAATTTTACACATTTAGAGAAATTTTCTGGATGAATTTAACTGGAGAAAATCTATGTTATGTGAACATGATAATACTTATTCTTTTATCTCCTGACACTTACAAATAATACATATGGATAAAACAGCATGATAATTTTTTTTAAAGAGAGAGTGAGAGAGGAGAGAGACAGAGAGAGAGAGAGAGAGAGAGAGAGAGAGAGAATTTTTAATATTTATTTATTTTTTTTTTAGTTCTCGGCAGACACAACATCTTTGTTGGTATGTGGTGCTGAGGATTGAACCCGGGCCGCACGCATGCCAGGCGAGCGCGCTACCACTTGAGCCACATCCCCAGCCCCATGATAAAATATTTTTACTTTAAAACTTTTTTTCTTGTCTCAAGGTGAAAAATGGCAAACTATTAAAATGACACATGGTAGTTTTTTTTTTTTTAAAGGAATATGACCACTAAATGGAAGGTCAGGAAGAAGTGGCCAGAGTCTCAGAGATGCAGAGATTGGAAGGTTCGGGAACCCTCCTGTTCTATCCTGAGCATTTCTTACTTTTTGTGTGCATTTCACCCCAAAAATTCAGTGTCAATGGAACCCAAAGATAAGAACAAATCCACATGGGTGCAGTAGGCTTTTATGTAAATAGCATCCCTGAGATTTCACATCTCTGTTCCCCAAATTCCATGTGTTCACCTGCATGAACTTCAGCTGGGACCAGGAGGAGCTGCTGGGTGGGGAGGCTGCATGGCATATGGGGAGGCACCCAGCCACTGCTGCAGGGAGGCCTACCTCTGCCACTGGCCCAGCTCTCGCTTCTCTGTATGTGGGATTGTAGAGATGAGGCCACAGAACACTCTGGAATCTAATGTCTTGCCAGAGGTGTCTTCCCCAACAGCTTCAACCCACCATCCCGACATACTTCAGTGAAGGGCCTGAAAATAAGAAATGGATTTCTCCTGGCCAAAGTGACCTGTTCAAAGTGAATCAAACGTACCCTTGCTCAAGGGTAGCATCTCCATCTATACTACACCAAGGGGAGCAAGTCCCATCTACATTGGCTTAAAGCAAGTGAGTCCCCATCTGCACTGGCTCAAGGTGAGTGAGTATATTACAGAGAGCTGTGGAGGGAGGCATCGTGGTCTAGGCTCTGCCCTTGCACTGAGGCATCTTCTTTATCCAAAAAAAAAAAAAAAAAAACAAAACCAAAAAAAAAAAAAAAGCCAAAAACCAAAAAACAAAAACACCAAAACCTGCCTTTTTACTTTTAATCTTTGAAAATTCAATTTTATTATATAATTCGTAAAAAAAAGAAATTCAGAATAAATTTCTACCACAAAGTGGGAGAAAGAACAAAGACCAGGACAGGGGGAAGTATCCCAGGGAGAAGACTCTATGATGTGTCTTTGCAGGTGGGAGCAGAGGAGACTCCTGGTGGATGCAGATGCGCTCCTGCCTGGATCTGTGTGGAGAGGCCAGAGCCCCTCAGCACAGCTCCCACCCACACTGTGATGTCCGCATCCCCAGGGCTCAGGGTCTCCTGGCTAGCTGTCAGTTCTGTCTGTCTGGCTGGGCATTTCCACTGGAGCCACTCTGTTTCTGGACAGTGGCCCACGGAAGCCGGGTATGCAGCATAGCTGCCGGATGCATTTGGTGATCCTCCTCCTCACCCTCTTCCAACCCCGGCTGCTGTCTGGGGGTTGCCCTGTGGAGGTCCCTTGGGGGATGGGTGGCTGGGCACAGGGTGAGGCTAGGAGGCTAGACTTTGGGGGGGGGATGTCCTCAAGGAGGAAGCGGAGAGGGATGGCGGGCACGTTGGCACTTCCTGCAGGCTGCTGCTGCTCATGGGGCAAGGGAAGGGCAGGCTAACCAGAGGACTTCCTGGGGCAGAACCTGGGAGGATCTGCAGGGCCCAGGTCATGCTTGGGCTTCACCTGGAGTTCACAGGTCTCCCGCTGTGTTCTCTGGTGCTTGAGTATTTGGTGTGTCACCATCACTTCATCAAACTTGTGACTCACCAAGGACACCCAGTTATGATAGGGGTGTTAACCCATGGCTATCAGGATGTTCATAATGGTGGGATCCGGGAGTTTGGGGAGTGCCTCAGGAGGAGGACTGGGTGAAGCTTGCTCACCCTGGCTCAGCCATGGGTGCCCCATTACCTGGTCTATGGTGGGCCTCTGCGTAGGGTCCTCCATGAGTATCTCACGGATGAGGCTCTGGGCTCCCTCGGAGACAGGGGAATGTCAATGTTCCCTGCTTGATCAGCTTCTTCAGCTGCCTATTGCTGCTTGCTGCAAATGGCCATCTCCCTGTGAGCATAGCATAGAGGACCACACCCAGGCTCCAGACATCTGCCAGGGACCCCTCATATTCCTGCCCACAGACGATTTCAGGTGCAACATAGAGGAGAGTGCCAGAGAACCTCCTCAGCTTCTTCCCAGCTGTGAATCTGGTGCTCAGGCCAAAGTCGATGAGCTTCACGTTGCCGATGGCGTCCACCACCACGTTCTCAGAGGCTTCAGGTCCAGGTGCAAGATGCCTTCTGGCACGATCTGCCTGAACAGTCTGCGGGCCTCCTCCTCCTGCATGCAGTCAGTTTCTGGGCCGAGGTCTCATAGTTGTTCCCCTCCTGTATGCTCCATGATACGGTAGATATACTCATTGGTCTCAATGATGGGAAAGAGCTGGATCACATTTGGGTGGTCCAAGTCTGCCATCATTTCCGGTTCAGAGAGGAACAGGAAGCTCGAGGCTACTTTCACCAAGACCCTTACCACAACCTCTGTCCTGGTGAGCAGATGGCAGGAGAGTTTCACCTGGGTGAAGCTCCCTTCCCCAATATCCTGCAGGACCATATAATGGTCCATGAAGGCAGGCTTACAGCAAGAGCTCTGCCCTTGCAGTGCTACTCTGCTCTCAGTAACTCTCATAGCTCATCCTGAACAGGAACAAGGAGCTTAGCTTAAAAAATAATAATAAACCAAAACAAACAAAACAAAACAAAAACTCAGAAAAGAAAAGCAGAAAACCAAAAGGGGAAAAAAAAGCACCCAAATCAAAAAACCCAGTATCCAAAGACCACAGTCAACAGTTAGCAGCCACCAACCACCACAAAACATGCTAACTATCTGGAAGTCCGACAGGTCACCACCAAGAGCTTCCTGTATTGTGGACAAAAAGCCCAGCTGCAGCCACTCTCGTATAACCTTCTAGTTTGAATTTTCCTTGCAATGGCTCTTTGTGAGGTCAGAGCACCTGGGCATAACCTCCAGAACCTTTCCCCCTTTCACAGTAGGAATAAGAAAGGACTCTGGGAGGTTTTTGTTGCCGTGGGTCATGGGGGCCCATGTTTACTTGTTTAGAAGTTAAAGTTTGTAGGATACTCAGTGGTCTTTTCATTTTGAGTTTGAAAATCTGTAACATCTTGGTGGCTTTGAAAGACCTCATCCTGTCTACACTGAGGGTTTCTGCTTTGCTGCTGCCCTAAAAGGAGCAGCTTTCCTCCACGAGGCCCTTTCCCCAGCATGGACTACCTGCCCTTGAGCAGAGGCAGGGAGTCAGCCATCTAGGAACTGAGTCTTCTGCAACTGTTAGCCCCAGAGAAGCTTCTTCTCTTTAAGTCATTCTTGTTGGGTGTTTTGGTCACAGAGACAAAAAGCTAATTAAAAAAAAAAAAGCTGATTAAAACACAGCCATATGTCATAGTGCCCACCTTGACAAATGTAAGTGTGTGTGTGTGTGTGTGTGTGTGTGTGTGTGTGTGTGTATGTAGCTGGGAACTGAACCAGGTCCTTGCATGTGCTGGAGAAGCTCTCAAGTTGCACATCCCGTCCCTGGGGCTGGGGTTTCCTGGACTAACCAGCCCTCAATACTGTTACATTGAGGCTGAACTGTCAACAGGAATTTTGGAGTGAAGCACACCTTCAAACCACAGCACGCAATAAACAAGAGCCCAAGGAGATTGTCCCCACTAGATGTGCCCTGTGTGAGGGGAGTCCCTCAGGTTACACTGAAGGATATTAGGTAGGAACTCAGATCGTGATGAAGACAGAAAGTTCTCGGGTAAAGCAAATTCATGACACTTAGAAAAGCTAGGGCTACTTTTGTTTTCAACAATATATAAGAGAATAATGTATCAAACCATCCCGTTTTTCCCTATGGTATTGACTAAATGCCATATATAACACTGTAACATCAGTAACTCTGGGAGAGTATGGAGAGGTACAGCAACCCCATCTACACAGCAGTGAAGACATGTTGCTATAGATTCACACCAGAGTGACATCTCTTTCTCATGTGAAGTGGAACCTCTATGGGAACCACAAAGAATTGCTTGAAACGATGCTCAGAGCTGGGAGGAGCAGGAAGCGTCCATCTTAACCTGAGCATTCCTTACTTTTTGTGTGCACTTCACTGTATAAAATTTAGCATCAAGGGAACCCAAAGATAAGAGCAATTCCACATGGGGTGCACTAGGCTTTTATGTAAGTGACATCCCTGAGATTTCACATCTCTGTTCCCCAAATCCCATGTGTTCACTCCCCATGAACTTCAGCTGGGACCAGGAGGACCTGCTGGATGGGGAGGCTGCATGGTATGGGGTGAAGCCCAGGCCACCCTCCGTCCCCACTCCCTCTCTCCGCTTTCTTGTGCTTCACCTTCCTTTCTCCACTGTAGTACACCTGATGGAAAATGTGTATTTACTGACATTTTTAAAACAAATCTACAGAACCCAGGACAATGCATTATCTATATTCTTTGCTCATAAAATCTCTATTGACTAATGAATTGAGCTCAGAATCACAGACAATAATAAAACATCAATTTCCATTTTCTTAGATTTGATAAAGTCTGATGAAGGGTAGATGATTCCAAGACTGTCAGCAGACAGACTCCTAATAACCTTTTATAAGTAAGAAGTCATGAATTGAGGCCCAGTAAGGGTTTTCTCCCTCGGTGCTCCTCCTAGAAGTTGCTGCTCATCAGCGGCTCACTCTGAGCTCTCTTCTCGGCCTCCTGGACCAACTGGCTTGATCTCTGCACCTACCAGTGGTCTCAGGCTGTGGGCTTGTGTAGTTGAATGTGTCTCTGTCTTGGTCCTCAGTCGGCTCATGTTCCTTGATGGATCTGATGCCATCAGCTGGCACTGAAGAGAGGATGAGAGAGAGGGGGAAGTAGGTTTAGGAAGGCAAATTGAGAAGGAAGGAGAAGGAAGGGAGAGGAAATGAGAAAATGGAGTGGGAGGGAAGGAGAGGGAGTGAGGGAGTGAGGGATTGGGAGAGGAACGAAATGCTTATTGTGGTCCAGAATGTCAGAAAGTGCCCTTATGAGAAAATTATGAGAAATTGGTCTAGATCTTTCATAAGGGTTTCTTAATCTAATTGAGAAAAGGTAAAACAAGTGAATATAGAATCCTGTGTATTTTCAGAGCTAGCCCAGAGTTAAAGGCCACTTGATCTATTTTTTTATGTATAATTGAGGAAACTGAGGTCCAGGACAGGGAATACATCTGCCTCAGGTCATGCTCTTAATCAGACAAAACAGGGACTATTGTCATTATTTCTTAATTTTTACAAGGAGAAAAGAGGAGAATCCCAGTGAATCAGTGTGAGAAATGCAGAGAAAACTCTCCAAAGTCAAGGGGATCCTCTTCTTTAGATCATCTTCCTCTTTGAAGAGTTTAAAAAAAAAATCTTGGGTTTGAGGGAAGGCAAAGGCCATCCTGTCTCAGTGGGATATAGGGGAGAATGGCACCCGGGGGTGGCATATGAGTATTTTCAGGAACATATGTGGTTGGCCTTCTGTGGCCTCTGCCTTGAGAGGGACCTGAGTATTTGCTCTTGCATTCTATCTCAGGGACACACAGGACACAGGAAGCCAGACCAAATGACAGGAAGCTGATCCCAGGAGGCAAGAGGAAATATATACCCAATCCTTCAGGCTGGTCACTAAGAAACCCCTTATTGACATTTCTTTCTCCTTAAAACATTACATGTGGGGCTGGGGTTGTGGCCCAGAGGTAGAGTGCCTACCTAGCATGCATGAGGCACTGGGATCAATCCCCAGCACCACATTAAAAAATACTAAATAAAGGTATTATTTCCATCTACAACTAAAAAAAAAAGGTTTAAAAAACTTACATGTGGATGAAAACCATTATGAATGATGACAAGATGATCAGCAAACACCTTATTTTGTTTCTAGTATAAAATGGTGGGTTCAGCCTGAATTCCAAACCTGTGAGATTTGGAGCCATTTATAAATCCACATTTCAGGACAATGTCAACATGATGAGTCCTAAAGAACAATCTCAAAGCCAATACATTAGGAGAGAGTTAGGGGGATGTGGATAGAACTATCATTTTAAGGAGTAAGCCAATAATAAAATTTCCTGTGTTAAAAAAAGAGATTGTTCATGTATTTTTAAAATAGATGATGGTGGCACCTAGATCAAGGAATCTGATAGTTTTATGATAAAATGTCAATATCTGCAACTTATTGGAAAACTTATTTATTTATTTTACTATTTAAGCCTACTAAGACAGATATTAGAAATCAACTCAAATTTGTTGATTGCTTACAGATGCTCCAACAGAACTTTGAAAGAGTTTTGAATATTAGCCAGGACAAAATTGGGCTCCCTAGGGGAAGTACCCATGAGGGAGTGTTGCTGGGGATGCTCCTGGGTGCCCACTGCATGGCTCCTGAAGGTGCATGAGACCCTACAGGGACAATCTCATGCCAATAATGCCTAGAGGAGCTTTTGGATCTGTGTCTGGATCAGTGTATCGACCTAACTTAGAAGGCAGTGTATGTTCCCAAAATGACCTTTAAATGAAAATCTCCTGATTCAAGTTACTTAAGGAGAGAAGTACTTGTTCTAAAATCCCAAGATAGGACATGGCTGTTGGTTTTAAATAGGAGAAGAAAGAAAAAATGATGTTCATATATTTGAGGTTGTGGGTGTGTATGTATAAAAATATCTCAAGAAATACTGTGTCAGCTCTAGTTTTCTCTAACTGGTTTTAATTTCTTTTAGTTATATTAACAAACTATAAGATTAAATTAATTTTGGTATAATTTACAAATGTTAACACATGCATGGACTCCTGTGACCTCCACACTCAAGATCTAGCCGGGTCCCCTCCCCACCCCTGCTGTGCAGTCATAGACAGGCCCATTTCCCAGCTCTCACTCCTGGTGACATCCTCTTCTCTGGCTGCACTTCTACCTTCTCCAAAACATCAGAAGAACATTCTAAATTAGGCTACGTTTGGAGACCGGCTTCTGTTACTCAGCAAAGTGCCCTGACTCTCCACAGTGCCGTGTGTCTGCTGTTTCTCTCACTGCTGAGTAGCCTTCATCTTTATCAATACACCTTGGAATTAATCTTTTCACCCAGGGAAGGATGTTTGGGTTGTTCCCCGGTTTTGGCAATGGTGAGTACTGCTGCTGTGAATATTCACACACAGGTTTTGGGGTGAACATGTTTCCTGGAGGAAATATCCAGGATGAAGGCTCCTAGTTCATATGGTCAGCATGTTTTACATTAGGAAAAGCTGCCAAGTGGCTCTCCAGAGTGGCCGTGCCGTTTTTGGTAGAGATATTATTTCTAGCACTTGATATTGTCAGGTTTGGGGTTTTAAATTTTTTTTTTTAAATTTGAAACCTTCTCAGAACTGATTTAAATGTGGTTTAAATTTATATTTCCCAAGTAGCTAAGGATATTAAACATCTTTGTGTGAGTGTGTGGTTTGTGGTATTGGGAATATTGAATGCAGTGCTGTTCTACCACTGAGCTACACCCCAAACCCTTTTTATTTTTTGAGACAGGATGTTACTAAGTTTCCCAGGCTGGTCTTGAACTTGCAATCCTTTCACTTGAATCTTCAGAGTATCTGAGATAAGAGGCATGAACAATTGTGCCTGGCTTTCCATATGTTTATTTCTCATCAACATTTATTCATTATTGCCTATTCAAATTGTTTACCCATTTAAAAAATTAGGTTGTCTTCTTAATGTTGAATTATATGAAAAAATGTTCAACATCTCTAGCAATTATAGAAATGCAAATTAAAACTACACTGATACTCCATCTCACGCCAGTCAGAATGGCAATTATAAAAAAATAGAAGTAACAATAAATGTTGGTGAGGGTGGGGAGAAAGGTACTCTCATACATTGCTGGTGAGACTGCAAATTAGTGCAACCACTATGGAAAGCAGTACGGAGATTCCTTAGAAAATTTGGAAGGAAACCACACCATTTGATCCAGTTATCCCACTCCTTAATCTATACCCGAAGGAACTAAAATCAGCATACCACAATGAAGCAGCCACATCAATGTTTATAGCAGCTCAATTCACAATGGTGAAGCTATGGAACCAACCTAGGTGCACTACAACAGATGAATGGATAAAGAAAATGTGTGCATATACACAATGGAATATTATTCAGTCACAAATAAGAATGAAATCATGGCATTTGCTGGTAAATGGATGGAACTGGATAACAGCATGCTAAGTGAAATAAGCCAGTCTGAAAAAAATGTTCTTTCTGATATGTGGCTGTTAATGCACAACAAGGGAGAGTGGGGAGGGGAAGAATATAAGTCCATGGGGTTAGACAAAGGGGAATGAAGGGAAGGGAGAGTGAAGGGGAATAGAAGTACAGTAGAATTAATCAGACATAAATTTTCTATCCTTGTATTTGAATACATGATCAGGGTAACTCTGCATCATGTATAACCATAAGAATAGAATCCTAATTAGAGTCATGCTCCATGTATGTATAATATGCCAAAAGACATTCTACTGTCATGTATATCTAAGAAGAACAAATAAAAGTTTAAAAATTATAAGTTCTTTATATAAATCTTTTGTCTGATTTGTGATTTGAAAATAGTTTCTTCCAGTCTGTGGTTTACCTTCATATTTTCTTAACAGTGTCTTTCAAAGAGCAGAAATTTCCAATTTTAATTAAGTGTCATTTATAGATTTTTTCTTTTAAGGATTGTGTTTTTGATTTCATGTGTAAGAACCACCTAGCTCAAAGTCATGGACATATCCCTCTAAAAGTTTTGTAATTTTACATGGAGATTGATGATTCATTTTTTTTTCTTTGATTCATCTTGAAGTTGATTTTTGTAGAAGGTATAAATTATTAGCTGAGGTTGACTTTTTGCTTATAGATATCCATCTGTTCCAATACCCATATGTCAAAACAAAATTTCTTCTTCATTAAATTGTCTTTTTACTTTTGACAAAAAATCAAATGGTTTTGTGGGTTATTTCTGGACTGTCTATTCCACTCAATATGATACATGTTTCTGCCTTTCCATTAAAGACCACCCTGTCTTGATTGCTGTAGTTTTAGAGTCAGCCTTTCAGTCAGACAATACTAGTCCTTAAATTTGGTTTCTCTTTATGAAAATTAAGTCTCTTTTAGTTTCTTTTCCTTTATGTATATTTAAAATGTCAACTTATCTATAAATAATTCTGCTGATATTCTAATTAGAATTGCATACATTTACTGACTAATTTAGAAAACACTGACATCTTAATTTTGAGTAGCCTAATCTACAATTTATATATATATATATATATATATATATATATATATATATATATATATACCTATTTATTTAAATCTACTTTGATTTCTTTTAACAATATTTTATAGTTTTTAGAACATAAACTCTGCCTAAAGTTGTTAGGTTTTTACCTAAGACTTTCATGTTTTGGACTATTATAATTTTGTTGGATTTTGATTATATTTGTTATTAGATTATTTTATTAAAATTTTAAATTTCTGTTTTCACTTGTTCCTTGCTAGAACACGGAAGCATAATGGTTATTGGCAAATTGATCTTTCTTGGGTTCTGTGACCTCCCTAGACTCATTTATTAGTTTCAAAACATTTTTGAGGCCTAATTGAGATTTTTATACCTGGATAGAAGGCTAATAATTTTCAGATGCAGGAACAAATTTATTTTTCCTTTTTGAATATGTCTTTTCTTTCTCTTGCCTTCTGGAACTTTCAGTGTGCTGTCAAATAGGTCAGGTGAAAATGAACATCCATCCTAGACTTGGGAGAAAAAGCGCTGTCTTTCACTATTTAGAATGTAGTAAACTGTACTTTTGTAGCTTAACTTTATGAGGTTAAGGAAGTTTTATTTTATTCCCAGTTTGCTGTTTTTTTTTTTTTTTTTTTTTTTTTTTTTTTTTTGTTGTTGTTGTTGTTGTTGTTTATTGGCTTGTTTCTGGTAATGGGGATTGACCCAGGGGCACTGAGCTACATCCCAGCCCTGCTTAATTTATTTTTTATTTTGAGACAGAGTCTCACTAAGTTGTTGAGGCTGGTCTTATGCAACCTGTGATCCTCCTGCCTAAGCCTCCTGAATCTCTGGGATTGCAGGCATGTCCACCACTCCCCATGCTTGAGACTTCTTTTTAAAATCATGAATTAATGTTGGATTTTTCAGTACTTTTCATTGCTTGGTCTCTCAAGAGTGATCTTGTGATTTTGCTCTTTTGTTCTGTTAATATGGTGAATTATATGATCTGATTTTCTAATTTCTTTTGAAACATGCATTTCTGGAATAAACTCAGTATTCATGGGTGTGATGTATTTTGCTTTTTATATATTGCTGTTTTCAATTTGCTATTTGCAATTGTGAGTTCTTTCATATATGTTCATGAGTTAAAAATAAAATAGTTTTATTTTTTTTGTACTATATTCATTTAGTTTCAGTATCAGGGTAATGTGACCTTTCAAAATGAGTTAGGGAGTGTTCTTCTGTTTCCTGTAAGAGCTGTGCAGAATAGGTGTTAGCGCTCCATTCAGTAGTATAATTGGCCACTGAGACCATCTGAGACTGGGCTTTGTTTGTAAACATTTTTGAACTATGAATTTCTATTTATTTGATGGCTATAGACATTTTCAAGTTATATCCCCTACCCCTGGGCGATTTTGATAGTTGGAAGTCTTCAGAAATGGCCCATTGCATTAAAGATCTCAAACATGCGCGTGTAGAGTGGTCGGCAGTGTTCCCATGTCACCTGTACATCTGGGATGTCTGCACTGATACCACACTTTCAGTCCTCATCTTGATAATTGTGTCTTCTCTCTTTATTTTCTTTGTCCATGTGTCTGGACATTTATTAAATTTTGTTGATCTTTTTTTCAAAAAACAGCTTTTTATTCTGCTTTTCTTTTTTCTCGTTTATTGATTTCTGTTGTCATTTCCCCTGTCTTCTTGCTTCCTTATTTTGTTGTCCTTTCTTTAGGTGGAAGCTTTATTAATAACTTCATCTGTCTTCTTTTTTTTTTTTTAAAGATGAACATTTCATACCACAAATTTTCTCCAGACACTATTTTACTTATATTCCACAAATTTTCCTACACAGTTTTTGCCTTTTTATTTAGTTCAGAATAGTTTTTAATTTTTTCTGAGACTTCCTCCTTTTTCAGCGGGTCAATCAGGGTGGACTTTCCACATGCTCTTAAAAAGAATGTGTGTTCTGTTGTTGGTGGAATCAGTTACATTCAGCTGATCAGTATCGTTCTATATTCTTGCCAATTTTCCCTCTACTTGTTCTGCTCTGCACTAAGACAGGAGTGTTGAGTCTCCACCTTTATTTGTGGATTTGTCCATTTCTCCTTTTAGTTTATCAGTTTTGGGCCCACCTATTTTGAAGTTCTGTTTTTAGGCACGTACATATTTTCTAGGTTGACCGTTTTATTTGCTTTTGTCTGCATAGTGCTTGCTTTTTCCATCTTTTTATATTCATCTTGTCCATGTCTTCATATTAAAAATGGATTTAAGAAGACGGCCTGTAGTTGAGTCTGTGGGTATCTTTTTTCTTTTAGTTCCACAATTTATTTTTTAATTTGTGTGTTTAGGCTATTCTATTTAATGTAATCATCGTTATTTTTATATTAAAGTTTATCATTTTATATTTGTTTTGTATTTGTCCTTTCTTGTTTTTGTTTGTTTCTCTCTTTTCTGTGTCCTAATTTCTTTTTGGCTTATTTAAATATGTCAGTATTTCATGTTAAGATCCCTATTGAGGTTTAATTATATTGCCTCATATAGTTTTGTGTTTTTTTAAAATATATTTTTTTGCTTTTTTGTTGTATCATTTTTCCATCAATGAATATATAGTGCTTGTACAATGAAGAAAGGCAGGGCTGGGGATGTGGCTGAAGTGGTAGCGCGCTCACCTGGCATGCGTGCGGCCTGGGTTCCATCCTCAGCACCATATACAAAGATGTTGTGTCCGCTGAAAACTGAAAAATAAATATTGAAATTCTCTCTCTCTCTCTCTCTATCTTAAAAAAAAAAAAAGAAAGGCAAACCACAACAGGTTAAAAAGAAAGACCTCAGAGATGAAAAAAATAACTCCTCTCATAGCAGGTAAGCTAGACCTGTGTGTGCATTCATAAATATGTTCACTTAGAGAATCTGAGAGCTCTGAGCATTTCTTGTAAAGGTCATGAGGGTGGTAGGTGAGGGAGGGAGGGGGTCAGGATCATGGCAACGAGAGAGTGATTTTAGTGAGGTGAACAGGGAACTGAACTTATGAGGAAATTGGTATTCTATCAAGGGAGTGGGACAAACACACACACAACACTAACAAAACATTTCTTATCCTATGTCGTAAGGACTACCAAATGCCCTGTAAAATGTTTTCAAGTGATTTTCTTTTTGTTTGTTTTTAAGAAAGTCCTTTGGCCAAATAGATTTGGCAATTTGTGTCCTCATTTTGGATCATTAAAATACACAGATGGGTTTAAAACCTGTGTATAATATTATATATATATATATATATATATATATATATATATATATATATATGATATATATGTGTGTGTGTATATATATGTCTAAACTCACACATATATACATATACATGTATATCCTCTGTGAATATATACATATATGTATAAAACCTCTGTTTAGATTGAATATTTGTGTCTTCTCAATTTATATGTTGAAAACTATTCTCCACTCTGAGAGTATTTCAAGGGGGTTGGGCTTTGGGAAGTAATTAGGTCATGCAGGAAGGACCATCATGAATGGGATTAATGCCCATTATGGCTAATTTTAGGTGTCAACTTGGCATTTAAATCATCGAACTGAGTAAGGAAGATCTGACTTTGCCAACTGAGCGAGCATCATCTAATTGGACACAGGAGGGCCTGGACAGACACAATGCCAAAGGTTTCTCTTCTGGAGCTGGGGTATCCATCTTTTCCTGTCCTCAGACACCAGAACTTCAGGTTCTCAGACCTTTGATTCTAAGATGTACCCTGGCTTCTCAGGTCGTTGGCCTTGAACTGAGAATTATACAGTCGGCTCCCCCGATTCAGAGATTTTGAAATGAGGCTGAATTACACCACTGTTTTCCCTGGTTCTTCAGCTTACTGACAGCATAAGGTGGAACTTCTCAGCCACTATCATCTTGTGAGCCAATCCCCCTAACAAATCCCCTCTTGTATCTCTTTATATATACATACTACTGACTGTTTCTCTGGAGAACTCGAATACATTGCACTAATGAAGGAGGCTTCGGAGAGTTTTCTGGTCCTTTCTACCACGTGAAAATACAACGAAGAGGTGTTCCTCTGAATGAAGAGGTGGGCCCCCACCAGACATTGAATCTTCCATGCTTTGAATTTGGACCTCCCAGACTACAAAACTCTGAGAAATAAATTTCTCTGTGTATAAGTCATCCAGTCTGCGATATTTTTTATTATAGCAGCCTAAGTGGACTAAAACCATCTCTGAGAAGTTCCACAGTCAAAAACCTATAGAAGGGCTTGGGATGTGGCTCAAGCGGTAGCACGCTTGCCTGGCATGCGTGCGGCCCGGGTTCGATCCTCAGCACCACATACCAACAAAGATGTTGTGTCCGCCGAGAACTAAAAAATAAATATTAAAAATTCTCTCTGTCTCTCTCTCTCTCTCTAAAAAAAAAACACCTATATTAGTTGTTGTTTATCAAACTTCCTGGAGCATTTCATAGAAGACTATATTTCAAGGAGCTCAGTTTAGGAACAATTTTTTTTATATGGGGCAGAAGATATTATGTACTACAAGGCAGAGCAAGGTCATGTATGACCAAGTATGGCATAAAGACTTGAGAGAATTTTCTCTAGGTCTTTTTTTGTATATTTTTTTTTCCTTTTGTGAATTTGGTATTTAGAGCCAGGAGAAAAGAGGAATGGAAAAGGGTAGAGAAAAAAATCTGAATAACAAGTAACTGATAAATATTGACATCTATATAATTAGGGTGTGCACCAATAAGTACATTGTGTACATCATCTTGTTTTATCTTTATTTTACCAGTGAAAACTATGGAAGCCTAGAGAGGTTAGGGAGTTTGCTCAAGGTCAAGAGAGATAATAAGTAGTAAGACTGGAATTTCAAATCCATCAGTATGAGATGAAATCCCCTCATCTGAATCACAATGATAGTTGGCAGCAGCAGTGTGATTTTGCCAAAACAGAGTACATGAGCTCTATTTCCTCTGCTAAGAAAAGTTTGTTCTTAACAAAAGAAACTGTACTACAATATTATAATTGGAAGAAGAAATAATCAATATTAATTGAGTATCTACTATGTTGCCAAATGTTAGTTCCCTCACATGTAGAAAGGAACTAACAATGCCCAGAACAATGCTATGGCCTGGGTATTGAGTGCCTTGGTCCAAGTCATTGCCAGAGTCAGCCAACAGAAAAGCCAGAGTTTAACTCTCCACCTGTGGAGTTCTGAAGATTGTGATGTTTTCCCTACCCCTGGCTGCCTCTTCTGTTTCCCACCTTTCTCCTGACATGTATGCCTGACCACTGTGGAAAACATTTCTAAAATTATGGAAAGAGATAAGTTTAGAGATTATAAAATTCTCATTACTTTGATCTATCATCCAGTGACCCTCACCTGCTTGCTATGGGTTAACAAGCACATGGCAGAGTGAAGTCGGGAGAAGACGGGGTGTCAGGCAGGGGTTTGCATAGAACACACCTCCAGATTCAGATCCTCTTCCTCCATATCAGTCTGCTCTACTGCCTCTCTCTCAGATTCTGCTCCAGGGCTGTGTGGTGCTCTGTGTTCTGAACAGTGCCACTGAGGAAGAAGGTTCCAGCCTCTTTCCCTCATCTTCTGAAGCTCTATCACTGGGTTCTATGTAAAACACTCCTTGCTCATGACCAACTGCATTCTCTTGAAACCTACATGCTTCTTCTACCCATTGGATGATTTCAGCTCCATTCAATGGCTCAAATTCCATGTGGGTCCCTAGAGAAGAATGTGTAGCCATATAAGTGGCAGAGCTCAAGGCTGGTTATTTCCTTTGTCCATCTGTATCCCCCAAGTTCTTTTCAGTGGCTAACCACTCTGATGTCCCAATAAACAAATACCCCATCCCTCATGGGAATTCTGATCTGATGTTTTATGTGCAGTACCCCCAAATACCTGAAAGAAGCATGAAATGAAAGGGTATAGGCAGAGCATCTCCTTTTGGGTGAGGGACTTTCTACACAGACAGGACCATGAAAGATACTTGTTAGGTCTGGTGAGAGAGTCTGCCATATAGGCTTTGAGACTTTCATCAATCTTTTTGAAAAACTTCTGACTTTTGTCATTTCCTGGAGAGCAGAATGGAGAGACAATCTAGAATGATATGAGAACAGACTTGGAGATAGAACTCAGATGCTTGTTCTTATTTCATAATTTATGTATTGTGTGTCACTATCTTTGCAGCTAAGAGCCCTGGACAATCCAGGGCTCTATCCATTAGATACCATGGGCACAGCATTGAGGGACCAAGAGCTTTTACAGATCCTAATAAGTCCTTGAAACTTGCAAAAATTATTGTCTCCAAAATGAAAAAAAATACAAGATAGAGAATCAATAATCATAACCACTCAATGACTAAATATTATAATATTTCATCAACTTAAAATCCCACCATTATATTTGTATATAGTTTTTTTGTATAAAATCATATTTACTATAAGATGGTGGTACATTTTAATATTTTTGAAATTCTGTGGAGTGTGACTTTCAAAAATAAGAGCTTCCCAGTCTTTAGATTGTTGCTGAACTTTGCTTTTCATGCTAAGGGGTTCTTAGAATTAAGAGAAGAGAATTACCCTTTGAAGGTTAACATCATACACTAGGTATCCGTACCAGGTAAGGTAGGCTAACCACCATAACAAACAACTGCCCAATTTCTGTGGCTTAACCCAATAAAAGTTTATTTCTCATTCATACAATAGTCCAACACAACTGTTCCTTGTTAGCAGGATTTTTTGGGGATAACTTTTGAGGGAAAAATTACAATCCCTGACTCCATTTATCTTGGCTCTACCTCCTATGGATCCTTGGAGTCTCTCCTTTCAGGGGAAAGAAAGTGTGGAAGAACATCAGAAGGATTTTAGAAGTCAGGCTGGGAAAAGACCTAGATGAGTTCCACCATATTTTATAACCCAACATTCAGTCCCTTCTACCTGAGATGAAAGGTTTGCTGTTGAGCTTTGTACACAGCAAGAGAAGAAATCAGCAGACCCCTGCAGGGTCTGCCTTGGTGTTCATCAGCATTTCTCCACGTATTTTGACGCCAGATGTGTTGTAGCTTTTTAAGGAGGTGTTGACTTCCTTCTTTGATGAGAGACTTTGATGTTTGAGAAGAAAACAGTTATGTTGGTTTTATTTCCCTTTGGGCTTCTCTGCTGCATGTTCATGTTTTCTATTTCCAGCTTGTTCTCGTTGACTTCTGAGTGCAGATATTCCTTTGACCATTGCAGTGACTTACTTAGGGTTTCCCATGGCCTTCTGTTCTCCATGTTCTCAACTCAGGGGTGATCTTAGAGGAGGCACAGATACATTCGCAAGCAGGTAGAAGACCAGGCAAATCAAATCTATCCACTCTATCCTCAGGGGCTTTGGAATGGAGTTCCATTGCATGCAAATATTTGAGACTTAAGTAATGCATATCAGGCCCATTGAGGTTCCAATGTAGGCATGACCTTGGGAACAGTAATGAATCTATTTGCCCTTAGATTATCTCCTTTGTAAAATAGATACTATAGTGTCTAACTCATAGGTTATTGGGAAGATTAAACAAAATATATTGCAAGTACAATGCTTAGCACAACATTTGGTGCATAGTAAATATACAAGTAGTCAGTTAATTTCCTTTATAAATGTGATATACTTTTTAGCAATCAGATTCCTTCTTTGTAAGATAAACTGAGTTTGAATGACTTCAGTAGAAAATGATATCTTGAAAGTATATGGATTAAATGAATATAGTCAGGCCCAGATAGACAACTTATGATATAACATATATAGAATATAAATAGAGCTTCTAGAAACAGAGAATTGAATGGTAGTTATTAGGGACTGAGAGAGAGGGTGGGATTCAATCAATTCTGATCAAAGGATACAAAATTTTTATAAATAGCAAACCAAGAGATCTGTTGTACAACATGGCAAGTATAGATAATAATAAACACTCTATAGTATACTTCAAAAATGCTAAAAGAAGAGATTTTAAGTGTTTTCACTACATGAAGAAGAGATTAAATAGGTGAAGTAATGGATATGTTAATTAGCTGTTAATTAGACATTCTATTATATATACATATTTCCAAATATCATTGCTGCACAGCATAATACAAAATTCTTTGTCAACTAAGGGAAAAAAATTGGTCTAGAAACCTATTCACTGTTATGTTATTTTGTTATTAAAATAGATCATTAGGTAAAAGGGAATAAATGTATTTCACAAAATTTCTTAAAGGAATGATGAAGAATTGGTCTCTTGATCACACAACCATAGATGATGCCCCAAATCACACTTTGGAATGATTTTTTGCACTGGCTGTGTCACCACCTCTGGTGGGCTGTGTCTACCAATACCACTGAGGGGATGCTGGATTACGGGCCTAGAACTGGTACCCAAACTGCATCTAGAACTGAAGCCATTGCCATTGTCACTATCTTTCAACAAGTTCAATTCTTATCAGTCCCAGCAATGTCATGCCACTAACCCCCAATTCGAAGTTGAGGCCATCAACATGCACTCTGGTCATATGTCCATGCCCAACAACTAAAGGAGTCTGGGAAAGCAAGTATATGGCATTTTCAGGTTCTGTTGTGGGATGGGGTTCTCTCTCAGACCTAGATAGATGTCTGTTGTCTTCTTGCAGGACCCTGCCTCTGAGACCCCTAGTCTATGGCTTTGTAGCTGTGACCCAACAATAATAATAGTAAGCACCCAGTAACTATGTGTGATGTGCCAGGCCTGGTGCAGGGGAATCTGCATGCTTTGTCCTGTTCACTTCATCCCCATTTAATAGAGGACACCGAGGTTCAGAGAAGCTAAGTGACTTTCTGGCTTCAGAGACCAGCATAAAGCCAATATTTCCCCCCTTTTCTTCCTGGAAAGCATCTCAAAAGCATCAAGAAAAGGGAGAAAAATGTCAATTTTATTTCTGGTGAAGATAGATAAAAAGAAGAGAGACAAAACCTTGCTTTTTGAGAAACTTCATAGATGCTTCTCTCCATTGGATAAATTAAACCTGTAAGGGGCTGAGGTTGGGGCTCAGCAGTAGAGTGCTTGCCTAGCATGGGCGGGGTCCTGGGTTCAATCCTCAGCACCACATAAAAATAAATAAATAAAATAAGGGTATTGTTTCCAACTATAACTAAAAAATAAATATTTTTAAACAATTAAACCTCTAAAAGCTCATAAATGAATAGAGAGATAAAAAGAATTACATTTAGCCTGGAGTATGGCCCAGGCCTGCCCTCATGTGGATGGACCACCACTCAATAGCCCATCCAGAAAAATCTTTCCTCCTTTAGTGATGAATAGTACAAGATCTATACAGAGATATTACAAGAGTAAAAAAGTAAAAATTAGAATGAAGAATGGCAAAAAAAACAAGAAAACATGTTATAGTAGACCTGATGTAAATTGGGAAGCAAATTTGAACCATTTTTAATGGTTCAAATATGTAATAGTGTAATAGAAAAAAATATGTAATAGTGTGGTCAGAACTTGGGAAAGAAAGCATATAGGTGTGTGTGCACCTGTGCATGTCTGTGGTGGAGGAGAAGTTGGGGTTGCATAAACCATCACTGAAATGAAGGAGAAATTATAAACACAAGGGAAAACAGACTTTACTGAAAACACAATAAAAAACATAAGACAGCAGAATAAGAAAAATAAACAACGTTAAGTTGAATTGAAGAAAGGATTAAATCAAATTAGTCAGAAAATGATAGATAGTGGACAGGCAAATGAAACCCAAAATATGAACTATTGTGATCCCCCCAAGGAATAAACAGGAAATAATTGTCCAGAATAAATATCTAAAGATGCAATTCCAGAAAGCTTCCCTTGAAATAAAACTTGGATTTACATAATGATAGGACAAGCCCTGAAGGAACAAAACTTTGGTGAAATTACAGAAGCGAGAGTGAAATGTAGCTCAGGATGAAGCAAACCAGCGGCAGAGGAGGCCCATCCCGCCCCACCCCCTTTCCCATAACTTTGTTTAGGTTTGTTACTTCTGATGGTGCTTCTTTGCCCAGGCTGCTGTGAGAGCTTTTTGTACTCTGTGCTTGCCCCAGGATGAATGCCACTGTCCGCCCCTCTGCTGGGACAGCAGGTCCTCCTCCCCTGTGTGGGGAATGGAGGGCAAGATTCCTCTCCCTCTACTGCTTCCTACGGTATTCCAGGTCTTGTCCTTGACTTCTCATCTCCACATCCCTAGCCTTGAGAGATGACAGCCTTCTCTGCCAAGGACATGAGCTTCTTTTGAATTAAGTTAATACCAGCTGAGATAAAGACTGATTTATAATAAACAAATCTGAAGCCACATAGTATCATGGTAAATAAAGAGAATTTCTCTTGCCTAAAACAAAAGCAAGTCCCTAATAAATGCCAGGACTGAGCATCTTCCTGTACATACTTCTGATGACAGGAGATTGGCGAATCCAAGTCAAGGATCTGGCAGAAGAGCACAGGGTAATGGGGGCACCTCATCAGTCTAGGCCAAGTGTCTCCAAAAGAGGGGTGAATCCATGACCAACTATTGAGGGCTGGTGTCAGTGAGGGAGTCAAGACAAAAGAGGGGTTTGTGTAGAGGACCGTGCCCACACCCAGGCAGGGTCTGCAGGGTACAGCAGATGTACATTATCACATGGCCTTTGGTAAAACTTGACCTCCTAGGAAACAGTCCTGATGTGGACTGTGGGCTCTCGAAATTGGACATTGCTCTCCAAAAGGGGCTAGTTTTGTCTGAAGAATTTAAATGTAGATCGTCTGGTTGAATAATGTTTCCTGAATTGCTAACACTTTGGCATCAAGAGTGGAGCACTATGATGAAGATGTTTAATGAAGTTGTGGAGGAGCTCAGCTGGCGTATACAGTCATGGATTATAAGGGTGCATGCTGGGCTCTTCTTAAAGCTTGTCACAAATTAATTCTCAGAGCTGGTGTGAGATTAGTGACCCCGCCAGAGATGTAATTTGAAGTTGATTGGGCAACTTGTATCGTTGGGAAACGGGGTCTTCTCTTAAAATGCTAAAAAATAAAGCAGAACTTACCAAGTGAGAGCAGGGGCCCCTCACATGTCCACCTAGCTTCACTCAGGATGAGCCTTGAGTCTGTGCAAATTGGTTTTTGAGATACAGACAGCAAGATGGCCAAATTGTCAGCTGGCAAATTGGATAAGCATGTGATTCTGCCTCTTGGGAAGGATGACATGCATTTGAGTACATCCAAGGCTGGTTTTTCAAAATTCTTGGTATATTTAAAATATCGGGTTGGCTGGCTGCCCAGATTACTTAAACAGAAAAGATTCACTGAGCTCGGGAGCAGCTAGCTCCCCTCCCCACCTGCCATCCCTTAGGCTATCAAAATCCTGTGCTGTGACCCATAGGCAAGCCTGGACCTTGGTGGCCCCAGTTGCCATGAGAGATGGCACATGTAGTCCACAGCTATTTCAGATCATCTCCTCTCTAGAGGGTGATGTGAGGGGTGGCCAGGACCATTTCAGGGGCAGATGCACTTTCTGGTACTTCTGAGGCCAGAGGAAAGAGAACAATTGTATTTCCACCTCCTACTCAGAGGAACAGTCCCAATGGGAGAGGCCGAACGAAAATTCAGTAATCATTTATCCAGTTGAGCAGTTTCACAGTGACAACCTTCTGTCACTCCTGTGAAGATTTTTAATAGGCCCAATTTCACCAAGAGATGGAATTTTTAAAAATGAACTTTTATTTTGGAATTATTTTAGATTCACAGAAAAGTTGCCAAGAGAATACAGAGATTTCTGGTACACCCATCACCCAGATTTCCCCAACCCAATCTCTCACATAACAGTAGTTCATTTGTTGAGACTAAGAGAGTAATAACGGGACATTACTATAATCTAAGTCCTGGACTTCATTTGGATTTCAGCTGTTTTCCCACTAATGTCTTTTCAGTTTCAGGATTCCATCCAGGATACCACATTGTATTTACAACCGATGTCTCCTCCTCTGGTCTGTGCCAGTTGCCAGTGACTCAGTCTTTTTTTTATTTTTCCATAAGGTCAGCTGCCCCTCAGTTTTGTTTCTAGGATGTTCTCCTCACAGTTAGAAAACTGGGGTTATGCATTTTGGAGAACGCCTGGGAAGTGGAGTTCTCCTCACATTATATCAGGGCATCCCTGCTAACAGCATGACCTCCATTGGTGATGCTAATTTTGTTCACTTAGTTAAGTTGGTGTCTGCCAGAACCCTCCATTGTGAAGGTGCTATTTTTCCATTCTTAGATTCATTTTTTTGGAAGTGACTTCAAAGGTCAGTCCATATTCAAGGTTGGAAAAGGAATTAAACTTTATTTTCTGGAAATTGGAGTATGTACATATATTATTTTGAATTCTGTAAAGTAGGCATGCTTCCCTCCATATGTTTATTTATTCAATAACATATTTGCATTAGTATGGGCTTGTGTATATACTTTGAATTATGATCCAATATTATGCTGTTTATTTTAGTCAATTTTTTTTTTCTAGCTTTAGCCATTGGAATCTCTTTCAGATTGGCTCCTGTGTTGTTTGAGAACTTTTTTGCTTTCTGGCGCTATGAGGTACTTTGTTCTCCTGCTCTTTTTTTCTCCACCCCAGTCCTAGAACCAGCCCTTCCTACAAGGAGTCTGATTCCTTTACTGGAGAATGATGTTAGAAACCAGGACCTGTTAGAAACCCATTAAGTGCTTGTTGCTATTTAGAGTCCCTGGAGAACAGTGCTAAGTACACTTTTGCACAAACACTAATTTGTATATATAAACATATCTATAATTGTTTCTTTCTCTATCTGTATCAAACTACGTGTGAGTGTGTACTGATATCTCACCATATCATTACAGTTTGTACTGTATTCTCACCATTGTTATATCTTTCTCCGAAAGACATTTAGATCAGGAGGTGAAAGATTTTGATATTCTCTGTTTTAAATTATTTGCATTTAGAACATATGGATCCTCCTGAATGCAACATAAAACGATCTTTGCTTTACCCCAAACTGCTTGCCCTATAAGAGAATGAATCTATCTATCTATCTATCTATAGAGAGAACTAGATATTTCCTTTAGTTTTATATATTTATGATTGCTGACTGGGAATATAAATACCATAGAAAATTTTATATTCTATTTAGTGTTTTCTGCAGCATTATTTTGCTGTTTTCAAAGCCTCTGCCAATGAGTAAACTCTCAGGGATGTGTGAAAATCTCAGTTTGGCATGATAGAAAGCAGATGTTAATATTTACTGATTCTTTAATTTTTTAAAACAGCTTTATTGACATACAATAAACTGCTCATATTTAAAGTGTAGAACTGAATAAGTTTTGACATGTCTATACATCTGTGAAACTATCATCGTACACAATGTCAAGTGAAAATATTTCTTATCTCAAAAGTTTCCTCATGCCCTATGTAAATTTGAGCAAGTAGGTGAATGTGCAAATATGGAATCTATGAAAAAAGGAGGATCCAAAGTTTATTTGCCAGTCTTTATACCAATACTCACTGTCCCGATTAGTGCATCTGTACTTTCAATTTTAAAATTAGATAATGTTAATTCTCCTATTTTGTTTTTTAAAACATTTTTTGGCTATCTTAGGTCCTTTGAATGTATATTTGAATTTTAGAATCAGCTTATCAAATTTTATATAAAAAAAAACCCTGTTAGAATTCCAATTAAGATGACCTTAAAATCTATAAATTAATTTGTGTATTTTTTTGTTTTTAATTATAATTTTTTTCTATTCTGATTATTTCCTTTGTTCTACTTACCTTCCCATTCTTTTAAAATAATTTATTAAGGGGAAAGTTGAGGTCATAAGTTTGAGACATTTCTTCTTTTCTAATATAGTCACTTCTAAAAGTTCCCGTAAGTACTATTCAGCAATACTTCACTGCTGAGAGCCATAGCCAAGTAGGAATGACGCATGGCATTTTGGGTTGAAAGGTGACCCTGCTCAGGGAATAGGGCGGCTCCGGGTTTAGGGTGGATCCTGCTGGGAATAGAGCGTATCCTGCTGCCTCAGGCGCCTGCTCGAGTTCTGGCGGGGTTCTGAGAGAATTGGTGCGTGGAGCGGGGTAGAGGCAGGGTGTTCACGGAAGTGTGGGTAAGAGTGTCGGTGAGAGTTCGGGAATAAAGAGTTGCTGTTTGAATCTACAAGGCTTTGTGGTGGCTCGGTTATTTGGTGCCCAGCCAGATTGCGGCACTTCACAACTTTTATCTGTTATGTTTTATTTTCTTTTAGTTAAAAAAATCTTTTTAGTTTATCTTTGGATACCATTTTTGGCCTATGGGTTTTTATAAGTATGCTGTGTGGTGTCTGAGTATTTCCAGTGATCTTTTTTATTGAGATCTTATTTAATTCCATGTGTTTCAGAAGATAAGGTGGCTTTCTCCTCCCAGAAGCCCAATTCTTATTTCCCCTCTGTTCTCTTAAGGCTTTCTTTGATCTACAATATGGCCTAACTCAGTTTCTATCTATTCTTAAGAAGAATGTGTATACTGCTGTTGTTGGTTGGAAAATTCTGTAGTATCGATGAAGTCATAATAATCTGTAGTATTCATATCTTCTATATCTTTACTGATTTTGTCTATTTGTTCTATTCATTATTGAGAAAAGGATACTAAACTACATCCCTATATTGAGCTGTGCCAACTAAAATTATGCATTTGTCTGTCTCAGCTTACAGTTCCTCAAGTTTTGTTTCATGTTTGACAGGTGCACCAAGGCTTGGCATAGTTACATACTTACGATGAGTCAATTCTTTTATCATTAGGAAATGAATGTATTTATTCCTGGTAATATTATTTTACTCTAAAATTGATTCTGTCCGACATTAATATTGATAAACCAGCTTTCATTTGATTAATCTTAGGAAAGTATATTGTCCTACATCATTTTATTGTTCTCTTTGTGCATTTATATTTGAAATGCATTTCATATTGGAAATTTGTAGTTGAGTCTTTATTTTTTTAATCCAATATGTCAATCTCTTAAGTGTGGTGTTTAGAGTACTTACATTTAATGTGATTATTGTTGTGGCTAGGTTTAAATCTATCATCTTTCCATTTATTTTTTATCTTGTTCACCTTTACCCCTATTTCTGCTTTCTTTTTAATATTTTTAATATTCTATGAATTTTTTAATGTTCTATAAATATTTTTAATATTCTGCAAATATTTTGTGGTTCCCTTTAAACTTTCTTTATTGACTGAGTAGCTAAACCTTTCATTGCCATTTTAGTTTTTTCATTGCCATTTTAGTGGTTATTTTAGGTTGATAATATACCTCTTTCATTACTATCTACATTCAACTGATATTATATTCATGTTATATAAAGTACTGAGTGACTTACAAAGGTAATCTAATTGACTACATGCAAACTCCAAGCCAGGTAGACATTAATAAGAAATTGAAGCACAGAAGAGTTATATAGTTTTCTTTAAATCAAACAACTAGTTTGACATATAGCTATAATTAAAAAATGGGAGGAACAGAGTAGGACTGTCACTATTTTTTATCTTGATAGGTTTATATACTCATAGAGAGGAAAATGGCTATGGGTTGCATGTTAGCTAAGGAGACATGACTTTAAAGTGCCACATCTATTTCATAAATCTCATGTGTTCAGTATGTTTTTCATCTATTTTCAAATTAGGAATGAAGGGTCTTGACTGAAGAGATCCAACTGGATACAAATGCTCTTAGAAGATACAAAATTAGGATTCACACTGCCTGTGATGTCCTTCTCTCTCTCAGAAGCTCCAATCCTTAATTTTTGTCCCCCTGATTTAGTGCTTCCTTATTTAGGTGTCAATTTTCTTCTGAATTCTAAAGCTTCAGTTTAATTGTGATAAGTCAGTTTCCCTCCACAAAACCCCAAGAAGCAGCCCTGAGTGGGTAGAAGTGACACTTACCAGTGAACCACGTCCTACAGGGAGGGAGAGTGAAAATTTTGCAATGTGACCCCTTTATAAAAAGGAAATATTTATCTTTGGTTAATGTACATGCGCAGTTTTGGTGAATTTAGCCTAAATTCAGTGAGTGGTTTCTAGGAAAGGCTTGTGAACCTTGGGATACACCATTTTATGCTTGTACCATTGGAAGCATGAAGATCCACTGCTTTTGTTGAAAGAGTTAACCATTCAGCCACCAGAGAAAATCTAAACCAGTTGTTATTATTAACTTGGTATCTCTGGAACCCCCTAGAGTCCATGAATGTGGAGCATAAACAAACAAGCAAAGAAGCAAAGAGTACCTGTGTGTACGTACACTTTCAGAAGATGAAAGTCCATGGTTCTCATCAGATTTTAAAGGGTAGCCCAATAGAGGAGGGCGGGGTGCTGAGAGAGAGAGGGGGGGCTGGGAGAGGGAGAGAGAGAGGGAAAGGGAGAGGGAGAGAGACACAGAGAGAGACAGAGAAAACTTTTTAATGAAGAAGCATTCTCTCCCATTGCACAGAAATTATTCAAAATAGCTTAATAAATGGGATAAGATTTAGTCAATAAATGTAATTTAGGAACCATTTCTAACATTCATCTGGAATGCTACAGTGGTTGAATATGAACTTGGACTTGACTAATAGGGGTTTTCTACACTAAGTTCATACCAGATTTCTATAAACAAGTAAAATGGAATAAAAGATTAATTCATTAGAATATTCATACAGCCAAACAGTTCCTGGAACTCAATTTTTCATGTGTAAGAGGTAAATGACAAGAAAGAAAATTACTATTGATTAGTCAAAATGCTTTTCGGAAGCGTTATAAGTTCAAGTGACGTCTGTGCTTTTGGTTTCTCTCGTTTTGAGCTATGGGTGGGTTTCAGGTATAACGTGGGTGGTCAAGTTTGCCACAGTTCAGTGTTGTTTCTAAGGCAGCTAGCTGAGTGGATGCACATTAGAAAGACTGTAACCAGGGAGATAGGAAGAGGTTTCTAGTTAAACCTCAAAGAATGGGAAAGCGGAGTCTTTCACTTCCTGAACAACATTAGCTGGTCAAGGTTTTATGAGAAGGGGCTGGTCTCATGGTGCTCAGCAGCTCACAGGGTTCTTCACTGATGTTTTGCAGATCTCACACTGGCCCTTCCAAGACAGAAGGTATTCAGATGAGGACTAGATCTCATTGAAGAACCCACATATGGAACCTGAACAAGTTGGTCTTATAAAAGTAGAGAGGAGAATTGGTGATCAGAGGCTAGAGAGGTTGGGGGAGGAGAGGCTGGGAGGAGAGGGTCAGTGGATACAAAGCTGCAGTGAGATGAGAGAGAGGTTCTGGTATTTCTTTGCACACTGGATGACTACAGTCAATAATAATGTACTATATATTTCAAAGGAGGTAGAAGAGAGGACTTTGAATGTTCAACACAAAGAAATGATAAATGTATAAAGTGATGGATATGTTAATTATCCTGATTTGATCATTATGCAATGTATAAAAAGATTGAAACATGATCTGTAATTATTATGTGTCAACTCAAAAAAGCTAAAAAACAGTAGAGTTCAAGGCCAACTATTCATGGAGTCCTTACTGCCAAGAGAGCGGAAATGATTCCTAGAAGCTTGAGCGGTAACAGCAGCACAGCGGTACAATTTCCAACATTCTGGTGCTCTCATTCCCTGCCAGACTCCAGGCTGGGCCCTCTCCCTCAGCCCCTGGATAAGGTAAAGAGGATGGCATCTGCTGAGAGGCAAATAGGGGGTGTCATTCCACTCTCTTCTTCAGTGGTGAGCACTGGAAATATTCTGGGCAACCAGATGCCATCTCAGTTACCAGTGTCCCCTGCAGATGTGCATGTGTGGCATGAAGTTTGTTGTATTTTCTTTTTCTTCTGGTCATCTCAAAATATGTCAAATGAACATAATCCCTAAGAAGTTCTACATGAGGTCCCTTGGCCCCAAACTCTGGGGTCAAGGTCAATGTTATGTTGGCAGCTGCTTACCTTTCTTGCTCTCCTTGTCCCTTGAGTTTCTACAATAATGATATGATGGCTAGCACTTACTGAGCACTTACTGTGTGCTAACACAGCAAATGCCCTTGCATTAGGTATATTTTTACTGGAGCAAGAGGTTCTTTGCTAATGTCATATTTTTCTAGCCCGCCCTTCCTCCCTCCCTCCCTTCCTTCCTCCCTCCCTCCCTTCTTTCCTTCCTTCCTTCCTTCCTTCCTTCCTTCCTTCCTTCCTTCCTCCCTCCCTCCCTCCCTCCCTCCCTTCTCTTCCTTCCTTCCTTCCTTCCTTCCTTCCTTCCTTCCTTCCTTCCTTCCTTCCTTCCTTCCTTCCTGTTATGGAAAATGTTAAACAAAAGGAGACAGACCTATTGTACTCAAAATCCCTGTACTTTTACTCTGCAGAAACAGATGTGTTCTCCTGGTCACTTATTTCTTTACTTTTGTACACCCCCCTCCATATCACCTAGAAGCCAATCCCAGGCCCCCAGCGTTTTGTCAGTAAATAGTACAACACAAATCCATAGTAGGAGCTCTTCTGTCACATCTACTTGGCTGTCTCTGATTTTAGCTGCCATTGTGGCCATGGTTTCTATGGGAGCCCAGAGTCTCTGACAGTGACAACGTGGCTCCAAAAAGTGTGTACCTTGAGCGTTGCCACTTTCTGCCTCAGTACCTTCTCTGAAATGTGTGGAGTCACCAGCCCTGGAGTTATCAGCTCATGTGGAGGACGGCAGTTGGGAGATGATGTTTCAGCTTCTCTTTTTTTCAGAAGGATGATTCAGGGGGTAATGTGTCCCCTTCTCAGAGGCCACTGCTGTGGCCTGCTAGTGCACCCTTGTTGCTGTTTCTCTGTCTGGCTCTCCCTGATCCCTCCTCTTGCTTCTTGATGAACGACTTGAATCCAGGACCTGATCTCCGTCTCTGCTTTTAGCAACCTCCAAGCTAAAAGCTGCTTTTAATAATGTCCAAACTAAAAGTTAAGAGCTTAACACCACTTCCAGCCCCAATATTATTATGGAAAATATAATAATAATCTCTTAATATCAAACTTCAAATCAGCTTTTGTCTCATTGCTATTATAAATTAATTTTGGAATTTTCATAAACATTTTTTAAAAACATGCTTTTGAAGTAGAATCCAGTGTTTAATATATATATATATATATATATATATATATATATATATATATATATATATCTTAGATCTCTTAATTTATAGCTTTGTTACTGTTGCAAAAAAACTTAAAATGTATGTGTTGGAGATTCTTGTTTTCTCCCCAACCCATGGAGAATGAGTTGGTCACATTCCCATGATGTCATGCATAATCTCAGTCTTTTCTGTCAATCAGATCGAGGTTTGATTTGGGTGTCCTCTTTTGGCAAGCAGAATCAAAGGTGACTGGGAGTCCTGTTTAGGGTTGCGGAGTGCCTGGCAGTCTCTTCATTATGTTGGCAGCTGCTGAGAATCAATGTCTGGATTGTTAATTCAGGAAAGATGACAAATGGCGATATTCTAATTCCATCACCTTTTCTTCATTCATTACCTGGGACACTTTAATAAAGAGAAAGTTTCCCACATTGACTGATTACTCTGGTTATGTAGTTCACATAGGAAAGGCAAGATACATACTTGATTCTTTTACCTCACCAGTTTTCAAACAAAGAGTTGGTTCGATGCCTCCTTAAATGGAGCTTGGTTACAATTTTTAATTTATTATTGCCACCAAGAATTTGGTGGTGGATCTAGATGCTCTCAGAATATTTCCATCTATTCTAACATCTATGCATATCAAAATTCATTTATCCCTTTTTTGGCCAGTTCACTTTCAGTGGGCCTCAGTTCTTTCTACATGACCCTCTTGATTTTGTGGGGGCAGGTACCGGGGATTGAACTCAGTGGTACTTGGCTACTAAGCCACATCCTCAGCCCTATTTTCTATTTTATTTAGAGACAGGGTCTCACTGAGTTGCTTAGCACCTTACTTTTGCTGAGGCTGGCTTTGAACTCATGATCCTCCTGCCTCAACCTCCCAAGCCTTTGGGATTACAGGCATGTGCCACCAGGCCTGGCAACCCCTCTTTGATTTTTGATGGCAAAACCTCTAGGCTCATCTTGTACATTTCCTCCTTCTGATCTTCAATTAGCTTCAAGGAGCCTCATTTCCTTTACCAGGAAAGAGAATCTTAAAAATGAAATCTAGGTGCTAGCTATGGTTAACATTTCGAGGACTTTCTATAACTTTTCATTGCACAAAATTAGGAGATATTTTCTGATTTTATTTGTTTTAAAACAAAATTCATAATGGATTATACTAATACTTCCTTAAATCTAACACTTTTATTTTTCTGTATCACAACTGTATCTCCTTTTCCCCACACTTATAATCCCAGTTCTCAAGGACACCTGGGATGGTAAAATTAGAATATCACATAATTGCTTGTTTTATTCCACAATATCATACAGTAATCTTAAAATAAGAGTAGCAACACGATCATCAACACTATGATTACTGTAAATAGTGCAAGATTTAGTTTTTTTATTTCTTCATTTCTTTTTTGTCCTTGGGTTTTTCCCACTGGGTGTGTGTCTTTTAACAAGCACCTGGATTATTCCTGTGTAAGGGAACTCGTGCTAGAAGAAAGCTATCTATCTCACCAGTAAACAGGTCTGTCACATATATTGCCCTGTCCTCTTGGGATTTAGAACCACTTCTTTACAGTAAAAATAGACGTAAAATGCTTAATTTGATCCTGAACCAGACGAAGGTTCCAAACTTCAGTTCTCATTGTTTCGTGTGTGAGCCTCAGGAATTTTATTTTAATGGTATAGCCCTCTCCCTCTCTTGAGCTAACTACAGAGGCAGAACTTAAGGAATTAAGAAAACATGGCATCAAAAGACAAATGGGGATTCTTTTTTCATCTATTATGTCAGAATAAATATTCCCTTGAAAAGAGAATCTCTTATCTGCAAAAAAGTCCACATCTTACACTCAGCTGGTGGCTACCATTATGCCCGTAGCTCACACCCAGCTTCTGAGATCAGAATCTAGAAACAGCCTCATCCATCTGATAGTTAGCTCCAGGATAAGATTCTTGGCACTGTCGTCTCCTATCTCTCTGTCATGGTCATGACCTCTGGGACCTAGACAGTTCTCCTTCAACAAGTGAGATCCCAGAGTCCAAGAATTGGACACAACTATTGTCCACCCGATCCTCCATGGAGAAGGAAGTCAGAATCATGTGAGATTAGAAGTAATTCAAGTGTCTGACAAAGAACTGTTTGTCTTCCTGACCCCGAATGGCAGATCTATGAAGAAGGTTCCTGGACATCTCGGTAGTATCCTCACCTCTTTGTCCCCCCAGTATTCTCTCAATCTTCTGGCATGGAATCATACTGAGAGACCTTGAAAAGCCACATGTCCCAGGCATCTGACAACTCTGCAGAGCTGAGGAAAAGCATTGAGCCTGTTTTGAGTCATGACATCTGCTAGCGAAAGCACAATGGAAAGCAGAGCTAGGGAGGAAATGTGTGTGGATTTAGGTGCAAAAATTAAAAAAAAAAAATCCAGAGGGTTGGAGTCTGGCTAATTCTGCCCCAGCATTCTGGATGCCTGCAAATGTTCAGCTGGCCCCAAGTGACTGTTTTAGCCTGATTGTTCACCAGGAATGGGATCTAGATGTCTGCTAAAGTGAAGAAACCATTATCCTGACTCTGATGTAGACAGAACTAAAGGAAAGACTTGGACTTGCTGCATTTCCCCAACTCTTCTGCTTGTGCCATCCTAATGTCCTGTCTTAGCTCAAGTGACCATATGGCTGCTCAGCTGCTTGGCCACCTCTTGAGACTCTCCAATCCTGGCTGCTTCTGAGTCCTTTGTATGATCCTCCCAGGCTAGCCAGATGTCAGACTTAACACATGGGTATGCCCTGTTCACACATTCTGCCACCACACCCTGACCTTGGCCGTGTCCCTTCGGATTACAGTGTCATCCCAATGACTTCTTTATCTTCCAGTTTATAATTTTTCAGAACCACAACATCAGCAGTCTCTCCCATGCTCCTAGAACTCCATAAGAGCTCATAACCTACTCAGTTGTCTTGCTAAAGTTCCTTGTGTGTACATGTGTGCATTTGCAAGTGTGTTTGTGTGTCTTGACTCCAAAATTACTTAAAAAGTTTCAAAGGTCAGGGACTATATATCATCTGTCTTTGGGAAATCTCTTAAGTCACTAACTCTATGTTCATTGTATTGGAAGATACTAAATGGAACCTTTTTCTGTTGTTTGGAAAGTCATAATCAGGACCTGCAACTATGGACCAAAGTTCTGTGCCCCAAGTTCATGATGAGTCAGAAAATATCTGGAAGGCAAAAGCCTCTCAGGGTTTTCAACAAGTATACTACAGCTAACATCTTACAATTTCCTCCATTTTGTATGTATTTTTATGAATCTGACAATTGGGTGTGGCATGTGGGATGAAAAAAAAGATTGTATGAAAAGTGTTGAGTCAATGAATTGTCAGCTTTTCTCCTCTCAGTAGGAAGAAGGTAATTGTGGTCACATCCAAAGTCACATTAAATAACCGAGAGTCTGTTCCGAAAGAATCACTCCTCAGATGAAGGTGGTACCTATAAGATGAGGGAGTCAGGAATGGATCTTCCTGGTAGGAGGTCTGCTTGGTTAGTGAAACTGATCATCTACTACTTGTGTCTATTTGAGTAGTGAAAAAAAAAATTGGATGGAGATACAGTGGGGAGATTGGCATCAACAATGAAGCAACTAGCATGGCCAAGTACACGGGAGTATCACACAAGTCAATTGGACACGGAAGGTTTTTCAAATCGAGCCATCTTGGTGGTGTGGTGGTACGTGGAACAAGAGACTGGATATGAAACAATTGAAGGGTCCAGGAAGTTGTCAAACTGGGGTGGATTTCCCCTGTGCAGAGAGGAAGCTACTTTCTGAGCCTCAGAAAACTTACCCATGATCCCTCAAGAGGGCCTGAATTTGGAAATCTTTTTTACCAAGGACAATGACAGTCCAGGCAGGCAACCATGGTCCTATTTGAGCAAAATACTCTTTGCTTTTTTCCCCTCATTAGCACTTCCTGCTTGAGCACCCTGAAGGAGAAAGTGTTCTATATGAAGGGCAGAGGATCCGAAGGGCAGAACATACTCTCTCCTGTTGCAGGTTCTTCTGGTAATGGTTGGGTATAAATTCGGATTAGAGGGAGAAGTGAAATGGGCCTTAAATTAGAAATGAGACTCAGGATTTAAACTGGAGTTATGAGCATGTTCAAGGTGTACATAAACCAAAAAAGGGAGATTTGAGAGAACATTGTTCTACCATATCAATTAGAGGCAATCTGTTTCATATCTGAACTCCACCGAGCACAGATTATTCAATAAATATGTTCATAGAATGTATGACACTGATTAAATTAATTTAATGAGAATCAGGATAATGCTAATCTTTACTCTTGTTTCCTTTCTTTCCTCATGGACTGCAGGACGTGAGTTGTAAGATGGATGGCTGGGCATTGCCTGAGGGACCTTCAGGGAGAGGGTACTGAATCAAAAGATAATATAAGGGACTATGATCTTTACACATTCTGTTCCCAGATGTCCTGATGCCTCTTGGAGCATCTTTAAGGGCTGAAATGAAACTCTTGGCTTAATGAGAAATTTCACGTATTTATATTTTTTTCCTTTTTTGGAAGAAAAGATTTTGTGGCTGAAATAAATTGAAATCCATTGGCCTAACTTATTTCCCAGTGTAAGGTCTATGCCTGCCTATCTACCTGTCCATGAAACTATCACCATTCAAAAAGATCCTCAATGGAAAAAAATAAATAAAGCCAATTTCTGTGTGCCAGGCTCTGTGCCAAACTCTGGATACAGAGTAGAAAAAAATGAGCAGGTTGATTTTTGTGGATTTTCTCTTTTCCTTGCTCAGAGTACTCAAAGTTGCATAGAGAGTCCAGAAGCAGAAGATGATAAAAATGTTTGGTGCCATTCATGGATTTCATTTTCTACCCTAGACACTTTGGTCTGCAAAGTGTGTTGCTGGAAGATGAGAGGAGGGGAGCAGAAATATTTTCAATTATCCAGATGGCCGTGGTTTCCTGTCTTAGCCATGTACCAATAAGTGGTTTGAGAGGAAGGGATAAATTAATATGTCAACACATTATCTAATATCTGGAAGGGTCAGATAATCGATGCTTGCCATGTCTGCCACCAGGTGTGAGCTCCTGGAGCTCTGGGTTGCTTCAATGCTGTCCCAATTTTATGTGTACTCTTCGAACTCTGGAAGTGCCTACGGTAAAACTTCTCTGGTTGGTAATGATGAGATTTATTTGTGCTGCTTAGATTTATGGCAGGTGAGATTGTGGGACATGGGAGAAAGTCTGTCAATTTAAATTCCACAGGAAAAGAGATCTCATTGGGTGAGCAGCCACCCGTCTTGAAGAAGACGGACTCAAATCCAGGGAAGAGTCGGATTCCCCAGCCACACATGGTGAGCTGTAAAACAAATGTACTGAAAAGAAAATAGAGATTCTATTGGGAACCCGATAGACTGATTCATCTGTGTAGCATTAGAAAGAAGAAAGAAAAGAAAAAATAAAAGAACACATTTCAATTTTCTCCTTTGGCATATGGTGGTTACCTTGCCAAAGGGTAGGCAGCAGGGAATTCAGCACTTGAGAAAATGCACAATTAATTTTCCATCATCATTTTGCATTTTTCCTCTCTCCCCTCTCATTTCTCCCTTTATTCAGAAAATGTCCGTTATCTATTTTGTCAGGCTGCTCTCCCACCCTTTCTTGCATTGACGCCAGGCTTCCGCCTTGCTTGCTTTCAGACTTTGTTCTTACTGTTTTCACTCTGCTTGGAGCACCTTCCCTCTCTCTCACCTGGCTAATTCCCCCTCCTTATTTAGGCTTCTGCTCAGCCATTACCCACTCCGAGGAGCTTTTCTCCTTCGCCTGGATTGACTGTTCTTCCTCTGACTTCCCTCTACGTGCTTCAGCACAGTTAGACCATTCTCTGTGCAGGAGTGCCCCACCTTCTCAAGACTGTGGGCTCCTGGAACACAGGCAGTCTCTTGCTTTAAAACCCCTGTCTAGTCCCGCACCTGGACACAGGATGCGTTTGGCTCACATTTGTTGACTGAAAGATGAGATGAATGAGCCCGTGTTAGTTGTGAAGAGGGCTTCCCGGGATGCTTTCCTGATGACTATGATTTAGCAGTCTTCCTTGAACACCTGCCTATTTGTTGTGTTTTGTTCAATTCATCAAGCAACTCAGTCGGCTTAGTGCCATGCTGGGGGTATTCCGTGTTCCGTATTGTCTGGCCCAGTTGGACCTCGCTTCGATTCCTCCCCTAATCAGGTGGGATGACCAGTCTCTCTGCCTGCATATGTGTCATACATATGGATGTTCCAAAAAACAGTCATCTCACCATGTTATGTGCTAGCTTTGCAATCTCCGTGGCCCCTCTTGGTCAGCGGACTCAAATCTCACTGCTTTAGTAAGGCATCCAGGTGCTTTGTTTTAGAACCCAGGTGGTCCTTCAAGCCTTGCTACCAAGTTTCTCTGCATTATTCAGTTTTTGTACGGTATAAGAAGCAAAGCTTTAGCCTATTCGATTATGTATATCCATTGTGGTTTCCTCTTCATACAAGTGCCCCAAGATGGATCTTCAATTACTGCTTGTTGTAAAACAAAATGACAAACCAACAGAACACGCCAGAGAGTGTCATGCTGTAGCACATCTCACTACTCCAGGAAAAGTGAGGGGCATTGCTTCATGTTGCTAAGGGATAGGTCTCCTTCTCATTATTTGGGCCTCTGCTCACAAAGTATCTCCTTCCAGAGGACTTTGGTGACCATCTTGTCTCAGTACCCATTGTCCTGCCTAGTTTCTTTGTGTCACATGACACCATCTGAAATAATTTTCTGCTCGTGATTGCTTGCATGAGTGTCATCACAGGACTGAGCCTCTTTAATTTAACAGCCTGTCCCCAAGCATAGGAGTAATTCATGTCATGTGTGCCAACATTTAGCAACTGGTAAATATCTCTTGTATGTCAAAACAAAACCAAAAGTCAATGAACAATCACTGGGAGCTGGTTGGAACAGTGGTTTTCCCTCTCATGGATAAATGTGGGGAGTGGGCTTCTGGATAGGTCTTGGAAATGACCACAAGTACCCCATGCAGGCTAATGTTTCTACCAAACTGAATACATCTCAGGATAAAATCTGAGCTGTTTGGCTCACCATACAACCAGCTGAGTGCTGAGAACCTCTGCCATGTAAACAAGAAGAGGCTACCATCGTAACTCCTATGGGTCGGAGTCACAGGTTTCTATGAATGTCCCCATTTTTGACATTCCCCCCTTTTTTTTTTTTTACCAGATTTCCTAAATATGTCAACTCTAAGCTCTTTAAAGTGAAAAGGAGGAGTAGGATATAAAGGAGGAGAAGGAATTGGAGTTTCAGGATAGTCATGTTGGGTACATTTTACCGTGAATAAATGTGTTTCCCTTGGTGAGACAGAGCAAAAGATAAGTTTTTACCTAGCCACAAAGGCCCAGCTCAAATGTCAGCTCTTCAATGGTCATCTCTGATTACACCAGTCTTTATTTAGCTTTTTCTAGTCTGAATTCCCTATAGAATTAGCACTTCTAACTTGAACTCTTAATTGAATTTTATCTTAAGTTAGTGCTATTTTTCAATGTCTTTGTGGTGGGCTCTGTGCTCACTCTGGACAGATGACCTACCTTTTGGATCAGTATATTATCACAGCACACTGCACTGGGCTGAGAACCTAACTTGATGACTGATGCCAAAGCACACAGATGGTCCTGGCCACAGTACTGTGCATATGTGGTTTCATTTGATCCTTTCTGACACTCTGGGGATAGATACTATTTTACAAGCGAGGAAATTGGAAGTCAGGGTAGTTGAATCATCTGCCCAAGGCTACATATCTCATAACAGCTAAACTAGAACTCTACCAGGATTTAGCCTGTGCCCTTTCTTCTGAAACCTGACTTGGAGAATATGTTCCTGGCAGATGAATACTCACAGTCAGGTTCATTGACCACTGATGGTGGGCATGGAATCTCAATTCTGAAACCATTACCATTCTTAGACCCATACATGCAATCCCGCTGCAGACTAGCTTCCAAGTGTCAGCAACAGATGATGCTCTACCTCAGGGACTGCTAGGAGGTCATGGGTAGGAAGGCTCTGGGTTCCATCATTGAACCAGAACAAGGGCCTTTGTGACGTGCTGTGCTTTGTCTTAGACTCAAGAGCATCCAAGGGAAAAAATCTGGAGAGAAGACTAGCAATGAGTTTAAAGCTCCTGCCTGCAGTAGAACTGATGTCCCTTTCCTTAGCTTATCAGAAGTTGCTGATTAGCATCTTGGGGAAAAGGTATGTGTCTTTTTTATTTTGGGAAGAACTATTTATTTCTAAATACTTGCATCTTAAAGATGGTATTTGTGATGATTAATTTTATGTGTCAACTTGACTGAGGTAAGGGATGCCCAGGTAGCTGGCAAAACATTCTCTCTCTCTCTCTCTCTCTCTCTCTCTCTCTCTCTGTGTGTGTGTGTGTGTGTGTGTGTGTGTGTGTGTGTGTATCTAGAAGAGATTGACATTTAAATTGGTAGACTGAATAAAGGAGATCTACCCTCATCAATTAGGTGGGTATACTCCTATTGTTGAGGGTCTGAATGGAACAAAACCAAAAAGATAAGGTGAGTTTTCTCTTCTTGGGCTGAGATGTCCATGTGCTCCTGCCCTCAGATATTATCACTACTGATTCTTAGGACTTTAGACTTGGTCTGGGAGTTATGCCATCAATTTCCCCAGTTCTTAGGCCTTTAAAGAATATATATATATATATATATATATGTATATATATATATATGCATATGTATGTACATATATAAAATATGTGAAATCTATTAAAAAATAGATTATATAAATATATAATCCACTTTATAATATATACATTCTCTATGAATATATATGCTTCCTATAGTTCTGTTTCTCTGGAGAACCGTAGATGGTACAGTATTTTCAAGTTACTTTTTTTAAAACACAGACTTATGAAGAAAATGAAATCTACTTTTACAGAAAGAGGTGGATACAGCACGTTATTCCTGGTTATCTCTGTTAGAGAGATTATTAATTTCTACATATATGGCTTTATTTGTATACAATTTTGCATCTTTCTTTATTTATCTAGCACATCATAAACTTTCCTATGTCCTTAAATATTCTTCATGAGCATAATTTTCATTGGCAGCATCATAATTAGTTTATGGGCATACTATAATTTACTACCATTTTTCTAACATTTGGTCATCAAAATCGTTTATGGTGTTATGTTTCACTGAGTGCCTATCAGCTGTGGTGGTGATTTTGTTTTTATGGGAGGTTACCCACATATTAATTATCCTAAGATCATCTCAAATCGTCATCATCCAATGACTTTCTGAGTTTCTGTATATTTGTCATGTAATGATACCATATGAGCTCTTGGGAAACTCTCAGGGGAAGTCATTATGGCTGAACAATAGTCCATGTGGATTTTAAACATAGTCTTTGGCACACTTATGCTTTCAAGGAAAGGATTGCTCTCTCATAACTAAGTTTTCTGAGTTAATGCAGTTCTCCAGGGAGGCCTCTGTGGAGGCAAAATTTCTTATTTCATGATTTGCTATGGCTTACTTAATGCTGATTTCCACAGCACCCAGCAGAGTTTTGATAATATTATTTTCTTGCTTTTGTGTGTTTTCCTGTGGATTATTCCTTGCAAATAATGATGTTAACACTTCCAGGAGGAATGATTTCCAATTCCGAAATGGAGACTGTCAATATTTAAAACTTGGTGATTATGTAAATTTAATCAAACTTTCCTCCCTGGCAAAGTATGTTACCATCCTTTTAAAATTCATTCAATGCCTCATTTCTACCACCACCCCAATAGAGTAGGTTGGTAGTAGGTTGCTGTATTTTTACAAAGTGCCATCAGGACAGCTGTGGAATGGTCCAGATTCAGCACAGGTGTCCATCTGCCTGGCCATGTGGCTTTGCTGGCAGCACACCTTTGTTCCCTACATGCTCCTGTGGCTTCCTGGGCTTGCCTTCCTTGAAGAAGCATCTATGCTTTGGATCTTTCCCATCTCTTATTATCCCAAATGGAAATGATGGAGTATTTTGAGACCTCAGAGTCAGGAATGAGCCCAATAATACAATTACTGGTTGAGGAAAAAAACATGGACAAACAGCTCACAGCATGGACAAACAGCATTTTCTTAGTCTGGGGTAGAGCATCTTTAGAAAATTTTTGTTATTTTTATTGATCTGTATCATATGGTGTAAATGAAATGAGTGTTCTTTCTGTGTAAACACAGCTTCCAGATTATTGTTTGAGACAGCATGCAGCCACTAAGCCCCTCCTGTGTGTAAACACTGGATCTGCTTTAAAGCAATGGCTTTTAATTGATTTTTGGATTATAGATCCTATTGAGACTGATAAAAGTTGCAGATCCTCTGCAAGAAAAAAAAATACAATGACACCCAGGACTTTGCACACAATTTCATGAAGTTTACATAGACCCTGAAGCCAGGTTAAAGCAAAGCAAAACAAAACAGTAAAAATCCTTCTGAATAAGCTCAGACGCTCTCTAGAAAAGAAAACCAAGCTCCAGAGAAATTTGGTCCATTTCATCTATTTAGGAAGCAAATAACAGAACTGAAATTAGAATTCAAGAATTTCAGTTAAATATTGCTTTTTTTCCCCAAACTGTAATGACTTGCTGTTGCTATTATATTATTATTTAAATATGCAGAGCCAGGGATTATATTCAAAATATTGACCAGCCCTTATAGCTTGGGAATATAGCTAAGCACTGCAGCAGCAGCTGATGTAGCAGGCAGGGCCATGAGTCCCCGTGTCAGCTGCTTTCTTCTCTATGCACAGAAGGAGAGAATATCCAAGACTGAGTCTGACCTGCCCCCACTCCCACCTCAGAGCTCAGAGCCTGCCTGAACACCCGCTGTGAGCTCAGGGACCATTCTTTGAATAATGTGCAGTTTGAGGTTTGCTGGGAGACAGAGCAATTGATTCTGGTTTCTCAGGCAAGTGCTTCAGATTAAACAATGAAGTTTTGGGTGTGGTTGAAATCATGGTCTCCAGAGAGCATGCAGCATCATCAACCTGAAGGAAGACTCAGCCACAGGGGACACCTCCAGTGGATCTGTGCTGTCTTTTACAGTTTCAGCAAGATTGTTTCTCGAAGGAAGATGTCCATCCTCTTAGGGTTTGTGAACAATTATTAACCCTGCGATGGGACTTAGGACCCATCTAATGCAAATCCAGTCCCATTTGCCTGCCTTTCTGCCCCTTCTATTTCCCTTTTGTAATTATAGAATCAGTCTTAAAGGGGAGAAGCAAACTCAAGTTGTGTGCAGAAACGCAGTTCTTGTGTTCCAAGCTTGGCATTATTCATAACATTTCTTGTTTATTAGGACTTCATGATGAAATGCCATCTTTATACACAATTTTTCTTTAGCCGCTTCCTACACTACAGTCTGCCCTTCATACCCACAGGCACTTCAAACAATTCCACTTTGAACATATTTTTTAAAGACTTGTATTTGCATGAATATGTGCAGACTTTTTTGGTATTATTTTTTTGGTTATTATTCCCTAAATAATAAAATATAGCACTATTTACATAGCACTGACATTGCATTAGATATTATAAGTAATCCATAGAGGACTTAAAATACAAAAGAGATTTGTGTAGGTTATATGCAAATAATATGGCATTTTATATAAGGGACCTAAGTATCCTTGGATTTTGGCTTCCTAAGTGGTCCTGTAACCAATCCCCCACAGATACAGAGGGACTACTATATATTCTCTTTTACTGCTGTATATATTTAATGACAAAACATTTTATTAGAAGTCTCAAGTCCACAGATTCAATGGATCAGGAACCTTGAAAGGAAGGTAACAACTACCTCCTGAAAATACACCTTCTTTGGCATGCTTTGTGTGTGTGTGTGTGTGTGTGTGTGTGTGTGAGAGATATTTATTTTTTAAATACACAACAGTGGAATGCATTACAATCTTTATTACACGTTTAGAGCACAATTTTTTGTATCTCTGTATATAAAGTATGTTCACACCAATTAATGCCATTATACATATACTCTTTTTTTTTGCATTACAATTCTTTTTCATATCTCTGTTTGTATATAAGGCATGTTGGCACCAAATTCAAATCTTCATACATGTATTTTGTATAATGATGATCATCACATTCCACCATGCTTGCTAATCCCCTTCCCCCCTTTCCCTCCCATCCCTCTTCCCTATCTAGAATTAATCTAATCCTCCCAATATTTGCTATAGGCAAAACTGTTTGGGACCGGATATGAGCTAAACTCCTGTGTCCTGGAGTCTAATCTCAACACTGCTGCAAAGGATTGTTCTACGGCTAGGGCTGTAATTTGTCCCAGGATACATGGCAATTCTGAGAGATTCCAAAGCATTTTATTGTGGAATTTTATTACCCTAAACTTTCCAAAAGGGCAAAGGAGACCTTTCCTCTGCTCTAGTGTTTCTCAACTTATTAACAGATATTAGCTTCCAGTGCTTTCTTCTTTTACCCTCTGAAGAAATCTGTTATTGAAACTTTGGAAACAGAGATAAATGAGTCTATCCCCCAGCCAGTTTACTGCAATTCTTTTAATTGCAAAGTGACCCCATGCTGTTTGTCTTTCTATGACATTTTTTTTTGTGCTCAAGTTGAGCTCTGGAATAGGTAAGGTTGTCTGTGTTGTATCAACAGGATTATCACAAATCCTCTCTTTAATAGCTCTGCAGGCATCAAAAGAGGAGCATTTCAGCTGCCTTACTCTTCTTGTTTTTTAATATCTGCATAGGAAAACTAGAGTTTTATTTGCAAATGGATTGAACATGATGTGAGTTTGTTTCCCAAAGTAGAGACATAAATGGGCTACCTTATCTTTGCACTTTCCATTTTATTTATGTTTTAAAACAGGTGATTTTTATTTACATTTTTTTCTGATTATAAGAGATGTGTGTTCATTGTAAAAACTGGAAAATGAAAATAATAGCAAATGCATCTTCTGCAGTCTTACTGCCCTGCATTATAAGATGTTTATATTCCTTCCAGGCTTTTTTCTTTCTCTCAAGTTTTCAGCAGACTTTATATAAATCTTAACCTTTTTTAAAAATTTTAACATGAAAATATTTGCATTTTGCAATGTTTGAAGGTAATGTTCATCACCACTTGAGAGGCTACATAATATTCCATCCTGTGAGTGCACTATAATTATCCAGCAGCTATTTAGAATGTTTTAATTTTTTTGCTGCTATAGACATACTGCTTTAAAGATTTCATGTATTAAATGCCTTCTTAGAAGTGGTATGGCTAGTTCAAAAGGTTCACTTTTAACGTTCTAGGTGTAAATGACTGGTCTTCTTTCTAACAAAGTTGAACCAACTGATGGTCTCTAACACATTGAAAATGTTTATGACATCCCAACTTCACTAGAACTGAAGTAGATAGAAATATATATATATATATATATATATATATATATATATATATATATATGTGTGTGTGTATATATATATATACACATATATACACACATACACACACACACATATATATATATATATACACACAAGATATATATGTATAACTTTACAGATAAGATGTTTCTTATTGTTATATCAACTCAAACATCTTTGATTGCAAGTGAGGTCAACTTTTTTCCATATGGCTTTACTTGAGTATATTTGTTTTTCTGTGAACTGTTTCTTCCAGTCATTTCCCTGAGTTGTACTTTGAGCCTGAAGCTGAGCACCCTGAGAATGCCATTGTATGCAGCTTGTCTCTCAGAAGCTGGTAGAACTACAATGCCATAGAGTATCTGCCTTTCTCCCTATCAAGGATTCTGCCAGTCTTGGTTAGAGATGCATGAGTTTGGGCATTTCCTTGTATTTAAGCTAATGTAAGATTTTCCATTTATGACAGTGGGTGCCATCCTAAAGGAACCCCTGCAGAAATGGTGAATGTCAGTTTCCTGCACTGGTCATTTGGAACCACCGAAATACTTTTCTGTCATCAGCCTGGAGCTCATTCTAAGAGGCGGATAGTCACTCTGAGGTGAGCACAGCGGAGGGTTCCTGAGCAGTTTCAGTTTAACATATGCCTGTAATGAGCTGCTGGCGCCTGAGGGTCCGCTTTAATTGGTGGCCTCCTTCTCCTCCTCTGCTCTCCTGCATGAGAATCATCCTGGGACGTGTAAATGGAGCTTTCTCCAGAGCCTCCTGCTCAGTATTCTCGCTGAGAAATAAAAGCTCCATTTCACGGGGCTTAAGTAAATGGAAATATTTGACACTTGGCATTTCCCAGCTTCGTGGAAAGAAAGCAAAGAGAGATGAAGGTGGGAAGGGCTGAATTATACTGCAGATATTGTCACCTGTCACATGTCACCTCACTGGTGCAGCATTCCTACCAATTTTGTGTGTGTGTGTGTGTGTGTGTGTGTGTGTTTCCTTGATTAAATGATTTCAGAAAACTTGTTGATTAGATGAAGGAAGCTCAGGGACAGAGAGAACAAAGAATGAAGTGATTCAATATTAAAATTTAGAAAGTTGGTGTAATTATTTCAACTCACTGCATTCTGAAACATCTGGATTTAAAAACAGATGTGTCATCTTTGTTGAACTTACGATGCCAAAACTTGAATCAGTCATATACTGTCCATGTTTTTAAGAAATTGAGGGCTGGGAGGAGAAACAATTTACCCAGCTCTAAAGAGACGTTGAACTATTGGTTTTCTGTTTCTTTGCAACTCATTTTTGGGGATACTTTTAGACTTTATGGTCCACCTTTAAAAGGAGACCTGGGTTGAGATATTTTTCCACTTTAGGACCTAATCTGTTTGTAATTTACTGCTAGTCCCCTTATGACCTAGGACATGGCCTGTCTGAGATGATGGCTGGGTTAGGGGTATGGTCTGTGACTTGGGAGCAGTTTTCCTCTTTATGAACTCAACAGTCCTGAACAAAGACCAGATCCCAGGTTTCCTTTATGAGTTCCACATGCTCACTGTTCAGATGCAGTCACAGTCTCTCTTTGACCCCCACTCAGAGCTGTACATTTCATGATTCCGCCATACAGCTTCCCATCTGATGTTAGATTGGGTTGATACCCTACATTAAAAGAAATTGAGGTATCTGTTTACCAGCAGGAAGTCTTAGAAACTGAAGCCCCATGAAGAACTTAGATCAGGAGGCCAGGTCAAGGGCAAGGAATTAATTCGTGTGTTTTATAGCTAGAAGGCACCAACTTTATGTGATTGGGTGGTTTCTTATGCAATAGAAGGTAGATACTGAAAAAAAAATATTGGAAAATAAAAGAAATGAAAAAAGAAAAGGATAAGCAGAAGAGAGAACAGCTTCCCAGGTTGGAGGTCTATGTATTAACGTCCCATGGTGTTGTCACAAATTGCTGCCACAGATTACCACAGACTTAATAGTTTACAACTATGCAAATTTATTCTTTCACTGTTCTTGAGGTCATAGGTCCCACAGTGGGTTGGCAGGCCGAATTCCTTCTGGCTGTTCTAGGGGAGAACCAGTTTCCTTGACTTTCAAGCATCTAGAGGCTGCCTGCATTCCTTGGTTCATGGCTACCCTCTAAGCCAGTGGTGTAATACCTTTCTATCTCCATCTTCATCCCTGTGCTTCCCTCATTTTGTTTAATAAGGGTCCTCACGATTACATTGAATCTTTCAGGATAATCCAAGATAATCTGAAGATCCATCTGAAGATCCTTAATTTAGGCTCATCTACAAAGTCCCCTTGGCCATAAGAGAAGCATATTCACAGGTTCTGAAGTTTAGGAAATGAACATCTTTGGAGAGTCATCATTCAGTCTACCACAGTATGATAAGTCAGAGGTTCAGGGTAGGACAGTAAGCCAATTAGGTCTCCTGCCATCAGATCTATGAGGTGTCTCCTATCATTTCTATCTCCTCAACCAACACCCAGGCATGAACCCAAAGACACATACACACCAACACACACACTTGTACACAGACACACACATTCAAATTTACATACATACACATATGTAGACCTAGATATGTTCTTAGTTAATGTACTTTTAAAATTAAAGATTACTAAAAATTGAACAGAAAGTACAAAGAATTCCAATATGTTCCTTTATTCCTCTCAGTTTCCTCTACTCTTAGTATATTCCACTTGTTATAACTGATGAAACAATACTGGCATATTATTACTAACTAAAGTTCATAGTCGACATCAGGGTTCACTTCTTATGCTGTACATTCTATGGATTTTTTTTGTCTTTTTTTTTATTGATTATTTAATGCATTACATAGTTCATGATATATCATCTTTCATACATTTGACTCAAATTGTGTTTTGAACTCCCATTTTCACCCCAAATACAGATTGCAGAATCACATCTGTTACATATTCACATTTTTACATAATGCCATATTAGTGACTGTTGTATTCTGCTACCTTTCCTATCCCCTACTATCCCCCCTCCCCTCCCCTCCCCTCCCATCTTCCCTCTCTACCTCCCCTGCTGTTGTTCAATTCTCTCCCTCTTTTTCCCTCCCCCTTGCCCCTCATAACCTCTTATAATTTTGTGTATCATTGAAGGTCTCCTACCATTTCCATGTGCTTTCCCTTCTCTCCCCGTTTCTCTCCCCCCATTCGTCTTTGTTTACTGTAGTCTTTTCCTCCTGTTCTTCCTTCCTGTTCTGTTCTTAGTTGTTCTCTTTATATCAAAGCAGACATTTGGCATTTGTTTTTTAGGGCTTGGCTGGCTTCACTTAGCATAATCTGTTCTAATGCCATCCATTTCCCTGCAAATTCTATGATTTTGTCATTTCTTAGTGCTGCATAATACTCCATTGTGTATATATGCCACATTTTTTTTATCCATTCATCTATTGAGGGGCATCTATGGATTTTTGACAAATGTATAATGACATGTATCTACCATTACAGTCTCACATGGAGTAATCTCACTGCCTGACATATTCCCTATGCCCTGACCTGTCTTTAAAAAGTTTCCTTTTCTGTGAATTTAAGTAAAGTTTTGGACCCTTTTGTATAAGTCAATATATGGATTCGACAAAACTTTATGGCCTAGTATTCTTGAGTGTGCTTTACTTCATCTGCATCTATATGCGATGAGCTCAGAGTAGGAGCTTCTATACAGGGATTTGTTTTCTGCTCTGGAGCCAGAGGTATGCTGGAGCCAGTTCATAGTGACCTTTGAGATACTACTGCACAAATCTCTTCCCAACTCTGAATTCAGTGAGGTCAAGCTGAGAGTTTGAAACAGCCATGGTAGAAATATCAACACCATGAAAACCAGCTCATATCAGTTCTTTCCCCAGAGAGTTAGTCATTTGACATTGGCCAGCACACTTCTAGAAATGTTCCCTTTGCCCCCTTCTTCATGGATGGAAAATGGCAAGAGTAGAGGTTTTGCCTGGGATCCAGAGATGGAAGCCACTGTTTGGTCATGATTGTGTCAACTCTGTGGCCTGTGTCCTTGCTGATGTTATAGGGCAGGGCCTGGATGGGTCACCTATGAACTTATTCAAGACAGCAATCAACTTCTTTCTTCTTTGAAATACTGCATTGTATTTTAGGATATTTTTGTTATAATAGCATATGCTATACCCATTGAATAAAGCCAGCTCTTTTTTTTCCTTTTATACTCTCTCCACCGATGCAGTATGAGAATGTACATAAGATGTACCTATTATTACCTTCTATCATCCATTTCACAAATAGAAGCCAGAGTAAGCTTTTAAAATACAAATCAAATCATGCCACTTGCTTACTTAAAAACTTCCAATGGCTTCTCATTGAACTTAGAATAAAACCTAGGCTATAGAACATGATCTAGCTCCTCCCTATTCCAACAGTCTCCTCTTCTGACTTTCCTCGCTCTCACTTACCAAGTTCTAGTTACGGTAGCCTTCTTTCTGTTTCTAACACATGCCAAGATTTCCCATATTTGGCACCTTGTATTCACCATCTCATCTGCTAGAAATGATGGCTGACTCCTTGTCATGTAGGTCTCAGCTCTTCCCTGAACCACCCATCGGAAGGGATCGCTCTTACTGCTTTTATTTTCTAACCCTGTGTTTTCTTCCCCCCATAGTACAATATAGATTTGTCACTACCTACGAGGATTTTGTTTATTGATTGAGTTACTTGCTTATAATCCATCTCTCCCCAGCTAGATCATCAGATCTGTGAAGGGAAGCATCCATCTGTTGTATCCACTTTGAGATTGTGTGTGCTGGTGTACAACCACTGTAGACATTCAATAAATATCTGTTAAGTGAATACATGTTTGTCTAATAGAACAGCATCGGCCTCTGTTCTCAATGAGCTTACAATCAATCTGCTGGTGCCCTTGAAGCCAGACTGCCAGCGAGATTGGAGGAATTTCACGTGGGACGTTCTGTGACACAGGTGGTAGGGACAAATTCCAGTTTACAAACTGAGAATCACAATACCAAAGCAACCCAGTGTATTTGGGTAAGTTAAGTGAGTTTTTCTTAATTTCTAACTACACTGTAGTCCTTTCCTTTCGACCTTAGAGAATTTCATGAGAAGGTGAACAGAAAAATTGTTGTTCAGATTCTCATCAAAAGTTTGTTAGAAACCAGGGATGATTCTACAGCTATCGATGTCCAAATGGGGAGGGAGACAGGAAAACAATGACTTTTGTGAGCAATGGCTAGCCCAATTCTGTTGACTTCTTCCAGATGTCTTTCCTGGTGATGCTGAAGTCTTGTATTAGCCACTGGAAAAGGGAGCTGATCAGACAAAATGTGGACCTGATGGTGGTTGCTGTACAGAAAATATTTCTTGATTTCCACTGGAACCCATGGGGCCATCCTCTTCCAAGAGAGAAATGTCTTTAGAAATCTTTGCACTGTCTTTATTCTGGGGCTCCTGTCAGTCTCTGGCACTCCAGGTTCAGACGTGCATAGAAACCTCCCTGTCTCCTGAATCAGGGTGTCCTCCATTAGACTACAGAGTCCCACAAAATATGCAAAGAGCTGTCTCTTGCTGTGTTGCCTCTCCTTATCCTGTACTCAGAAAACGGAGAATATCTCCAGGCACCATTTAAGCTGTCATCATGACAGTGGAGGGGTAGATTTGCCAAATGACTGTCATCAGTGGGGAGGCCAGAGGTGCCTTTGATGAGAGACTTCTGCTCAATCCCCAGGTTCCCTCGAGAGTGATGCAGATCTCAAACTCTGGGGAACAGGTTAGTTACTCACTAGCTGATCCTTCCAGATGGTGAGAATGAGTAAGAGTTCTCTTTTTAGGGTCTGTCTGAACCCACTCACGGAAATAGGTAGTGCATGTTTAGGTCCACCAAGGCACTTCCGCTCATGGGGGAGTTTTGTCATGAGCAGCCCTGGGAATTTAGTTCTCTTTCCTTCGTTACCATAGAACGGATGCTCAATATAGATCCCTCTCCCTCATGACAAACCTGTCAATGGGCTCTCATGACAAGGAAATACAGAATGAGAGAGTCCACTGGTTGGAAAACTTTGCTATAGGTTCTCAAACTTTGGACATTTACATTTATGATTTATGTTACTGTTTGTGATGGAAAACCGTAATTGAAAAAATTAACACAACAGAGCTTTATAAATTTTTCAGCATTTCAGACAGAAATTTGCCTCCCTCCCCCATTATTCCAAGTGGCAAGCACTTGGTATGTGGGTTTTACTTCTTATACCTCTACCACAGCAGACATTGCTGGATAATCACAGCATTCTTTCTTGTTGAGCTGAGATGCAGCAGGAGGATCCCTCTGAACACAGTGTTCTCAGCAGCCACTTTAATGGATCAGAAATGTCATGAGAAATGAAATGCATTTGCTATCTGTGTTCTAAGTTAATGAGGTCTTACTGTGTGTGTAAGCCCAGGTGCCACCTAGGGTGGCCTCAGCTAAAATGTTCTCATTTCTTTAGCTTAGATTTCAGACTCACTTTTGTAGGGAACAGAGCCTCCTTCCCCAAGTTAATCAACTATCCTGTTTTACTCAATCACCAGGGTCATGTGAGTATAGATCAAAGGGCAGCTGAGAAGCTTCTTGGGAGTACCTCTTCCCAGGGTCTTTAAAAGTTGGGGCCTAATAAGAACCATTCCTGCCAAGAACAAGTGTTTTGGAGGCTGAGTCTGGTCCCAGTTTCCTGGACGAATCTGTGGTGCACAAACCTGGCCTGGAGCCATGTTCTATACTGTTCTCACTGCAGTGTCCCGTGACTGATCTTATTTCAGAGATTTGTACCAGTTTTTCAGCAAATTACAAGGAAGGTCTGGTTCCTGAAATTAGCTGAAGGCCAATTAAGATTCCTTGGGACCCTTTCCCTCAGCTACAATGCCACGGTAAATGACTCTGCAGTGCAGTGGAGGGCTGACGTTTTGTAAGCCAATACCACATTTTGGGAGTGATTAAAATCTTCATCTCAGTCACCTGCCTGACCAAACTGCCAGTAGCCAAGAAACAAAAGGATTACAGTCAATTCACATCCATTAAGAAAATGACTTGAAACACTATCAGTTTATCCTCCTTGGGGCTTAATCCGATTTCAGGAAGGAAGAAGAGAAGCCGGGTTAAAGCAGAGAGGAAAGGAAGGTCAGAAATGCAAATGAGAAGTTTCCCCAAGGCCTTTTTGGTTGGTTCATTTCCATAAGGATTTATTAAGCACCTGTCGAGTTCTTATTACTGTGGTAGACCGTGCAAGGGTACAGCGGAAGGGGGAAGCCCAAGCAATGCCTGCCTTTGGAATCTGCATCCTAGCAGGGCAGAAGCATTCACGGAGGAATCGGGCAGAGAGCAAATTTGCATTAACAGGAATGTCTTCACATCCTCTCCGTGTCTGGCAGTACTGGAGAAAGAAAAGAAGAAAAGTGAAAAACAGTGGTTGACATTTTCATAGCTCTTAATATTTGCTTTGAATTAAGTCTTTTCCAGATGTTAACTCAGTCTTCACAGCAACCCTAAGATGTACATGTCATGACTATCCCTGTTTTACACCTAGGAAACGGAGGCCCAAAGAAGTGAAGAATCTTGTCCAAGATCACACCATCAGCAAGAGGAGGAGCTGGAACTTGCACACAGATGGTCTGGCTGTAGAATTGGAGGCTTCTCCATTATTCAATGCTGTCTCCCAAGAATTGGGGTAGTTGAGGATTTACATTCTCCCTGGGAGATCAGTTAAGCTAGAGATAGAAGATGGGAAAACAGAGGCCAGAATAGATGGTGTTGATGTCAGGAAGTGGGAGGAACTTGAACTGAGCTTAGGACATGGATGAATATGTATAAGGGTCTGCTTGGCCCAGGGGAGTAGAGAAGGTTCCAGAACAGGAGAAGAGAAGGAGCAGAGGTGACTGAGAGCATGGCTAGAGTTATTGGCTGAAGGGCTCAAAACTGTCCAGGGAAGAGAACTCTCCTTCAGTCAAAGGCTGTTTTCACACATGGACAGGAGTCACAGCACTGGGGACAAAGGAAGGACTGGAAACTGGGAGACTTGGCTTAAAGTTGGACTTTGCCACCTATTCCTCAAGCAACTTTCAGCAAGTCACCTACTCTCCAGCGTCCAGTTTGCCTAAAAGAAAATAGGAAGAATGCCTGTAGATTAAGAGGGAAAATTTTTGCATTTTAGAAGAAATTCATTTATTTATTTCTTCAAAAATATTCCTTGAGTACTCATGGTGTGCCATGTTCTGTGCTAGATGTTGGAACAGCAAACAAGAGTAATGAGATTGCTGCCCTCCTAGAACTTGGAGGAAAAGCAACAAATCAGCAGGCAAAATAACTTCAGATCATGAGATAGGTTTTAAGGAAAGCTCAGGGTTAGAATGAATGGAAATAAATGTTTTGTGGTATCTGGGGCAGTGTCTGGCATGTAGCAAGCAACCAGTGCCTGTGGCTTTCGTTTCCCATAATATCAGGCAGTTCTGTCATAGAGTTCAACATATTCAACCATGGGGTGGATACTCTTTGTTGTCTACCTGGCAGGCATTTCTCATTTCTCTTTTCTTCCCTGCTTATAAATCCTTCTTAGTTGAAGAGGTCCCAGCTTCTCACAAAGCACAAGGCAGCCAATCCCAGTGAGCCGAATCACCTTGTCAGGGACTGGTTTGGGGAAGTCACATGACTCAGTTCTGATAAGGAGATATGATGGGAATTCCATAGAGAGGACTTTGGGGTAACGGTTTCTTGCTCCGAAAACAACCAGCCAAACAAAAGGCATTACAGGAAAGCAGGCTCGTCATTATCCTGCTGATACTTGTGTGTGGCAGTTAAAAATGCATTAGTCTTCTTGGGGATTGAAAGGAGCTGGCCTGGAGAGCAAGATAACATGCTGAGTGTGACAGAGAGAAAGGTAAAAGTAATATGGCCACGTGAAGCTTGTTTGGACACTGAATTGGTCACCTGCTAACCATCCACTACACATCCCACTTTAAGTGAGATTAAAAAAATGAGGTACTCACGCTCAAATCACTTGGAGTTAGATTTATTGTTATGGGCAGCCAAAGCATCACGACCAGTAGAGCTGTTAAATGTGGACAATGAGACATCACAGGAACAGGATTTATTTTTTCCTAGGGGCTGTTGATAATGGGAAAGGAAGAGAGTTAGACTCTTACTGATGTGCAGATTTGGAAGATTATTAAAATATTTGTTAGAAAAATTCATAAAGTAGGGGAGTCCTTCCTCTTCCCATGGCATGTCAGGGGTCTCTCCCGAGGACTCTGCTCCTCACCTGGTACAAGCATGCCCTGCAGGACTCCCATGGGCAATGCGCTGAGGGTATTGAAAGCCAAAATGGACGATGTGTATCTCTATGGAACTAGGTTCCACCAAAATGTGGAAGAAGCACTGAAATATAATGTTTGAGGACAGGGACTGTGTTGATTTTGTCCACTCCTTTTTTTTTTCTTAGTGACCAGAATAATTCCTAACACAGAATAGAAATCCAACAAACATCTGTGGAATTAATAAATCAGCAGATTAAAATAAACACAGACATGTTTTAGAACAATATGAGCATAGACAAAACCAGGTAGTGTAATGGTAGTGTCTCTTCATATTTTCGACCACTAAATGGCATCTGGTGAAAATATGTAAGGAGCTGTCCCTTAGGAACAGCTAACTTGACTTGGATTTGAGCCTTGCCACATACCATTAAGATTACTCTCCTGGGGTATATTCCTACAGGTAGCCCCCAAATCTCCAGGCCAGTGCATCTCTGAATGTGACTGAACACCCAAGCAATATTTTCCTTTTTCATCAACCGTCTTGGCAGTTTAGATGAGGATACCTAGAAAGAAAAAGAATCTTGAATGGTGTGATTGGGTGGCCTTTACTGGTACCATTTTCCTCACTGATTTTCTTGCTTGTCTACAGGATCCCTCCCTCTCCTCCAGTGCCTGAATGGAAACCCATTCCCCCCTTCCCTCAGTACAGTGAGCTAACTCTTACACCCTATCATCTGCACAGTATCTTGTGTTGTCTATCTTTGGGTACTTAAACCCTGAATGGCAGCACAGGACAAAGCAAGGTGGAGCCCACAAACTGTTTCTCTACCAGAAAATTCACTATAAGAGGCAGGGGCCAACCCTATTGTATTTTCATACTTCCTACTATACTTCTAATTTCTGGGTCAAGTCCTGGTTATGTTACTTACCAGCATGTTCTTCAAGTTCTATGAGTCTCAGTTTCTCCTGTTGGAAAATGTTGATGGAACTAGTAACTCTTTCAGAAGGTCATTGCAAATATTAAAGAGAGAAAAAGTGTAAAATGTCTCCTACAACTTCTAGTACTAGTCTGTGCTTAAAGATTACGTTAGTATCCTTATTTGAGGATTTATTGAATACTCATTCTCAGCTGGGAACAGATTCACCTCTCTTGCCTTATCAAGACAGGAGTGCTCCTACTGCAGTTGATCATGGAGTTTCTCAAATCCCGTCCTGTAATTGTAAGGGAGGAGAAACCAGTAGCTTCATGGAGATGGAGACCCAGGCAGAAGCTGGGCTGGCCCCTGTTGTCTCTGAGTGGTTACTAGCCCCTGACTTGACAAAGACACCCAGTACAGAGTTATAAAGGCTAATGGGAATGGCAGGTCATGCATCAGGAGCAGTGTCCTCAGGAAGAAGAGATGAGCAGAATACAGATCTCCGAGGAGCTCTTAGAAAGCCATGTAATGAAGAAGGTTGAGAACCACCAGCTCTCCGGAGGCAATTGTGACTACCCACAGAAACCAGTTACTTCATCTTGATTGGTCTTTGTTATTGGTCTAGTCTCACAGTGATACTCCAAGTGGAAGAATCAGGCAGGATCCTCCTGCTTGTGATAATTCTGCTCACCACACTAAGACTGAGACGCCAACTAATCAAAAGTCATTGACTCTGACCCCTCTCCAGTCTGAGTCCTAGGCCAGGGGTGACTCCCCAGGATAAAGTTCAATTATCACATAAAGCTGTATACAAGACCAGGATGGCAAATGGACAGTTTGGAGTCAGGTGATTCTGCAGAGGCCATTGGTGCCACCTTCCACATTATAGAGATGGAGAAACTGAGGTTCACAGAGGAGTAGCGACTTATATAAATCAGATGGATGGTAAAATTGGACCTGACAATTTCATTGTCAGAAACGAAGAGCCAATTTTATAAAATGAATTCAGCACGTCTTTGACTTGGATCCAGAGAAATCCTAGACATGGATGGTCAGATGTATTATCTCCTACCATCATGCCCTGAACCCTTTGCAGCGCTTTTGGAACCCATGTAATTTGTAATCATACAAATTGGATCCTCTCTTGTATTGTGATTTTCACAAGAATGTGGGCCAGAAAGAGGCCCCCATGTAGAGTTTCACTGGTACCACAGAGAATGATGATAACACGGTAGTTGACACTAATACGCAATGTACCAGATACTGTTCTAAATTCTTTCCATGTATTAACTCATTTAATCCTCAAAACAATCCTATCAACATAGTTTATAAATGAGGAAACTAAGACAGAGGGAGGCTACATAACTATCCCAAGCTCACTTAGCTTGTAAGAAGTAGAACTGGGATTTGAGTTTAGCAAGTCTGGTTCCAGAGTTTGTTATCTCAACACAATGCCTTACTGGATCTAGTTTGCAGGAAATCGTGCTTTAGAACATGGCCACAAGGTTATTTATTTATCTATCAGTTACAAATTCTGCCTCCCTTTTCCCAGGGCTAACCATGGAATGGGCTCAGATAGGGAGTGATTCTGCCAGGCAAAAAGAGGAACGCATGTTATTCTGCCCACTTCTCCCCTGGTGCTGTAGCCATTGAAACCCCGTCTCCTCCTTCAGGAAATAGCCAGTTGCCCCTGCTCTATACCTAAAACACTCAAGATTTCAAATGCAGAGGTCAGCACTCAATCCTGGATTGTTTTCATATTCCCTTAGGGGTAAAACTGGAAGAGTCTCAGTTGTGTAGTAAAAAAAAAAAATAACCATTTGATTTTTCTCAGCTCTATGAATTTTGTGAACTGGTCTCCAGAAACTACTTGCGTGTCAGGAAATAAAAAAGAGAGAGCCCACCTCCATTCCCTGGAAGAGGGATTAAAAGGTCTGAATAATTCATCAGGACCTCTCTCTATACCACAGCACGCACACACACACACACACACACACACACACACACACACACACCAGTGCTACACTGCCAGAGGAGTGTTCATATTGCCTCTGAATTATGCACCTTTGATAAATTTCTAAGGGAAAAAGATCAGCTTTGCTAGAGCCAATGTTGTGTTTTCTCTAAATCAGGGCAAATAGCATTACTTCTCCAAATGTTGCTATTATAATGAGATTTATATTTAGCTAGAGAGGCTGCTCTTGAGAGAGAGGCAGCTAGAAGTTTATGCTACAGACAGAATAATCTGCCTTGCTGAAATGCGATTCGCTGCAGAAGGCTGTTTAGGGTTTGGATAAATGAGAAAGATAAACAGGATGACTCTTGGTGGTTTTTGGTAACACGATTACCACTGGGGAATAGATCTTTCCTTCTCTCTTTCTGGGTCTCCCATTCTCTTAGCTTGTGAATAAGCAAAGATCAAAATTTTCCAAAATAGGGGATGGAGCTGGTAAGACTATGACATATGCCTGTGTCCATACCCTGTCCTGCACATGTCTATCACCATAGTTGTACTTTCCTGCACACATGTGCACATGTGCACACAGGGCATATCTAGGCACAGCATACAGTAGCATTTGGCCATCACTATGGACTGTCCAATGGGCACAGAATAAGACTTTTCCTGCTACAGTTATCTATCCTCCACCTCTCAGCAGAGCACATTGGGCCCTTGAGGCACTACCAATATAGTGTCAGGAAGCAGTTTGTTCCACAGGTATAGCTGTAAAATCCAGACAAAGTAAATTTGGTCACAACCCTCTGGGTGCTCTGAGTTTTGTTTCTGTGGTTTATGGCTATGGAAAAGAAGTAGTTTGTGGGTGTGGCTGGCTTTATATTTGCTCTGTGTGTTCTTGTAGTTCAGTGGCAGCATGGGAAAGAGGTCCCAGAAGTTCTAGATTCCGGCTCAGTCCTTATTTGTTTAACATTTGTGGAGTTTTCACTTATGTGCTCAGCTGTTCTGGGTCTCTGAGGAGGTATTAGTCAGTCTGTAGCTCAAGGAGCACTCAAAGCGTGACTCTAAATAGATTGAATATAAGCTCAGACAGAAAGAGGAACCAAATGAGAGACACCCCAGGAAGTCGCTGCAAGGGAGGTGTCATCTCTGGCTGGTGAACAAGGGAGGGCATTTATGGACCCAGTCTTCGTGCTGCAGCCTCGGGGAGATGCCAGACTGGGCAGAGGTGACGGAGGAGGAAGGACAAAGGAGAAGCATAATTACAAGTAGAGGGATGGGAGGGGGGGATGTGTATAGGGGATAATGAGTAGGTTATTCTAGTACATGGAGCACAGTCCGGGTGTGCAAGAGAGGAAAGCAGGCAGAAAATCAAAGTTCTTTTCTAAGTTCCATTTCCTCCATGTCTTCAACCTCTTCTTACTTTAATCCACATGCCCATTCTAACACTTTTCCCCTGTTACCTGGTAGCAGACACTCTGACCAAATACGGATGGATTAGGGCTCTGTGCTCAGGACAGGGAACCTTCTGGAGGAGATATGGTGAGAAAACATGTCCCCTACCTTCCTCTCTACTGCATCTGCCATTGCTGTTTCTTTCTCCAAGACTTGTCTTCCCGTTCCCATCACTTGTCTAAGTCACATCCTCCTAGAGGCAACTCAAGCACAAGTTTCCCAGGAAATTCTTCCTTGATCCTAAGCCAGAAACAGTGCCTCCTTTTCTGGAACCTTGAAATGCTATATTCTTCTGGGATGTCGATGGGATTCTCCTATAAACAGTGGAAAACCCCAAACCATTAGCTAGGCCCCAGTTCCCAATTTTGTTTGATCTTCGTGTGTCTATTCCTGTAAAAAGTTCTTATTGTGGATCTTAGGTCAGCTGCCAAACTGGGGCTTAATAAGCATAAAAAAGAATAAAATAGAGAAGATGAAAGGGTCAGATCCTGTAGCTCGGACAACTCTATTGCAAATGTTGCTGACACCATGACGCTGTGACAGGGTGGTTCCAGCTCCACTGATTAAGGATCTGGAAGGAACCAGTCATTCTAAAACCCTGAGTCTTCTAGGAAGGCACTGAGAACAGGACCCAACAGCACCTGAAAAACAAGGGGTCCTCAAGTGTCCTTGTCAAAGGGCTAGCAGGCAATAGCAACGATGGCCCCAGCCTGGGTTCTTCCCATGTGTTCAAAACCAAACCAATCACCCTCCTCCTCCCCACACCTGGCTGCCTCCCCGATGGCAGGTCTTTGTCTAGCACTGATGCCGTCCACCGAGTTCTGTGACTTGGAAAACTCAAAGGCGTCTTGGCTCCTCTGTTCCTCTCTCTCCACTCCCAGCCTGTCAGGTCTTGTAGTTTTCAGGCCCAGCATTCAGATTCACCATCCCCTTCCCATCCCAAGCCATTATCATCCATTGCTTGGATAATTGCAGCTTCAGCTAGACTGACATCAACACCTTGATTTAAGTCACTGCATGGAGCCATCCAGGGGCTTCCTGGTGCTCTCAGGGGGCTGGCTAGGTCATGGCAAGGGATTTTTCCCTCTTCACTTTTATCTTTCCTGGCTCTCTTCTCGTCTTTCTGAACTCAAGATGTCACAGCTTTCTGTCTCAGGATTTAAACACGGCATGGTCTTTTGCCTTTGCCTCTGAAGGCATCTTCCTGACTCCCTAAAATGTCTTTTAGTTTTCATCTTGTCACTTCTTCAGTTACATCTCTCTTTATCCAACAACCTGGATCATGCCCTCTCCTTAAGAGAACCTGGGCTTCCTGTTCTTAATGATTAGACATTAAGAAGGGACAAAAATACCTTTGCTACTTTTTGACTAGACTGAAACTCTGTCCAGAATTTAAGGAATCATGTCTAAGTTCTCATTTTTTGTTTTCCTAGTAGGCACTGTAGTTTCTGACATCTAAAAGGTACTCAGTGAATACTTATGATTAATGATTTAGGTAGTTGGTAAGTTAATAAATAGATGAAGCACATTGCTATAACCCAGGAACAAAGACACCTTGTCCCTGGGAGAGGACTTTGTAAGGTTAATGGCTGGGACACTCCCTCGTGTTTTTTCCTTTCCTCTCAGTTTTTTTTCAGGCCAGCCTAATGTGAAGGCCACAAAGGACACGTGTATGCAAAGTTCTAGAAAAAAAACTGGATCTGTCCTTTGGGATTTCCTGTGGTCTTCCTCAGACTAATCTCTTACCTCATAAATCATTATATCAGTAAGCTCCAGGGGAGTTAGGACCCAACTTAGGGTATTAAGAACATTATAGATTTGCCTTGGAAGGAAGCTCCTAACTTGTCTTTCTGACTTCAGTTTCTCCAAATGCCAACCACCCCAACACCACTGTCATTTGTATTCTCCTAAAGCAGAACTTTCAATCTGTCACTCTCTTATACAAGATCCAACAGTGATATCACTACCTACAGGATGGAGCCCAGATGGTATGACCCAGCCAATCTTTATCTCTAAGTATAAAACTTTTGTATGCTGTATCTCTAACCCCTGGCTGTGGCACTGAGGGTTCTTTATGGCCTTGTCCCACTTGTCTGATTCAGTGGTGGCCAATTCTGTTTCCCAATGCACACCCTTTAATTTGGGAATCTGTTCTCTCTTCTGCTCCTCCAACTTCTCATGTTCATATTTCTTTGAGAGGATCATTAAGGCATAGTTTATATCCTAATCTCCCTTGCTGTGTTCTGCCTTCAAATGCTATCATGCCTCTGTATTAATTAGGATAGGCTAAGTTATGCTGCAATAACAAATTTACCACAAATTTCAGTGGCTTAATGTACAATACACATTTATTTTTCTCATAATAAGCTTTTAGTGCAAGTCAGCAGTAGGCTTTTCTCTTTAGAGAAACTCAGGAGCCCAGGCTGACAAAATTTTACCATCTGGAGTATATTTGGAAAAAAGAGCACTTAGAAAGTTCACATGTACTTTTCCTGTTCTTGTTTAGAAGGAATACAAGCCACCTCCACTCACAGTTTATTTTCTAAAACTAATTACTTGGCTCTGTCTAAATGCAAAGGGTGAAGGAGATGTGAATAACACCTAGGGAGCTATAGGCAGTGACTACCACTACCTAAGCACGCCATACATGAGTGCATACTGAAGTCCAATGATCTCATGGTGGCATACAGACCAATTTTGTCTATTCTGAACACAAACAATATTATGTGCTTGGAGGTTTTATTAATAGGGTGAAGTCCAAATTTTGACCTTGCTTTGTTATGTTTGTTTTGTTTCCTGTAGCAGATAATAGATGACCCTAAAATACGGACTTTCCCAGTATTAATATATAACTTCCTTAGGCAGCAAGAATAGAGGGAAGAGCTCTGGGTATGAATGGAGCTTTGTCTGAAAAGTTGTGTGATCCTGGGCTAATTATTTAACCTCTGATGACAGAATTGCCTTGAACTTCAGAACAAGGACACAGGACTTCTTTAGTGTAAATTCCCACTCTGTTACCTACTGTATTCAGACATTGTCTCTTGAAGCTTTAATTTCCTTATCTGTACAATGGAGATAATACTGTACTTATATGGCTGTTGTGGAAATAAATGATGTGTACCATTTCCTTGCACAGTTCCTGGCACGGGTTGAGCACTTAATCAATGTTAGATGTTGGTGGCTGTTCCCTGAACTCTGGTTTCCTCAACTGTGAAATAGGCGAAATAAATAACAAATCCTGCTGTGCCTAATCCATGGTGTCATCTGGGACCAAATCCTACTGAGCAGAGGTAGAAGCACGTTGTAAACTGTAGAATACTACACAACATTTGGTCTTCTTTCTTTTTTCTTTTGCTTCTTCCTCCTACTCCCCCGGCTCCTCCTCCTCCCCCCTCCTCCCCCATCCTCCTCCTCCTCCCCCCCTCCTCCCCCATCCTCCTCCTCCTCCCCCCTCCTCCCCCATCCTCCTCCCCTTCCTCCTCCTCCCCTCCCCTCCTCCTCCTCCCCTTCCTCCTCCTCCCCTCCCCTCCTCCTCCTCCCCCTCCTCCTCCTCCCCCTCTTCCTCCTCCCAGCTCCTCCTCCTCCTCCCCATCCTCCCTCTCCTCCTCCTCTCCCCTCCTCCCCCGATCCTCCTCCTCCTCCCCCTCCTCCTCCTCCCTGCTCCTCCTCCTCCCCATCCTCCCTCTCCTCCTCCTCCCCCTCCTCCTCCTCCCTGCTCCTCCTCCTCCTCCCCATCCTCCCTCTCCTCCTCCTCCCCCCTCCTCCCCCGATCCTCCTCCTCCTCCCCCTCCCCCTCCTCCCCTCCCCTTCCTCCTCCTTCCCCTCCTCCTCCTCCCTGCTCCCCCTCCCCCTCCTCCCCTCCTCCCCCTCCTCCTCCTCCTCCCCATCCTCCCTCTCCTCCTCCTCCCTGCTCCTCCTCCTCCTCCCCATCCTCCCTCTCCTCCTCCTTCCCCTCCCCCTCCTCCTCCCCTCCCCCTCCTCCTCCCTTAATCTCCTCCTCCCCTCCCCCTCCTCCTCCCTTAATCTCCTCCTCCCCCTCCCCCCCTCCTCCTCCCTGATCCTCCTCCTCCCCCTCCCCCTCCTCCTCCTCCTTGATCCTCCTCCTCCCCCTCCCCCTCCTCTTCCTCCCCTCCTCCTCCTCCCCTCCCCCTCCTTTTCCTCCCCTCCTCCTCCTCCCCCTCCTCCTCCTTCCTCTGCTCCTCCTCCTCACCTTCCTCCTCCTTTCCCTCCTCCCCCTTCTCCTCTTCCTCCTGCTCCTCCTCCTCATTCTATAAGGTAGATACAAAAATACCTAATGAAGGCTTAGGCACTGAGTAGGTGACTTGTCAGTATTTATTAAAATGAGTTAAATTTAATCATTAAAACAGGAGACTTTTCTCATTACATGTTACCAAATATAGTATCCCCCCCACACACATTCCTATTTGCATTTCACATGGAAAGTGTTCAGCACAATTGCCGGCACAGACAGGGATGTCCCTCCTTGTTCCCCTGGGCTTTCTCCATGGAGAGCTGTGTAGCTCCCTCTCTCTGCTCCCCACTGGTCAGGCTTCTGGCACCCTGTCCTGCCGGTAGTTGAATCAGTGGCCCTGCTGTTGGCTTGGCCGCCTTCGTTCCACTCGAGGGAAACTGTAGAAAGCATCTGTGAAAGGAGAAGCGATGCTTTATCTCTCTGCCCCAACTCATTTTTCACTTAAGGACAGGGCAGAGAGGATCATATTTCCTTCTGATGTCTTTATTTCCCTGTCAATAAAGATCTTGTTAGCTGCCTGGCTGGGCAGGGTTTAAGGGTGGCTTGCTCACATGGCCAAGCCCAACTCTGCCTTCATTAGCCTTTGGGCAGTGTCGGAGAGTCAAAGGGCTGAGCCCTCTAAGATCAGAGGTGCCAGGTGCATTCTGGTATCTGCAGTCTGGGGCATACATTTGGTATGGAATTGTGTCTCCTCATTGGACAATTATTCACCACTAGTCCAACAAGAAACCGTGAGGTTGTGGGTGGTGTAATGGAGAGAGGTGTGGGCAAGACTGAAGTCAGAGTGCCCACGCCTGGAACATGGCTCCAATGTCTTAGGGCACTTCTGCACCTTTCTTGTCCTGGTTTCCCAATTTCCTTATATGGTTGAAATAACAACTACAAAGCACTTGATGTAATGACTGAAAAGAAGGAAGCATACATGTCAATCAACATTAGTAATGATCATTCCATGGTCACTGAGGACTGTAGGGACCTTCTGTATACCTGGCACTAAAGCTCAGAACACATCAGGAAACAAGACAAAGTCCCCGTCCTCATGGAGCTCTTATGATAAGAGTAAAGATAAGAATGATATAGTGATACTGAACGTGGTTCCCGCCATCTGGAACTTAAAATCTATTGGGGGAAAATAAAATGAACCCCTCCACTGCCATGGCCCTGTAAACTACTGTCAGATCTTGGAGAGCTGTATTCAGCTTTCTTCTTCCTTGTTTTCCTCTTGTGTTTTATTTCACATTTCATATTTTTATTGGTGCATTATAATTGTTCATAATGGCGGGATTTGTTATTACATATTTGTACACCACACATAATATAATTTGGCAAATGTCATCCCTCTCCTTGTCCCTTTCATCTATTTTGCTGACCTCCCTACAATTTTAATGAGATTCCCTTCAAACCCTTCTTTTCCTTTATCCTCACTAGCTTCCATGTATGAGAGAAAATATATGGCCCTTGACTTTCTAGGTTTGGCTTATTTCACTTACCCCAATGTTCTCAAGTTCCATTTATTTTCCTGCAAATGACATGATTTCATTTTTCTTTTTGGCTGAGTAGAACTCCATTGTGTATATAATACATTTCCTGTATCCATTAAACTACTGACAGACAGAATGATTCTAGCTGGGCTATGGGGAATTGTGCTGCTATGAACACAGGTATGCATGTGTTGCTATGGTATGCTGACTTTAATTCTTTAGGATAAATACCAGTATAGTTGGGTCATATGGTGATTCCATTCCTAGTGTTTTGAGGAATCTCTGTACTGTTTTCCAGTGTGGGTTTTACTAGATTACAATCCTATAAATGTAAAAACCTATGTTTTCTTCCATATTCTGTCCAGCATTTATTATTACTTATATTCTTGATGGCTGTCATTCTAAATAGAGTGAGATAAAATCTTGATGTAGTTTTGATTTTCCTAACCCCAGTTTCTAATGATGTTGAGCCTTTTTTTTCTCATATATTTGTTGGCCAATTGTATTTCTTCTTTTGAGCACTGTTTAATTCTTTTACCCATTTATTAATTGGGTTGTTAGTTTTTAGTGTTACATTTTTTTGAGTTCCTTATTTGTCCTGGATATTAATCCTCTGCCAGAAGAGTAGCTAGCAAAGATTTTTCTCACATTCTGTAGGTTATTTCTTCATATTCTTATTTCCTTTGCTGTGCAGAAGCTTTTTTAATTTGATGCCATTCCATTTATTAACTCTGGGCATTATTTCCTGAAATTCTATTATATTACTTCCTGAGGTTCTATTGAGAAAGTCATTACCTGCACCTATGAGTTGGAATGTTGACCTTACCTTTTCTTCTAAGAGTTGCATAGTTTCTGGTCAAATTTCTAAGTCTTTGATCCATTTTGAGTTGACTTTTGAGAAAATGAGAGATAAGGATAGTTTCATTATTCTACATATGGATAACCAGTTTTCCTAGTACCATTTGTTAAAAAAAGACTTTTTTTCTCCAATGTATGATTCTGACACACTTGTAAGGACTCAGATGACTATCTCTGTGTGGGTTTGTCACTTCTATTCTGTATCATTGGTCTGTGTGTCTGTTTTTATGCCAATGGCATGCAGTTTTTGTTATTATAGCTCTGTAGTATAGTTTGAAGTCAGGTATTATGCCTCCTGCATTGCTCTTTTTTTTTAAGAATTGCTTTGACTATTTTTGGTCTTTTATTCTCCCAAATTAATTTTAGGACTTTTTTTCTTAGTTCTGTGAAGAATGCCATTGATATTTGAAGGGGATTATGTTGACTCTGCATATTGCTTTTGTTAGTAGGGCCACTTTAACAATATCAATTCTGCCTATCCATGAATGTGGGAAGTCTTTCCATCTTCTGATATCTTCTTCAATTTCTTTCTTCCATGTTCTACAGTTTTAATTGTAGAGATCTTTCACCTCCTTGGTTAGATTTATTCCTAGGTATTTTTGAGACTATGTGAATGGAATTATTTACCAGATTTCTTTCTCTACACATTAACTATTGGTGTATAGGAAAGCTGGAGAATTTTGTAAATTGATTTTGTAACCTGCTACTTTGCTGAATTTGTGTATTAGCTCTATCAGTCATTTGGTAAAATATTTTGCAATTTCCAAGAATAGGATCATATCATCTGTGAACAGTGATAATCTGACTTCTTCCTTTCCTATTTTTATCCCTTTTATTTCTTTTTCTTACCCAATTGCTCTGGCTAGAATTTCTATTACTGTATTGAACAGGAGTGGTGAGAGTGGACATCCTTGTCTTGTTCCAGATTTTTAAAAAATTGCTTTCAGTTTTTCTCTATTCACTACAATGTTGAATTTGGATTTGTCATATTTAGGCATTATGATATTGAGGTAAGTTCCTTCTATCCCTGGTTTCTTTGGTGATTTTATGATGATTGAGTACTAAATATTGTCAAGGGCTTTATCTGTGTCTATTGAGATGATGAGGTGATTTTTGTCCTTATTTCTGTTCATGTGATGAATTACACTTATGATTTGCATATGATGAACCAACATTACATCCCTGGGATAAAACCACTTGGGTCATATTGTACAATCTTCTTAATATATCGTTCAATATGATTTGCTAATATTCTTATTAAGAAGCTTTGCATCTAAGTTCATCAGGGATGTTTGTATGTAGTTTTCTTTAGTTGATACGTCCTTATCTGGTTTGGGTATGAGAGTGATGATAGCTTCAGAGAATGAAATTGGAAATGTTTCATCCCTTTCTGTTTCATACAGTAGATGGAAGGCCATTGTCATCGTTCTTCATTAATATTCTGGTAAGATTCAACTGAGAATCCCTCTGGTCCTGGATTTTATTTGTTGGAAGACTTTTTATTACTGCTTCTAGCTCATTTGAAGTTATTGGTCTGTTTAGATTTTCCTCATTCTCTTTATTTAATTTTGGTGGGACATGTGTGACTGGAAATGTATCCATTTCTTTTAAGTTTTCCAATTTATTCCAGTACAAGCTTTCAAAATAGTCCCTAATGATCCTGAATTTCTGTGATGTCTGTGGTGATTTCTCCTTTTTCATTTCTAATTTTATTGATTTGGGTCTTCTCTCTTTTTCTTTTGGTTAGTTTGGCTAAGGGTTTATCAATCTTGCCTATCTTTTCAAAGAATCATCTGTTTATTTCACTGGTTGTTTGTATTATTGTTAGTTTATTCTCAATTTCATTGATATTAGTTTTGATCTTAATTATCTCCTTCCTAATGATTTTGGAATTGATCTTTTCTTGTTTTTTAAGGGCCTTTATTTTCATCATTAGATTGTTTATTTGAGCTCTTTCTGATTTTCTTATGGAAGCACTCAGAGCTATAAACATGCCTCTTAGAACCACCTTCATAGTATGTCCGAGGTTCTGTCATGTTGTATCACCATACTTGTTTGGTTATAATAATTTTTAAATTTCTCCCATGATTTCTTCTAACACCCATTCATCATTCAAAAAGTGTATTGTTAAATCTCCATATGTTTATAAAGTTTCTGAGTATCCATGAATGACACTTGAGGAGTCTCTTAGCCATTCCTACTTGAGATCTGGTCATTAGTTTGGATTATTTTCTCTTATATTTTTTATATTAAAGTAGAGCTGAAGTTTGAATGTGGTTATTTTGTGTACAAAGCAAGGTGCACTGTCTTTTGGCTACATTTAGTTCAGCAACAGTCTTTACTCTGTAAATTGGTAGTATCTCCTGTAGATTCCTAGCACCTCACATAAAAGGGGGCAACAAATAATACCAACAACTGAAGTAAACAATATACAACATTAAAATAAATACCCAGTGCCTGCTGTGTAATCTACAACACTAATTACCACAAAACAGGAAACGTGGCATCAGTAATCGCCAACGCAAAAGATGATTAATAACTGTCAACTAAATCTGGCATTAAGCAACCAGTGTCAGCTATGCTATCCACAGTACTACTAACTGTGACATCAAGAATGGTGGGGACAGGAGTTATATAAACCAAATTGGTCTAAAAGATGGTTAAAAATACAGTTTGCTAAGAGAAAAATAAATTGTGATAGGAAAATCGAAGAAAGTTTAGAATGTTCAAAATGTGAACAGAGAATGCAGAAGCAATATAGGAAGTGATAGTTGGAAAGAGGAGAAAGAATAGAAAAAATAAAGGGAGAGAGAATAAGATAATCAGTCTGTTAGTAGGATCAGAAAGGAAAGAAAGAAAAATGCACAAAAATGTAGGAGGAGTGAGGGCTAGGGTTTTACAACCCTTTCTCCTGTGTTGTTCATCGAGCTGCAAGCTGGAGGGGCTTAAAACCAAAGCTGTTTGAAATGGCTCTTAGCTTCCCTTCTCACCAATATAAGGGAGGCCCGAATGGGAAGAACTGTTGATTGGAGTTTTGTCCAGACAGACCATATCAATATTCTCCCAGGGTGGGGCTGCTGCAGAGTTCTGTGAGGGGATAGGGTTAGGGTCAGGGTTAGGGTCAGGCCAGGCAGTTGGGTTTAAGTCTAACCAGGCTTTGGGGGCTTTGTTGAGTAGTTCTGCTTTGGAGAGACAAGGTCAATACACTCCTAGGGCTCAGAAGATACTGCTCTCTGCTGGAGTTTAGATCTCAGGAGCCTTCCAAGAATTCTACTCATGGGTCAGGAGTCTATTCTCCATGGATTCCACTCTCTCCACTGCCCACAGCTATGGCCTTCCCTGGCTCAATCCCTGCATGCATCCACCCACCTGTTCACTTTCCCTACTCCGTTTATCTGTCAGGTCAGTTCCCAGATTCAAAAGGAAAGCATGTGGCACTGCTCTCTGTATTTCTGACTTGACTTCCCCTAGGTACAATCTTCTTTGTGCCTGTTTCACTCATGTTCTGCTAGGTACACCCGAGGCCACAGAGTAGGTGCCAGTGCAGTATGGCTGGGGCAAGCTGCAGCATGTCCTCCTCAAGATGACTGACTCCTGCTTCTTATCTCTGTTTGCCAACGGAGAGCTTCCAGAGCACTTTTCAAACATCAGTTTGCTGTGAAGCCTCTGGAGCAGCTAAGCTGAGGCTGCTTTTCTCATCTACAGGTTTTTCCATGCCAAATTTGTCCATTATGTTTCTCTCTGTTTGTGTGATTCCCTCCCCTCCGTGATGAACTGGTGCTGCTGCCACATCTGATTTGGTGCCAATGCGCTCTTCTTGTTCTCTGTTCAATGCACCCAAATTTCTGAATCTCTAAGAGACTCTGACTGTCCAGTGTTGAATTTCAGTGAATTCCCTCTTCCCTTACCTCACTGAGAAGCAGTATTTTCATTGCTTAAAGCCTGAGACATGGAGCAACTGGAAATCCGGAGTGTATTTTATGTATTAACTTTCCAACCCTATGATAGAGTTTAGCCTACTATGCATGAGAAGGATGTCTCATGGCTCATGGAGGCTTCATTAAGCCAGAGAAAAATATGCTGGAGTGATGTAAGGCAGGCCTCATTCATTTGTTCCTCCATTCATGGAGAAATATTTATGGAGCACCTAGGAAGCAGTCAGAATGGTGCCAAGTACTATAAAGGGCCCAGAGATCTATGGGGTATGGCTCCTGGTTATACTTATACAGAACCAATGACAGATATTCATGGCTATTTCCCTAAGGCCATTAAGAATATCTTGCACCTTTATTTCCAGTCTTTATTCCCTTTTTCTACAATAGGGTCCCTCCCTTAGGGAGAAAGGGAGGGGTAGCTGCTAATGGAAGCGTGTATCTACAGAGAACGACCACACTGGAGCACACACCAAGGAAAACTGAGGAAAGTGTTCTGTCCTCCAATGTCTGACTGGGAATACTCATAACAGTATTAGCACTGCTGGTTTCTCTAGAGAAGAAAATCGATTTCCTGAACTACTGACCTGCAGCTCAGTGAGAAGGTTTCTGTGCCGAGTCAATAACTTATACAGAAGGTTCTTTGAGAGCCTGTCACACAAGTGACGCGACGCAGTGACTCGAGGACTACTACCCAATCCACCTTCGATGCAATATTTGTATCACAACTAATTCCTACTGTCATCTTGTCAAGGTCCCACTGTTAAAGGTAGGATTAGGGCTCAGGGAGGAAGACGGCCTTCCAAGGGGTGAGCATGTGAGGAGCAAGAGGTGGAGGAGGACAGGGTGACTTTGATAATGCTGTCTATTGGGTAAGATGGTTTTATCTGTGGTCCCCCAAACAGTCCTGTAAAATGTGCAGGAGGCCTCCTAGCTTTGGTTTTAGTTATAAAGAGGAACACAATCCCAAACTGACAAATGTCAGAAAGGAGTTTAAAATTCTGGTTTTATTACTCCAAGTGGAGTGACTTTCCCACCGTTCCAGCCAGCTTACTGCTTGTGATGTGGACTGAAGTAGAGAGACTTCTGGATGAGTAGATGGTTCTTCTAGATCACTGGCTCGTCAGAATGACAAAGGCATCACACTCATGCACACTCACATACACAAAGACCTTTCTGTTACAGTCAGAGAACTCCTGGGACCAGAAGAGATAAACCTCTTTACTCAAGACTTCTCAGTGCCTTTAGAAGGCTCACCTAATGAATGAGTCCCTACAGGTATTCAAGAAGGAAGAGAGGATACAGTGGCTTCTTTGATTAAAGGATTCTTTCCTCATAACCTACCTAGTAAGCACTAGTTTTCTAGGAAATACACTTGGGGAGTCCCTGCTTTAATTTGTAAATTGTCCCATTAGTATCCCTGGAAGACTGCAGAACGACCCCTGATCCAAGCAAGATGAAGAAAGAAACCCAAGACCCATTCTAGACCAACAGTGTACAATTACAATCTCTAGGCCAGGCTGTCTTCAGAGCAGTCCTTCTCAGATGCATGAGACTTGCTAAACAGCAGGTTAGGATGTAGATTCTTTAGTCCCCTTCCCAGGGTCTGCAATTCTGCAGATTTGGGGTGAGACCTGAGAATCTGTATTTGTAGCCACCACATTAGACAATTTTGGTGTTCAATTTTGTCCACTTCAAGGCCTGCAGGGATTTATTCAGACCCAGTGAGGCCCACAGAGAGGCCTGTGGACACATGCCAGATTGAGGAACTCAGCCCATCCAAGCAGGACCACAGGTGTGCATCCCCAGCCTATTGCCTGCTCCCTGAGAATATGGCCATCCCGGAAACCACAGCTGTGTCTCCAGGGTGCTTTATTCTATTTTTATTCACCAGTAGTTGGTAATTCTTAATAATCCTTTTGGAGAAAGGGGAAGAATTCTTTGGGTTATCTACAATCTACGGTCCATTGTGAGGCATTGAGGAAATACTGCCCACTGTATCACTCCCTTAAGGGGGGACTCCGAAACCATCCCCACAGTGGCTAAAATCCTTACAGTCTGCTTCAGAGCTATTTCAAAATGTTGGGTTTTAGAAAGAAGTTGGCTTTTTTTAGAAAAGTTTCTCTGGAGTTACATAATTCCAAGCTCTGTTTGGAGGCAAGCTGCCAAAGATTTTGGTGGCTGAAAGAGCAATTGTTTTCCAATTTTACTTCAAACCAGACATGGTTTGGAAACTTTGAAATTAAGGAATATTTTCGAGTGAACATAAATTACTTGGCAATCAAACATTAATTTTATTTTTAAAAAATTCAGGGAAATGAAGTCGGACCGAGAACATGAGAGTATTGAAATCCTTTTCCCACAGGGCAAACTGGCAGAGCAAGTTCTGACTCCTGCTTCTGACTATGGGAAGTTCTTGCTGGAGCTTTCCAGTCCCAACACGAGGACGGCTCTCCTAGAGCAGGATTAACAGCTCCCAGAGGGAGAAGCCACAGAAACTAGCAAAGGGCATCAGAACTCTGCTGCTTAGGATCTTGGGCTTATTTTTTTAGATACCTGTGCTCATATTGCATGCATATGTTTTTACCTTGCCTCTCACAGAGTATTTTCACACAAGGGTTGCTACCCATAGATAGTATGGCGGCTTTGGTTCCCATCACACAGAAGCACTATAATTCATTTATCCATTATTCTCCAGTTGGACATTTTATTAGTTTCCATTTTTTTCCTCTTGTGGAAAAAGTATTGTGATGAACGCTTAGCACATTAAGATTTTTCAGTATTTTCGTTCGTTCTCTTAGGAGAGATTCCAGTGTAGATTGAGTTGCAGAAGCATAGCAGTGTAAATTTTTCTCAGCTTTTCTTTGCTATCTCAAAAAGTTATGAAGAGCCTTCGAAGTCCATGCTAGTCTGAAGTCAGATTCTGAGAAAGGTTTAACTTCAAAGTAAAGATTTATGAAAAACAGTTTAAACTACTCTAAATATAAATCAGAATTTTGATCATATTCTATGGCTTAATAAGAAATCTTCTGCATATGGATCATCTTTTCAATCATTGGTTACAAAGTATCTTAGATGAAAGTCACTCTAATGTGTAGCTGCAATGTCTAACTCATGGTGATGATAACAGTGACACATTTCATTATGTTCAAATTAGACATTAGTTATGAAAGTACTTTGAAGGAAAAAGGTGTCTCATGTTACCATTATTGCTTGTTAGGAGGGTTATTAGTATTTCCATCACTGTTCAGACAGAAGCTCTGAGGTCAAACCTGGAGGGATTTGTCTACGTTCTCAGGTCCACTCACAGGTTTTCCTGATCATCAGAGATGTGGCACCAGGAATATTATCATGACAAACCAGTCCTCAAGCTTCTGTTCATCTCTGCGAGGAATAGATGTCACAGTGATTATATCTGGGAGAAGATCAATAAATAACTAGATGCTGAAAGTAAAGAGATAAAGAAAATGACTCTCTGTTCTTCAGAAACTACTAGTACCTGGGAGAGACATAAATGCAAATGGATTAACTCCAATCCGATTATGCACAACTGTTTCAGCAGCTCAATATTGAGGGCACAGAGAGGGGATGTCAGGGTAGGCTTTACCAAGGCAGGGACATGTGAGCTTGCCCTTGAAAGAAAAAACATGTTCCTTGTCTTTACAAGGTAGGGAGTAGGTGTGTTTGGGGAGGAGACATTCAAAGTGAAGGGTCTGGGAGGGAGGAATAATCAGAGAAACATTAGAGGTCATGCTTGGGCTTTTCTGAGAATCTTAATATGAATTTAGGGCTGCTTGGTCCTCAGGCATAGAGGGTGGATGAGCGGGAGTCAAGGCAGAAGGGAAGGAGGTCAGGACATGAGAGGGACTCAGAGTGCTGGGTGAAGGGAGTTCAGACGACGCAAGGGAACACAAGTTACAATGTGTGTGTGTGTGTGTGTGTGTGTGTGCGTGTACGTGTGCGTGTGTGCATGCACACTGGTGAGAAAAGAGAGCACCGAATATTTGTGTCACCCTCAATTCCTATGTTGAAATCCTAACTTCTCTGTGATGGCATTTGTAGGTGGGTCCTTTAGAAGATGGTTAGATCATGAGGATGGAACATTCATAAGGGATCAGTGTTCTCATGAAAGGGATCTTATGGAGCTGCCTAAACCTTTTTTTGCCATGAGAGGATACAGAAAAAAAAAAAAAAAGGCTGTCTATGAACCAGGAAGAGGCCCTCACCAGACCCTGAATCTGACTGTGATAAATACGTCACTACTGTTTTCAAGACACGAGTAGCTGGGAAATCATTTCTGAGGCATTGCAAGGGGTCAGTGAAAGATGAGGGTCTCATCTGAGGCGGGGAACACTGGGAGGGGTAGGGGAGGCCAGGTGGAAGAGATACTGTAGAACTGGGCATCTGTTAAATGTGAAATAAAAATGCAACAGCAAATGAAGATAACATTTTGATTTTTAGTTAAGGAAAACAGAGCTGGAAAACACCAGAAAGAATCAGTTCAAGGGAAGAAGGATAAGAAAGAGAGTTCTGTTTGGAAAAATAATGTTTGCCATGCTTGAAGGGAATCTAGACACCAGTGTGTTAGCTGACAACGGGAAGACAGAAGTGTCAGGGAGGCCAAGACTTGGACACTAGTTCAAACATAATTTCTGCAGTTGAAGACATGGCGTGGGTGGGATCATCCAGGGGGCACAGGCAGAAGGAGGTATGGAGAGAGAGAGGAATCACACCTAGAAATGCTGACCTTTAATACCAAGGAGCCACAGAAGGAATGGGAGATGGGGCAAGAGACAGCAGTGTTTCCTGTAGAAAGAGAGAAGCTAGCTAAGTCACCACCCGGTGGGACTCTCATCCAGGGAAACTAGCCATGGTGGGACACAGGGACCACCCAGGATGTGCTTCCTCCTCTGCCTTAACATCAAACGGAGACAGACAGTGTCGTCCCAGGGAGCGTGTCTCAGAGAACTGCCTAGAGCAGGTTTGGGGAGAGAGAAGAAAGAAGGAAAGCAAAGAACCACCAGTGCTCACTGGCGCTGATGGGCGCTCTGGTTTCTTGATCTCATTTTGTTCTTCCTCCACCCCCTACAAGGGGAAGCTCTTCCTCTGTCCTCCCACTTTCAGAGGAGGCTTCTGTCATGGGCTCTTGCAGCTTCTCTCCTCAAAAGAGGAGAAAGCTCTAATATCTGGCCAGAGGGCACCAAACAAGAGATTCCTGCTTCCTTTTGGCCTCCTCTCCTCCTCTTCTTGTTCTGGGAGTGACCTGATCTGCTGTCTGTTGTTGGATTTTTTTTTCCTAAGAATGACTTTTTGGGGGAAGGAAGGGGGCCATGATTGTCCAACTATTTTGCCTGAATTTGGTTCAGTCTTTGGAAAAGGTGACATAACGGGGATTACATCTGGCTGTAAACCCAGGCTGTTTTTCCAAATCCAGACGTATCAGTTATTAAGCTGATGCTGTCCCCATCCCCACTTTGACTCATGTCTATTTCTTATTTGATTCAGATTCTTGTTTGAGGCACAGAGTTCAAATGGGTTCAGATCCCAACCTGTTCCCATCTTACATCTGAGGAGGCTGAGTTCATTCAACTTACGGTAGAGGAGGAACAGAATCCAGACTTCTTGTCCTCCTTCTACTATATTGACAAAAAGAAAAGAGCCCCACAGCCACAGTATGTTCTTCCCATTACCATGAGGTATGGAATCACTTCAGCCCCTTTGGATGTCCTGCCTGCTCCCAGGCTATCAGTTCAGGAAGCATTCTCTGGTCTATTCCCACGAGGTACGTTCTAAGATTGTCCTGGCCCGGCCCTGCTGGGAGATGATTGAGCATCCGCTCGGCAAGCACGCTTCCTTTCCTCAAAGAGTACACTTCTTGGGTGATGCCAACTTTCCTAATGGGGAATAGGAAGAAGGTCCAATTTGTCGGTGGGAACTTTCAAGCCCTTTCCCAGGGAAGGGTGATCCTTGGGAAAGTTGTGGGAGTTTTCCTGCAGGTTCCACCATGCTCTAGTCTGGAGAGGATTCTTGACTCCCCCCCCCCCCCCCCCCCCCCCCCCGTTAGTCTAACTTATCCCGACTACCCCAGACCCATTCCCTGCGCTTGCCCCAGCAAGGTCATGCGACTGAGATGCTTTGCACGTGCAGAGGGCGATCCTACTACCAGAGCTTGACCTAGTGACTTCCTCTGCTCCCCACTGGAGCTCTGCTGGTTCATTTTCCTGAATGGGGAAACTGAGGTGAGAGGTGTGAGGTGCTGACCAGGTACTGAAGTAGACCAAGCTAATGGGAAACTGGAGTCTGGGACTCTTGACTTTGGTACTCTTTATGTTCTAAGACTGGTTGTGATTTCTTTTTAAAAACCAGTAACAGTCATTTATTATCAAGTGTTATGTAACATTCATAATTATAGGTACTAAGACTGGTTGTATTTTTAATAGGCTCATAATCCTCATCAGTGAAATGGGTTTATCTCCTTGCAACTTCATGGAGTCACAATGAAGGTAGTGTGAGCAAACATCCAGGAACACTGTGTAAAATGTTAGCTATTCACACACATGTGTTACTTGTTATTGGGATGACCACTTCCACCCCCTGGGTTGAGGTTATGTATGGATCCATCTTTCATTCATCTTCCTATTCAGTCAATTTATGAAGCACCTCCCATGTGCTAGGTGAGCTCTGATCCAGATGGTGTCAAAGTTACATTATTCAAGAAAAATATGAAAACTAGTTAAAAGTAACCAAAAGTGGATGGAAGGCCACAAGCATGAAGATTCTGTTCATGTCAAAAAAAAAAAAAAAGAAAGAAAGAAAGAAAAAGGAACAATATAGGGTTTCTATTGTGTTTTCTTTTTCGGATTTTCAGAAGTCAGAATGATTCTCAACGTCTTTGAGGCAGCAGCGAGTCCCCCAATGAAGTCAAGTGGCAAATCTAGGATTACTCCAAACCCAAGTAGACGTTTTAAGACACCCTGATTCACCCTGTGAGTTGTCACTGGTGGAAGCAAGGCACGTTGAGAGCTGTGAGACAAGTCGAGTCGGGGCTGGTATGACTCATAGGCGGCAGCTTGCTGGCTGGTGGAAGAGCATCTAGCTGGGTCCTGTTGCTGTGGAGATGTAGTCAACGAGTCTCAACGTGGGCACAAGTGTCACCTTCCCACTTAGATGGAGGTGAGAACTCTGGGAATAGGATGGGGTTGGAGTTGGGGTAGGGGGCTAGGCCCAGGGGTGAGCTGCTTTAGTGATTACAAGCCAGGGGAGCTCCCATTCATTCTGATACATTTTTTTTCTACTTTGTTAAATATTTATATTTAAATAAATGAAAGCCAACAATCTCCGACCAATAGGATCCTGTATTTACACATCTTGATAAGACAATTTGAATGTGAAAGGATCAAAAAGATGCAGTGAATAATTCTGCGCAGTCTATGCACTAATTTGAGAAATAGATCAATGTCACATGAAATTTTTTTGATAAAAATGAAATAAATCTTGGGTAAAATTCCTGTTTCTTCTATATAGTTGGGGTACAGAAGGAAGGTAGCTATCTACCTAGAATTTTACATGGGATTGATCTGATTTGGATGTGAGGTATCCTCCCAAATCTCACGTGTGAGACAATTTAAGAAGGTTCAGAGGAGAAATTATTGGGTTGTAAGATTGTTAACCCAATCAGTGATTTAATCCCCGATAGGAATCAACTGATGGTAAATGAAGTTGGAGGGTATGGCTGGAGAAGGTGGGAATTAGGGCGTGGCTTTGGTGTATATATTTGTATCTGGAGAGTGGAGTCTCCTCTCTGCTTCTTGACCACCCTCTGCCACACACTCTACCATGATGTTTAGCCTCATCTTGAGTCTTAATAAGTGGAGCCAGCCTTCTATGGACTAAGACCTCTGAAACTGTGAGCCCTGAAATAAACTTTTCCTCCTCTATAGTTGTTCTGTAAGATCCTTTCGTCACAGCAGCGGAAAAAAAAAACTGACTAAAACAGGGATGATCGATATAACTTTTTAATTATATTCTTAATGACTATTTCTCTTTGCTTCCAACTTAAAAACATTTGAAACACAGAGCCTTGGTTTTATAGATAAGAGGTAATGATTTAATTTGATTTGGAATCTACTTTGTAGATTTCTTAACATTAGCAACTAGTTAAATGAAAACGTAGCTGAACACAACTGGTTTTCAAACTAATCAAATTTCAAGATCAGAGACCTGAAATCAGTATCGTCTGATGGAAGAATAAATGGTTGAACTATTTTGCAAATTGAGAAGAAGTTTGTTTCTTGATTATTATGAGGAATCCTCATTATATTGACAACAAAAAAATGAAGGAAAAGAAAAAAGACATTTCAAACAACCTATGGATATAGGCAGACGCATACTCCCTGAACTCTCTGAACCTTGTTTTAGTACCTTGACATTCAACATCTGACACCCAAGAAATGGTGAAACTGAGCACCCATCCTTGACCTTGGGAACCAGAATCTACATTTAACAAAATATGCAGTGATCTGTAGGCACATTAGAGTTTCCTCAGCTTTGATACCTTGAGTTCTCCGGGATAAAATTTGGCAGTGATAATAAACTAGATATTAGGTTAGACCTCTTCAGTCAGATGAGAGGAAAGGATGCCGTTGCTTTGGCTGATGGTTTTGCTCCCAAATGCACGGGAGGCATATTTCTGTGAGTGACTTTCTATCTTTCTGTATAAATGGCTGCCTCTAGCATGACTGTGGATAAATCAGAACATGTGACATATATTTACAAAGAAAGTAATTGCAAAAAAAAAAAAGGGGGTGGGGAGAGTATGAAGAAATATCATTCATATCTGTTTTTCATTATCAAAATAATACTGATGTTTTGCATGCTTTCTAGATTCCTTAGGGTATTCTATTGCCTCTCTTGAGTTCTTTTTTTCTTTTTACATATTTAGAAGCAATTTAATGGAAACATTGTCGCATGGGAACAAAAATATTTTTTCTCACAAAATGTTCCCATTCAATAAGTTACCACATATTTTTGTTCCATATGGTGCTTCATAAACCACCAGTGTTGTAAGCAATTGACATAGCACAAAAGTAGATTTTTATGTTCAAGAGTGTATAAACCCCTAAAAGACAATTGAAGCTTATTTTTAAGTAATGTTAAACAGCAATTCAAGCTAAATTCTTTAAAAAGACTGCAGAGAATACTAATGAATAACTTCATTCATTCATCTAACAATTACTAACCCTTAAATGCAGATTCAAAGATGAACAAAATGTCTTCTGCAGCACTGAAGAGCTCAGCCTGTAGTGAAAGAGGGAGGAGGAGGACAGCAGAGAGAGCCTCCAGCCAGTAAGGGTAGGTGCTCAGGGGAAGCACAGCAGGTACTGAGGGACCTCTAGGAAAAGGTGACCTGGAGTCCTTTAGAATGTAGGCCACAAAGCTACTCCCTCCCTTCCTTTAGGTGTCTGCTTTGTGTCAGTGAAGTCCTCTGTGGCCATCTGCATCAAGAGCAATATTCACCCCAAACCCCAATCCTCCCTATTCCTTTTCCCTGTTCCCCTCCTCCCTACATGGCTCTGGCCAAGAGGGCCCGCAATCCTTGCAACCCGGCATTCATGACCTGATATTCTCCTCCCACATCTGATCACTGTCACAACCAATAATAGAATACATCCCAAGCAAGGTATGCCGCTTCCAAAATTGAGTGATGAGCCTCCATCTTGATCACTCTTACATCATTCACTCTGCTGAGTTGTGAACAGGTCTCTGGGAAGAACCATAGGTGAGGGACAAAGCTTTGAGATAATGTCACATGAGTTCACTTGGAACCAGACCCTCCAACCCTATACAGACCTTCAGGTGAGACTTCAGAGCTACCTGGCCCTTGACTCCAACCTCGTGAGAGAGGCTGAGCTGGAGCCTCCCAACCCACTGCTCCCAGACTCCCAACCCTCACAAACCTTGAGACCACAAGTCTTTTATGTTTTAAGGTGCTAAGTTTTGAAGAAATTGTTATACATTAATGGATAACTAATGCAGCATCTGGTATTGAATATGTTTATTTGTTCATTACTATGGTTAAAAAAAAGTTCATTATTCCCCAAGTTAAAAGTGTCGGTCTCGAGGTTAGCTCTTTTCCTATGTTCTAGACATTAGAGATGTCTAATGCCTAGAACCCTACCCGCACCCTGGTAGGAGGTCAATATGTATTTATCAAATGAGCTACTGGAGACTGCTGACTGTCATTCTGATGATCGGAATGAAGACTTACAGCGTCTCATTAGATGTGGGAGATCCTTAGGACACAAAGGACTATCTTATTTCTCTTTTGATGTAACTGATGGAGTGTTTTTTAAGTGGTGAACTCTACAGCTAATAAAATAACCCAATCAGGCTCTCTAGAGGAAACAACACAGGCTGATGTTTTTATTCAGTCACACCTCACTGGATTACAGAATTTTCTTATTTGGGTGCTCACCAAAACCAATAGCTGAAGACCACTGTTTGAGCAGATCATCAACACAAGTGTTTGTTGACCACCAGAGCTGGGTGACTCCAGGGAAATGTGACACCTGGGATCATGAGTTCAAACAACTCTGGAAGTCAAAGTTCAGCCTCTCTCCTCTGATTGCCTAGGGTAAGATCCTGCAGGGCTAAGGAGGGCTGGAGTTCTTCAGAGGTGGGGAACTCAGAAAGCATATGCAGGGACCAGGGGAGCAGACCAGCAGTGGGAGAGTGGAGCTGATTAGAGTCGGGGGCAACACAAAAGAGAGGAGGAATGCTGAGCAGAGTCCTAGGTTGTCCAGGACTTCCCATAGCCGATAGTTCTTAGGCCTGCCACTCCAGTAGGACCACCTGGTGACCAGTGCTGTTTAGTGGAGTCCAGTTTCTTACTTTAAATCTACCCTCCTATGTTCCATTTTGAAATGCTGGGGCTGGGATTCTGCCAACAGCACTTCTCCTTCATCATCTCTGCCAATAGGGTATGCTAGAAGAGCCTGAATGGATGGAATTTTTTCCATTCCATTTTCTTTCTGCTCCTGTCACTGTCACCCTGGCAGTGGCTCTTCACCCTGTGGTTCCTGCAGCAGCAGCTGGTTCTGGTTTGTAGTTTTGCCACAACCTGGGATCAGTTGTATCTGAGACATAAGCAGTGGCCAGCTGGCACCTCCTCCTCAGAAGTCAGCCTCCTCCATCTCTGTGGGTCCCTCCTTTGAGTCAGACACTCATAGCAGCTGGTGGCACACCTCCACAGGACAGCAGGGGCCTCCTCCCAGCTCCTAAGTATCAACAGCTCTAACCCCCTGTCTTTGTGTCTCCCCGGCTCCCTGGTGGTTGCTGCTTCCCACATTCATTGATAACTGGCTAAAATTATTTTAATTCAATTCCCCATTTCTGTTTCTAGATTCTGACCAGACTTTTGACTGTAAGCACTTAAAAAAATGTTTAGATGACTGGATTCTCCCATCACCAAAGATTGATCTAATTGGTCTGCTCTGATCAGGTTTAGAACGTTTCAAAAGTTCATATTAATGAGCAGCCAGGATAGAGAGGCACTGTTTACCTGTAAGGAATGGCCCAGTGGACTTCAAGATAGAAGTGAGATGTGCCTCAAGCAGCAGCTTCAACTGTCCCCAACTTGACATATTCCTTAAGCTATTTATATCACGGCTTAGGAGAAACCACCTTGTAAATTTGACCATGTCCGCTCATCGATCGAAGAATAAGGGTTCTTCTGTCCATTCATATGTCTGACTCCTTAGCAGATGGTGCTAACCATTTGGGCTGGTTCCACCCTTTTGCTTCTATATTCAGAATGTCCCTGGACTTCTGAAATATCTTTGGATATCACAGAGGATTGTGGGTAGGACCAACTGAGGCAGGAAATTACTAAATAAATGTTTCCCTGTCACAAAAAGCAAAGCAAAGGTCAGCTCTTAGGTATTTGTGAGGGTCTTTTGAAAAGAAACCTTGCATTTGCATTCAGAGAACATCCATCTTATACAAGTTCTTTGGGTGCAAATTCAGTTCCCTAACTCCTGATTTGCTTTAAATATTTCATGTGTGTGGACAATATTGTCAACATTACCAATGGGGTTTATGTTTAATTTCTTAATATAATTTACCATCAAATAACTGCCCAGCAAGAAGTTCTGACCAACCAGATGGGACCTCATGGACATGGATGGTTGGTTTCTGCAAAGGGAATGATTTCAATTTTGAAAAAGCAGGAGCTGGGGAATGTATGGGCCTGGTGACTTGGCAGGAACATTATGGAATGCAATTAAATGAATGTTCCCAGCTCAAAGACTCACTGATTCAGGTTTCTGCATAATGTATATACCCTTGAATCAGACATGGAGAGACACTTCATGGAAATTACTTTCTTCTCTTTCAGTGGGTCTCCTCTGCTTAGATGTCTTTCATTAGACCATGGAATTATGCTGACCTCCTATGGCATACCTCTCCACAGACAGGCTGTGCAGATTCCCATCCTTTCCCTGCAAATGGGCCATGCAATGGCTCAGAATGGAAGGTGATAAACAGTAAGGCACAGACAAACAGGGAACTGGAAAAATGACCTGGGGTACACATATGCATGCACAGTCCAAACCATGACAGATGACGGTCATTTGTACTGCTTCTGCTCTGGTCTCTCAGGGGGAGTCTAGGACCAGTGCCTCTTCTGCCTGTCATTTCTCTAAGGAAATGAGATATAATACTATCCCTCTCTCAAATATGCCTTCTCTTTCCTTTGTCCAAGCCTTTAGACGCTCTACTACCCCACTACACACCACTGGAATCTCTTACTCGCTCTCCTTTGCTTATTAAAACCTTACTCATCTTGTTTCCTTGACCTGACTGAACATTCATGGGGGTGGGCTCCATCTTGATCAGATTTTTATTTCCTACATCTTTTGACAAAGTGTCTGCCCAATGATCAGGAGGTGACCCATGCATGTATATTGGTCAATTAACTAATTTGATTGTCGACTTTCTACCTTAAAAAAAGCAATCACTTCTATAATTGCATCAAGTGTGCAGAAATCCTGAAGGTGTTTATTGCCTAAGAAGAAAACCTGTATCATATTGGCAAGAGCTCATGTCAAGTATCATGTAATGAACTTGGAGTGCTGTATGTTCCTTTTACATTGCTACTGAGTTGCTTCAGTATTTCCTCAACTATCACACCTGGAAAGGACAGACCTTCAGAGGATCCAGTCTTTCTTTTCTGATCTTTGTAAAAGAGCCCAAAGAATTGTTGTTGGCTTTACCAAAAGAAATGCTAACAGTGTGGGGTCATGTTTTGCATTCAGTGGAATGTTTTAGAATGTTCTTTCTGGATGAGATTGTATTTCATTATTTCCTTTGTGAAAATATAACACTTAATTACCAACACTAAGAAAGCATTCACTGAGAACTAAATTGCTTATTAACAAAAGATTTGAAATGGATTTGAGTTTCAAAAGAAAACAGAAGAAATTGAAGACATGTATCTTTAAACAATAATTACACAGCTGTAAATCATATACTGAACATAATTTTGCAGATTCAATTTACTTGTTATTGGAGGAAAGACAGAAGATTAATCCTATAAATTTAAAAGTATCTGGATTTGTCTTTTTTTTTCAAAATTGACTTTAAATTCGATATTTTGAATTTGGAAATCATGTTTCTTATTCTGCATTTCAATTGGCAATTATTTGGAGAAATAAACCCATTTTTAAGGTGACAGTCTCAGAAATGTTTAATAGCAAACAATCCTTTTATTTTATTTCTGTTTTTCCATCAATTACAATTAGAACTATGGGTAATACTGATTATTCAATTTTCAGAATCATGCTTATTATATTTTCCATCTCATTCAGAGTTCATTGAATCTAGGACCCAACCATAACATGTAGATGAAATTACTATTGTTTTCTCTTGTTAATGAAAGCATATTTTATTTTCCCTTGCTCCTGTTTTTTTTAAAACAAAGATTGCCTTAATAGGGTGTTTAACCCTGAATATCCAAAATGGCCAACAGGCTCTGAATGCAGCTGAGAGTGATTACAACTCACTCAACAACCCAGAGTGAAGAAAAAAGGGGAAGAAGAGCTTAAGGTCAGAAGTGTTCTCTGACCCAGCAGGGTCAGATGGGTTGAGAGGGTTCTTTCATAAAAAACCCTTCCTCTCATGAGGTATATGGGCACACCCTCCTGGCCCTTGGAATCTTGTTTAAAGATTTTAGTAATCATCAGCCATAGAATGTCTGAACAACCAGGGCCCTCTGTGATCTGGAGTGACCTCCACACTGTCCTTACCCCTGCTCAGCCACATACAGTACATAAATGCTGCATTAAAAGGTAAAGAGGTAAAATAAAAAAATGACTCAAAGAAGACAAAACAAACAAAAAGCTCCCACATTAAAAATTCTGAATTCACTGGCATGTATTATAACTGACCCATTTTTCTCATGTAATGTATAGCAGAACTGATATTTTTTGACTGGTTGAAAAAGGTGCTACAAAATAGGGTTAAGAACATGGACTTCAGAGTGGGCAAACCTAGTTTTAAACCAAGTCCTTCCAGCAATGATCTTCTTGGTGGTCTTGGGCAAGTGACTCAAATACTCTGGCCCAGTCCCCTCATCTCTGAGGCAGGGACAATGGTCCCTGCACAGGTACGATGAGGCAGACACGAGCTTTGTGGTGCCAAGAGCCCCATGACTGCAGATGGGATACCTATGCCATTGCAGCAGGGCTCAGGACACTGTGACAATATGACCTTGCCTTGCCGTGTGTGGTGGTGAAGACAGGTGCTAGAATTCCTGTTTCACAAACAAGAAAATTAGTCCGAATGCTTCTAGCTCACCACAGCAAATGCCCCCTCTGTGCCCGCTTGTCCTGCATGTTTTATGTGGACTCTTGCGTTATTCTTTTCTTCCTATCCCAGGGAGGTTGGTACTGTGACTGTCCCTATATTTAACCAAGTTTAGAGGTTAAGTAACTTTTCTGCTCTTATCCAAGTCAAAGTGCAGTTAAGTAATAGATGAGTGTCACCTCCTCTTGTTTTCATGACAATAAAATGCTTTCAGTGAAACTAAACTTCCACTTTCTGCTGACTCCAGGTAGAGAGTTGCATGGTGCTTCCAAACCTGAGGAGCACAAAGCCTGGGAGTGTGAGAAAAGCTGGGCAGAAGGGCAAATGGAGACCTGCACCAGGTCATCTAAACCCTGGCAGTTCTGGGCCTTGGCTTAGAACCAGGTGTCAGTGGTGGCATCTAGCCTGCTGTGCTCAAAGCACAGTCCCTCGGATCAGGGCTACTCTGGGAGATGCAGGACTGGAGTTAGGACTCCCCAAGAGCAAGGTGTAGCAGACCCCAGTGAAGTCACTGCCCCTCTGCCAGGGGCCCAGACAGTGAGGACAGTGCATTGTCAAAGCCAAAGAGGGAAAGCTGCCCGGGAACAGAGGGGGCTGAGTACAGTGACTGAGCTGTGGGTCAAGGATGAGCAGAGTGAAGGCTATGAACAGTGAAGAAAGTGCACAACTCCCCAACCACAGAAAGAGATTTGGTCCCTCCTTCCCAGGCAGGACTGCAGAGCACAGTTGTGCAGTCAGCACCTGGTGCTGGTTGAGCTCTGAATAGGGCTGAACTTTGGTCCTGGCCTGAACTTTTCATAAGCTTATCATGGTTAATATCTGAGGTTCCTTTTCCTAAAGCATGATGACATCCTGTTTCCTTTTTGAAAGTTGCTTTCTGAATAATTTCAGCTTCCTCCTTCTAGGGAAGTTCTTAGGGAATCTACAAGCAAGACATTAACTTTTTAATGAGTTCAAGATGATCAGAGCAGATTCTATATTCAAAGATTTAAACTGATCCTATATTTCCACCTTTGCTTTGTTTCCAGCCATTATTTTAAAAAATATTTTTGCTTTTCAAAACAATGTTAGAAATAGTTATTGATAACTTTTAATCCAACCAGCTCTCCACAATTATTATTTTCATTCTTTTCTTCCTGCGGGTATCCATCTATATAGATATACTGATAGAGTTGCAATCATGCACACATCATTTGGTAAGTTTTCTCTCGCTTGATATATTAGCTTTAACACTTTCCATATATCCACAAACTCTTTCATTTCAGCGAATGCTTTTTTCTTTCATCATAATCCTCTCAACATAATTTACAATTTCAAGAATGTCTCACTAATATTTGCAATCCTATGGATTACATGTATGTGTGTATACTTCTTTTTCTTTCCCCTGATGAGGTCGTGACTCTTAAAGGGGGAAAAAGCCCCCAGGTATTTAGAAGACAACTGTTGGGACCTGTGAGATACAATATTCACAGCCTTAAAATACGGCCTCCTGTAAATTGTGCAATTCCCCCCTGTGACATTGAGAGAAGGTGGCTCAGGACACGGTTCGCATCAACTGCCCCTTTTGAAAAGACCAGTCATAACCATCCAGATGCAATTGGGCAAGTCCATTGATTTTACTGTCTTTTTTTCCATTTCTTCTATAAATTAGTTATAGAAGCCTGAGGGCAAAGTAGTTAACTTTTATGTAGATAATTAAGCCCTTATGTTGCCAAATCCAGGAGGCGAGATGGAATGGCTTTCTTCCACTGCCCATCAGTCACTCACAAACCAGAGTTTTCAGGTGACAGTGCCACTCGGGTAACTACCCATTCAATTTAAAACTCAATTGCAAAGCACAGAGAGTCGTTTCTTGTTTAAATGCAGCACATCTGACATAGCAAATATGACACTGCAAATCAGAAGGGGCTGTGAGCAATTACAGCCACACTCAGGAACACCATTTTTATTTTTATTTTTAACACTGTGGCCAATGTTGCCAATTTCAGACATAGGGCAAACATTCTGGTTCACAAATTCTTAAAGCCAACATTGTTTTAAGCTAAAAATCGTGACGAATTGAGTGATTTTCATTTGACAAGAAATTGGAATCATTACCAATTGCTAAAAAAAATTTAAATAAAATGAAATGAAAGCCATGCCTGTATCATTACATGAGGAGAGAAGACGTGAAGTCTGATGCTGTTTACCAAACCCGTCCTAGGCTTGGGCAGCTGAGCAAGTGCAGCCTGAAAATGTCTCATGAAGAGAAATTTAGGTCATTTTTATTCATTGTGTTATGTGGAGTCACAGACCTCAGGAAAACCACACTAATAAAACATCATGCTCAGCTTAATGGTCTACCCTTCATTCAGCTCCTTAATGATAAATGCAATGCCATTGCCACAAAGCAAGTCCATTTCTTGTAGTCTGTGGAGCTCAGGTTTATGGCAGAATTGGAATGCAGAGAATTGATGGTTCAGAGTTCAAAGGAAAACTCTTGTGCATTCCCTAGTCCCATGCTGGTGCTCCCACTCTGGGGCCAAGTCTGAGCAAAGAAAGGTCAGTGTCCCCAAACTGCAAACATGGAGTGCTCAGACCTGCTCAGACCTTGGAAAGATTTTTATAAAGGAACATTTGAGAAAGACCATAAGAGGAAGAAGTTGGACGAGGCTGTCAATGGCTTCTCCTTTCTTTATCCAGATAATGACAGCAAGAGTTTTGAGTTAAGCCCCTACCATGGGTTGGGTCCTCTGCCAGGCCCTGGGAATATAGAAAGGAATGGGATGGATAAGATCACTGCTTTCACAGTCTTACATTCTAATGAAGAAGACATTATGTTATGAAAATTAAAAATGGGGACTGGGGATATAGCCCATTGATATAGCAATTGCATTTTTCACTAACTAGAATTAGAAGCAGGTAATGGGATTGTAGGGTTGCCAGGTTTAGTATAGAAAAACCCAAGACACTCAGATCAATTTGGGACATATTTGTACTAAAAATGATTCACTATGTATCTGAAATTCAAATTTATCTGAGTATTCTGTATTTTATCCAATATCCTAAAGGGTGGCTTATAAATTAGGGCAAAATAAAATAGAATAGTCAGGAAAAAAACCTCTCTTCTAAGACCTTCCCAGGTTAGGAACAATGTGCTCTTTAAATAGCTATGTGATAATAACAAAAAGCTTGTGTCAGACAGTATTCAAGTTCTTTACATGCATTTATGTATTTAATCTTCACAATAGTCCTATGAAGTAGATTCTGCTATTATCTCCATTTGTCAGACAGGAAAATGGAGGCACAGATGGGTTAAGTAACTTATCTGAGATCACTTGTCAGTGGTGAAGTAGTCAGTGAGTCTGGCTTCAGAGTCTGTGATTATAACCAATATGGCGGTCAGGGCCATTCGCCATTGGAAGCGATTCATTTTGCCAAAATTGAGGAGGTTTTTCCAGTCTGTCATTCCAGCTGAGGAAGACGATGTCCTCTCCTCTCAATGCACATTTTCTATCTTCTCTTGCCACTCTGAGTCCACTCTTATCACCACTCTGAGTTTCTCTAGGTGGTGATAAGATAAAAGCCACTGCCTAGAAGTCCAGCTCTCAATGTGGACAAATATTTGGGAAGGCAGTCTGCTTTTGGCTTATCTTCATGAGTTGAGGCCAGTCTTGGCCTCACCAGGTGACAGTGTCATACAAGAAAGACAGGCAGGGCTCACTAGCTCTAGAGCTCACCAGGGGATTGGCACCTGCTGTCCGAGTGTTTATATTTGGATTACATTTGATGGTTCACTGAATTGGTGACTAATTGCAGTATTCCCAAACAAGGTACTATAATTGCAGCTTCTTTAATTCTAATAAGAGTTCCACATGAAAACAGAGGGGTGAAAAGATATCAATTTTCTTGCTCTGATTATAAGTGTGGATTGGAAAATGAATGATCAGGAAAGTCTGTGGCTTATTGGCTTAACCTCTGAGAGGACATTGCTGGGTGGCTCTGCTAGAGAAACTTCCCAAGAGAGGGGGCCACCAAGAATCTTTGCAGCTTGACTCCCAAAGCTGGTAGCCTAGCCAGCTCTGGGGACACTGTGGGTGCACTAGAATGTTGATGATGGGCTGGCCCCAGCCTCCCACCCATCCCTCTGGCTGGGAGCAGCTGTCCAGATGAAATGGACATGTCTGGGGGGACTTTCTCAGTTGACTTGAAAGGGCAGACTTGCAGGTTGTGCATTCGTGTGGTGTAAATCATTTACTGATCTTTTCCACCTCTTGAACTGTACAAATCCAATTCAGAGCATTTGAATGGGCTTCTGATGGGGTGTTCCTAGATTTTACAGATCCTTTGACAGGTTTTCTGTGTTTATTTAGTGGGGCATCTCCCTTCCCTCTGCTGCTAAGCTACAAACATCATGAAAACTGGGTCAATTTGGTGGTGGCAGGTGGAGAATAAAGTTTAAATACTGTTAAATTGCATTTTTAAACCTCCCTTAAATCTTGCTACAAGATAAATTTGGGTGGACCCTGAAGTTTAACCACTTTCCCTCCCCCCACACAGTGGCCTTAAGACTGGGAATCAATGGAGTGGCCTGATAGATTTCCTTTGGAGAAGATAAATCATTCTGTAGCCTTGGATTCTTCTTGTCTCATGTCTCTTTAAATGCAGTGTTTTCCCCTGAAGCAGAATTGCTTTGGAGTTCTCTTGGGACTTCTCTACCTGTCACTGTGATTGTAATACTGGTGATGAGGAAAGCTTACCTGCAGTGCCTGACACTTTCATATAAAGGATTTCACTTGCTCCTTAGTGCCAGCTCTGAAAGACAGACAAGGCAGCTATTGATACTTGTATATTAGAGCTGAACTCAGAGAAGTGAAATCATGGCCATGCCATCCAGTCGAGACAAGGGTCTGTGTTATCGGGTACCATCCCCTGCTTCTGTTCTGTGATGCCTGTCAACAGCATGTGGTCTCCCAGCAGCCTGCAGTGTGTACATTGAACCAATGTCCAGAGAAGGCTGGGAGCTGATTCTTGTGTTTCATTTCCAAATATGTGCATCAGGTGAGGATCTAGATGCATTCAAATGAACAAATATTTACAAAGGGTCTGTTTGTGTGTGGCTCTCTTGAAGGTATTCATAGCACAGAGAGATGACAGAGAATGAAAAAGCAGACTGACCTGTGGCTTTAGATCTGGACAGTCCCAATTCAAATCTCAGTTCCTGTTGTGTCTCTGGGCAAGCTACATCAACACTCAATACCCCGAGATTAAATGTAGAGGGGCCAGCACTTTGAAAATGCTGGCCCCTCTTCTAGTGATAGAAGTTCCTTGTATATATCATCTCTATAATGCTAGCAATACCTCTTGTGAGGTTGGTACTGTCCTCTTTCTGGTTAGATGGGTAAACTGAGACACGTATAGATCACCAAGCGGAGGGGATTAGCCAATAGTTACACTGGTGCATTCAACACCCTGGTTTATGCACAGGTAGTGTTCTTAAACTGTTGAATAAACTGCTTCTTGTGATTAAGACAACTCTGACCTCCAGCGTCTTGTTGCAGGTTCATGGTATTTTGGCACAAATTTTGAATTACGGGTTGGGATTTCTGTCATTTGGACTCACCCTTGTCATTTGCTGGCTGTGTCTCCTAGAAAGTCAAATTCCCTTTCTCAGTCTCAATGTTCTTATCTGTGAAAAGAGTGGATGAGCCATCTCTGAGTTCCTGTCAGCTCCAGTGACTTCTGCTCTGGCAAGACTGCTTCTTCTGTGGGCATTCTGGACAACTCTGCCAACCTGCCCTGCCTGGACACCTGCATATCCATCACTGGTCCAGGAACAGACCCTGCTTCTCCCATGGGCATTTGCTGAGATGGCTGGCTTGTGTCTTGGCATGGCTGAAACACAGGAGACCTGAGGCTTACCACATCTGATACCTCATGATGCCCCAAATCCCTGAGTGCCTGGCTCTGTTCATTTCACACCAGCACAAATTACATAGCCTCTCTTCAAAGAGAGAATCTACACTGAGCCATCATGGTGACAGCTGTGCCCTCTCTGAGGTCTTCCTCCCTCCCTTCCTCCCTCCCTTCCTCCCTCCCCTCTCCCTAATTCCCTCTCTCCCAATCTCCCTCTCTCCCTCTCTCCCTCACTCCCTCTCTCCCTCTCTCCCTCTCTCCCTCTCTCCATCTCTCTCTCTCCCTCTCTCACTCACTCCCTCACTCCCTCTCTCCCTCTCTCACTCACTCTCTCACTCCCTCTCTCCCTCACTCCTCTCTCTCTCTCCATCACTTGCTCTCTCCCTCACTCCCTCTCTCCCTGTCTCCCTCACTTGCTCTCTCCCTCTCTCCCTCTCTCACTCACTCCCTCACTCCCTCTCTCCCTCTCTCACTCACTCTCTCACTCCCTCTCTCCCTCACTCCTCTCTCTCTCTCCCTCACTTGCTCTCTCCCTCACTCCCTCTCTCCCTGTCTCCCTCACTTGCTCTCTCCCTCACTCCCTCTCACACACTCCCTCTCTCACTCACTCCCTCTCTCCCTCACTTGCTCTCTCGCTCACTCCCTCTCTCTCTCTCCCTCTCTCACTCACTCCCTCTCTCCCTCTCTCCCTCACTTGCTCTCTCGCTCACTCCCTCCCTCTCTTTCTCCCTCTCTCCCTCACTCCCTCTCTCCCACTCTCCCTCTCTCCCTCTCTCACTCAGTCCCTCACTCCCTCTCTCCCTCTCACCCTCTCTCCCTCTCTCCCTCTCTCCCTCACTCCCTCCCTCTCTTTCTCCCTCTCTCCCTCACTCCCTCACTCCCTCTCTCCCTCACTCCCTCTCTCCCTCCCTCTCTTTCTCCCTCTCTCCCTCACTCCCTCACTCCCTCACTCCCTCTCTCCCTCACTCCCTCTCTCCCTCACTCCCTCTCTCCCATTCTCCCTTTCTCCCTCTCTCACTCACTCCCTCTCTCCCTCACTCCCTCTCTCCCTCTCTCCCTCACTCCCTCCCTCTCTTTCTCCCTCTCTCCCTCACTCCCTCACTCCCTCTCTCCCTCACTCCCTCTCTCCTTCTCTCCCTCACTCCCTCTCTCCCTCTCTCCCTCACTCCCTCTCTCCCTCTCTCACTCACTCTCTCACTCCCTCTCTCCCTAACTCCCTCTTTCCCTCTCTCCCTCTCTCCCTCACTTGCTCTCTCCCTCACTCCCTCTCTCCCTCTCTCCCTCACTTGCTCTCTCCCTCACTCCCTCTCTCTCTCTCCCTCTCTCACTCACTCCCTCTCTCCCTCTCCCTCTCTCCCTCACTTGCTCTCTCACTCACTCCCTCTCTCCCTCTCTCCCTCTCTCCCTCTCCCTCTCTCCCTCACTTGCTCTCTCACTCACTCCCTCTCTCCCTCTCTCCCTCTCTCCCACTCTCCCTCTCTCCCTCTCTCACTCACTCCATCTCTCCCTCTCTCCCTCACTCCCTCACTCCCTCTCTCCCTCTCTCCCTCACTCCCTCCCTCTCTTTCTCCCTCTCTCCCTCACTCCCTCACTCCCTCTCTCTCTCACTCCCTCTCCCTCTCTCCCTCACTCCCTCACTCCCTCTCTCCCTCTCTCCCTCACTCCCTCATTCCCTCACTCCCTCTCTCCCTCTCTCCCTCACTCCCTCTCTCCCTCACTCCCTCATTCCCTCTCTCCCTCACTCCCTTTCTCCCTCTCTCCCTCACTCCCTCATTCCCTCACTCCCTCTCTCCCTCACTCCCTCTCTCCCTCTCTCCCTCACTCCCTCATTCCCTCACTCCCTCTCTCCCTCTCTCCCTCACTCCCTCACTCCCTCACTCCCTCTCTCCCTCTCTCCCTCACTCCCTCTCTCCCTCTCTCCCTCACTCCCTCATTCCCTCACTCCCTCTCTCTCCTCTCTCCCTCACTCCCTCATTCCCTCTCTCCCTCACTCCCTCACTCCCTCTCTCCCTCACTCCCTCTCTCCCTCTCTCCCTCTCTCCCTCTCTCCCTCACTCCCTCATTCCCTCACTCCCTCTCTCCCTCTCTCCCTCACTCCCTCTCTCCCTCTCTCCCTCACTCCCTCTCTCCCTCTCTCCCTCACTCCCTCATTCCCTCTCTCCCTCACTCCCTTTCTCCCTCTCTCACTCACTCCCTCAATCCCTCTCTCCCTCACTCACTCACTCCCTCACTCCCTCTCTCCCTCACTCCCTCTCTCCCTCTCTCCCTCTCTCCCTCTCTCACTCACTCCCTCTCTGACTCCCTCCCTCACTCCCTCTCTCCTCACTCCCTCTCTCCCTCTCTCCCTCACTCCCTCATTCCCTCTCTCCCTCACTCCCTTTCTCCCTCTCTCCCTCACTCCCTCACTCCCTCTCTCCCTCACTCCCTCTCTCCCTCACTCCCTCTCTCCCTCTCTCCCTCTCTCCCTCACTCCCTCATTCCCTCTCTCCCTCTCTCCCTCTCTCCCTCTCTCCCTCACTCCCTCTCTCCCTCACTTGCTCTCTCCCTCACTCCCTCTCTCCCTCTCTCCCTCACTTGCTCTCTCCCTCACTCCCTCTCTCTCTCTCCCTCTCTCACTCACTCCCTCTCTCCCTCTCCCTCTCTCCCTCACTTGCTCTCTCACTCACTCCCTCTCTCCCTCTCTCCCTCTCTCCCTCTCTCCCTCTCTCCCTCACTCCCTCATTCCCTCTCTCCCTCTCTCCCTCTCTCCCTCTCTCCCTCACTCCCTCATTCCCTCTCTCCCTCTCTCCCTCACTCCCTCTCTCCCTCACTCCCTCTCTCCCTCTCTCACTCCCTCTCTCACTCCTCCCTCACTCCCTCTCTCCCTCTCTCCCTCACTCCCTCATTCCCTCTCTCCCTCTCTCCCTCTCTCCCTCACTCCCTCTCTCCCTCTCTCCCTCTCTCCCTCACTCCCTCACTCCCTCTCTCCCTCACTCCCTCTCTCCCTCACTCCCTCTCTCCCTCTCTCCCTCACTCCCTCACTCCCTCTCTCCCTCACTCCCTCTCTCCCTCTCTCACTCCCTCTCTCACTCCTCCCTCACTCCCTCTTGCCCTTACTCTCTCTCCCCCTCTCTCCCTGTCCCCCTCACTCAGTCTCCCCCTCTCCCCCATCCCTCTCTCTCCATCTCTCCATCTCTCCCTCTCCCTCACTCCCTCTCTCCCTCTCTCCCTCTCTCCCTCTCTCCCTCTCCCTCCCTTGTTCACCCTCCCTTTCTTTCTTTTCTTTTCCTTATAGGGACCTGAAGTACCCAGGAATGTTCTATCACTGAGCTGACACCTCCAGCCTTTTTTTTTTTTTTTTTTGAGACAGTCTTGCAAAATTGCCCAGTCTAGTCTCAAATCAGCAGTCCTTCTGCCTCATTCTCCTGTAGCTGACCCTAATGGGCAGGGGCCACTGCTTCTGGCTTTGCCTTCAATTGGGGGCCTCAGAAGGAGGTCTGAGAACTTAAGTGTCCTGTTGAATTCCACATCCAAAAGTGTCTCTAGCTTAGATCCATTTGTGAGTTTGCTTTCCAAGTTATTGCAAGTGGTCTTCAAATCTCCCTGCACATCAAGTTCTCTGTAGACTAAAGCAATACCTGGCAGAGACACTCTTATGTATAAGTGCTTAAACATAATGGTAGGATGATTGGACTATAAACTTATTTGGAAGAGTCCTTTTTGTTGTTATGTGTTTTCTTGTGTGATGAACTCTGAGATCTCAATTCACTCTTGAGATTGTTGGAAATTTTTGACATTAAAAATTGGTTGCTCTAAGAGAAAGATCCAAAAATCACCACTCTGGGACATTTCTTTTTCTGTTTTATAATCCATCTTCTGGGAGAGTCAGAAGTTCCTTTAAGAATGTGATGCAATAGTTATTCTCTCTCTTTTTTAATAGTTATTCTCCTGACACACCAAAAGGATACACACACACACACACACACACACACACACACACACACACCCCTTTGTATACAACTTCAGGTAGTGCACAGATATTCCACCCACATTCAGCAACTCGTTTCCAGACTGGAATTTGAGTCCTAGACCTGGGATCAGATCTGGGTCATCAGTCACTGGACTGGCCTGAGTTTCAGAGTCTTCACCTAATCAGTTGCATAGGAGAGAGGTTTAAATGAGATCACCCCAAGGCAGGGCTGATGCCCTTACCTGCTCAGGGTGCACCAGCCTCGTACCTAGGTGGCTAGAGAAAGAGATGTAACTAAGTAACTCAGCAAAACATCTACTACCAAAGGTGGGAGGCCGGCTATCCCCTCATGGTTTTCCAGCACTGAAGTGCTATTTAACTGCATGTTTCACATGCTTTTTCATTAGCCTCAATAACAACCACTTCACTGATTATCCAGGGAGCACTATGGTAGTGACTTGTAAAAGTTAATGGCTCCTCAGACCAGCCAGTCAGCTGCCCTCTGGCTGACTTCTGGGGGGGACGGAGGAGCCACAGTCTGTGCTGAAGCTGCTGTACTGGGCTTCTTGCCCTGCTTGCTCCTGAAGGAGGCTATTAGGCTGCACCTACTGACTTGGAGGTTGCATTTTAACCAGATTCCTGGGGTGATTCTTATATCTTCAAATCTTGGGAAGCACTGAGGAGCATTGCCTGGAAATGCTACACTAGGGATAATGAGCATCCACAAGTTTCACTTCACAATTCACAAGATGCTGTGGTTGACACAAGACTGGCTCTCTAAGTGCTTTTACTAAAGTTTTATCTTCCTTGCTAAAATCCATCCCACCCTTATTTACCTGGATAATTTCTGTGTAAGAAGAAAACAGAGTTTGAGTCCTGGCTTTGCCATTTATGGATTCCATAACTATATAAATTCCTTATGCCTCTAAGTCTCGAGATTCTCATCTGTAAAATGGGAATAATGTAAATAATCTTCACAGATCTATCATCAGGATGAAATGGGATTATGCATGTATAACACTTAACTCAATACCTCTGGCCTCCTCAATAAATGGAAATCACATGGTTTTGTTTCTGTGGCCACTCTTGGTGAGCTTTCCAATTCACCTGGGCTGTGTGAGGGTCAAAACCAAGGCTAACTTATGGGGTGATGCTTGATCTTCCCAAGAACCAACAAGGTGAGTCAGGAAGTATCTTTCCTCTTATATGACTTAATAATCACAAGAGCTCTGTGAAATAGGTTTTATTTCACCCAGTTTGTGGATAATGGTCCAAAGGCCCTGGGTCAGTAGAAAATATGCCCAGGTCACAAAGCTCATTACCAATCTGATCTGAGGCTCTTTTTCCTCCCTGTTCACCAAAAAGCCTCTTCATTTCACTTCACTGATTTCTCTCAGGTTTATTTCATCTTAAATTTGTAGTTTCTCAGAGTTCAGAGAGATATTAACATGTCAGGTTGGAACAGAGGAGATTCTTACTTAACGTCTTCTATGCTCACTATGAACAGCATCTGGGCAGAGGAAAAGACTCTCTTGTCATCTACTCTGAGTCCAGCTTGCTGCTCTACAAACCATCCCTCCCCAACATTGTTTCCCAAATCCCAGTTCTCGACTTGCTGCTGTACTGTTCAAGGTCTTCTGCTTACCGCCCATACTCTTTACTTACTGCGTTATTAGATCAGTTTGCTCTTTTTTTAACTTAAACAAAAATAGTTTAAAATGAAACCATATCACTGCCATAAATGGAAAGATAGCATTACTTCCCATCAAGAGAAGGTAAAAATAAAATAAGAAACAAACAACGAAGACAAAACAATGTTCTACTCATGGGGCCCTGTGGCCTGGGGTAGGCTGTGTCTGAGGCCCTTCTCTTCCTCCAAAGTGGGATCAGCAAGTCATGGTCAGTGCCAGAGTCTCTGACATCCAGGCCTTCCTCATGACATATCAGGAGATTGGGAAACAGAGAGAATACAGCAATGAAAAGGAAATGCCCCCCTAACGCAGTGTCTGATTCTTTACGTATCAATAAAGTCATTTCCTAAGTCTTCATGGATTCATGCCCTGAAAAACAACATTCTAGTACATGATATGCCATTAGCTCTTGTTGAGTGGGGTGGGTCCATCTTTGCCTCAGCCCATGTGTCCAGCATATGAGCAAAGGAACACGCATGTTAGAGCCAAGAGCCAGGGTTTTGTCCCATTCCTGACACTAACTATCCATCTGCAGGGAGTTACCTTACTCTTTCTGCCTCAGTTGTCTCACCTGTAAAAAAGTGTGCCAGTCCTAACTATCCTACAGAGCTGTTGGAAAGATTAAACACATGATACACATACGCAAAGGGCCTGGCTCCTAGTCAATGTCACATCAATGTGAGTGGTGCAGCCGCTGCTGCTGCTGTGTGGACATGCTCAGGCCAGGGCATGACAAGGAAGCCCTTTCCTGTGATTCATGTAATAACTCTTCACCTGTCTGAGGAATACTAGCCAGGTCTTTTCATCTTCTGAAGCCACAGACTAAGCAATCTCTGGAGTCTGGTCAGAAAGGAAGAACAGGGGAGCTGAGACAGAAGGACTCCAGACTATGGCATTTCTCTGCAGGGAGCTGGCAGGGGCTGGGCTCCTCTGTATCTGTGCACCAGGCACTTTGGAGTGCCTCCTGTAGGCTCTTTCTCATAAATCTTGAAGTTGGTGCTATCCTCAAATATTTCCTGTTTTGTCTTCCATGACAATGGTCTAACTTCTGTTCCCTAAGAAATTAGGTGTATCCATGTGACTTTCTGAGGCCCACGAAATGTGAGCAGTTTTAACCTGTGTCCTAGCCATCAGAAACTTCCAGAACCAGTGGAAGTGATTCACTATGTTACTTTTTTTTTTTTTTTTGCTGCTTCATTTATCAAAGAAATATGGGAATCCTGAGTCAGGAGGACATTGTCAATAGCTCCCAGCCAATGCATGTAGCAGACAGAAAAATAAAACGTTGACACTCTAAGTCACTGAAATTTAAATACTACAGTGAAAGCTGTCTTTGTCCTGGCTCAGACAAATACACTGGTGCTGACATACACCTGAATTTTTGCATCTAATCAGAACTCTCTTGCCTGGTTTGGAGTTGAGGTGGGTGAGCAGCACCCAGAACTACCATCACCTATTACTTCTGTTTTACTTCTTCTCTCCCATCAGTCTCTAGTAAGAAGGAGTAAATGGACACTGGACTCTTCTTCAGCTGCCACCTTCTTGCAGAAACTTGAGAAGCTACCTCCTCTCTGGGTTTGTTTCTCAGACTTGCTGCATCTCAGGGAAAGAAGGAACCCCACAAAGTCATTGACTTGGGCCCCTGTTTTCTATCCAGATATCCTTTACTTCATCTCCTTATCTAGCTTGTGCCTGAATAATTCCAGAAACAGAGAACTCACTGCCTTCATTAATGGAAAGAGATGTGGGCTATGAGCTGCCAGTACTCCTGTACCACTGAACTGTATGATAATTAATAGTCTGAGTGCTTGATTTACCTGAGAGGTGAATGATTTGAAGATCCTTACTTTATATGGTGGCCATATAATTAATTTATTATCCTAACCAGGACACTTGTAAAAATAAAAGGGGGTGCTAGTAACGATTATATGGAACAATAGGTATAAAATGAGACCATCTTGGGCAAACCAGGATGTACAGTCATATGATACCTAGTGTTCTATGGACACTAGCAAATGACACATATCAGATTTCAGGGGCAGGATCATGTCCTGTCTTTGGTAACTAACCCTGGCTTTTGGTCTGTATCCCCATTCTTCACCTAAACTGTTGACAGTCATTCTTCTTTAAACTGTCTTCATTCCCTAGCCAATACTCTTGTGAGAGTTTCAGACCCAAAGCTATTTCAGAGAAAAAGCATGTAATGTGACCATAATTTCAAGCAAATGTTCCCCATAGGTGCATCATATTCCTGACTACTATCTTGATCAGATGCGTATTTAATGGTTTTTGATGCAGACACAGATGTAAAGTGCTTAGCCCTCCCTGGCAGGTTATAATATTGCCAGGTCCCGGTACAGTTGCTATGAGAAATACTGAAGTGCCTGGAGCTACCTTCTCTTGGTGTCCTCCTGAGACCCAACTCTCAAGAAACTTGCCACAAGGTAATAGAAAAAGAGGCAAGGTTTATTAAGTTTCCTTCTGCTGGCTGTTTGATTGCATTTCTGCCCTGGGCACAAGCTCATTTGCATGGTTGATTTATAGCTTTAATTTGAGCATTACTGTTGTTTCACATAAACTACTACCCTGGTTCCTCTTTAGATTATTCTGTTAACAATTCATTCAGTGTCACATGGAACTCAGGGAGACCAGGAGCCCCTAATATGAGATTTACATTTCCACTGGGACAGAGTAATATGGAAGGTGGAGAATGGAGAGTGAGCAAACTGTTAAGTTCAGAAACATCTGAGTCCCTCTCCAGCGCAGTCTGGCGATCATAAGCAACTCAAGCACATTCAGTTTCTAGAATCTTCCATAATTATTGTTTGTTTTTATATTATTTCTTCTCTAAGGAGAACTTTCTCTTAAAGTTGTCCCTTTCTTTCTTTCCTTTGTTCTTTCTTTCCGAAGACAGTTAAAATTCACTGAGCATGTACCAAATGCCAAGCACTGAGTTAATTATTCAGGTTGTGGTTGTGCAAAAGGCAAGTTTGTCCTAGCCCTGAGGGAGGTCACACTTTAGCCAAACAAGACAGACATCTAGAAAGAATTACACATTCTATTAATTAATTATGTATTCTAAGCATCTGCTTTGTTGAGTAAAAATTTTAAATATGGTCTATTTGAAAGCACTGGAGAGATTCCCAAGTTAGCAGAACTTGAGGGGCTAAGATACACTGAAAGAATATGCAGAAAGGTGAGCCCCAGAGAGTGATTTCCTTGAGGCATTTGCTATCTCTTAAAGTGAGGGAGGATGAGACGGATAAGGAGAGAGGTGAGGGGTGGGGGAGAATATAAGAATGTAATCTGCTTAAGGAAGAGCAGAATAAGATTGAAAATCTATGTGGCACTTTTAGCAATCTAATACTTATAGGAGAGAAAACAACTGTAGTCCAAGACTGAAAAGGAGGGATCTAGGAAGACCCAACATTTTCAGGTGGGATTATTCAAGGGCTATCACATAGAAGTGGGGTTGAATCAGAGGTCGGCCAAGCCTTACAAAATCTGAAAATGAGCCTCACAGTCATGAAATCCCTCGCTGGTTTGAGGCATTATGCTGCTATTCTAGCTATTTACCAAAAGGACGAGGCAAATGTATTCTCAATTACTCATCTGTAAGGAATTTTAATAGAAAATTTCCATTCAGAAATGCAGAGAGGATAAAGCATAAAGCATAAAAATAGAATAAGGGACATATAGGGAATACCATGTAGTCTAACATGCACATGATGTGATTCACAAAAGGGAAGGAAAAGAGAAAATGAAGGAGAAGCAACATATAAACAGAATGGCAAAGAATTGATGAAAGGTGGTGAAAGGCATCAAATCATGGTCAAATAATTTTTTACTAACTTTCCAAGTAGGACATATTTAAGTGAAAGCATGTTTAGGCACAAACAGTAAAACTGCCAAAAACCAAGGAAAGAGAAAATAAAAAAATCAGTAAGAAGGAAAAAAAAAATCATTCCAAAGGACAATGAGAATGACAACTGACATCTGAACGGAAACAATAGAAGCCAGGAAAAACAGAATAACATTTCAAGTTCTGAGGGGAAAACTTGACAATCCAGAGCTCAACATCTAGAAAAAAGAATCCTTATATAGTGAGTGGGAAATTAAGGCATTTCCTCAACAAAGAAAAAACAGGAAAAGATTGTTTAAAGCTCCTTAAAATTTCTAGAAGAAATATATGTAGATATATACTATTATATATATATATGTAGATATATATATTAATATGATTTATTGTGAAAAAATATAGATTGATTGATTTATATATGGATAAAAATGTACACATGAAGTGGGAGAAGCAAATGGAATTGAACTACTCTAAAGGCCTGTTGTTGTCTAGAAAGTGGCAAAGTAATATATGAGAATTCCATAAGCCAAGGATGATTTGAATCTCTAGAGCAACCACAGAAAGATAAGAATGCCCAACCAAGAAATGTATAAAGGGGCAGGGGGACAAAATTATGAAAGAAACCTTTAGTCTAAAAAAATGTAAGAAAGGAGAGAAGTAGAAAAATAAAACTGATAGAAAATCTGGTAAATATAAGTCCAAATACATCAGTAATTAAGTGATTGTATGTTTACATAATATTAATAGTATATAATTATATTGTATGATAGAACACACAGTTACATTAATATAAATGACATGTAGACCAATTAAAAAAATGTCAGACTAATGAAAACAAGATTAAACCTAACTACATGCTGCTGACTAGAAACACACCTTTAATATAAGAGTATGTAATGACTAAAAATAAAAGAGTTGAAATTATACATGTACAAATATATGTAACAGACACATGTACATCTAGTGTAACCATAGTCATATCAGGTGAATTAGGTTTGGGGGAGAAAAGCATTGTTTGAGTTCAAGGGGGAATTTTCATAATCATAGAAGGGTCAATCCAAAAATAAAATAAAATTTCTAAATGTGCCTCCACCTGTAAGTATAGCTTCAAAGTATATAAAGTAAAAATGGTAAAAGTAAAGGAAGACGAAGAGAATGAAAAGACAAATTATAGACTGGAAGAAAATATTGGCCAACTACAGAGCTTATAAAAGATTTTTATGCAAAACAAACAATGCTGAAACTTCAAACTAAGAAGACAAACAAAATTTTAAAAAAATAGTTTAAAAATCTGAATACATATACATTAGATACACACATGTGTGCACACATACATGCACATGAAAATACATATATGAAAAGATGCACAATGAGATACCACTGCATACCTATTAGAAAGACTAAAATCTAAAGCACTGATAATACCAAATATCAGGGAGGATGCAGGAATAGGAACTCTCACTTATTGCTGGTAAGAATGAAAAACAGAACAATCATTTTGGAAGATAGTTTGGCATTTTTGTAATAAGCTAAGCACAGTCTTATCATACGATTCAGTCATCATGCTACTAGGTGCTTACCACCTAAAATTGAAAACTTACATCTACACAAGAACCTGCACATGAGTAGAAGCTTTATGCATAATTGCCAAAATAACTGGAAGCTACCAAGTCATCCTCCAGGAGATGATGAGGTAAACAAACTGTGGCACATCCATAAAATGAAATATTATTCTACAATAAAAATAAATCAACCATGAAGCCACAAAAGAGCATCGTGTAAACTGAAATGCATTTGCTATTTGAAATAAACCAGTTTGAAAGGATGACACACAATATGATTCCAACTACTTGACACTCTGGAAAAGACAAAAGCATAGAAACAGTAAAAGGCTCAGTGATGTGATTGCCAAAAGACTGGGGAAGGGGAGGATGAACAGGTGGAGAATAGGAGATCTGTAAGGCTGTGAAGCTATTCCATGTGACAATGGCATATAAATTACATTATGCATTTGTTGGAACTCAGAACCATATAACACAGAGAATGCACCAGATATAAACTAGGGCCTTTTGTTAATAATGATGGTTCAGGGGCAGGGGCTCAGTGATGGAGCACACATGAGGCACTGGGTTCAATTTTCAGCACCACATTAAAAAAATAAATAAAAGAAAGGTATTATGTCCATCTCCAACTGAAAAAAAGTTTAAAAATAATCATGGCTCAATGTTGCTTTATTTTTCATAACAAATTATCACACTAATGCAAAATGTAAAAACAGAAGAATCTCCACGTGAGGTAGAGGGAGGGATTCTAAGGGAAGTCTGCACTATCTGCTCTATTTTCTATAAACCTAAGATTTAAATTTAAAATGACCCAATAGGCAATTTACAAGAAAAAAGTTAAAGGATAGACAAAGGTGCAATCACAGTAGAACACATTAAAATAACTCTCAGGAACTGACAGAGCAAGTGGACCAAAATCTCAGTAAGGATATAGAAGGTCTGAAAAAATACAATTCAACAAACCTGATCTAACTGACAATATGCACTATGCCAGCAATGACAGTATGCACATTGCACCAAATGCACATTGAACAAAGCTTGATGATAACAGAAACATAAAGCAAATGTCAATATATTTTAAATGAGCAATATCATTCAGACTATGCTGGGATCAAGCCAAATATCAATAATGAAACACTAGACCATCCTGATCTACTTGGAAATTAAGCAACGTTTTTTAAATGACCCATGGATTGAAAATAAAGTCACAAATGAAATTATAGAATATTTCAAACTAAATGAAAATGAAAATATGACGTGAGACTTTTGAGAACGCTGAATATTCTGGTTAAGGGCAAACTTTCAGATCTAAATGCTTATGCTAATACAAACAAAAGCTGAAAAAACATCTCAGCCGCAATCTTGAGAAGTTATGAAATAACTGTTAGTAGGTCCTAAGTGAAGGTGAGGGAAAATAGTAAAGAATGAAAATTGATGTAATAAAAACATAGAAAATCGTAGAATCTACAGTAAGAGCTCATCTACAAAGAAACCTCTAGGCCCAGGTAACTTCTCTAGTAAATTCTTACAAATTTTTAAAGAGAAACAACAGAAATTCTATACTCTTGTAGGCTCTATTTGGCTATAGACCCAAATTTACTTTATGAGGATGGCATAAACTTGATACCAAAGCCTGACACAAAGAGGACTAGGGAAAGTAACTTCTTTTCTAGTGAAATAAAAGTTACAAGAAAATCTCAGGCACATAAATAAAAAGTTTAAACTAAAAATTAACAAATCAATTCTAGTGATCTGTATGTGTGTATGTGTGCTTGTGTGAGAAGGATACAGGTAGGTGATTGGTTTTACTTCAGCAACAGAGTTTGCAAACAAAGTTTGTAAATTTTGTTCATATGTAATTATTGATCAATATAATTGACCACATTAATACAATAAGAAAGTTAAAAAAACATAAGAATCCAATTATTGATCAATATAATTGACCACATTAATACAATAAGAAAGTTAAAAAAACATAAGAATCTCAATAAAGATATTTACAGAATTAATCCCCCATCACAGTAAAAATTCTTAAAACATCAAGAATGGAAAAGTAGTTTTATAATATAATAAACCTATTTTATCAAAACTCTTTACTAAACATCATGCTTAATTGTTAAATAGCAAAATCTTGCCTAAATAATCAGAAATGAGAAAAGTATGCCTGTAAGTACCTCTTCTATCCAGCATTGTTATCATGTAGATCAACATAGAAAAGTCAAGAGAAACTACAGGAAATTTAAATGTGTCAACTCAGTAGGAATAATGGTAACATTAAAAATCTGTAATATTTTTACATAATAACAACAAATCAAAGGAAAATAAGATTCAAAATAATATTTCCAGTATGATTAATAACCTCAAATATTGAGGAGTCCCATCTATAATTCTCCAGACCCTTCTTCATAATGCTTCTTTGTCTCCCAAGCACTGAAAGGCTGTTGGAAAATCTACTGTGCTTTTCTGAGTTCAGGCTTAGCTCTTTCTCTTTCTGTTCTATGCAGCTTCAAAATATAGCAATGTCTTAAGAGAAAAATGTCATCAGTTTGAAGCCATTCCATTTCAGTCACTCTATCCCTTTGAGTTCCTGTGAACACTGAATTAATGAATATCGAGCTCCTGCTACAAATGGAAATACGAGGTTAGGTTCCTGCATCTGCTATAAGCTCTTTCTACCATGTTCTTTACACTCGCTCTAATGTCATTGCACTGTTTTGGCTCAACCCCAATTCCCAGCCTCTGGCCCATGCCCAGAATCAGCAAATATCCCTGGGGCAGCCACCCTCACTCACCTCTGCAATGTTTTCCTCCATGGAATTTCAGCCCCACAAGTCCTCATTGTTTCTGCAGGGCTCTGAGGCCTTTAGATATATGACTTTTGAAACCTAACAAGTTTTTCTTGTTCTCTATGGGAATGTGGGCTTGTATGATCCACTTGGTTCTAACAGGAATCCAGGTCAGTAGTTACCTTTAAGAAAGAGATGGGCAGTAGCTAGCTAGTAGGTGGGATAAAGAGAGTCTCTGACTTAATCTATTTAATCTGGGAGTTGGAGATGCAGAGGCACATTCATAGGAAGAAACCCATCAGATTAGATCATACACTTGGGCACACATGTCTGGCATGTATATTATGTTTCCAATAAAATGTAAGCTTTAAAATAAAAGGAAAACATAAACACAGGAAAGGAAAACATAAAGCTATAAGCTAAATACATCTTTTCCAAGAACTTGGTGGGAAAGTATCTTTGAGGGTGACTCTTTTATAAAGAGGCTTGAGTTCTTCCCTCAGTTCCTGCCCTTGACTTCATACTTTCCTCTATCTTCTCCTTTGAGGAGCTCCACATCTCTTCGTTCAAGGTGAGCAGCAGCCCAATTCCTTCTCCTACCCTTTGGACAATGTCCTAAATCTGCACCCTGTGTCAGGCCTGGTTTCTTAGAATTTTGTCGGGGTGGGGGAGGAAATGGAGATGCCTGTCAATACTCCAGCACGAGGAAGGGGGTTTGGGGCTGCAGATCTCTTGGGTTTAGGTGGGGCAGGTTGTATCTCCTGCTTGCTTTTCCTGACAGGACGATTTTCAGAGCCATTTGATTAATGAATGGGATCCGGTGGGCGCATGCCCTGAATCCTGCCTCTGAAGACATCATTAGTTCTCAGAGACAGTATTTTCTTAAGCCATAAGAGGAAAAACCCGCGAGCTGCAGAACGCTTCCTTTTCTACAAATATAGTGGATCCAATTATTAGTCTTTCCTACTTCCAGATGGAGACTTTTGGAATAAGAAAGAAACCCCGCTCTGCTTCATAAAGGCTTTCTTCAATTATATGAAGAGAAACAGAAATGTCCTCTCTGGAAAGACCCCCCCCCCCCCACCAGTCTCTACCTGGGGAAAAGGATGAGTCCGGATGACAGCGGCGGTGAGTGCAGCACAAAAGAGACAGGCAGTGTCAGGAGTGAGGCAGGGTCCCCTTATGGAGACCGTCAAGCTGGGTCCATTCACAGCCTCTGCTGGGCTACCACAGCCTCCCTGCTCACAGGCTCAATATAATGGCTCTGTGGTTGTTGAAGACAAAGACTGTCCAACATCAACAACTGAGTCCTTCTTCCTCCTTAGTTGTCAAGGCAAAGCTCTCTGTTGGCCTTTAAGAAGACACAGATTTCTTTGGGCCCATCCCCATATGTCCTCACATGTGTCTCTCCCTTATCTCCAGTCTTTGGGATTTTCTCCTTCCATAATCTGAGAAGACCGCCAGGAATATAGTCCCACTTTAATCCACTGATCTAGGTCAGTGGACAAGGACTGGGTTGATTCTGGGGAAGAGAAATAACATGGAGCTTGGGTTTTATACCCTCTGTAAGGACCCTGGACCTCCCTCCCCCCAACTGTTGCCTCTTTCCTAGGTCTTCTATCCACTAAGGAAGTGGGACTTTGAAAGCATTCTGAGTAAGGGTGGGAAGTGTGTAGGCCATAAACCCCTCAGCATCCTGTGGGATGGCAGTGATCTCTTCAAAATCACAAAACCATTACCTTTGTGGAAATTGAGTATCACACAGGTTAAGTAACTCCCCAAACTCATTAAACTACTACATGGTAATTCTAAAACTTGGGACAGAGGAAATGACCATCTGTGAAGTGACACCCTGGTCCCCAGAACTCTAATAAGTCTCCCTGGGCCCTGTCATCCACCGCATACTCTGTGGCAGGTTTTCTCACAGAGGAGAAGAGCACAAGCTCTAAGTAAGTGGTGATCTCAACTTCCAAATGTGTCTCTTTGGGCACATTGTCCCACCCCACTTTCCTTCTCTGTAGAGCAGAGTGAGTTAAAACCTAATCTATGTGATGGATAAGATGTTGAAATTTATATAGACCAAAGCAGCCAGGACAGGGCTGAGCACAGGAAAGGAGTTTAACACAAACTCACACCCATCCAAAGAAGGCACTGCTATGCTGGACAGAGCCACCTCCTCAGCCCCCCAGGGCAGTGGGCAGCTTAGCCTCAGAGGCACAACATGACCTCATCGAGAAACTCAGGCCTCATTGCCCATCAGCCTCAAGGTTGCCACTTGGAAGGCAGTTGCAGCCGTAGCAATTAATTTCCTCAGTCCTGGCTTTCCTGTTAATTATTCTGAAAACATACTCACATTTTGTCAGCAAGCCTACTTTCAAAATCAAAATTGTAGCCATTTTTCATCCTTAATAAAATCTCCTTCCTGTCTCCTCCCTTCTGTTTCATAACTGAAAACATCTTAATTCTAGAGAATTTAAAGAATATGGGAATAGAGGAAGTATAGACCTCCTTTCCCCACTCTCCTTAACAACATTTGTTCTCTCAAAGAGAAAATGACCTCTCTTTTATCCATCAGGTGCAGGGGCCTTACCGGCTCCCTGTTGCTCAATTTACACACCAAGTCTGCAACCCAGGGATTGTTAGCTTGTTATTCTTATTTCAGACATGAAGAAAGTGAGACTGAGAAGTTACATCCTTTAGTTGAGATCACACCGAAATGTCAGAGTTAATATTTGGGTCCAAGTTTACCTGACATAAAAATCCATGCTTTTTTTTTTAATATGCTATGTTTTAGATATATGTCATTTCTGCCTAAAGTGTCTCTCTCTCTCTCTCTCTCTCTCTCTCTCTCTCTCTCTCTCTCACACACACACACACACACACACAGTTTATTGCTTATTTTTGATGCATGACAGAGAGAAGGAAGCCCTTCCCTTTATCCATCAGCATCCATCCTTCATCCCTAAAGTCATCTTTCAAGCCACAGACCCCAGTAAATGCCCAAGACGCATTAGTGGAAAATAAGCTTATTTCTTTGTAGGTAAGGAAGGTGTTTGGTTAGACACAACCTAGAAAGTTCTCCTCAGATCAGTGGACGGACTCAAAAACAGGAAAGACATTATTTTAGGATGATTAGGAGAAACAGAGCTCTTTGTGGATGGAAACCATACCATCTACTTTCTCTGATCCATGCACAGATGAGCCTCTAGGAATCAGGGAAATAAAAGCCAACCAATCAGGATGCATCGTGTGCTGAAGTAAGTGCTTTGCAGACAACTAGGTCTCTTGGGGACTCATCTCAGCACTGCCACTTACATTCTGCATGACATGGGAATGTCACTTGCATTTACTGAGATAGTTTTCTCACCTCTGGCATAAGAAGCTGAGCAGGGCAATGATACGTGTCCCTTCATCTCTGTGTCTGAGTCGCTCAGTCAAGCCTTTGGGACTGTACTGTTTCCCAGCCATATTTCTATACTTGGGGACAAGCCACCACAAGTCATTAGTATGTATCTGTCTCACCAGCTGTCCTCACTGGAGGGAAAAAACATTTTTCTTCTTCCTTTTCCTGGTGGTGTAGATTTTAAAACTGGGAGAGTCCTTTCCCTCTTTAACTCTATTTGCAAACAAAAAGATTCTTCTATGCAGAGAAGATGAAGTCCACTCTCTTCAAAACAGTTTTGTCAAAGATAACATCATGTATTAATTTTTCCAAATATTTCAGAATCTCACTTCTACTCTCTTCCTGTGAAGAGACATTATAAGCAAGGTTGGTTCAACTATTTCAATCAATCATAGTGTAATTTTAGGGTGAACTACAGAGAAAAGAGACAGTGAGAGGTGACCCTTCATTTTCCTTCACCTTCAAAAAGGTGAAGAAAGTCACTGTAGTGCTCTGGAGGCCATCTTGGTCTCAGTTGAGAATCATCTCCCTGAGCAGGTAAATGAATTACACTGACCAGGACAGTCTGCAAATTTTTAAACACATCTAACTGTTTGAAGTGGCTTTGGATCAGACTTGGAGCCAAACTGGAAAAGAATGCAATAAATCAAAACGCCTCTTCTTTCTGAAAGCAAAGATAAATGATTCCCAGTATTCATCCTGAAGGTTGTTCTTTAAATGGTAATGAGGCATCAGTAGGTAAATGTTAGCTGGAAGTTTGGGAAACAAAATACTTCCATGCAGTCCAATCCAAGGACATGGTACCAGATGCACCCGATGAAGATAGAGGGCTGGGGAGGGATCCCAGATCTGGTGAGCCTCAGACTAGAAGGAAGTTGAGAATATTTTTATATCCTTGAAGAAGTAAACAAAAATCAATATCTTTTTTTCTGCTGCTTAATAAGTTCCTGCTTTCCTGTCCTTGTCCCAATCTTTGTCCAATGTACCATGAAGAAAGTAACAGTAGGAAGACCCAGCCTTCTTGTCAATATAGGAGACTTGCTGTCTGAAAGGAAGGCCCAGGACCCAGGGCAGCTGAGGGCCCTGGCTTGTTGACCCAGTGCCCTTACTGTGTATAGCTGTGTTTTATGTAATTATTCTGAGAACATACTCACATTCTATCACCAAGCCTGCTTTCAAAATAAAAATTGTAGCCATTTTTCATCCTTAATAAAGCCTCCTTCCTGTCCTCTCCCTTCTGTTTCATAACTGAAAACATCTTAATTCTAGAGAATTAGAAGCATATGGGAAAACAGGAAGTATAGACCTTCTTTCCCTATTTGTTCCCTAAAAGAGAAAATGACCTCTTTTTAATCCACCGGGTGCAGGGATTTACAATCTCGGTCTTGCTGGATTTACACGCCAAGGCTGTGTGTCAGGGATTGTTAGCTTTTTATCTCCATTTCAGATATGAAGTAAGTGAGGCTGAGAGAGGTCACCTGCTTTGGTCAAGGTCATTGTCAATGCCGGAGTCAATATTTGACCCAAGTCTGTTCAATATCAAAATACACTGCTTTTGGAAAGGCTGGGGTTGTGGCTCAGTGATAAGGTTCTCACATAGCATGTGTGAGGCCCTGGGTTCGATCCTCAGCACCACATATAAATAAATAAAATAAAGGTATTGACAACTACAACTAAAAATTAAATATATTAAAAAAAAACATGCTTTTGTTACATGCCTGTTTTTTGGTGCTCAGAGGTGCCAACTTTTCTTTTGCACTGGGACCTTGTTCCAGCCTAGAGTATTCTCTACCACTCTTCTATGGTTTGCACGGATCCCCCAAACTTCCTGTGTTGGAAACTTAATCCCCAAATTTCTATGTTAATGGTATTTAGAGGTGGGACTTTTAAGAAATGACTGGGTCCTGAGGTCTCTGTCATCATTATCTCAAGAATATGTCTGTTATAAAAGCCACTCTTCCTCTGTCTCACCCTGGGATTCTTCTGCTGTATTATGATGCAGCGAGAAGGCCCTTACCAGATGCCAAGCACATCTAGGGCCATAGTCCTCTCAACCTCCAGAACTAAGAGCTAAATAAACCTCTATTCTTTATAAATCGCCCAGGCTGTGACTGCTATTCAACTATAGTAATAGGAAAAAAAAAAGGCTGAGAGCCTCCTCCAGCCCTGTGCTGGTCTGCCTCACACTTGTTCCAGGCATCTGCTTAGACATTACTTCTTTGAACTGCAACCTGAACTGGACGTCAGTTTTAGGTATCTCCACCTTACTCCTCCTAGCTGAACTGCCATTGTCTGCTTGTGCATCTTTCGGAGGAACTGGGAGCTCCTAGAGACCACTCACAGTGTCTTTCACTTTTCAGCACTGTTCATAGTCCTGGGTACAGAGGGGACACTTGGGAATTCTGTGTTAAAACAGTGAAGGGAAAGATGAGTGTGTGTGTGGCGCGGGGTGGGGGGGGTGGGAGGAAAGAAAAACTAAAAGAAGACAAAAATAGTGGGGGGAGAGGGAGAAAAGGAAGGAGGAGAAAAGGGAAGACGAATTACAATGGAAAGAGAGGTATGAGAAGAAAGAGAAAAGGAGAGAGAAGAAAAATGCAAAGAGGAGAAAGGGAAAAAAATAAAATAAGCCTGCTGCCCACCCCAACACCACGCTGCCTGTGTCCTGGCCTCTCTTCCTCTCCTGTTCCCACCATCTCAGCATCACACACCATCTGGTCAAAGTCTGCACCTCCAACAGAATGAGCTTGTGCAAACCCTGTTCACCTGTGAGGAATGCAGAAAGTCAGGGGCTCTCTTCTCTTCCAGAACTCTTCTGAGAGTTCCATCAACAATGTCAAGGCACGAAATCTGGGGTATGGACTCAAGGCAGCTAAGACTTGTGTGTGTGTGTGGGGTCTCCTAGTTCAAGTTCATTTTGAACCTGCTGTGCACAGAAAGCCGGGAGCCTGCTGCAGGCAGTGTGGGCTGCTGTGAATTGTTTTCCAGAGCTTATTAAAAGTGTCTCCTTGGAGAAATGTCCTTTTTCTGCTGGAGCAAGGCTCACACTGTTGCACTGGGGCCTCATGCTTGGTGGCATATTCTGGAAAGGGATTTGGGTCTGGGACTTTTCTACCAGACTGATGAGAGAGAAATCTATTTGGCTATTGGGGGTTGAGAATTGCATTTGTTTTCACTTAAACTTGTGAATTTTAACTTGCAATGACAGTATGTGGAGGAGTCTGTTTACAATTAGCAACCCTAGGTCCCAACCCCATCTAGTCTTGTTCATGGGTTTGGAGAGGACCTGAAATGCCATCTTTACCAGCCATCCCTCCCCTACTTCATTCTGACACAGGGTCTCAGGACCCTCAGGAAGGGTTCTGGCAGGGGAGGCTGTGTGCTGGCAGCTCTCAGGCAGCAAAACATTTTTCCTGACTTTGGTTCCACCATGATCAGGAATGAGGCTGTTGGAGTCCTTAACCATATAGTTTCTGAAGAGGAGACACTGACCATTTTTCACTTAGTGGTCCTCCCTTGGTGGATTTGGAATTCCCAGTGTGAGTCTTAATTTTGTTTACCCCAGAACTGTTCTTTCTTGTCAGGGGTGCATCAGTGAGAATTGGAACACAACACATTCTTGTTACTTTGTAAGATGGCTCGATGAGGTGACAGATCTTGTTACCCAGAGCGAGGATACAGATGAAGTTGTGTGAAGTAACATTTCCACACTGGCCGGCTTCCTCCAGGGAATTGACAATCTACGTCATAAATGGCGCAGTTTATTGGAGAAAGGGAATGGGAAAGGAACTATCCTCTACTGAAGATCCCTCTCCGGTGATCCATGCACATTGGCAAGGACTGGCTGTGTAGGATCAGTCTGGCAGGGAGAGGAAGTGGAAGAGAATGAGTAAGCAAAGCAGGAATTGGAATCCTGTATACTTTCTCTTCTTATCTAGTAGATAGCCCTGGGGGACATGGTAGTGGCTTTCCAACTCTCAGGGACCTGTTTGCTCTTATAAAATGGAGAATTTTCTACTCGGATCTCAAACCCACCCCACAGCTGCAATATGAAGGGAAAATGCCATGACATACAAGAAAACACCATTAAAAGACATGCAGGTGTCTCCCAGTCAGGGGCGGTGTCCAGTCACTTGAAGGGTGGCAGGATATACCACTTAGAATATGCCATGTTGGCCTAAGAACTATTTTGAGCAAAGGGCACCTAAAAACATCAGTGTAAGAAGGGTGCTCTGGCCCATGCTTTTTATTCCTGAAAGCTAGAGATAAAATCCTCATCAACATGGAAAATAGCATTCTTAAGAATAGGAAGTTGAGACTGAAAGGCTTTTAAGAATAGGAAGTTGAGACTGAAAGGCTTTTGTGTCTTGTTAAAATAATTTATATCTTCCTCTGGCCTCCTGACATGGTTCACTTTCCCTTCCACTGCCTCTCCTGGTTCAGCGTTTGGTTTTACTACTACTTTGAGTTTGAGTTGTTTTTTTTTTTTTTTTTTTTTTTTTAATGAGGGCTCCTATGTCACATAAAACTTTTGTTAAATAAATTTGTTTTCTCCTGTTAATCTGTCTTATGTCAATTATTAAAGCCCAGACTCCCCCCGTACCAAAACAAAACAAAACGAAAAATTAAAATGGCAGTGGTAAATTTTTTTCTTCTACAATTAATAAGCAGCGCAATTACAATAGAGCAATATTTCTAATGCCCAGCAATTTGGCCCTGTCCCGCCCTTCCTGAGTTGGTGTACATTCCCGTGTGTGGAGCCTCCCTCTAGGGGAGATCCATAGGCAGCTTCTACTGTCTCTCAGCCTTGCCTTCTTTTTCCCATTCCCATCTTCTCTGAAGCACTGTCATCTGTTTGTACCCTTTGTTGTATTCCACACACTTCTGTCCAGTTTTGCTTCCCATTTCCTAGAGTCTCCTATTGAATTAGTGAGTTCAAAAATATCACTTTTGCAACATTATATGTCCTTCCACAGATGGTCTATTCAATCAGTTCTTTATTGCTTCACTTTTCTAAAAACCCAGTGACATGATTGATCAAACTGCAATGCTTGACTTCTGGGAAAGTGAGCAGAACCTTCCTCCAAGGAAGCTTCATGCTCTAGAACTTTCTTCCAATGTACCTCTTGGTGCATCTGCTCCTGGCACCTCAGTCTCTGTCTCCTGCAGCCTCAGAGCATGCTGCTTCCTTTTCTCTCTCCTCTTCCAAGTAGCACCAAGGGTCCCTGGCTCTCTTGTTTTATTTAGGTCTTATTTAGACAGAGACCACTGCAGAGACAAAGAGATAATGTTCTTGGCTCATGGCCTGACAGCAGACCCCAAGAGGCTTGGTGTGTGCTAACCGGAATTGGCTTTGATTGTTGAGGTCAGGGTGCCCTGTATATGTCCTCTTGAACAGCTATAGTAATTTTTCTTTAGCAAAGGACTAAAGGCTTGAGTTGAGTACCAGTGCACATTCCCACCCCTGCAAGTGAGTGGTTAAACAAGCTCCCTTCTTTCTTTCAGGGAACCAACCTGATATCTTGCCAGAGCAGTATCTTCTTTCACCCCAATAAAAGCCTTGCCTACATGTCTGCTCCCCTGACTCACATCCATCATCTTCAGGTCAAAAGATCCCAGTGTCCAGCATCATTAACTCAAACATTTCCTCTTTAGAAGATCTTCCCTGACCCCTACTTTTTATATGGCTCTCTCATTACTTGAGATTCCCTTCCCCATTCTACTTTTTCTTCAGAGCACATTAATCAGTGATTTGCAAGTTTTGTTATAATTTGGAACTACCTGGGGAGCTGGTTACCATGCAGATTCTCATGCTCCCATCCCTGATTTAATTGGCCTGCATTTCTCAGAAACCTCTGCATATAATTCTCATTAGAATGAGGATGGACAACTTCTGACCAAACATTGTTACATATTTGATATTTGATTCAACTATTAAAATAACTGCAGATTAGGGGAGGGAAGTCTAAAATTTTTCTCCAAACTGTACACATGCTATTTTGCAATGTATATTTGAAGCATCTCCCATCAAGAGATATAATCCACTTTTATCTGGGCTGGCCTTGTGACTAGTTTTGACCAATAGAGGACTATAAATGTGACACTGTAGAACTTCCAAGGCTAGTGCATTGGAAGGAAAATGGCCATGGGGAGCCCACATAATATGCCCAGTCAGAGCTCCCTAGACCAACCAGCTGATGGCCAGCTCTGTGAGATGGTAGTCAGCCCATGGTAGACCATGCGGCCTCCATCCAGGGACCAAATGGACGTAGTTGCATGAACAACCCTAGGTGAGATAAGAAGAAAGTAGTTGCATGAGTGAACCCAGGTGGAACAAGCAGAAGAACCCAGTTGCTGACCCATAAAATGTGGCACAAATGATCATTGCTATAAACCATTATGTGTTGGCACTACTTGTTATGTAGCAACAGATGAACATTACAGAATGCAAGCTCCATCAGGGTAGATACTGTGGGGTTTCTGATTGCTGCATGATTTTGCTACTCTACCCTCCTTACCCTAGATTAGTGTTTATCAGGGTACATGGGAGGTACCCAACAAAAAGTTTCTAAGTGGGTCAAAAAATATCTAACAGGCCTTTACAAAGAGCTCTCTTGCATTTTGCTGAGATCTACTTGGCAGCATGGGAGGCTTCCCTAAATACTACAGTGAGCTAGTGGGAAAAATATGACTCCTTTCACCTCCTCCAAGAAATCTCTTAAACTGTGCCAGTGAAGTGCTCCTTGTTAGTGGGTCATTTCATGAAAGGCTTATTTAGCATAATCTTTGCTGAGTCAGGCAATCTGTTTTTCTAAGTCCTCAGATTAAATATTCCTTAATTCAGATAGAGCATCAAGATAGCCTAGGAAGTGAGGACCCCATACTGAGCAGGTGGGCAGGGTGGTGGAAGAGTGAGGTGCAGGGTATAAGGTTTTTGCAAAAAACTGGTAAGCTGGATGGCTACAGTGACTTTTTTTTCTGGCCCCTGTTATAAGTAGTATTGACATTTTGGTCATATGCTCTATCCAGAAGCAAGAAGACTGTCATTGTGAGTCACAGCAGGAAGAGGAACTAAACACGGGGTGGTGAGGTGGCCTAACGGTGCACTGGGCTGGAGAACTCTTCTGGGCCCAACTCTGCTATCCCTGAAAGAGGTCTTGAAACTAGGATTTGGGTGATCCCAGGTAGCACAAGCAGGAATGAAGGGAAGTAGCCGGGGAGGAAGGGAAACCAGTAAATGAGGAGCCAACGAGCAGGTTCCTGTGTGGGCAGCTGGGCCCTCTGACAGAGTGGAGAACACACTTCAGAGATGTCTTACTTGAGGCAAAAGGAAGCTGGCATGCCTTCCCCCACCACTTTATGACAGAGTTTCATGTGCTCTTGAAGCCAGAGCAAGTCCAGGGGCAGAAGAGAGTTGAACAATGTCAAGTGCAGGGGACATATGCCTGGAGTAATAATAGGCTCTGCCATAAGGGCCATGAGTTTCTAAGAGAGTCCAAACTGAGCAATACAGCTCCTGGTGGTTGGATCTGCTAGGCTCTGGGAAGCCTGGGGACAGGAATTTGCCTCCAACTTTCCCACCATGTCTAGCAGGTGTGACCATGGCATGATATTTAGACTGTGCCTCAGTTTTCTTGTATGTAAGATAGATATTTAGTCCCATGAAAAAGTTGCTATGAAGATGAATGAGTTTATACTTAAAAGGTGCTTAGGACAATAACTAATACACAGTAAGCACTTAATTACCTTGACTACTGTCACTATTGTATATAACAGTATAATATAGTAGTATCAGTGTCACCTAGCTGCTGATTGTATAGCACTAAGTATCTGTTATGGTTTAGATCAGAAATGCTCCCCAAAGTCTCAATTTGAAGGTTTAGTCCCTAAAATAGAAATGTCCAGAAGTGAAGCTTATAGGAAAGGATTGGATCATGAGAGCTCTGACCTCATCAATGGCCCAGTCCATCTGACAGATTAGTAATTTGAATAGACTACTGGGAGGAGGTGGAAACTGTAAGCAGGTGGGACCCAGTTGAAGGAAGTAGGTCATTGGGGGTGTCCCTTTGGGGGCTATATCTTATCTCTGGCCTCTTTGGATCTCTCTCTCTCCTCTCTCTCTCTTTCCCTCCCTGATCCCTCCCCACATAGGAGTATACATGGTAGCAGAGCAGCTGCTTGTACCCAGAGCCCTCCCCCAGATTGCCTTGATACGAGCATCTTTCCAACATCACGCCCTTCTGCTGTAATGTTCTTGCCTCGCTTTGGGCCCAGAGCAATGAAATCAGCTGACCATAGACTAAAGCTTCTGGAATCATAAACTAAAATAAACCTTTCCAACTCGGTGTTGATACTGTCAGGTATCTCAGTCATAGTAACAAGAAGCTGTCTAATATAATATCTGAGAATCAGTCAACTAGAATGGAGATTCTAGAGATAGCAAATGGAAGGGACCAATCATCATGTGCAAAGTCAGATCTCCCTCTGTTGTGTCTATATCCGGGAGAGTGGTGCACAGGAAGAGGTAGAAACCTCATCATGAAATCCTGCACTTATCATGCATTATAAACATTTAGGTATTAGAAGAATTTGCTTCTTTTTGTAGTGTGGCTCATGGTATCTATTTTCAGTCTTAAAAAATTATTTCTCTTTTTTGGACCATCCATCTTCAAATATTCTCAATCTTAATCTAACACTACCCAAGACTCTCTGCTGGTGCTGCCTGACCTTCTCTTGATTTTCTTTTCTCAGCTTTCCCATTGATCACAGTGTTAGGCTTCTTGGATGCTCTTCTGAAGGTCTCTTCTTGGCAATTTTCTTGCCATGTGATATAAAAAACATCTTTGTAAGCCCTCTTTGGCACTGGGGAGAGGAAGGATGAGGCCAATTCAGTCTGTTTTTTTTTTTTTTTTTTTACCCATGCTCCACATTCCAGCAATGATGGGGCACAGGGAAAACCACATAGAAATATCCACCAGAGCAGAACAGCTTGCCTGTACCCAGAGCCCTCCCATCAAAGCAGTGAAGCCCACCAGACAACTGGGTACACAGGATCATCCAATGTGGCCTGAGCTCAGGGTGCAGACAAGATGAATCCCAGTGTGAAAAGGACTAAAACTGAATCGAACTGAACTGTATTTCCAATACATACACTGGGAGCAATTATATACACTGGGAAGAAGCTTTTCACGTTTAAAAGATATAATCAGGAGAAAGGCTAGGATTTTTGTGTTATGAGCCTTGAACATCCTTGTTTTCTCTGTTTATGGGATTTCTTTTTCCAAACACATTTTCCTTATAACACAAATGCAGCCTGATTTAGCAAAGAGGAGTCCTGATTTAAGAAAATCTAAACTTACAAATAAGGTCAAATTGGGAAGCGTTGATTTGCTTCTTCATTTAACTCTAAATACATAAAAAAGGGATCTTTTAAATTTATGAACTTGCCTTCTGGGTAGCTTGTGTGTCTGTTTCAGAGCATTAACTCCCCGCTCAAGTCTTAGAACAGTGTGGAGGATAGAGGAAGAGAGAGACTGAAATCTGAGGCTGTGGGAACCACTGCCAACAGAAGCTCAAGGTGAAATGAAGATGAAAGTGTGTCTGAATTTTAACTTAATGCAAAAGGGAAACACTGTGGATTCACCAGGGAGAATTTAATATACACGTTCTTATTAATCTTGCAAAGAAAGGCACAGCCTTCAGGCTGGGTACCTGCTAATCTGATGAACTTTCAGAGGCATTACTCAAATTTTCATGAGGTCTCTGAGAAGCATGTGGGAGCAGATGGAGAGGATGAAAGCAGAGAGATAGTTCTTGGTGAGGTGGCCCAAGGAGACCCAGCTAGATCTATATCCAGAGTTCTCGACTGGATAGGCAATCCCACCCGTCCTCTCTTAACACTTTCCCGGGTAATTCCTGTGCTTTTCACTGTATTTCCATGCCCACGAGGCAGGAGGGTGAGGTTAAGCACTTGGGTTTCACAGCCCATCAAGCTGGACTCAAGTCCTGCATACACAGACTGCAGTTTGCATCATCTTGGGGAAAATTACCTGAACTCTCTGACTGGTCAGATGGGGATAATAATAACACAGTGCTCTTATAAAACTTCAGTAGTCATGCAAAGCAATTAATACAGAATCTGGCCCCATGTAAGTGCTGCTGTTATTACTTTGAAGAACATGATGATGATAATGAATGATAATGAATTTTTCCCTGGAACACACAGGAAGATTCCTCTTTGAAGAACAGAGGTTTTCACAGTTGTGTCTAAGTGGAGACCTGGGTTGTGATCTCACTGACCTCAGTTGAGATGCAGGTTTCCGATGGAAATCTGAGCATGGATCAGTGGGAACTGGCTGGATGGTGAGCTCGGTGGAGTTAGAACCAAACTTGGTAAGCCCAGCCCAGCAGGGGCCACTTCCCACACCCTCTTTGGACTACTCCCTGCACATTATCACCTCTTCTCGTGGAGTCAGACAGAACCCACCACAAATCTGCTTACCAGCCTCAATAAAACCATAGAACTCATTTGTGAAATGGAGGTGAAAATGGCAGTCACCTTCAGGGGTTGGAGTGAAAATCAATTACTCCTCCCCATTCTCAATGAATGACACTGGTCACAGAGAAACTCCCCCTTCTCCTAACTTCACTCCATTCTGCTTATTTCTCAGAAGCAGTTTGTGGACCTTATTGCAAAAGCATTTCTGCACTTGGGTTTAAGTATTTTACACATTAATTTACTAAAATGTTTACAGTAAAATATTTGCTATCAATGAATTCATTCATTTATCCAAAATTACATATTGAATGACATCTTTATGCTCTGTACCCTTGTTGATGTTGATTATCTGGAAATACACTAAATAAACAAAATCTTGACTCCATGAGGTTTGCATGCTAGGGGATGAGAGAGACACAGGTAGATAAAAATACCTACAAAAACAGGTGTCAAGTTTAAAGAAAAATACCACCTGGTACCCCATCTCCCAATGAAGACATAACTTTTTCCCCAAGAAAGGATGTTACTTCTGAATCACATCCTTTTTCTTGTTTCAAAAACCACAGGACAATCATCAGGATGAATGTGTGAATCATGCCCTTGTTCTACCTTTACCTACACAGTCAATACCCAACAAAATTTTATATGTTTTTTCATGTTTCAAAGTCATATAAATGAACCTATTACCTGCATTTTTTTTGTGATTGATTTCTTTCACTCTATATTGTGTTTTGAGGTTAATCATCCATGATGTCTGGACTGGGCATTCACTCATCATTACTGGGTAGTATTGTGTAAATGACTGTCCTACACTTCATGTGTCCAACCTACTATTGATATGCATTTGGATTGTTTTAATATAAAAAAATCACTATCATGCTACGTTGATCAATCTTGAAACTCCCTCTCCCTGGGTTCCCTTATGTAAGAGTTCTAGTAGGGGTGGAATTTCTACTTGCTACCTTGCTAGATGACAGGATTTCTTTTGGGGGCTGCCTGTTGCTGCTCCTCATAGACTAGAGAGCCAATATTGGACTAAAGGACAAACTGGAAGGAACCTGATTAATGATGAATTTCATGAGCTCTTTTAAAATTTGCCCTGGCAGGAAGAATTAAAATGCAAGAGAAAGACATGCACAGATTTTGCTTCCTAAATAAGAAGAAAGCTTTCAGAAGAAAGGATTGTGAAAGAAGCAGTTCTTCTAAATGGGTGGAAGAAATTCAAGTCAGTGTGGTGCCATGAAAGAACACCAGGCTGCAAACTTCCTCCAGTCTGGGACTGAGTGTTCTCATTAGTGACAGAAATAATGAGGAAGAGTGATGTCCACCTCACGTATGACTTAGGGAAATGTTGATGGTGCCTGACTCCACACCCATCACCACAAAGCAGGTGCTGTGGCCAGACAAATTTCTTCTCCTGGTCCCCAGCTCTGCCATTGCCAAACTCCTTTAGTGGCTTATTGATCCCCCTGTATCTCAGCTTATTCATCTGTGAAACCACATCCATGAACACAACCCAAAGAGCTAGGAGCCAAAATGTAAGGAGGAAACGACGTTCCCTGGCATCTCAAAGTGACTATCATGGGTACGAAGCTGGAGGAATCAGCAAACAAGCAGAATAAGAGTCTATTTCTGGCAGATGTGTCAGCACAGAGAGTGGGGCCAAATTGGGACCAAATTCACATACAGCATCACCTGACTCCTCCCTGCTGGGCTACTGAGAAAGAGCTTCCTCCTTCTTCAGGTCAAGAACAGAAGGCCAAGGATTCCTTTTGATCTTGGTCTCTGCATGGGGATCCCAGAGTCCTCCTTGCCTCTAGTGCAAGGCTGGGGTTGCTGGCAACAGCAGTGGTAGCAGACTGTGGGCTTTAGGCAGCTCGGAGACAACCTAAACTAAAGCCATCTGTGCAGCCAGGCAATGAGGAAGGGATTACATGGGCTGTTGGGGTGTGAAGAGAGGGTTTCTGGCAGAACAGAGTGGGATCTAACGGCCTTGCTAGGCCACACAGAGCACTGTGCATCTGCCATCCAGGTCAGACAGGGCTGCCAAGGATTTCTGCTGCTTTGGCTTCTGCCAGCAAAGAGGAAATGAGCCTGGCTTGCTTGCTGCTTATGCCCAGTAGAGTAAATACATCCCAAGGTGCAGAACTGATGAACTTTAAAGTCTTCCACTGCCCTTGAGAGATGCCAGCCTTTCCTCTCAAGGGAATGTGTATCTGGTGTCTTGTGGTAGATGACATCCACTGACCAGCCTAGGAGGAGAGGCATCATGTTGGCTCTGAAGATGCCACTCCCAACCACCAGAGCTCAGAGCATGGATCAGAAAAGCCCTTCTTAGTGTCAGAATGCATTGGGAGTTTCACAGATGAGGCATCTCGGCCTTACATTTGCTCTTTAGGCATTTTCCCAGTTTGGAATGAGCAACAGAGCAGCTTAGCTTTCAAAGGGCAGCCACAACCTGGCAAAGGGAATCTCCAGATGGTGGCAGAGCAACCAGCCTCATCCCAGTGTGGGGCTCTAGTGCCTCACTCAGCTTAGATACACCAGATCACAGGAAGCCAAGAGCCTCCACCAGCTGTTGCCGCTGATCCCTGGAAAGTATGGATGGGCTCTTCCCTGAGTATAGGTGAGCTTGCCTTCAAGGCTTTCTGAGGTTATTACAGAGAGATGGGGACAATGTTCTTCTCATTGGATGGTTCAACAGAGTTTTTACAGTTAACAGGAGCAACCATCATTACAAGAGAGGACACACTCTTGCTTACCGTTGAGGCCTCTGTGGCCTTTGAGTCTGCTCTATGAGGACTCCACCTTGTCCCCAGAGCTCTGCTAGACTTGACTCTCCTATTCCATTCCTTGAAGTTCTCCCACTCTGTTTAGGACCTCAACCTCAAAACTCCCAAACCTTCTCCCTCCAGGAAATGGCCTTCCCATTTCCTGAGGCCACCCTGTAGAAGCAGTCCATGTGTGTTGGGCACCCGTAGCCTTGCATGTCTGACTCAGGCGCGAAGATATCAAGAGGGTGAAAGTGGGGCATGATCTCCAGGATTCAAAAGAGTGGTAGGAATCCTGGTCCCACCTCTTCCTAACTACATGTCTTGGGCAAGTCACTCAGGGGTAAAGTAGAAAAGACTCATGTGCTTCATAGGTTGTTATGAAAATTCACTGAGAAAAAAATAGAAGACAGGATAAAGAGAGGAAGGCAGACAGTAGAAAAACAGAGAGAGAGAGAGAGAGACAGCAAGTAAGTGTCTCAGGGGTGATAAGTGCTTGAGCCATTATTATTCTGACAGAAATATGCTCATGTGAACAAATGAAAGAAATTAAAGGGATGCGTATAGGAAAAGAATAACTTAAACTAGTGCTATTTGCTGATTATATGATTCTATACCTAGAAGACCCAAAGAGCTCCACCAGAAAACTTCTAGAACTTGTAAATGAATTCAGCAAAGTAGCAGGATTTAAAATCAACACCCATAAATCAAAAGAATTTCTGTATATCATGACAAATCCTCTGAGAGGGAAATGAGGAAAACTACCCCATTTACAATAGCCTCAAAAAAAAAAAAAACTTGGGAATCAACTTAACGAAAGAGGTGAAAGATCTGTACAATGAAAACTACAGAACCCTAAAGAAAGAAATTAGAGAAGACCTTAGAAGATGGAAAGATCTACCTTGCTCTTGCATAGGCAGAATTAATATTATCAAAAAGACCAAACTACCAAAAGCACTATACAGTTTTAATGTGAACAAAACTGAATTTCTCAAAGGCTTTAAATAATTTCAGTGGAATTCTAGGTTATAAACCTTGACCACTGATCATCTGGATCCAGTCGGTAATATAATATAATAATAACATAATATAAGGAAAGAGAAATAAAAATCCAAGAGAAGTGAGTCCTCTATAGTCACCTGGCCTCTTGGGGGCAGAGCCAGAGCTGGGAACTGGATTCCTGACTCTAGGACCTTCCCTCCCTGGCTGTTTACCTTAGAAGAAGCCAAACAGGCCTCCTGGTATCACCTACCATCTGCTAAATGAGAGCGGTTGGCAAGAGAGCTCCTAACACTGCAGGGATGAGAAAATTGCTCAATTCATTTCCTTGTAGACAGTGGCAAAATCTCATTCAGGAGAAAAATGGGAGCATGTGGGTGATGGATCTGATGCCACCCTGATGTACTTAACAACCCTCACAGAGGACAGCCTGGGTGTGATGAGCTTTCAGACTGTTTGGGCTGTAGTTGTGCCAGGCATCTTCTATGTGTCCCTCCAGAACTGCTCTCAATCATCTCCTCCCGCTCTCTGCCCTTGGGGGCTGAACTGTGAGGACCACACCAGCAGGCCTTCTTGTATCTCTGGTCTCTAGTTTGGTTCAACCAATCAGGAGCCTGACAGGAGATCAGAGAGAGGGAGCAAGGGACAAGAGGATGGAGAATTATTTCCCTGCCTACCCTCACGTGAAATCACCTCCAGCTACTAATGCTCTTCCACACAAGGTCACTGAGCCTCACATGGTGGTCTTTAAATGACTCTGTCTTTCAAGGTTCATATAACTCTTTCTTCCCTTGTCCCTTTGGGCTTAGATGTGATGATTTCTCTGTTTTTATTAATCTTGAGTGGTTAAACCATTCCTACTGGTTTACCTATTCCCTGTCCACAACTATATAAATAATCCCTTTGTAAATAAACTAATCTTGATTTATTGAGTGTACTATCTACTTTATTTGGGGACTCTAAATGATACCACAATCATCACTCTGTACCAAGCTAAGATCTAGCTATAATCCCCTCAGGAGTTGTCTTATGTTTGCTAGTGAGAGAGAGTTCCATATTGAAAGCCCTGTCCTTCTGGCTGTGGGCTCTTTCTTGCCATATCCCTCATATTGAACCCTTGTTAGGAACCTGAGGAGAGCTTTGCTAATGGTAGTAATGGGATCTGACTCATCTTTCCTGCCATGAGAGGATGCATAGAATCAAAAGTGACAGGTAAATGTGAACAGAGCAAAACTTGGGCATCAGATCCACCTCAGTCTGAGATCTGATATTTATTTAGCATCTACTATTAGACAGTAAGCTAGACACTGAAGATGCAATGGTTACTGAAAAAGGTACAATAACTGTAAGCAAAGAACTCATAGTCTAGCCCAGGCTGACATATGACTGCAGACTGCCTGTTTTCTTAATAAAGTTTTATTGGAACACAGACAGGCCATTTATGCAGTATCCATGGTTGTTTCACAAGGAGTTGAGTAGTTATATAAAGACTGAGCATCTTCCAAAGCCTGTAATGTTTACTACCTACCCCTTTACAAAAAGTTTGCTGATTTCTGGCTGAGATATATGCCTTCCCATTACCTGACACAAAGCTGGGCATAATTTTTTTTCTCAACAGAGAGTTTTTAGTTAAATCAACAGATTATTTGCATCTGAAAAGCATCATCATTATCCAGTTAGTTGGAGGTAATCTTTAGTAGATGATTTTTAATCCTTGCATCTTAAAGAATTTGCTGAAATCTCTGGATGTTGTGACAGATGAACAATTTTTTGCCTTCTTTTTTCCCTTGGTCGATCAGCGTGAATTCAATACACCTGTGCAACTGTGCAGAAGTTTCAAAGGGGAGAGTATTCTGAGGCACAGGGTAGAGGGAAAGGATTGAATAGAACCTTGATTGCTCTCATTCCAGAATGTGTCATCTGGCTTTCTGCTGCTCTTAGCCTTATCTAAATGCACTCCTGCTATGAATTTCTTTCTAACTTCTTGTTCATAAATACTTGAAGAAAAGCGATGAACTCAGAAGTCCCTTTTTAACTATTTCCCTCTTGTTGATATTTAACAGCACATATTTGTGGCTGTGGGATTCTCTCAGATTGAGGAACAGTTAGAATGAAAGGGGTAAAATCCATATGGAATGGTCAGGCAGTGTCGAACTTGTCTGCCATCTTTGAATAACACCAGATGCTTGTCTTGTTCTAGGAACTCTTACTGGTATTATTTAAAATTTGAAAGGAAAATAAATGCAACTGCTTCCCCAGATGATTAGTTTTCTTTTTCAAATTAAAGTTAGAATTCTAATGAAGGAATCTGTGTCATTCCGTAAAGATTAGGGTAGGGAAATGTTGTAGATATACTAGGAAAGAAAAAAAAAAAACAAGAACAGGTCTAGGCATATCTGAAAAAAAAAAAAGACAATGAATTGCTACTTTGGTTTCCTCAGTGCCTAAATTTGTCTTATACATAGTCTTTTGGATCATGGGTGCAAATTATTGTGAAGAAATCACTCCAGTCCAAGGTAAACTTGTGACCTTTGATGACCTCAGTTTATTTTCATTCAATTCAATCAGGAAGGCATTCACAGAGGTTCTCCTATATTCTAGGCACCGTGATCATCCTAAAAAACATGGCAATGTTGAGTTAACTTAGGGGGTTTACAATCTAGAAAGGAGGGAGAGGATAAGCTGGCTACATTTAAATAAAATGGCAGCACCATTTAATTATCATATGTAGTTTAAATGGACTGTAAAATATAGTAGAAGACAGAATTAATGAAAGATGGAAGTAATGTAGAAAATATTTTGGAACTGGAGTTAGGCCTTAGGATAATAAGAAGTGAGAAGGATACTCCAATAGCTGTAACAGTGTGGGCAAAGGGTAGGACTTATTGAATAGTTATAGGTGATTGGATTACAGCAAACCAGCTGCTTGATAAAGAGGTAGGAAAAATTACCCAGGATCTTAAATATCTGTGTGTCAAAAGTTTGGTCCTGAATTTGTAGGTGACATGGAACCATTAAGTTTCTGAATACTGCACCATCTTGCCTGAAGCTCCTCTGTAAAATTGAGATGAGCCATGTAAATGATTAATTGGAAAGATGATAAATTGGAAGTGTGGAGGCCACTTAGATGAGAATTATAATATTCAAGTGGGAATCAATGTGATTCTAGGAATGGACTTTCTGTAGATATGCCCCAGTCAGAATATGAGTGAAAAAGAGATGAAGGCAGTAACTTACTGACTGATAGTGTGGAGGGCTCTCTCTAGACAGATGTGTAGTAATACGTTTCCCAATTTCGATGCATCCAAGATGGATGTACTAATGATAATGAATTAACCCAAATGAAACATATTTCCAGATGTTTAATACTCATCTATGTCTATTAGATCCCTTAGGACCTAATTCAAGAAGGCCCCTCCTCCAATAAATTTTCTACCTGCAGAAGCAAGTCTTATATTTGTGTAGCAATTATAAGTAATTATAGAAAAACAGTAGGAAAAAAAGCCAGTGTCTTTATGGCTTTGTAAATCCACTAAATAGTCTAGCATAGTGCCAGGCATACAGTGAGTGATTCCGTATGGGTGCAGAATAAATTGCCTTGAAAAACAACCTCTGAAACAGACGCACATCAAAAGTCATATGCACATCAAAGCTTATTGCCTAGAATGGTAGGATGTGGAGAGTAGAAGTCTTGGAGATAACAGCTCTGGGACCAGGAAGATAGCCATTAAATCCATCTAAACATATTTTAAGAATATTCTTGAAAAAGGCCCCAGTGCATGTGAGCACAATTAAGAAAAGAGTTTGGGGGAATTTGGAATATTGCTGTCTAGGGGAGCTCTTGAAATGATGGCATGAGGCACTCTGGGCAGGTGACAAGCTGAGCTGAATTGAATAGTGACAAAATTGAGATATAAAAAGGAATGACACCAATAAGGTCAATTCTCAAAGATGCAGGATGTTTATTTTTTTAATCTGTAGGTTAAGAGAAAAACAATTTGGGATATTAAAAAGTGATATGTTAAAATTACGACTCTCTTCTCATAGTGCTCCTAAGGCCTCCTTAAAAGAAAAATGTGACTTAAGATTGGGAAATTTTCTAAAATCAAGTATTTTCCAATACTGCTTGTGAGACTAAAGCTGCTTCAAACAGAGAGAGAGAAAGAGAGAGAGAGAGAGAGAGAGAGAGAGAGAGAGAGAGAGAGAGAGAGAGAGAGAGAGTTTTATTTGTGGGATACAGACTATACAAAAAATTACATATTTCTAGCATACATCTCACTAAATGTTGAAATTCTTGAAGCATTTTTATCAAAATCAGGAACAAGAGAAGTTTGATTACTAAAATGGATACTAGCCAGATGCAGTGGCACATACCTGTAATCCAAGTGACTCCAGAGGTAGAGGCAGGAGAATTGCAAGTTCAAAGCTAGCCTCAGTAACTTAGCGAGGCCCTAAACAACTTGGAGAGACACTGTCTCAAATAAAAAAGAAAAAAAAAGGACTGGGGATGTGGCTCAATGGTTAAGTGCCCTTGGGTTCAATCTCGGATACCAAAAACAAACAAACAATTATTTGACATTATAATAGAGATATTAGACAATGCAATAAGGTATGGAAAATAAGTAATGGCTTAAAATGAAAGAAGAAACCACTGATATCATTTGGATTTACATAAAAATATAAGTAGTTTTTCAGGCAGTGTTCTTTGAATTTTCTATTAGAACTCAAGAAAATCCAGAAAGTTGGACAAATTCTAACAATCATCTATCATCTTCCTGAACATCAGTGATAGTTTTAAAATATAGTTTCTTAATATTAATGTAAAGAAAATTATGACATTTATAAGGGACATAAGAGATATTTGATAAAAATAGATATGCTATATTTGTGGTTGAGAAGGGCAAATAAATCTTTCATAAAATTAGTGTGACTATAGTCAAATTTCTATGGAACTTGACAAACTGATTCTAAAATCATTGAAGAATAGAAAATGTATAAGAATAAATCATTTTTTGAAAGAGTGGAAAAAATGAAGGGGAAAAACTTAATAGATATCAATGTATACAAAGCTGTAGAAATAAGATATGGTATTGGAGAGGAAATAGCTATAAAAGAACAGTGGAACTCAAAAACCCTGAAGATACACAGGGCTAAGTGTTCACTAGAGGTAGCATTTCATAAAACTAAAGAAAGATTTTGAGGCAATTGGCTATCTTTTTGAGAAAAAACAGCAATATTTAAAACAATATACAAAATAAAATCCAGATAATTTAAAGATAAAAATTAAAAAGTGTTATTATAAAAGAAAAAAATATAAATGAATTAAATATTAGGGCAGGAAAGATTTTTATGCTAGACACAGAAGTAGGTTAATTTGACTGCAAATTATCTAATGAAAGATATCATTCAATAAGTTAAAAGTCAATAACATTATATGTTGCAAATATTCACTTATAGTTTAGGTCAATACTTAAAATATTTTAAGAGTTTCTATTAATCAATAAGAAAAGAGGAAAGAAAGGGGAAAGGAATCTGAGCAGGCTATTCATAGAAGAAAAATGCAAGTGGCCAAATTACAGAAATAATCAAGAGAAATAAAAATTACACAATAATGAAATATCCGGTTTTCCCCATAAATTTGATGATGAGAAGGAAGAGAGAGGATAAAGATAAGGAGATGATTGTGAGGATGGATGGTCACTACTGGCATTGGTACAACCTCGGTTAGTGAAAAATTTCACAGGCCTTCTCAACATTAAATATTTTGGCAATTCTAAGTATTTTCCCTTTAAAAAAAAACCCCACATGTACAGTGAGAATAATGAGTGCAATGTTGCTTATTGTAGTGACAAACTACTAAATGTCTATCAGTGAGGCACACATAAATGAAGTACACCATATTTATGTTGTGGAATATGATGCAGAAGTGAAGAAGGTGGGGTGATCTGTATGCACTAAAGTAGATCTCTAAGACATAGCATCATTTGAAAAAAAAAACAATACATGATGTGATCTCATTTATGTAAAATAAGCAAAGCAAAATTATACAATTCTAAATTTATATACAACTGTTATGTATACCTATTTATATACACCCACACATGAATTGTACAGAACAAGGTCTGGACATTTATACATCAAATTGCATGGAAGGCTATGAGATTTGTGGGCAAAGGCGATCTTTTTGTAGAATTATTTGTCTGAATTTCTGCAAGAGTGTACAAACTGATTAATTGTATTATTAGCAATAATAAATTAATTAAATACTAAACTAAAAATCCAAGCATACAGGATTAGGGTTTTTGCCTAAAGCATCTTGATCTAAGTATTTTCTCTTGTATTACATAATTTTAAATGCCTCCTTCCCAGCAAACTTCTTATTTCCCCTTTAGAATTTATCCTTGGAAATGTCAGCGCCAGAGTACCCATCCTTTAACTAATTAGGCACATTTCTGAGTATACAATTACATTAAGGGATAACAGATGTTGTACTTCACATCCAAATCTTGGCTAATGTGTAGATTATTAACTCAGGTCTGACTCATATTAAATTTTGTGAAGATATGAGAGCTCTTCTTATCTTTATTAAACAAAGTGCTAAAAATGTCATCTCACCAGTGAATGAATTGGTCTGCACCAGTTTTTCTCCAGATTATCCTGAATTCTCTACATATTGACCACATCACTAACTAAATTCTAGGCTTGAGATAGAAACAGTGAATATTAAACAGACTTTCAATTGTATTGTTAAACAATAAGCAAGAGTGGACACACACGCAATTACTTTTGCCCAGCATTCCTTTTTTTCTGCAATAAAGAAAAGTTTTGCAAAATCAATCATGGCAAAATTTTGCTGAGGGAAAATTTATTTGCACACAGATGTTTATTTTAAAACATCTTGGTGCTCACTTTCCAGTTCTCCTCTCTATGTGTTTCACCAGAACTAGCCAAACAGGAATCAACTATCCCCAAGATTGTTGCTCTTACAGTCCATCTTTTTAAAAAGATTGGGATTTGAATTTCAAAACACAAGAGGAACAGGCAGAAAGCAAACTGCCCGAGTTCACCACCTACTGTGCCTGGCACCGACTTGCACAGGTTCAGTTGGTTCAGCAACCCTCCCTGAGCATGCACAAGGCTTCATGCAGAATACCAGGACCTGGGGGTGGAAATGGGTCCAACAGTCTTCCCTTGTGCTACTTGGTGTCTCATGATCACAAAGACAGGGAATTATTGAGCCGCATCAACCACTCTACTTAACTAACATTTCTTAAGCCCTTGGGTGTCAGATGCTGGGCTAAACCTGGGGATATAGCAGCACATGCAACACCAGCTTGTAGACAAGAGGAGATGAAAGACGCTGAAACCACAAGAGGTGCCAAGACAGCAGCAGAGGTTCAGTATCCTCAGAGGGGCTTAGGAGGTGAAGCCAATCTGTCTCTTGGGGGTCAGGAAAGGATTCTTTGAGAAAGAGAGATTTAAGGCTTGTGATGATTGAAGGATGAGTAAAAGGTTGTAAGGGATAAGGAGTAAGGAAGTATGGAGGGCACGAGCCTTTGCCAGACACTGTGATTGGCATGTGGGTTCTCCTCTCTGCAAAGGCTCACCCCGAGGGCTCCATATCTTCCCACCTTGCCTAGAATTCTAAGCATCTTCTCTCCCTTTTCTTCTGGCCATCACCTCTGCTCTACAATGCTCCCTCTCCCCCGTATAGAAATGGATCCTGGGCTCTCTCCTTGGTCTTTCCATTTCTACTCTTTGTGATTCACTGGTTCTCCCCCACCCTATCATCATTCAAATTATGGCAAAATAAATGACAATAGCATGCACTTAAGTAATTCTTCTTTTTCAGCTGTCACTTTCTGGGTGCAAAACCAAGCCCTTGCTGGGTGCTGATCTTCCTGAGGCTCCCAGGGATGCTAAATTGTCATCATGGTCCCACTTACTGTCTTGATTTCCACTAAAGACAACAGTCAAGAAAACCCTCCCGCAGGAAGCCTTTCTCTCCTGTGGTCCTAATAGACACGTTCCCGTCTGCAATTGTATTTGGCATAATCTGCATTTCTTAAGGGCTACACACCACTAGGGAAAGCTTCTGAGCTTATTATAATAACCCCTTGTGGTGAAAAGCAGCTATTAGACTGAGGAGTTTCCCAGGATCTTTACATATATATGATCAACAGCCCTCCCAACCATCTCTCTCACGCTCACCTCTCTCCTAATTAAAAGAAATGTGTGTCTGTATGCTAGGATTTGGCACCTGCTTCATCATTTGGGGGATATGACTCAGCTGTTTTGGAAGGAGGGTTGCAAGATAGAAAATCTGTCCTTGTGGGAAGGAGAGGAGAGAGAAGGGGGACTGTTCACCTGCCTCTCCCTAAACACTGGGAGTTCACTGGGCAATGTTAAGTGTCTTCTTTTGTGTCAACTACACATGAGACTTGTACATACTGGAGGTTGCACTATACATCTGATTGCCCCCAAATGCATTAAACATATACAGCCTGGCAGATGGTAAACTGGAGAACAAATTTTGCCCACGATGTTGAGAGAAGTCGAAACAAAATTCCTAAGTACGAGAAATAACAGCTTATGTGGGAAGGAAAGTCAAGTGCTGACCACTTGGGTCTTCAAAATGTGTGAGAACATTTTCTTTTAGAATAAATAATCAATAGTTTTCACCTGTAATTTCACAAAGGAGAAAACGTCAGAAAATATGAAACCGAACTTTGATGGGGTTGGGGAAAGCACTGTGGGGTGAGCATTCTGACTCCCAGCTGGGAGCACAAATGGGTAGGATTTTTCTTTTGCAAGAAAACAATGCTTTGCAGGAGTGGGAACAGAGAACAGTGACTAACACATGTATGGATATCGCTAGAATCATACATACCTAGGAACGTGCTAGTTGTGTACATTGTTTGACTAGGAATTCCATTTCTAAGCTTGATCCTAAGGAAAACTTGGGAAAGCAGTAACAGCCCTAAAACACTTTCCTCAATGTTTTTCACAAGTGGCAATATGAGGAGCAACCTAATTCATAATTCAACCCATTTCATTCCACAGTTCCTCCCTTTCCCTATCCCTCCTTCCTCCCCGACATCCCTCTACCCCACTGAGCTCGCTTCTACTTTCCTGGGATCCCCTCCTCTTCTTTGATCCCCCTATTTCACTGCAGCTTCCCCAAAGGAGAGAAACATTTGACCTTTGACCTTCCAAATCGAGTTTATTTCACTTTAGCATGTTTTCCATTTCCATCCATTTATCAGCAAGCGCCATAATCTCATACTTCTTTATGACTGAGTAAAAACCCCGCCGTCTACATATACCACATTTTCTTTATCCATTCATCTGTTGACAGGCACCTGGACTGGTTCCATAACTGAGCTGTTGTGAATTGTGCTTCTGTAAATATAGATGTGCCTGTGTCCCCATAGCATGCTGGTTTTAAATCTTTTAGATAAGTACCCGGGAGTGGGACAGCTAATCCTACAGTGGTTCCATCCCTAGTCTTTTGAGGAATCTCCATACTGCTTTCCAAAGTGGTTGTATTAATTTGTAGTCCCCAAAACAATGTACAAGTGTACCTTTTCCCTCACATTCTCTCCAGCATTTATTATCATTTGTTTTCTTGAAAACTGCCATGCTGATTGGAGTGAAATTGAATGAAAACATATTGTTAATAGAACTATAATGACTTGAATTTCTTTTGTCTTTGGTATTTTCTGAAAATTTTATGATAAGTTCACATAATTTTTAAAAAGTTTTTATTTATTTTAGAATGCATTTTGACATAATTTTAAAATTTGTTTCAATTAGTTATATATGACAGCAGAATGCATTTATGCACTTTGATATACATAGATGGGATATAATTTCTCATTTATATGAGTGTACATGTTGCAGAATCATATCGGTCAGGTCATGTAGTCACATACAGTAATAATGTTTGTTTCATTCAACTATCTTTTCTATCCCCACATGCCCTCCCCTGTCGTACCATCACTTCTCTCTGCCTAATCTATGGTAATGCTATTCCTCCCTAATATCCTCTGCCTTATTGTGAATTAGCATCTGCATATTAGAGAAAACATTCGGCCTTTGGTTTTGTGGGATTGGCTTATTTCGCTTAGCATGATATTCTCACACTCCAACCATTTACTGGCAAATGCCATAATTTAATTCTTCTTTATAGCTGAGTAATATTCCATTAAGTATATATACAAATTTTCTTTATCCACTCATCTATTGAGGGACACCTAGGTTGGTTCCATAGTCTAGCTATTGTGAATTGAGCTGCTATAAACATTGATATGGCTGTGTCACTATAGTATGCTGATTTTAAGTCTTTTGGGTATAAACCAAGAATTGGGATAACTGGGTCAAATGGTAGTTTCATTCCCAGTTTTCTGAGGAATCTCCATACTGCTTTCTATAGTAGTTGCACCAGTTTTCAGTCCCACCAGCAATGTATAAGTGTACCCTTTTTTACCACATTCTCACTAACGTTTATTGTTGCCTGTATTCTTGATGTTTGCCATTCTGACAGGAGTGAGATGAAATTTGATTTGCATTTCTCTAATTGCTAGAGCTGTTGAACACTTTTTTATATATTTGTTGATCAATTGTATTTCTTGTTCTGTGAAGTGTTTGTTCAGTTCCTTAGCCCATTTATTGGTTGGGTTATTTATTTATTTTTTTTTTTGGTGTTAGGATTTTTTGTGTTCTTTATATATCCTAGAGATTAATGCTTTATCAGAGGTGCATCTGGTAAAGATTTTCTCCCAATATGTAGGCTCTCTCCTAATGTTATTGTTTGTTTTGCTGAGAAGAAGCTTTTTAATTTGAATCCATCCCATTTATTAATTCTTGATTTTACTTCTTGGGCTTTAGGAGTCTTGTTAAAGAAGTCAGATCCTAGGCCAACATGGTGTAGATTTGGGCCTATTTTTTCTTCTATTAAGTACAGGTTCTCTGTTCTAGTGCCTAAGTCTTTGATCAACTTCAAGTTGATTTTTGTGCAGGGTGAGAGATAGAGGTTTAATTTCATTTTGCTTCATGTGGATTTCCAGTTTTGCCAGCACCATTTGTTAAACAAACTATCTCTTCTCCAGTGAATGTTTTTGGCACCCTTGTCTAGTATGAGATAACCATATTTATGTGGATTTGTCTCTGTGTTCTCTATTCTGTACTATTGGTCTACAAGTCTATTTTAGCGCCAATACCATGCTGTTTTTATTACTATAGCTAGGTAGTATAGTTTAAGTTCTGGTATTGTGATGCCTCTTGCTTCACTTTTCTTGCTAAGGATTACTTTAGCTATTCTGGGTCTCTAATTTTTCAAAATAGACTTCATGATTGCTTTTCTATTTTTATGAAGAATGTCATTGTGATTTTAATAGGAATTGCATTAAATCTGCATAATGCTTTTGGTAGTATGGCCATTTTGACAATATTAATTCTGCCTATCCAGGAGCATGGAAGACCTAACCATCTTCTGAGATTTTCTTCAATTTCTTTCTTTAGTGTTCTGTAGTTTTCATTGTAGAGGTTTTTCACCTCTTTTGTTAGATTGATTTCCAGGTACTTTATTTTGTTTGAGGCTATTGTGAATGGAGTAGTTTTTCTAATTTCTCTTTCAGTGGATTTATCACTGATGTATAGGAATGCATTTGATTTATGGATGTTGATTTTATATCCTGTTACTTTGCTTAATTCATTTATTCTAGAAGTTTTCTGGTAGAATTTTTGGATTTTCTAGGTATAGAATCATAATTTTTTAAATAAAGAAAAACCTCTTAATTTATTTATTGGCCACAAAACTTTGCTACATCTTCTTACTCTTCTGATAGGTACCATTTCTAGATATCCATTAAGTTGATGCTACCAATAGAAGGAAAACATGAACAATAGGAATCTGTTATGGATAGTGGAAAAACCAACCAGAATTGAGAGGGTCTTTTCCTGCTTCATGATCTTGGGAAAGTCATTCAACTTTTATGACCTCTATTTCTTCCCCCAAAGCAAGAATAACAATACTCAAGTGATCATTTCTCAAACTAACAAGATTATCATGAAGGATGAAGTAAAGATCTTAAAAAATGAAAGTTTTCATAAACATTAATTTTCTTTCTATTACAGGCTTTCTTTTACCCATTGAACATCAATGTTCATAGCAGCTCAATTCACAATAGCTAAACCTTGGAAGCAATCTAGATTCCCTTTAATAGATGAATGGATAAAGAAACTGTGGTATGTATACACAATGGAATATTACTCAGTATTAAAAGAGAATAAAATCATGGCATTTGCAGGTAAATGGATGGAGTTAGACAATATCATGCTAAGGGAAGTAGGCCAATCCCAAAAACCAAAGGCCAAATATTTTTTCTGATTAGTGGATGCTGATCCAAAACGAAGAGCAGGGAGGCAAGGGGAAAATGGAGGAATTTTGGGCAAAGAAGAGGGAGGATGGAGAGGGTGCAGGGGGACAGGAAAGATGGTGGAATGAGATGAACATCATTAACCTAGGTACATGTAAGACTACACATAGGGTATGATATTACATCATACACAACCATAGAAATAAAAAGTTATGCTGTAATTGTGAACAAAGAATCAAAATACATTTTGCTGTCATATAGACCTAATTTAAATAAATAAAATAATAAAAAATACAAATTACCCAAAGCAATCTAGAGATTCAGCAAAATTTCAATGTTAAAAAAAAAGATGGAACCCTGATCCTTCTATTGAATTTTTTGCTGAAAAAGCTAACTGAGTTGGAAATCAAACTTCATCCTGATCTATATTTCATTTCTTGTCTCTACTCCTAATACAGAAAATCAGTACATGAATCTTATGTAGCACTGTTTTTTCATTTTTTTTCTTCTTTTTAAATGAATTTCAAGTAGGAACATCAGCTGTGAGATTAGAAGTATCTATACTTGGTGTGACTTTTTCAGTTGAAATGTTTAGAATTAACTCTTGCTTTTATCAACTTGCTACCAACTGATCAAACAAAAGTGGGAGCGTTGGGAGCAGAAAAAGAGAAGAATGTCATATACCCTAAGGGCCAAAGGAAAATATTGCCCAGATTTGTTCAGACAGGAAATTACATTTATGTCATGGGTAAAGCAGAAAATAACACATTTAATGTTTATAGGATCATTTCCAGGTGTTGGTCTCTTCTTCCATGCTGAAAGCTATCAAAAACAAGAAATCTTGAAGAGATGGTCATCTCTAGTAGCCAGAAAACATTTATCATTATTTTCAAAATGTTTGTCTCACTACCATTTCAAATATATCACACTTTTAGGGCTCTGAGTATTACATTTCCTTTGCTTGGTACAATTGTCTTCCCTGAACCCCTTTGATGTGAATACCTACTCTTTATCCAGTTGAGGCCATCCATGTTGGTTTGTCCATACTAGGTGGGTTCCTTCCATCTTTGACTCCTCAAATAAGGCAGAATGTCTAATCTTTTCTAAATTTTATTTAATGAGAAAATGTAACTGCTAAAATATAAATATCCATCATATTTGGAAAGGTGGTTATACAAATATATGCACACATATATTTAACACTTGTGAGTGTATTATACATATTTACATACATGCTTATATTTATGATGTTCATATTTCTTTAAATTGTCACTTTAAAAAGAGGAAGCATATCTGAGTCTTTACAAAGCCTTTCATTTTCAGACACCTGTCCTTCTGCATTATTTCACTTTGAATGATAAAGGATCTCTTGGGAGAAAGAGTGGATCTCAACCTTGGAGGCATGTTAGGATTATCTTGAGAACTTTAGAAAATTCCAGTGCCCACACTGCACTCCCAGAACATTCAGTTAGAATCTCTGGAGTAAATTTAGGCATTAGTGTCTTTTAAATGCTTTCTGAGTGATTCCAACATAGAGCTACATATGAGAGCCACTGTGTTAACATGGCATAGCTTTGATCAATGCTAGATGTTTATAAAGTTCCTTTATAAAGGAGATTCAACACAGATTTACTGAGTGTTCCTGGAGGAAAAGACTAAATAATTGAAAATGGTAGATATCATTATAAAAATGTTTTTAAGAAGTCATTTAAAAAGATAACTAGTCATTACAAGCTGTGGGCATCTCCAATATAGATTTATAGGAGAAATGAAAAACGTATTCCTATGTCATGCTAATGGGCCCTGGTGGCATGAGATAAAATTTCCAGTGTCCAAATTATGCATGAAATAAAAAAATGCTATAGTTGAAACTACTTAGTCAGCCATGAATGTGGTGTGCAAGAAAACTTTGTTGCATGATTCAGAAAGGGAGTCTAGTAATGATTAAGATACTGACGTCAGAGTTGCATTTGGAAAGTGTGATAAAATCGCTCCATGAAATTTGAGGGTAGAAAGTAATATTTCCAGATCAATGCATTAGGTGACATTTAATTTAAATATCTGTTGTAATTTAAATTTAAAAATTAACTATTGATCATTTCAATCACATCTCTGAGCATTTATAGATTAAAATGTATCAATGAATAAAGGTCTTATACTTACTATCCCTTTAGTTTGTTGAACTTATGTTATTTTTTTCCCACTCACCAAAATTAGGCTACTTAAGAATGGAGACACTATCTCTTATTTTTATTTAACAATATACAAGTATAAATTTTATAGATTTGGGTTTTGGAACAGAAGCATTTGTAATTTAGGTAACCCCTTTTACAGGGAACAATGCAGAGTCAAAATGAGACATTGCTAGGACTCTTCCAAAGGCCATAATTTGAAGGGTCTTAGACTTAAACCTCATTAGCTTTATGAAAAATTCACTCCAACATGTCTGGTCATGACTTGCACTGGTGTCTGGCTAAGAATGATATTTCCAAGTTGCATTGCTTTCCCTAGGCAAAGCGCCTGTAAAATTCTCAGATAATTCAGAGCATCCTTTGCTGGACTCTGTTGTCTGAGAAGGCAGAGGTGATTTCCCACTCTGGAGTACAAGGATCCATTGGCAAAATGCTGTTAGAGATGAGACCAATTTGGAGATTAGATGAATTTATTTACTTATTTAGGTACCAGGGATTGAACTCAGGGGCACTTAACCACTGAGCCACATCCCTAGCCCTTTTTTTTAATTATTATTTTAAGTTGCTCACTAAATTGCTGAGGCTGGCCTTGAACTTGGGATCCTCCTGCCTTGGCTTCCCGAGCTGATGAGATTACACGCATACACCAACAAGCCTGGCAGATGAGTTTAATTTAACTCCATACTGATAACTGGGTTAGAACACACGAAGATCCCCAAATCTGAGGAACAGATGTGGCAGATCATGTTTAAGCCATGCAGTTCTTGGAATGGAGGCAAAAAGTTTTGAAGCATGCGGCCGTATAAAAAGAATACATCCAGAGGACTGTCCTGTCTCTTTATAGAGTCAAAAGGACCTACTTTAAAAAAGCAAGGACTCTTATTGTTTGGAGCACTGAATTCTGTGTGTACACTCTGCAGACCTGACACCATCTCATTCCTTTTGGTGTCCCCTAGCATGCTTCTCAAACTCTCTAGCTGGCTCTAGAATGCTTATGGAACCTAAACAGGAACTTAAATACAGCCAGTGAGGATGGGCTTCGATATGAATAATCAGTTTTCACCTTTCAATATGGCACACAAAATTTATAGTTAGGTATTCGTTTCCTCATTTTCTCTCAACCCACAATTCTACTGATGAGAATGAGGTGGCAGAGAAAACAGCCTGAGAGCAGTACACCCGGGTAGGATGCGAGCCAGACTTCAAACTCAGATGTACTGAGTCATGCTATATTTCAGGGGAAAGAAGAACTGGCTGGGACTTCAAGGAAGTTCTTTCATTTGACAGTTTGACACTTGAAGTCTCTCTCGGTCTTTGGGTAGAGCTTTAAACTTCCAACTCAATAAACTGGGAGTGTTATAAAAAGAAAACTCGCCAGTCTTTCAAACTTATTAGAAGGTTGCCCAAAGTTAAGACCCAATGGCACCTACAGGTGACTAAGGGTTCACTTTGAAGATGGAAGCAACTGGATGACGAACTGGTGAAGACCCAGGCCATCCTCCAGAGAGGACCAAAGGGGAAGCAGAGAAGCTGTATTGCTGAAGAAAGTTGAAAGCCCCCTGCATGAGGAGCAACAGGAGGCACTGATGATATCCAGATCTCAGCAGCCCTTTGGACATTCCCCGGCAGTTCAGAAGCCAATATGTAGCATCCTCTTGGCAACAACCCTTCTGAGAACAGCAACATGAAAAGAACACAAGAATAGGAGCGTTTTCAATGCTGAGGAAAGAGAAGACTTTTAGGGAGAACAGAATATGGTACTTCAGTCCCAAGACTGTCATTCTTGTACATGCACAGGGAGCAGTAGCAGATCCAAGGATGGGGGTGAGCTTTGAGCTCTATTTCAGTGCCAGCTTAGAATGGTTTCTTTTAAAATAACTCTTTAGCAAGGACGATTTTGGAGTGAAACTCCCATGGTCATCTTGGGGGCAAAAAAAAAAAAAGTCAAGTACTAGAGATCTCATGTATATCAAATTCTTCTATGATCTTGCTGTCATAAAACTGCAGTGACAGTGACAGCTGCTTCAAAACAGGACATTTCCTGGAGTACAGATTCCACTCTGAATTGAAACTCGACACATTTTAGGCCTGGTGTTTTTAAATGAGGGAGAAAAAAAACAAACATGTTGTTAAATATTACTGCAAAATTTCACTTAGCTTAATGGCCAATAAAATAACAGTGTGTTCAGGTGGCACAACCTTCCGGTTTGACCATCTGGCCTGATGAATATGCACCAGCTCCACTTTTCTTTTGCTGGCTTTCCCTGTACCATGCAGTGAGGAGTGGTTGGCTGCCCCCCTAACTAGCTTCTGTGTGAAACCTTTCTAAAGGACATGTCCTGATACACATCCTACTATTCTTTGGGAGTTAACACACACACACACACACACACACACACACACACACACAAAACCCTGTCAGCCCCAAAGTGTAGGCTTTCCTCTTATGTTCTGAAAGGAAATTTCAAAAATATTTTTTATTTCTTATTCAAACAAAATGTTCAAAAGAAGTAGCCCCTCATTCTTTCTTCTATGACATTCTGGATTTAACTTAGAAAGGAGCACTGACCTCAAGAAAGAGAAGCCTGAACTATCCATGAGAGAAAATGCTACTGAAAATCCAGAAAAAAAATACAGAAATGGTTTTATCTGGTCTAATTGGAATGATGGAATCTTAGAATTTCCAGAGAAGACTGACAGGGAAAAAATAATGAGTCACTCTATAGAACATGTACAGACCATCTTGCCCCTAGACAATGAAGCACCCAAATCTAGAAACACAGTCACTACAAGGGTCCAAACCAAGAATGCTGCTCGATTTTCCTTTTGTCTTCTCATGATAAGAACACGTTCACCGTTTCATTTTATGTCTTTTTGGAATTTATACCAAAACTATTAGAAGAAGTAGAAAGTAAATGCCTACCAATGCTCATTGGGAATCACTTCTCTAGACTTAGTTTACATTAAAACACACACATGCACAAATAGGATGGAACTTACACTTGACTATGATGCCAGGTAAATCTTCCTACCGTCAACAAATAAAATAAATGGAATGAAAATATACAAACCATCTGTTTTCAGGCATTGAACAACAGGCAGGAAGACAATAATCCCTGAGATAAGGGAAATTCACAAGGTGAGCCCCAAGGCCACCCAGCTTTCCACCTGGGTGAGACTTTCAGATCTCAACACACTGAGAAGGAGTCCGGGCAGAGCACAGACATTCCACTGAGTAAAAGAGAGAAAGACCAGAAGTCAGATCGTTTGAAGCAGTTAATTCTATAGGATGAGGAGCAAGTCAAGGAAAAGTTGACCATGGGGCATGTAAGAGGTCCTTGCTATCATTGGTTGAAGGTAGGTTGCACTGGTGCAGGGTGGGATTGTATGGAAGCATGTGGGAAGCTAGTAATAGAGAATGCAACAGAGATTCAGGTACCCATGAGAGCTAGCAGATGTTGGATGCCCAGTTTAGACAGAGTTGAGAGACCTCATCAACATCCCAGCATCTACTTCAATCATCAGAATGTCCTTACCTTAAAAAAGAATCTATTACTCTAGATCTGATTAGACACAGCCTAAAATAAAAGACTGAGTAAATTAACAGCATCAGGGATTATCTATCACATAGAAAATATTACTAACCTTATCAAACATGCAATTGGAATCTAAAAAGAAGAAAAGGGCAAGAAAATAGCAGAAAACATTTTTTTTGAAAATTGATGTTTAAATATTTCCTATGTTTGATTAAAAACATCAACTTAGAGATACATGGTGCTTAGTGAGCCCACAATAGGGTGAATATAAAGAAACTTACCTAAGCAATAAGATTCAAACAGCAGAAATTAATTTTTTTAACATTTTTTTTGGTACAGAAACAAAATGTCTTAAGGGAGAACAAAACACAATATGTATATTGGGGAACTAAGGATGGTTGTTTTACCTCATCAGAAACAATGGCAGTAGAAAGACAATGGAATGACAGTTTTAAAGGCTAAAAGTAAAACCCTAACATCTCAGATTCTATATACAAAGAAAGTACCCTTCATAAATAAGGGTAAAATAAAGGCATTTTCCATAAAAATTAAAGTGGAGAAAATTCAACATTGCCAGAGCTGCATGGTAAGGAAGTCTGAAAAATGTTCTTCAGATTGAAAGATCCAACACCAGATGAAGACTTGGAGGAGCAAGAAGGGAAGGATAATGGGAGTGGTAAATAATTGGATAAAAATATGACTATTTTTTTCTTTTCATTTCCTCAAAAAGACATCTGGATCTTTTAAGGAAAATGATAACACTATAATTTGAGGTTTATAATGTAATAGAAATAAAATATCAGAAAAGAATGCTAAAAGGGATGTGAAATTGGGTAAATCTAATTACATTACTGAACAGCATAAAATGGCAACAGGGAAGGAGAAAATGACAATTGTCAGGTGTGAAGTATAAAGAGGTACAGTATCAATTTCTAAATAAATATGATATGATACATCAAAGTTGTGTATTTTTAGCCCAAATGTATTAAGAACGTTCTAAATAAAATCTACAGCTATTACAAAAATCAGTAAAAATATTCGATAAGGAAAAAAAGGCAGGATAAACTAAAAGAGGAATGACAAACCTTTTGGCAAACAGAAAGTGAGCAGACTTCAACAGAAGGGCATCAATAATTGATTGCATTTAATGTATGTGGGCTAAGATTTCTAATTAAAATGGAGAGATTGGTCGGCTACATCAAAAAGCAAGGCCCAACTATATGATATACATTAGAAACATATTTTAAATATAAATAGAGAGTTAAGTTGAAAGATAATTAATGGGAAAATATACCCCGTGAAAAGTAAACGTAAGAGGGACTGGGGCTCTGGCTCAGCAGTAGTGCACTTGCCTGGCATGTGTGAGGCACTTGGTTTGAGTCTCAGCACCGCATATAAATAAATAAAATAAAGGTCTATCAACAACTAAAAAAAAAGGCTTATTAATAAAAGTAAACATAACATAGCTGGTATGTCTAAATGATAATTTGGTCAAGTAGATGTCAAGACAATAACTAATTATGTCTAGACTCATTACAAATCTATGTTCATGGACATTTCATAATGATAAAAGGTCCAATTCTCAAGAAAGAGGTAGAAATTTTTAATTACATATGCATCTAATAACAGAGCAGCAAAATAATGAAGACAAAAATCTAAGGAGGAATAAACAAAATTATCATTATAGCTGGATTTAACATACTGCTCTTCGGAATGTTGTTATGCTTGATATAACAAGGAGGTTAAAAAGTGACACAGATACAAAAACAATCTAAGTAATGCTATACACCAACTTGACCCAAATAAGAGATTTATAGGTAAATACTCAACAACTTCAGATAAAAATGCTTTACAAATGCTCACAGAGAGCATGATTTACATAGATCATATAGTTGGCCATTAAGTAAGCCTCAGTCAATTTCAAAAGACAGAAATCTTTTTAAAAATATGGTATCTAACCACAACAGAATTAAATTAGTAATTTATAACAAGTACCCAGAAAAAATACCTTGATATTTATTTAAAAAACACTTCTAAATAATCAGTGTGTTAAAGAAGTTTCAAGTAGAAAACACTTTAGATGCAATAGTAATAAAAACACAATGTGTCAAAAGATCAAAACCTGATTTAAGTATCTATAAAAATTTACAAACACCATACAAAAAATGGTAAAATACCAAATAACTTTTCTCTAAGCTTAGAAATAAGGCAAAGATGTTCCCTCTTATCACTTCTGTTCAATATCATACTGGAACTCCTGGTCAGTTGAAGGCATAGAGATTAGAATGATGAAAGTAAAATTGCTTTTATTGACATATAACATAAATATCTTTGCAGGGAATCCCAAAAAATCCTACAAGAGAGCTATGTGAATAAATAAGTGAATTTTATATAATCACAGGATTCAGGGTCAAAATACAGAAGCCAACTGCGTTTGTATACGTTAACAATAAATAACTAGAAAATAAAAATTTAAAAATTGCATTTCCAATACCATAAAATATGCAAGCATGTATACAAACTCAACATTAATAATTGTAAAATACTTCTGAGGGAAATTAAAAAAGATTTAAATGAATGGACAGATATTATGTTTATTAATTGGAAGATATAATATTATTAAATTGTCAATTCTCCAAAAATTGATGTATAGGTTCAACAAAGTCCAACTGTAATTCTACCAGTTCCTCTTTTTATTAATTGATGAGCTCATTCTAGAAATCATTTGCCACTGGGAAAGATCTATACTAGCCAAAAGTCTAGATCTTTCTAGATCTATTGCTGGATTGAGAAGGATCTACATTTCCTGAATTCTAGACTCATTACAAATCTATAGTAATTGAGGCGGTGTGAAACTGGGTAAATATACACATTTTGATCAGGGGGAAATAAACTCAAGACTCCAGAAATAATCATACACAATTTTCAACAACGGTACTAACATTTCTATATAGAAAGAAGCACATTTTACATGTATGGAGGAAAAAATGAACCTCAGTCTTTCCCTCACAGCTTATAAAGAGATCAACTCAAAATGGATCTTGGACTTAAATATAAAAGACAAACAACAAAACAGATGAAGTTAAAAAAAAATCATGATGGGTTGATGAAGCCAGATACAAGAGAATACATGTATTATTTCCTTCACGTAAAGTATCAGGCAGAATAGCAGGACAAAGAATTCAGAATAGGATTTTCCTGTTCTGACTGGAAGAGAACCCAAGTGAATCTTCCAACATAATGGAAATATTTCATATTCTAATCGTGGTGGTGGATGCACGAATGTATATATTTCTCAAGGCTTATTGAATTGTGTATTTCAAATGTGGGCTTTTTATTGTTTATAACTATACCTCAGTAAAGTTGATGTTAAAAAAAAACAATTTAGGAATTTTCTTATTAAGTAAATCTTCCTTCCACAGAACACATTTGACACTTGTAAATTCATCCCACATTGACACTAGAACACATCAAAAGCATTGAGCTTAATTCTATGTTCAGTATAGTTTCCAGTTTCCCAATACATTGTTAATGACTGTTAAGGCAAAGAGACAGGTAGGTAGGTAAGTAAGTAGATTTTCTCTTATAATTGCTTTGTAAATGATGATTTGCTTTTATGTCAGAAAAATGAAACATAGTAAAGAAACCAGTGGCATTGGGTTTATCTACTATAAGTTATTGATAAGCACTTACATTGATAAGCTATGACATGAAGTTCAATATTTTTTATTAGTTGTTTTTCATAGCTCCTATTTATGTGATAGAAATTCCAATAAAATGTAATCATAGCATAGAGTTGCACAACAATATGGAAAAGGGTATATTAAATCAATTTGATATTCCAAGAAACTGTGGAGTCAAAATACTTGTCAATTGTTGAAGAGGTAGGTAAAACAGGGAAGCAAAATGGGAAGGGTTGGAGAAAACAGTGATTCTTGTAACTCCAATATCATCCTCTTTCTTCATTGGCTTTGACATTACCACTCACATATTATTTACAAATGATTAAAATTAATCTGGGCATGAGATCATGGAGGCTGGAATTGTACCGGGATCAGTGGCCGAACTGTTTGCACTTGAATGTCAATTCAATTCCCAGCGAGGCTTAGGGAGAAGTGATTTTAGTGACAAACCCATCATCTTGGGGACAGACAATGACAAATGACAGTAACAAATAACCAATGAAAAGTTCAGTTTAAAAGGTTTTCATTAGCAGAAGGAGGCGCGGGGGGCGGGGGGGTGAAGGGTGGTTTGCTTGTTGTTTATGTGAACTGTGCCCAGGTCTCTAAGTACAGGGCAGCACAGAGTTCCATAATTGCAAATGACGGATGATGGCTGAATCTTCAAAAAACAAGTATTCATGCTGGCTTCAGCAAGAGGGAAGGTCAGATGCTTATCTTTGGAAATTATTTGGCTCATCTCAAACTCTGAAGCCTGAAAAGCAGGCGTAGATTGCTCTAGGAGAGCAGCTTGCAGCTGAGATTTTTTCTGGCAATCAGAATGGCAGGTCATTTGGCCTTTTGGACGAAGCTGCTCGAATGAAGGAACATGGAAATTTTCAGTTTGTAATTAACCATTCTTAAAGGCACAAGCTTGTCCCTCAGTGGAGTATGAATATTTTTATAAGGATTCCTTGCTCAATTTGGAGGTGGATCCGTCTTGAGTGTTTGGGCACCAGGAATGGGGTAGCAATAAGACTTTGGCTTTGCCTTGGAGCCTGTCTCTCCGCAATATTTCTTGAATCATAGTCCTAGGAATATATTGAATTTCAGAATATATGTGTCTGAGAGAAGAGATAATACAGTGAATAAATCTGAAAAATGTACCATATGCTTCTCCTGGCTGATATGTTATAAAGAAACTCAGCCCATGTGACACTCTCTCAGAAATTCTACAGTAAAGACATCTATTCCTTTACCTCTTGTCCCATCCTTGGAGGTCTCAGTATCTGTGATTATTCAACTTCTGGACTTCTTATTTCCTTAACCTCCTCATCTCTAGGGATCATTTCCTCTACCACATCTCATTTTCCCATGTTCAAAGCCTTCCCAGCTTCAAGCATGTCATTTTCTGACCTCCATTTTCTAACACTCCAGCTCACTTACCCTATAAAATCCCACTCCCCAGATTGTCTTGTTAGCGGTCAAGGGTGGATTTGGACCTGGACAAGCATCAGATCTCAGCCTTAAACAGCAGTGGGAGTGCACACAGGTTCCTTAACCTCTCCGTCCTTTAAACTACTCACCTTTAGGAGGCAAACAGGAACAATACCTACCCTTTGGGCCTCATTATAACAATTTAATAAGTTAATACAAATAAAATGCTCCCACAGGACCAAGAACATTTGCTCAGTAAATGTGGAGGCCTCATCAGGCTCTCTGATCCACGTACTACCATTTCCCTCTCTCCTGAGCCTCCTCAGTCTCCTCTATGGCTAGCATAGATTCTATCAATCATCCACGTAATTCTCATTCTACCAGTATATACCCCCAACCTGATTAGAGCTGACCACCAACTTGCTCTCTGCCTTCACCTGAGCAACTGGTTGTTCCTGGGGAAAACCACCAGGTGTTGACCTGTCTCAATTGCACCTCATGACCTGATTTCATGAAGGAGTCCTTAACTCTACCTGGCAATCCAGCCACACATTCCCAATTTCTAAATTACTATTTCACATGCCTTCCTTTCTTTTTCTGCCTTCTGTGTCACCCCGGATCACTGTTCAACTGATGACTCTTCCTTCTGGGTCACTGAGAAGGCAGAACACGCCTGTTTTCCCACTACCAAACCCACCGCTTCCCCTCCGTCTGAACTGTCTCTTTTCTGTGCCCAAGCTCAGAGGCCAGCTCCTGCACTTGGGCTTGCTCAAGTCTCCTCTGGTTCCCTAAGGAGCTCCCAGTTATACCGACATAATCAACCTCTCCCTCTCTCAAATGATTGTCATCATGAAAATGATCTAGTGTTTCTTTTTTAAAACTAATTGAAAAACTTCTCTCAACTTACCATTTTTCCTCTGGCTACCATCCTGTTTCTCTGTTCCCCTATCACAGTATACCTGCTTTATAACTTTTATTATGAAAAGTCTCAAACGCACATAAAAGTAGAACTGTATAATGAGTCCCCATGTACTCATCATATAGACTTGAAAATGATTAACTTCCAGTCATATTTCCTTCATTACTTCTTTTTTTGGCTGTAGCACTTTAAAGCAAATATCAGACCCCATGACATTTCACTTCTAAATATTCAGTTCTTGTTTTAAAAATAAGTACATTTCCTTACATAATCATGATACTGTTGTGGTGCCTAACACAATTAACAAAAATGCTTTAATATCATCTTTTATCTAGTTTAGACTCATATTTCCTCAATTATCCCCCGCCAAATGTCTTTTTGTCATTAATTGAACAACAATCCAAGCAGGGTTCATACATTGCCTGTGATTATATCTCCTAAGCCTCTTTATCTAGAACATTTTCTCTACTCCATAAATTAGTGCAAAGTCTAGGATAGTTGTTTGTAAAATGTTCTCTTCCTAAGAGAGCTCTGCTCCCTTGACTCCCCTGACCTGGATTTCTTGCTCCCACACCCCATGAAGACAGCCCTAGGATATCGGTGCTAGCACAACCAACGGGCATGTCTCTTTCTTCCCTCACCTGATCTCTCTGCATCATTTAACATCATCTCTCTATTTGAAACTCTCTATTCTCCAGGATTCTGGGATCCACATTCTCCTACCCTTCCTCCCACCTCAAGGAATGCATCCTCTCAGGTTTTTTTTTTTTTTCCTGCCTTTTTTCCGTGTGACTGACCTCCAAATACTGACATGCCTCAGGTTCCATCCTAGACCTTCATTTCTCTTTCTGTCCTCTCCACTTATCTAATCTTATTTGGATCCACAATGAGATTTTCAAATACCACCCATAGGGTTAACTCCCAAATCTGTCTGAGAACAGATTTCTTCCCACATTCCCGAGTAAAATGTTCAACCTTTTTACCTGAATTTCCAGTCAAGTGTCTAATGGATATCTCAAATTTAACTCATCAAAAGTCGAATTCAACTTTCCAACATCCTCTCTGGTTCAAATCCTCCTCTTACCTAAATCTTTTAATTTTCAGTAAACAGTACCATAAAACACCCAGTTTCTTAAGTCAACAATTTAGGAATCATTCTTTGATTCCTCTTTTTTGCCCTTGACTGATGCTTTTACTTCTTTAAAAAGTCTTATTGATTCCACCTCTAAAACATAGCCCAACCTTTCCCTTTGTTCCCATCTCCACAAACACCACCACAGCCCAAGGCACGAACGTCCCTCTCCAGGTTTCTGCACTCCTGATTGGTCTTCTTGCTTCTATTTCTGGAGCTGTTCACTCCTATTTCCTCACAACAGCCAGGTGTTCATTTTAAGAGTGTAAAATGAGAGCATGCTATTTGCCTGCTTAAAACCCTGCTAAGGTCCCTCCATCCAACTCTTGATAAGCTCCGATCCTTCCTCTCACACCCCTTAGAAACCTTGTATTCCACGCTTCTCCTCTTGTTCCTTCCTAGCCATGCTGGGCTGGCATCAGAATGTTGGAGATGGAGGACACTGGCCACATTGGCAAGGCTAATGAGAGAACTTCCTGAGCCCATCACAATGCCCCAGCTAAGCCATTTCTGATATATTTTCCAACAGACATGTCCATTCAGGGCACAGATGGTGAACTGCAGGCCTAGCAAAATTGGGCTGTTTTCTGTATTGCTTATCCTCTCTTAAAAACACTGCTTTAAAATGACAAAAATGGCAGTGTTCTCTGTTGGCACTCAGGTCTATTCTTCTTCACTGGGCTTTTCACAGTGTTTAATTGTGCAGTCATGACATGGGTGTCTCTGTGTGCCTTGTCTTTTCCAACAGTCTCTAAGCTCTAAGAGGAGTTGGTTTTGAAGACCACTCTATATGCAGTATGTAGCATAGGGCCCCATCCATAAATATTTGCTGAATGAATAAATGCATGAATGTAGTCCTAGGTGACTCAATTAGTATATTTGCTCTTACTGGGAATCTCATGTTAACTTGCAGGCTGAGAATGTAGATCTAATGTAGTGCTATGTGTATGTGCTACATGAGAATTTTCAGCCAACAAGGAAAATATGAGAAACAGCACACCCAATCATCCCTCTTCCTCTTTCCATGGAAGATTAGGATCTTCCATTCCAAGTGATCATGGATGACTAAGCTTAATATCATCTATTATCTAGTTTAGACTCTCTTTGTTGTTCTTTTTATATAACTAGACCTCAGGTACACATGATTAGACTAATCAGAATCTATAGATCATAACATACTCTCACCATTGGGTAATGCCTGGATCACATTATTTATTATTTAATTTAAAAAATTGTGGTAAGCTTGCATAAACCTACCACCAAAAACAAAAGGTAGGAGCTCATCAATAAATTACACCTGAGCATATGGTGCCTCTCACCAATCTATCCCCTGCGTTCTCCAATCTAAATTTTCTATTCCTTTGCTTTCCTTCTGCATGGTTCTGTTAAATTTTTATGCATGCACAAAGACATACATTGCTTTACTTTCATTGTTTTAAAGTTTATATACAGGATGTCATGCTGTGCATAATCTTCTAGAGTTTTTAAAAAATTAATATTGTAGTCCAATGACTCATCCAAATTGCTACACAGAACCGTAACTCAGTTATTTCCATGGATATATTATATTTCATTGTGTGACCATAGGACTACTTTCTCACTGATGGACATTTGGATCAATAGTATTGCTACTATTGTCAACTTGTCCTTGACCTCTGGAATCCAGCTAAGTCAATACTTTTTGAGCATTCCTAAAGTGAGAAATGTACTAGGGGTATAGGAGATACCAATGAGTAAGATATGTATCTGTCCTTTGGAAGTTCACAATCCAGAGATGAGATATAACCACAACTACGGAGGGCAGAATTTGCTAAATACTGCAAAGGTGCCACCCAGTGTGGGCAAAACAGGGGAGAAGAGGAGAAACTTTACTGAAGTTCTAAGAGATGTGAAGATTGGACCATGGTGTATGCATACATGACTGTGATGGGTGAAAAAGGGGGCACGGTTGAAGAGGAAAGATGTTTCAGGAATGGGAATCATGTAAATAATACAGAATATAGAAGTAGGAAAAGACACGGATAGTTTGGAAGACAGCGAGTGATACCCTGAAGTGGTTAAAGTCTTAGTTCCCAGACAAAAGGGATTCATTTCAAGAAGTTCAGTTCAGAAGAAAGAAGGGAAGTCAGATCCTGATCTGCAAGCTGGGAAGTTTGGGAAAAGGAGTTGAACTTTTTTTTTTCTTTTTTTATTGTTGGTCGTTCAAAACATTACATAGTTCTTGATATATCATATTTCACAGTTTGATTCAAGTGGGTTATGAACTCGCATTTTTACCCCGTATACAGATTGCTGAGTCACATCATTTACACTTCCATTGATTTACACATTGCCATTCTAGTGTCTGTTGTATTCTTCTGCCTTTCCTATCCTCTACTATCCCCCCTTCCCTCCCCTCCCCTCCCCTCTACTCTCTCTACCCCCTCTACTGTAAATCTTTTCTTCCATTTGAATTATTCTTCCCTTACCCCTCACTTCCTCTTGTATGTAATTTTGTACAACCCTGAGGATCACCTTCCATTTCCATGCAATTTCCCTTCTCTCTCCCTTTCCCTCGCACCTCTCATCCCTGTTTAATGTTAATCTTCTTCTTATGCTCTTCGTCCCTACTCTGTCTTTAGTTACTCCCTTTATATCAAAGAAGACATTTGGCATTTGTTTTTTAGGGATTGGCTAGCTTCACTTAGCATAATCTGCTCTAAATTCCTCAATAGGACACCCATAGCGCAAGAGTTAATAACTAGAATCAACAAATGGGACTTACTCAAGCTAAAAAGTTTTTTCTCAGCAAAAGAAACAATAAGAGAGGTAAATAGGGAGCCTACATCCTGGGAACAAATCTTTACTCCTCACACTTCAGATAGAGCCCTAATATCCAGAATATACAAAGAACTCAAAAAATTAGACAATAAGATAACAAATAACCCAATCAACAAATGGGCCAAGGACCTGAACAGACACTCCTCAGAGGAGGACATACAATCAATCAATAAGTACATGAAAAAATGCTCACCATCGCTAGCAGTCAGAGAAATGCAAATCAAAACCACCCTAAGATACCATCTCACTCCAGTAAGATTGGCAGCCATTACGAAGTCAAACAACAACAAGTGCTGGCGAGGATGTGGGGAAAAGGGTACACTTGTTCATTGTTGGTGGGACTGCAAATTGGTGCAGCCAACTTGGAAAGCAGTATGGAGGTTTCTTGGAAAGCTGGGAATGGAACCACCATTTGACCCAGCTATTCCCCTTCTCGGTCTATTCCCTAAAGACCTAATAAGAGCATGCTACAGGGACACTGATACATCGATGTTCATAGCAGCACAATTCACGATAGCAAGACTGTGGAACCAACCTAGATGCCCTTCAATAGATGAATGGATTAAAAAAATGTGGCATTTATACACAATGGAGTATTACTCTGCATTAAAAATGACAAAATCATAGAATTTGGAGGGAAATGGATGGCATTAGAGTTGAATTTTTATTTTACTTGGAGCTGGGAGTTATTGAAGGAAACAGTGTTGGCAGCTTTGGTGGCTGAGTGTGGGCGGGTCTTGAGTGGGTGGGCTTTGTTAGGTTTGGGTCTTCCTTTATGGCACCGGCTACACCCTGAGGAGGGTATGTCTGGCCGTCTGGAACATCCCTTTTGCTTTCAGTTTTTACCCAGTGCTCTTCCTTGATAATTTCTACAGAATTTGCAGGCTTGCTTCTGTTAGGAGGTCAGTCTTTCAAGATGGAGACATTCGTTTTTGAATATTCTATGGTGGGTCTAACACAAGGCTTTCACTCTAAAAATATTGCGTTCTTCTTCTGGAAGATGACATCAACGTGCATGCTGCGTTTCAATGAACACAGGAAAATAGCAAGTGAGAGGAAATGCAAAGCTCTTTCTGATCTCCCAATGCGCATAGATACAAAGGTGTTTGTGTTGGACCAAGTTGTTTTATTTCAGAGACATTTGTGTAGATTAAAAGAAAGAGAAATATATAACCCTTTTTCTCTAAGTGAATCATTCTGAAGTACACTGTATCCTACTTGTTCTGTTATGGGCTTGGGACTCTTCTCAATGAGAAGAAATGCCATCTTGGTTTCTGCCAGCAGAAGTCATCAAAGTCATCAAAGTGAACTTTTGTTAGATTTGCTTAAAGGGAAGCCAACCTCCAGGACTGAACTTGCAACACGGGAACTCTGTCCAGAGTTGCATAGATTTGAACTTTAATGTGCTTGTTTCTGCTTTTGATTATGAGTCTGTTTCTTTAAGAAGGAGCGGGGGAGGAGGAGAAGAAATCCTCAAAGGCTTAAAGAAGTGACTGAACCAGAAAAACTGCATGAAATCGGGTCATTAAGTCATAGTGCACAGTGGCCCAGGAGCAGCACCTGTAGCTTCATACCTAGAGCCAAGCTGAGATGGGTAAGCAACGATGCGATTTGATCTGAAAAGAAGATGTGTAGTAGTGTCAGGGCTGTGGGAAGAAGTGGGTTCTGTAGAGCTCAGAGCCTTCCTGGAGCCTGGTACAGGGCCTGGCACTTGCCTCAAAGGTGTTCAGTGGGGGTTGGCTGGTTCTTTGGTTTAAAGGATGGGAGTATTTCAAGAGAAAAAGTTGGACAATTTCCTTGGATAGCAAGAGAATGAGGAGGACAGAAGGGCCTGGCAGTTTAGAAGCACACGATCCCAAGACACGCGTGTCAGGGTTGCGGTTGCCTGTGGTTGGTTGGCTGTGGCCATTTCACATCAGCTCTTTATCAGCTATTTATGCTGCAGCCTCCTCTCCTCCAAGAGAGGGATGGCATGTCGATCTCAGATTGCTTAATGCCTACTGAATGCTGAGTTATTTATTTATTGTTCTCTCCCCTGAAAATATCAGTTCTACAAGGAGGGGGATTTGAGGTGTTTTGTGAACTGCTGTCTTTCCACAGCCCAGAGCCACTGAATGCTGAATACATTGATGGTGAATGAATACATGAATGGATCATTCGATTTGCTTTGTGGATTAAATGAGCGCACTGTTCACAAGGCTTTAAGTGAAGAGTCTGGTGCATACCAGTCATTCAATAAACAGTGGCCTAACCCTTTCATTTCTGGGAAGGGGCAAACATACCCAGTGTTTAACTGGGGAGAAGATCCTTGTTTGCCTGCTTCATTCTGACTGTGATGTCTATAAAAAGTAAGGACGGGAACTCAGCATTTTCTAGAATCATCCAGGACATGCATTTTCCTATGTCTCTTGAATCCCATTCACTCCCAGCCTGCATGTTGTCCCTTCTCACATATTCTTCTCAGTCCCACCTGTCACTTTTGTTCTTACTCTGTGTTCTATCAAGACTAGCTTGCCTTCCCTCTGCCTTTCTGAGTCCCAGCCTCTGGTAGGTTCCATCTCAATCATCCCCCCACCTCCTCTAGCAACTTCTCCTGATGGTCAGTTGTTTGGGCACACATTTAGTAGAGACCAAACACTGCCCAGACCTCTCAGTACAAGATGCTAGAAGAACAGAGACTAACCATGCATCAGAGACAATTTTAGGAAAATCAAAAAACTGGGAGAGATCAGTATTATGGAATTTAGCCTAGAAGAGAGGAACTCCAAGTCCTAGAGGCTTAACCCTTCATTATCTGAATCCCTATGTTTCTTCCTTTCTCTGAAGCAAAAGCTTTAGTGATGCACTAGTCCAGACAACCTGAGATGTATTCAAATACCGGTTAAGGAATTTCTGCCACCTGGTGTACTGAGAGGGCATTGCAGTGGGACAAGAAATGGGAGTTCTACTTGTGGATTCTATGAGTTTCCTAGTAGAGTACTAACCGTCTACTTTTGTTTGCAGAGCAGTATACATTTTTTTTCCCCAATGGAACCATAACAGGACAATGTACAAAATAGACAAAAAATTAGCTGCTTCAAGTAGTGTACAGTGTAGGAAGTTGGGTAGTTTCAGATTAATGCTTTTTAATTTTTTTTTCTTTTTACTCTAGAATTTTGCTGATGCTTTTCATGGAACTCAGAAGTCCGTGATCCATAGAGGAAGATCCAAACAAAACTAACGACTCCAAAGGTGAGGCAAGATTATTTTAGGTGGAGTCCCGTTGCTGAACTCCTCTTTTATGCTCAGCTCTTTATATACATTATTCTACTTAGTCTTCACACTCATCCTGGGAAGCAGGCTTTGATATCTCCATTTCAAAGATGAAGGAACTGAACCAGAGGACTGTAGCCAGTACTCCCCTGCCTTTAATGGTTGAGCCAAGACTCAGATCCAGTTCTTTGTGGCTGACTTCTAGGCCCAATCTGATGGTCAATTTTTTGGGGGTAAAGAGTACGTCCCAGGGCACACATATAGAATATGAGCTGAACATACTGGGAAAAAGTATGAAAGGAAAGGGAGGCTCTAGGATTTGCCCAAGCTTACAGAATAGCACCAAAGACATTAGACTTCCCACCTGAAAGCTTTATTCCTAAGATTCACTCAAGGAAGCAGCTCTTGAATGTCTGGAAAATAAATGAATATTTTGCCTTCAGCAGAGTCTGGGTGTATCCCAGAGATGGAAAGCTTTATAAAATATCCCCTGTTGAAACTGATCTTGCAGAATATACACAGGAGAGATGGAAAACCCAATACCGTACTGTTCTGCTCTCCAGATGTACAGGTCTTCCAAGTATAGAAGCTGTTCTCCAATAGGAGCCCTTGGGAATGGCACAAATCAAGACCTCTAGCAATGCAATCACTTCTAATCAGCCTTTAATGAGGATATAAGCACCCTCAGCTTACCTCTGTCGCAAGGAGACAACTGCACATAAACCTCAATTACTCAGACATTTAAAAATCAATTTCAAATAAAATGTTCAGGTGATGGAACTAAAGAGATTAGAGAAAGAGGGACATACATATAGGCCTGCCATGCCTTGTCAATGCAATTGAGGTAGGCAGTTCCCATAATGTAATAAAACTGGCCAACTTTGTGCCCTTAGGAACTAAAGAGGAACATATCTTATCTCCCAGCACCCCCAGAAGCAGAGGAAGATTCCAAAGACTAGAAGAGCAGGACCCAATCAGTGATCTCAACACACTTAAGCTGTGTTTGCAGCGTCATCCTCATCTCATTTTATAGTTGAGAAAAGAAGTCACCAGAGGCTACAGTCCACCTGGTCTCCAGCTGCTACACATCCTCATCAAATACCTTACTGTTTCCATAGTTGACTAAAACATTTTTGCCAGTCTCATCTGCTTACCATCACCATTCACATTCTGGGAATTTAGGTCAATATGATTTTATCCAGCATGTACCACATGTCAGGCATTATGAGGATGTTACAGCCTTTGCTGGAATTCACTGTGTCAAAGCGAGATGAGGCCAACTACCCACCTGACCAGGTATGTGGATGCAAAATAAAGTCACTCTGTCTTTAGACACAATAGACAATTTCATATCTCTGAGTCTTTAACCACATGATAAAGTGAGACCCTTAGGGCTCAGCTGTTTGGCTTATTTATTTATTTATTTATTTATTTATTTATTTGCTTCTGCGAACTCAAATAGATGCAGTGCATAGTTCCCCCTTTTTTTTCTTCCTTTGCTAAAGCAAGGGTAGGAATCAAACATATGTCACTTATAGCCTTCAAAACAGCTAGTAGATAAGATAATCCCACTGTTAATGAAGTTATCCTTTAATAAGTATTCAACACTAATAATTGTGCTGAATACTTTTCTTAAATTATCTTTTTTGATGACCAAAAGCATCCTATAAGGTGGGTATTGCTATTATCTTAATTTTCCCACTTTGAAGATCAACATACTTTATAGAGTTGTGTGAACTGAAGAGGTACAATACCATAGTTGGAACCAATGGGGACAGCTGGTCAGTTTGATTCTTCCTGTCCTGAGAATTGCCACCATTCTGGCTCCTGTTGTATGCAGTGGTGCCTGTATTAGTCAAGATTTTCCAGAGAGACAGAACCAGAAGGGAGAGGATTTATTGGCAGAGTTGGTTCAAATGATTATGGAGGCCGAGAAATTCCACCACAGGCCTTCAGCAAGTTGGAGACCCTGGAATGCAGGCAGTGTGGCTTAGTTCAAATCTGAAGCCTCAGAGCTGGAAAAGTCAATGGTGCAACTCTCAGTCAAAGGCCAAAGGCCTGAGAACCCAGCGGAGCTGCTGGAGTCCAAATGTCCAGGAGCTCCAATGTCCAGGGACGGGAAAAGTATCCCAGCTCCAGATGGTAGAGAGAATATTCTCTTTCTCTGCTTTTTATTGTTCCATCTGAGTCGCTAGCTGATTGGAGGTGCCCACCCACACTGAGGGTTGATCTCCTCCACTGGATACACTGACTGGAAACGCTGTCATGGACATACCTAGAAGGATTGCTTTACCAGCTCTCTCTGTGGTCCTCAATCAAGTCAAACTGCCACCTAAAGTTAACCATTACAGTTCCACTTGAACTTGTCAAATTATAACTTTAAAAAGCTAAAAACATGACTCACATAAAATAAAACTTGAAAACACAATAATATGAATATGAATTTAAACATCTATTTAATTTATTCACTAATGAGGGAACCAATAGGATAGTAATGCTGGTTTGAAGGAGATTAGAGAAAGGAAATGATGTATCAGTCAGTCAAAGGGACACTGAAGTGAATTTGCTGATAGAGACACCATTGGTTAATGACTTATAGGCAATAAAGTTGCCACCTTCTGGTTATCTTTCCTACCTCATAAAAATTGACCACAAGACATTTAACTTTGGAGTAGCTGAGCTCTAATAAAACAGTAAGGAGGAAATTCAAACATAGACATACTTTCCTACCTCAGAGGTCAGGAAACTTTCTAAAGAGGCACAGAGTGAATATTTTTGGCTTTATAGGTCATGTGGTCTCTGTTGAAGCTACTCAAATATGACACTGCAACATGAAAACAGGCTTAGATAATTCAGAAACAAATGGATGTAGTTGTTCTCCAATAAAACTTTACAAAACATTATTTCTTTACAAATCACATGACTGCCAGTCATCATTTGTCAGCTCCTTCCTATATGATTAAATTGATTAAATAATATTAGGGATGCCAGTTAAACAATGCCAGGGATGAAGTTCACTGGTTCATTTTTCATAATAGCACTAACCTGAACGGGACTTCCTTCATTTGCTGGGACATTGTCCCTGCACCCACACCCTCCCACCTGAATAGAGTGAGCCCTTGGTGTTGATTCAGATGGACCCTGTGATCCCATGACTCTGTGATCTACCCTCAGCAGAGTCATGGGATCACTGTGGACAACTGACCCAATCTCCAAATTTTGAATGACACTAAACTATTCCTGACTTAGTCCAGTTGCTTTCTTAAGTGGGAAGAATTGTACATACTGAAGCTGATTTTCTTCCACTTCACTGGGAAGTGAAGGAATTGAGGTCAGAAGGAACCCTAGTTCGTCACTCCCTGCCTCTCTGTACCTCAGTTTCATTATTTGTGCTGTGAGGGTGGTCTTGTGCCTACTTCCTGGGTCGTTACTGGTTCTCGTGTGATACGCGTGCACAGCACCCAGCTGGATAGATGCACAGTATGTTCACTGTCAAGACTGCCTCTCTTGCCTGGAGGACTCCTCTCTCCTCCTCATCTCAGGTGGCTTTACTGCTAAATTACTTTAGCACTGACATAGGGATTGTGCTGGAACGGCAAGTCTGCCTATTCTTGGGTTCAATTTCCTTTCTCTTCCATGTTGATGTTCTATTTCATTGTTTATGTCTAACCTTTGACTTTTATTCAAACTGCTTCTAGTAACTTTGTGCTTTACAGTCCAGTGAATATGCTGACTATTCTTCTTGTTTCTGGGAGCAAGGAAACCCCAGGGAGCTGGAAAACTCAACCCATGACTGAGCAATCCTGTGGCTTAGGGCTTTAAATAGACCATCTTAAATCCTCACAACCATTCCATTTTAGGACCACTAATATCTCTATTTTGTATATGACAAAACTGAGACTATGGTAAGCTAGGTCACTAGTCCAAAATTATACTCCTGCAGTGTTTGGGGCTGAAAACCAGCCCAATCCTGACTAACTCCAAATATAATAAATGCTTTTTACCTATGAAGACATGCTCTTTTCAACATGCTCTTTATTCAGCTACTATTTTGCCCCTTAGTTGCTTCCTCTGCTTTGGCAAAACTGATCCTCTGTGGTATGAATAAAGGAAAAGAATGAATTGTTCAGTGCCTAAAATCAAACCAGAAGCTTTTAACATGATGCGCCGAAGTACTTTAATAGCTCATATTCCATTTTGCATTTTTGAGCTTGTCAATAGGCAATATCTCCAGCATGGAGTCTCGCTTTTCAGGAAGTGCTTGTCAGTATTGTTGGCAGACTCCAGAGGTCCCTGCTTTGACCATGGCAAGAATTCAGAAGCCAGAATCAGATAAAAGCAGATGCAGAGCCAGGTCATGCCAGATGATGTATGTCCATCAAATGCAGCCTCAGTCCTTGAACAAAACAGAGCAGTAGGTCTGCTCATAAGAGGTTCACGCCTCACACTGGTTGGGGCCAACCACTGTGGTAACCTGGAGATGCACAAAGACAGAGACAGGACCAGCTGAACCTCCTATGTAGGACACTGATTTTTGGTTTCTGTGCATTGTTAAAAAAAAATATGGTAGTTTGGAGTTAAGGCTTTGGAGTCTTCCTCCATCTTCATTATTGCTCTCGGTCCATGCCCTAGTTCCAAGGTGCATAGAGCATGGTCATGTGACCTAACTGGCTCATCAGATGCTCCCACCCAGAACTTTGAATCTCAAGAATGTGAGACAGTTATATAAAGGCAATCAGAGATTAACCCTGGTAGCTGTGCTACAGCTTAAAGTCTATCTTAAAGTCTATCTTAAAGTCTCTTTGCAGTGTGGCAAACATCCCAAAGTGTCGAGGCTGGAGGCAGCAGTTCAGAAAGACTGTTTCTGTCGCAGACCTTCATGATGTGTGGCCTTTCTTGGTTTCTGCCCATTTTCTGAGCTTCCTTCTCTAAGCTCTTGTCAATATTCTGAGCTATCCAATGGTTCTCCAGAAAACTCATGATCTCCTGATTTGATTTCCACAGTTGGCAACAGAGTACCAATGTGCTTTTCAATGTCCACCCAAAAGGCCTAGACTCTCCCAAATATTACCTTCTCTGTTCAAAGAAAATTCCCTCAAAAGAGGCTGTCAGTGTTTCCACTCAATTGGAAAAGAAAAAAAAAGATAAAAGGCCTCAGAACTTTATATGTTTAGAAACGTAGCACCAAGAAGTTGTTTCAACCATCATTCTAACTTTATTAATCCAAGACAGATGTACACACAAGAACCTAGGCAAAGGCTTTCCTTAGTGACATCAAAAGATAAATATTAAGGCATCTTATATCAATGCCCATGTTGCACAGGAACGGAAGGTTCACAAAATGAACCAGGTCAATGTTCTGTTCTTCTACCTTAAATAAATAAAAGAATTTCTAGTTATATAGTGCTTTCTTCTGTCCCAGCCTGTCCAAGGTGTGTTAGCGCCAGCCTTGTCACAAAATGACAAAGGAAACTGGCATTATTGGACACTTGTGCCATTGCCCTCATTCCTCAAATGCATGGTGAGGAAGACACTATTCCATCCATTTCTCAGTGGAGGAGAAAGGCTCAGATCAAAGAACTTGCTCATCCTTACAGCTGGTAACTGTGCAGACAAGATTAAAAGTGACTCCAAAATCCATGCATGGTACTGTCCTTTCTCCCAACTTTGGAAGAACTGAAGCTATTGTTGCTGATGAGTTCAAACATAGATGAGACCACTCTGGCCAAAAATGAAAGAATCTACTTTTTCTAAATAATGCTCGACCACCATAGGATTGATTTAATCAAACTACATCTCATTTCAAAAGATTTCCTTTATAGGCTATACGGAGTTCCTGTCACACATAGTAGGTACTACGAAAACAAAATGTTGAACTTGATTAGATCCTTTCTGACTGGTTAAAGGGCAAATAGTAACAGATGTAGAAATAATTAATCTGGACTTTTTGTGTAGTGTTTTCCATACTTTTCTGTTTATTTCTCTGCTTGACAAAAACAAAAGTCTAAATTTTTTCTGGGCTGTTTCATAACTGATAGATGAACTTGGCCTAATTGTTGATCCATAGAGAATGGTTAGAAATACCAATACCCTTGGGGTTAAACTTCCCAACTTTTGTTGTGGAAATATTTAGTCAACTAATGATCTCTCCCCTGCTGTTAGCTTTGGCAGGATCTGCATCCCTTGTTTTTAAAGAAGCAGGAGAACATAATCCTCCAGTAGGATGCATACCTGTCTGAAGCTCCCCAAGAGCTAGAGTGCTGAGAATCTGTAACAACAAGTTCCTTGCAAAATAGGACTAAAGCAAAAGAAAGGCCAGAAAGGAACTTATAAACATGAGAGTGTGTGTCCACGATTTGAATGAATTCAGTAGAGAGAGAAATCATGTGCAGAAATCCCAAGCACTGGGTGGAATTTTTAAAACCATGATCTTTGCCAGGTTAATACTCAAGTAACTGAATAAATTTCTATTTGAGGCCAACCACGTCCATCCATCCACCTCATCTAACCATCCATCCAGCCATCCTTAATATATATTGGCCTTCTATCCAGGAGAACAGAAGGATAGAAAGACAGAATGTTCCCTTCAAAAAGCCTAATGGTAGCAACAGAAATTGTTCTTTGTATTTTTTTTTAGCTAATATTTATTTAGCATTTACTATGTAAGGGCACTATGCTTAAAAGCAGGACAAATATCCCACTCAACTTTCACAACTATCCCACAAGAACATTGCTATCCTCATTCTATTTTCAGAAAACATGTTGCATAATGTATTCATATACAGTGAGCTAATGGCTGATCTAAGCCTCCAACCAAGTCCATCTGAGACCAAAGTCAATGGCATGCTTTTAAGTACTTTGTTATACTGTCCATCTAAATAAGGTACAAAATCAGAACATGAACCAGATCACAGCCCCGTGCCTGGCAGATAGTAATAGTCATATTTTTAGAGTGTGAAAATTATACTTGTGGTGTGTACGAGTGTGTCTATTTCCCAGAGGATTGCTGTGAACCCTTGGAGAGAGGGTTTAAGGGAGAAAAAAGACAAGTTCAAAATAGGCTTTAAGAATTCCCGGCAGTAAATTTGATACTTAAAAAAAAAAAAAAAGGTTAAGGGAGAGTATCTGGTAAACAGAACAGAGAGAGCAAAGGTACAGGAAGAGCAATGTGTCTTAGGAGTTGAGGAGGAAGGGGAAGCTCTTGTGCCCAAAGAGCTCCTGCTCAGTGGCCAACCCTACAGGTCCAACATTTGAGAATGATTCTTTTTGGACATGAAGAATTTTCCTTGATTTGACACCGACAGTAAGAGTGTCCTATTGAATACCGTAACTCCTAGGAAAGGGAATAAACTAGGCAGCTTGTTCCCAACTGTGAGATCACTTGGGGTCTTGGCAGGAAAGAGATGGCATGTTGGCATGTGCTATCAGGGACTATTTCAAAGGTGGCTTTTCTCTCCCTGGGAGGGAAGGGACCCATTCTGGGATCCCTCAGAGAGCTGTAGCTGCAACTCAAGTTGCAGATATGGAAAAGGGACACCTAAAAGGAGCTGGGCAGTCCTTGGAAGAGGAGCTCAAGTCAGCAGACACAGGGATGAGAAGAAATAGTCATCCAGTATCCTGAGGGTGTCTCCTGTTGGACAGATTCCACCAGGAAGCGGGAGGTCACCTCAGCATATTGCAACATGACAAAGGGCACTCTCCCAGGGCACAAAGCAGGGTGGGGAAGAGTGGAGAGAGCTGGGAAGGCAAGTGGAGAATGGCCAGCATAAGGGCTCAGAGTCCCCGTGGTGAGCTGAGACAGAAGTAATTTGTCACTGATCACATTTAAAGTAATGAAGCATGCAAATTATTTTATTTTTGCCAATTAAAGCAGATTCAACATTACTCCGGTGATAGCTTTCTCTTACTTGCATTTAGATGTTCTTTCATGCATGTGGGAAAAAGAGCGGTGCTGTAGGGATGATCCAAAACCCTTGCCACCCTCAGCAGTGTGTTTAATGTGAGTGGCATCCATCATGTGTGTTGTGGGGGTCAGGGGTTGGGAAGGTGGAGTGTTATTGCTTTGATTCAACCAGCCAGCTTCAGACGGGAATTGGTAGTTTGTTCAGATCATTTCCCAGCAGTGAGACTGAACATCTAGATGCAGGGGGTGGGTGGGGGGAGTGTTTGTGCTTACAACATTGGGGAAGGGAATAAGAACAGGGAAGGGAGAAAATTAAGAATTCAGCAGTGTTATGATTTTGCCTGGAGCTGGCCCTGGCCTGGTTAAGAGGACTCTCCCTTCCCCCACCCAGAACACGAAGCCAGTTGTCATTGGAGGCAACAAGTGGCATTCAGTATCATGTCTTCTGTTTGGAGGCAGGAGACCATCACACACACCTCACAGCAGATTTTAAAAGTAGGACACTATTAAATCCAACCTGCCTTGTCATAATGGAGGTGGGAAGAGAGGGCTGCTTGGGAACTAGTTTCTCTTGCATCTCAGAGTCAGCCTGCCCTGGGGAGCATGCAGGAGTTGGGGTAAAATTTCCTCTGGCTCAGAGAACATATATTTTCCAGGGGGATGAAAAAAAGCCCCAAAGTGCTATTTTTATGCTCATAATTATCTATTTCCCTATTAAGAAACTGGCTCTCATATGTTATTACTGGCTGGATATTAGATATCTTCTTGAGGCAATTTAAAAACTGTGTATCTGAGTGCAGTGCCCACACTAGTGCACAGCTATACATGGGGTAGTGTGCATAATGAAACTTGAAAACTTAGCTGCAACACACTGCGGTAGATTAAATAAAGCAAACATAACCTTGGCAAGACTCAACAAAAAATGCTTGATGTTTCCCAGAAATAAAGAGTTCCATAATAATGGTCATGAAAAAAAAATAAACAAAAATTCTCAAGTTCATCTAACTTATGTGGAAAGTCCACTACAGTTTTCTTAAGAAACTGGTACCAAAAAGGTAAAAAAAAAAAAAAAAAAAAACACTCTGAATCCAATGTTCTACTTTCCATTCCAAATTGTTACTTACTGGAGCAACATTTCCATTATCCACATTGAGCAATAGATTATAGAAGAATAAGGAATTTAGAATCCACCATTCGAATTCATCAAGCTGTTTCCAGTAATAATTCAAAACTCTGAGAAATGCCAAAAATATAATTACTAATCCAAATATCCCTTTGTATCTGCATAAATAAAAATGGAGATCCATCTCTGGTTAATAGAGATCATTTCCTATTATGCTCATGTTTTTCATGTTGTGACAAGGACTCCAACAGTTGCTTTATACCATTACATTGTCACTGTCATTTGATTCACTCTAGAGAGGAGAGCAGATGATTGATGTGGAATATTCTAGCAAGGTAGATGCAGTCTTTCTCTGCAAACAATTGGTTTAAAACTTGGAACACGCTGGAGATTAGTGACAGGGTCTCTCTCTGACTTTTCCTGGAGGCTTTTATTCAAATTCCAGTGCTACCAGGAAGCTCTATCCATAGAAAAAAGGTGAGGAAATTCATTAGGACTCCAACAGCAGACAATAACACAAATGAACAGAACATCAAGTTTTGCTCTCTCTTATTTGAACTTATGCTGTGTTCACAAAAGAACAGCAGGTCAAAGGGCCACAGACAATGTATGGACCAATCCTGGCTCCATACCATTCCAACCGAGGCTACTTGTTTCTTGTGATCCAAACTTAAAACTGTGGTCTGCTTTGGCTTCATCCTCTTTCAAAGGAACTTAGATAGCAAGTCCTTAGGACCATGTTGAACACTTTGCAATAGACCTCAACCAGTGAGACATGGCATGGAAGCACTGGGGTGTCCATCTGAAGCTCACCCCAGTTCCTTCTTTCTCTGCTTGTGAAAACCATCTCCCCTCTAGAGGTTAGATGTTCTAGTCCTGGTTTCTCAGCTTCCCCTGCAACTGAGGCCAGGCTATGGTACCCTATTCTGGCCAACAGAGCAAGTTGGCTAGGAGATCTCTAGAACAGCTTTCATGCCTACAGTTCTGAAACACGCCAGCCACCCTGAAGAATGGTTCAAACTTGAATGACTGACAATACCAAGTGCTGGGGAAGATGAGGTCTTGTATGTTGCTGATGAGAGAATAAAAATATCCAAACATTCTGGAAAACAGTTGGTCGCGGTTTTATGTAAACCTAAACACTAACCATTTGACATAGTGACTTAACTTCTAGCTTCTCATTCAAGAGAAATTAAAACATATGTCTCTACAGTGATTGCACATGAGTTCTTAAAGCGTAGCATATTCATAGTATCCCTAAACTGAAAACTCAAATGTCCACTCGCAGTGAATGCCGAGATACATTCATTACATAGAATATGAAGCATTGATAAAGAAATGAAATGCTGATAACATGCAATACCATGGTCAAAGTTCATCAACACACTGAGGGAAGGAAGGAAGACATAAAACAGCAAATAATGAGTAGTTATATTCATACTAAATTATACAAAAGGCAAATAAAATCTACGTTGACATGATTTTTACTATTTTTTTTAATGATGTGTAAAACTCAAGCGCAAAAATACTGAGAATGATCACCCTGGTCTCTCTGCTTCCCATTTTCACATTTACATTCTAACTTCTCTGGTTATTTTCTCATATTATTACCTTTGCCAAGTGTTATGGTTTAGATATTAGGTGTCCCCCAACAGTGCATGTGTGAGGCAGTGCATGAATATTCAGAGGTGAAATGATTGGGTTTTAAGAGCCTAAACCCAATCACTGAATTTATCTCTTGATAGGGATTAATTCAGTGGTATAACTATAGGCTGGTAGGGTGTGGCTAGTGGAGGGGGGTCCCTGAGGGTGTGCCTTTGGGGTATATATTTTGTATCTAATGAGTAGACTCTCTCTGCTTCTTGATCATCCTATGAGCCCCTTCCCTTCCCCATACTCTTCCACCATGACATCTGCCTCACCTTGAATGAGGAATGGAGGAATGGAGTTGGCCTTCTATGAACTGTAACCTCTAAATCTGTGAGCCCCCAAATAAACTTTTCCTTCTCTAATTGTCTTGTCAGGCCCTTTTGGTCATAGCCCTGAGTAAGCTGACTAAAACACCACATAACCTCAATCTTTGACCATTTCTTCTTGTATAAAATCTTTAACTTGTCAAGATTTCACTGGTAACTATCATCTAGGCAAATATTACCAAAGTGAATGACATGTGCCCTAGAATAGTACCCTGCGGTTATATGTGTTAGCTTATTTAATTCACGGAAAAGTAGTTTCTACCTTCAAGCTGGACACTATTGACATCCTGGGGACTAGATAATTCTGCATCATCGAGGGGGCTGTCCTGTGTATTGTAGGGTTTTCAGAAGCATTCCTAGCCTCTGCCCAAATATGCCAGAAGCCTCCACGTTCCTTGCTCTTAACAATAGAAAATGTTTTCAGACATTGCCAAGTGTCCCTGGAGAGTAGGGGTTTCATTATCACATCTAGTCAAGTACCATGGTATTGGATCAATTTTACAGATAAGGAAAATGAGCTTTGGAAAATTAATAGCCCACATATTCTCTGCTTATAAGGGACAGAACCAAGATACCAATCTAGGTATGCCTGTTTTCAAAATCTTAACTCATGTGCTTCTGTGCCTATTCATACACAATTTCCACCCCATCCACATCCATCATTTGGTTTGACAACCAAGGTCTTCCCATCTGGAGGGGAAATACTGATCTCCTATCTTTGTCTTAATTACTGCTCAGTGTTTCTATGTTTTATTTTCTTTCATACATGATATCTAAAACTGAAAAGCAGAAATACTGAGAACAACCATCTGGTCTCTTGCTTTGCATCTTTGCACTTACATTCTAACCCTCTCGAGTTATTACCTCATATTGTCACCATGCAGAGTATTTCCCTTGCCCAGAGTACCCCCTTCCCCGTCATTTACCTCTTTGCCAATTCACATATTATGTGGAGCAGTTTTACCAAGCCTTCAGGAGTGAGGGTCATCCTTAAAAAAATGGGAAATAGAAATGTCCCACCACCACCACACACACACACACAAGTCCATGATTTCTTACCAGGCTAGACATAGGAAACTCCAGAGCCATTACAATTTTATATTTAAAAGGAAGAAGATGTTCTACTCCCTATCCTCTTCCAAAGATAAAAAATATAAGTTATACAAGTTATAGTCCTAAAGTACGGGAGCTCCAGGGAGCCTCAGAAAGTCTCTTCTTGATCCACTTTAGTTTAAAGAAGTGGAGGCTGAGGTCCCATGGTGGCAAGCGAGAAACAGGACATAATACAGATCTTGCAGAGAGCCACATCTCTGGACTCCCAACTCAAGTGCTCTGCCCACTGCATCTTCTTTCTAAAAAGACCACTAAAGTCAGAAGTGTGAAACTAGGTTTCACGAATGGTTTGAATCATTGTTGAATTTTGCATTAAAGCATATTTAATAGTTTCATTTCTGAAAAAATATATTAAGGGGGCATAGGGGTGGGAAAGATGGTGGAATGAGATGAACAACATTACCCTAGGTACATGTATGACTGCCCATATGGTGTGATTCTACATCATGTACAACTAGAAATGAAAAGCTGTTCTCCATTTGTGTACAATGAATTGAAATGCATTCTGCTGTCATGTATAACTAATTAGAACAAATGAAAAAAATAAATTAAAAAACTTATATATATATATATATGTGTGTATATATATATATATATATATATATATATATATATATATATATATATATATATTCATTGTTTCTCCCATTTTGGGGGGGTGAACTCAGGGGTACTTGGCCCCTGAGCCACATCCCCAGCCCTATTCTGCTGTCATGTATAAGTAATTAGAACAAATGAAAAAAAATAAATTAAAAATCTTTATATATATATATATCATTGTTTCTCCCATTTTTTGGGGGGGGTTGAACTCAGGGGTACTCGACCTCTGAGCCACATCTCCAGCCCTATTTTGTATTTTATTTAGAGACAGGGTCTCACTGAGTTGCTTAGTGCCTTGCTTTTGCTGAGGCTGGCTTTGATCTCATTATCCTCCTGTCTCAGCCTCCAGAGCCACTGGGATTACAGGTGTGACCCACTGTGCCCAGCCTCTGTCATTTCTTTCAATATTTTGTTTTGTGTTTATATTCCAAACTTGTGTTCTCTCTCTCTCTCTCTCTCTCTCTCTCTCTCTCTCTCTCTCTCTTTCTCTCTTTCTCTCCTTTAATCTTGAAAGTAAAGTAGGTACAATGATTATTATATCAGTTAAGAAACAGGAACTATTTAACACTCAGACACAGGAATTTTAGGAAAGAGTAGGAGAGCTAAGAAGGGAAGAAGTGGTCATGGAGGCAATCCAGAGCTAGTGACCACAGGAAGCTGCTGTGACCTCTGGGCCTGAAGCCACACAGAGAGGGAGGAGACAGTGTCCCCACAGTCCATAAGGGGGCTCTCTGAGAAGACTGCTATCCTCCCTGCGCTGAAAGTCCCAGTATTGCCGTTGCCAGAGACACCACAGGAAGTGGAGTGAGTGGGAGGAATACACTTTCTCCTCAGTTTCCAGCCTCCAGCCGCACTAGCACATCCTGTTGGCTGCACCCCTCCAGGAGCCAGAGAGCAAGGGAGGCTGGGAGCCCTGTGATACAGAGCACCGCAGAGCAGAGAGGGATGGAGATTGGGCTGGAAGGCAAAGGCACTGACCTATATGTTATCCCTGTTATTACCAACTTCCTGGGCTTTCTGTGATGGCCCCTTAGCAGAACCCTCCTCAAAAGAAGCAACTGCAAGGTGGATTCTGAAAGAGGAGAAGTAGCCTAAGTTTTGCCATTTCCTTTCCTTTATCCTAAAAGAAGAAATACAAAAGCAGGCCTGTAGGCTATTTTTGATCTGTTTCTTTTTCTAAACCACTTTGCATAGAAACATTTTAAAATAGTGTAATTTTGATGGTTTTCCTTAATATTACAATCCTTGAATGATCAGGACACCAAAAGTCCTAAGTCAGTGTAATTATGAGCATGCTATTTTAATGAAGAAACTACAAATCAAGTCCCAACAGACCCATGGTGCTCAGATAGGCCATGCCAGTTTGGGGATCCTGAGAGCTGCCGTTCGATTGCTTTTGGACAGAACAATTTTAAGAAGTAAATTGATATTCTGCAGCTGGTATTGCCCTTGGGTCCTCGTAGGGTCTGAGAAGCAATTCTGAATCTGCCTGGGATTAACTATTCCACATTTTCCCCCAGAGACCTGTCCAAGTCCTGTAATCCACAAGCAAATGCCGCAAAACACTTTACCCAGGGGACTCCAGAAGGGAGGGTAAGGGACAGGTCTTGGATGAGAGGGTCATCCAGGGGAGAGAAACAGGCTTTGCTGGTGAGGATTCTCTCAAGAGAAAGCAAAGGAGCAAATTCAGCTAGGCCCGAAGCTCCATTGAAGAGAAATCTGTGTGCAAAAGTAGTAGGTTGCTTCCACCTCCAGAAATCAGACTGGATGGAGTCTCAAGGCAATGTGTTAGCATCTTTGGAGGTCTTGCTCCTCAAAGCATAGTTTCAGACTATGAGCAGCAAGAAACCTGGCAGGTCATTAGGAATACAGATGCCTCAGATCTAGTGAATCAGAATCTGCAGTGTGACAGGGTCCTCTCTCGATTTCTGTGCCCTGGAAATTTTGGTGTTTGAAAGCATTGTTCAGCTAGATGGGTGTGCAGGGGGCATTGAAATATTCTGCCAGGGCTTTAGTGTACTCTAAAGGCCCTCATTCCCCATGATGAAGAATGAAGCTGAAAGGAAAGGACATAGAGAACAGAAATGAACTTGAGTTTGTCTCAGACCCGACTCTCACCATCCACCTGAATCAGGTCAGCTTTAACCTACACCACAGCAAACAGCAGCCACTACTGCTGCTGTCAGAAACCATGCTCTGCTGGACAAGTGGCATGGGGCCACCGTTTCCTATTCTCACTTTCTAACCTTTCTCCTCTGTCCTTTTCTGCTATAAGAGTTGGGCACCAGTCAGTTGCTGCTGTCAGCATGGGTTTAAAAACCCAGCACCAAGCAAGTTACCACCGCTATGGGGAAGATTGTTCCAAGTGTTAGGGAATTTGAAGTCACAGTGTGATATTACCAAGTGAATCTCTAGTTTCTAAGCTTAATGGGATAACCAGCTGGAGATGCGGTAGCATTGAACTGTGGTGCCCCCAAATCCATATGTCAAAAGCCTTCATGTCTCTGTATTAGGAGGTAGGGCTTTAGAGGGTAATTGAAGATAAATGTGGTCGTAAGTGTAGGGTCCTTTATCTGATAGGATGAATGACCTTACAAGAAGAGAAGGAGAGAAAGCTCTATCTCCACATGGTCTCGTGGAGGAAAGACTGTGTGTGCACATTGCAAGAAGGAGGCATCTGTAAGCTAGGAAGAGCCTCTATAGAATATTACAATTCTGGCACCCTGTTCTCAGACTTCCAGCCTCCAGAATGGTGACAAGACAAATCTTGTTGTTTAAGATACACAGTCTCTGGTATATTGTTGTGGCAGCCTGAATAGACGAGAAGATGGACCATGGGACCCCAGAATCCTAATGAGAAAGGGAAAATCTCCACATTCAAAGCGTGCCTGATAACATGAGGGCTGTTGGTTTCTATTGATGATGAGGGGTGAGTTACAGCTCCCGAGAAGTCTGTCGCAGTAGTGGGAGCTGTTATTGCCCATACTCTTTGTTACCTATGGGAGGACACGCTGAGGGAGGGAGGGTGTATCAACCCACACACTGGGCCACCCGGGCATCCAACTATCTGATTTGTCTAAGACTGAGGGGTTTCCTGGGACTCAGAACTTATGGTGCTAAAACCAGAAGAGTTCTAGGCAAATCAGGAAAAGTTGATCACCCTAAATGTGCTAAAATTTCACCTGCTGAAAGATCACTGTAGTACAGCAATGAAACACTTATTTAAAGTAAGTAGAGCCCTGGATCAGAGCCCTGGCCTAGCATTGCTGCTATATAGAGTTAGGTAAGGCACTGTGACATTCTCAGCCTAACTTTTTCTCCCCTAGAAATGAGGGACTAGATTACTTGGAAGGAATATCCCAGTTTAATATGCTGGTTTTGGATTTGTGGGTTATTCTGTCCCTTGAGAATTGGGGTGAGGGGGATCCTGTAGTATCAATCCACAGCATAATCTACAAAGAGGCTCCGAGCTTGGTGCAAGAGTTCAGCTTTGCCTATGGTATTGCCTTCATGGAGCCTGGTCCACTGGGAATAAGAGATGAAGAACAAGAAGAGATGGGGCATGTGCAGAGAAGCAAGTAAGAAAGTGTCAGGGGAGACACTGAGCATCTTCTCAGAAAGAGACTGCCTTAGCCAGGCTTAGAGGAGGCAAAGGTGAGAAAATGCAAAGGTGTAGGAAACAGCAAGCACACAAAAGTGTGAAATGGGAGGAAGGTTGTAAAATTAAAGGAAGAGGAATGACTGCGATGAGTGGAGCAGAAGACAGTGGGAAGAAATGAGATTGCAGAAGTAGGCAGGGATTACACTATGTTAGGTGTATTGCCATGGAGGGAGTTCTGGCTTTACCTAGATGCCAAGAGAGGCTCTCAAAGGGTTTGGAATCAGATCAGTTACAAGAACCGATTAACCTTATTCACTCTAATTATTGTGTAATTATGGCTTATAAAATAATCACATGCAAAAACAATGTAACACAGCAGTAAGCACATAATGCTCTGTCTCTGAGTTTAGTTTAAAAGTAACCAAGAGCCTCCAAAGGTTTGGCAAGTTCAGGATGACTTGCATCAGTAACTCCTCCTTGTCACTTTGAAGTGTAGTGAGCACTTCAGCATGACTTTGATGGCAAATGACAAAATGAATCTGTGGCTCAAACGATCCAAACCTACCCCTCTGGGAGCAGAGTGTTACTTGGAACATATCCTTATAATTAAGATCTAATTGTTATTGATGTTTAGACAAATGTTCTTGCTGGCTTCATCTCCAAGAGAGTAAACTACAGATCCCCCACAACAGCTTTTTCCTAGTGCCAAATGGCACTGGAATAAGTGTTCAAGGAGATATTACCTCTGGTTTTAGATCTTGATGGAAGTTTGAATTAATGCAGCAAGGATCACAGATTTGATCTGTGTTGGTTTAAGATTTATCCCCTACTTATTACAAAAGCATTTGAGATGGCTTCTAAAATTAAACACTGCAAAACCCAGAGCAATAAAAGGAGGGAGAAAGGGAATACAAATCTCTTCATCCCTCAGAAGGGAATGACTGTCCAACAGATGAACTCAATAACTAAATTCTGCCTTGAATTTTCTGTAAACTGAGACTAGAAGGGAAATGGCAGATTACATGATGTTTACTGCCTGATTAAAAAAGCAAATGAACATCAGAATCACTGTGCAGAGACCAATTCTTTTTCACAGAAAAAGTATTCATTTTGTTGGTAGGAGGTACTTTGGGTATCTTGTGGACAATACATTCGAGTAAAATTTTGAAGGAAAAAAGACAGAAATGCAGTTAAGAATAAATGTTTCTTGGGCCAAAATCTGTAAAGGTTAAGAATGGGATAAATTCACAAAGGAGCTTTTGTAGGAAGGCAAGGTATTGTGGTGTAGGTGTTTTGCTTTATGATAGGGATTGCACTTAGAGAACCTGGAAGGAAAAAAAATATTTCTTAACATGTCCATTAGACCCTTTCTCGAAAATTACAGCTGTTTTAAGCAAGACTTTGGGAGGTATTGAGTTGCAGTCAATTTGGGAAAGTATACATCTCAGGGACTATAGACAGTCAGGACTATTAGAGCATGCCCTAAATGGCTAGGGCTGAAAGAGGCGGAGTTGACCTGCTGGGAGAGGAACTTAAGACGCAGACTTGTCTTGTTCCCAGCACATTCCACTTCATCATGGGTCTGCCAGAGAAAGGTTGTGTCTTTTTCTAGAAAGAACTGAGAATATTCTTGAGAAGTTGTCTAAGTTTTGTTGTGAGACCAGATATCAATCCCACAGCTCATGAAGACATGCAGAGTGTGGGCAGATATACTGGGGAGTATGTGATAGAGGGATGTCATTTCCTGGGTCTGGTTGTCTTACTTATAACTTCCACTACATTTATTTAAGTCAAGCCTACACAATGCAACTATAGTTTTGCACTTTTATACTTTCTTATCTATTTTGTTCTAACTTGCTTGTTTTCATGGCCTTGCTGAATTCAATGGTTGGGCTATATCTATTTCTTCTTTTTGTGAAATTACTTACTATTAAAAAGTCAAGGTTAACTTAATATCAATTCTTGTTCACTACTTGTGTGTGTGTGTGTGTGTGTGTGTGTGTGTGTGTGTGTGTGTGTGTGTTTAAGGTTTTATTCAGCCATGCAATGCATTATATCTAATCCTTCTAGCCAAGTTATGTTTAAGGTCAATAAACATGACATCAAGGCATTTATATGAGCATTAATTATAAGATTGACCAGGAAATCAACTACATCAAGATGCATAACCCGTGCAAGAGGACCTATTTCCTGGGTCAACTCCATCTGCTTGGGCATAGGTATTCTCCAAGTGAAATGCTTTGAGGCTAATATTAGTCTCTACAAGTGCTTTAAGGAAAAACAAGCCATTGTTCCTACCTGCTAGGATCCCAGCAGGTAATTATTGCATATTTACCAAATAAATAAACAACTGAGTAATGAGAAAGGTTCATAGACAGCCACAACATAGAGCTGAATATGAAATCCAGGAGATAAAAAACAAGTGTAAAGAAGGGAAAAACCACACCTAGCTGGATGAATCAGCAAAGGCCTATACAAGGAGTCATATTTAGATGAGGATGGAGGATGGTAGAACTCTATTAAACTATGGAGATGGAAAGGAAAACAGATTCTGCTTGTCTTTATCTAGACAGCACCAGTCACCAATTCCATCACATGGGAACAGGCTCTGCTGCAACAAGCCAATGTGGTGGTCAAATGAGCCAGGTCAGGCCAATTTTCATTCCTGCCCTACTTTAGTCACTGGGATTAAACATCTGGAGGCCAACAGATACCTGTTCAAACAAAGCCAATCGCACTGTCTTTCCTAAGAATTTGAAAGTTGGAGACACAAGATGAAGAGGGGAATAGAGGGTTAACTAAGGTGAAGCCATCTTGAATGCAGTTTCTAACACAAAGGTCCATGAGCCTCTTTTCCTAGATCCCTGAGCTGCCTTGGTATATAGAATTCATGACTCTTATCTGCCAAGTTCTTCCTTTGAGCCTGTGAGCCACTCTTCATTTAAAGCCCTTCAACTGCTTTACCTTTCTTCAGACAGTTCAAGTCAGTTTCTGTTGCTTGCAAACAAGAAATTATTAACTATACAACTAACAGGGGAAAGCATGGAGGCAAGAAAATAGGAAGCAAATTCAGAAGGATTGGTTGTGTTAGTAGGATCAAAGTATAAGGAAATATGGGCTATCACACTGGAAAGAGAGAAGTAAGTTTGTTGGAGGCTTTGAAATTCAAGATGAGGTACAGTTGCTATTATTTACAGATCCTGCATTCAAAATTCATCTACTCATTAAATTTATTTCTAATCTCAAAGTCAATACTCCTACTGCTGTCATGGTCATTTAGAGACACGCATAGAATGGCAAAAAAAAAAAAATAGTCACATGATATACACATTCCCAGTTGAGGTCAAAGGTGAAATAAATTCTTGATTTAACTTCTTTTAAAAAATTTAATCTGACTTTACTTATTTTAAAATTTTAAATTGACAAGTATTATGCATATTTAAGGTGCATTAACATGATCACTCGTGTAATGATTATAAATTAGCACACCCTCTTTAGCTTTTATTATGAAAACAAGTGTCCTTTTTGCAGACTATTTAGTGGCCATGTAATTCGAAATTTTGTGCTTTTTGTTGAAGATTTCACTGTTTAAAATGCTCCCCCATGTTGTGTGCAAGTGCTGCCTACTATTTCTAAGTCCAAGAAGGCTATCATCTGCCTTAGATGGAAAATATAAATAAGCATCATTGGGTATGACTTCTGATGTTTTCGGCTGTGAATTCAATGTTAGTGGATCACCAAAGTACATTAAATAAGATGCCTTTAAACAGAAACAGATAAAAGGGCTTATGTATTGATTAGTTAATAAAAATGCTGTGACCAGAAGCTTTCAGGAACCCAACCCTGCATTTCCCTTGTGGAGCGACAAAACATAATTACTGCAACTGATGAGACTCGACTGCATTTAGGTCTAACCATATAAGCAAAGGTGAGTTGGTGACAGTTTTGAATTCAAAGCTAATGCATTAAAGATTTTGCCATGGGAAAATTACTTGTGTGATAAATGTGTAGTCTCCAAGAGTGGGGAGGGAATGAGGCAGGAACCCCCAAAGAGGTTTCTCTTGGAAGTTGCCTACTGGCAGAATGAAGGTAAGAACTTAAAGGCCATGGAACCAAAAAGAAGCCACAAAGGTGACATGCGAAGACCAAAGAGATAGGAATTTGTAACTGTGGGACCAATTTGAGGAGCAAATTGAAATTTGGGATTTGAATAAATGGAAGAAAGAAATAAAATATGGGCCAGAAGCTTGTGAGGGGAGGAAGGAATGGGTACTAATAGGTGGTCTCTACTCAATAAACAGTGGTTGTATCATTAGTAACAACTGTGAGGAGGAGGAAAGGGGTGACCTGGAGCAAGAGGAGGCGAGAAGAATGTCTAGTTGCTTGCCAGAAAACTGGCACTCAGCTGCTCCATTTGAGGTCAGTATCCTAAATGATTGAGCTTTGGGTAGCCCAAGTGCCAGTCTCTGCATCCCCAGGGGTGCAAATTAAAGGTGTGACCACAGAAAGTAGACCTGAGTTTTTAGCTCTCACCAATTAACTTTTGCATTTCCAAGCTAACCATCCTGTTTCTTGAGCCTATTCATGCACTGACTGACTCCAAAGAGGTTCTATCAGCAATTGCAGGCTCTCTGGGAGTACTTCTTACCAGAAATCCCTAGAATAGAAAAGAAAAACAAAACCTGGGACTCTATCCTGAGATCCATGCCTTGTCTCTTGATTGGAGCTTAGAGGCCTCTAGGGTTAGGGTTGGGGGTTGGGACTTAGACGTGAGGCTGAGCCTAGAGACCAGAGGTCCTGATGCTGCTGTTGCTCCCTCAAAGAGGAGCTTTGGTGGTGACTTCTGCTCTCAGCCTGTGTCCCTTTGGCCAACCTCCCACCAGAATCCTGGCCTATACAAGAAGGAATCCCTCTTTCTTCTCCTAGTCCTAGTAATCATCTAATTGTCTGGCCCCAAGGTCCTACAATCCATCACTATTTCCTACAGGTTAAAAGCCTTCCTCATGGATTTATCAGTTGGACAATCATGGACCAGCCTAGGATTGGCTGGTTTCTGAAGGTCTAGATAATTTAGTATAATCTAGTCACCTGGTTAAAGATCTTTCTTGTAACTATCGGACTGCAGGTTGTCTTGGAGGATCTGGTGGGTAGGTACATGCTTTTATTCCTGGGACCCCTGTAGAAGAAGATATCAACCCTCATTCCTTCCAACTTTGCCAGTGGCCCTTCATCCTACAACTCTGTCCTGTGGCCCCAGAGATAATTTTGCATGAGGAGAAATGCCACTTCAATTGGCAGGCTAGGGGATCTGTCTTGAAGTCCCTGCAGTGTCATCTCCCCACTCCCCGGCTGAGGGGAACAGGGTAGCTCCTCAGAGGTGGCAAATAGTTCATAAAGAATACCAAGTGAGATCCCCAAAGTTACATTTAAACTCAGCATCACAGTATCAAAAAAAAAAAAAGGCAGTTACAGAAGAGACTCTCAGAATGACCATTTTCTTTTCATTACTTGCTTCTCTTACTCTTAAATGCCCTCTGTGTCTTTCCAAAAGAAAATAAAGTTAGGAGAGAAAAATCATTCACTCTCCCCTTCTTATACATTGTAGCTGATTTTAAGGCTCTCCTAAGACTCACTGAGGTGAATTTCTCTAGGTAGCATGAAAAGAGCCTTTCACCAAAGGCACTTACAGATGTAACAATGAAACCAGACACCTTTGCAACTGATTTATCAAAACCCTTGAAGGACCATTTCCAGGCAGGTGGCAAGGGCAATGATGTTGAACAAAGGGAGTACATCCCAAGGCAGGACTGTGTTGCATGTTCTAAAGGAAATAAAGTGAGAGTGAAATAGAAGCACACACAAGGAAATATTTTCCCCATTTTGTTCATGTCTCTCTGCAAGTTTCTGAGCACAAACCAAAATAATTTTTACAGAGCCCATTCAAAGCCAGGAGGAGATAAATAGAGGCACTCATTTCTTTCAACTTTTCATAAGGATACAGGTAGAATGCTCTTCTGAATTTAAAGGTTATTAAAGAAAGTTGCCTTTTGGTTCGTTTAAGTTGGTACAGTTAAAAAAACATCCTCTAAAGTCAAGGCATTTGACAGTTACCCAAAGGGAGCTTCATCTATGGATAAATAAAATGCATGGAGGATGTATAAACGACACTCATTATCCTTTATATTAAAACCTCTGCTGGCAAAGAGAGAGGAAGGGGGCTTGCAGGCTAGGAGAACCAGGTGTGTGGACACCTTCCTGCAGGATGTCAAGTGCTAGCAGGGGATGGGGCTTGGGCAGCCTGTCACTCAATGGGTCCGCATGGGGAGGGGTCCACCAAAAGCAGTGCTCTGAAAGGCTTCTGCCTCTGTGGGCTGCAGAGGTTCCTGGGGTGATGGGGCCATGCAAAAACTGAAGCCCTTGCTCTCACATACTACCCAGCCCCATGGGAGAGAGCTCAAGTTAAAAATAAAGCCCTTGACTCCTAGGGCTTTCACAATGGGGGATACCCAGAGCTCATCTAGTCCTACTCCCCAGTTATATGGTGGCCTAGGAATCTGAGGCTCTGAGAGAACACAATATATGCTAAAATGATGGGTTTGTTATATTCTAAGTACTGTTCTCACTATCCTAGGCTTACTCGTGTGTAATGTAGTAATGCAATAATTTTTAATCTTCACAAATTTCTGAAATATTGATCTTATACCCTTACTGTACCCATTTTACAGATGAGAAATTAGAGACCCAAATAAGTTAAGAAACCAACCCAAGATCCTACAATCAATAGTGACAGAGCTTCTTGGTGATGGTCTGGGATGATCACCTCAGCTCTCTGAACTTTGGTCCCTTTATCTGCTCATTAGGGATGACAATTCCTTCTAGTAGCTCATGGCGTCAGATGAATGTCTGCTTATTAAGTGAGTCTGAACGTACTCATGAAGCAGGGAAGGGACGAGGACTTGCTTCATGCTCTGTTTAGTCAGGTTCTCTTTGTTCCTTACTGAACCTGGGCCAAAAGCCGGACATGAGAAATGTGGAGGAGATAAAAGCAGGGACGTGGGAGAAAGCCAGGTGCAGAACAGTGAGAGGGAACATGTGATTTCTTATGTGTAGATACAGAGAGAGCAGCTCCTATTCCTGCTTCTCTAGAGACAGATAGACAGATGGACAGGAAAGGAAAGGGAAGGGAAGGGAGGAGGGAGGCGTATAGATAGATAAAGGAAGTGCAATTACAGAGCCTGTAAGTCCCCGAAGTTGGCAAGCTGCAGACCCAGCAGCGCTTATGGTATAGTTCAAGTTCAAGGCTGGTAGACTTCAGAGCCAAGAAGAGCCAAGGTTCTTAGCAAGAAAAAAAATCTATGTCTCGGTTGAGGACAGAGATGCAGGAGGAATTTCCTCTTATTCCAGGGAGGGTCAGCTTTTGTTCCATTCAGACCTTCACCTGACTAGATGGAACTCACCCTTGTTAAGAAGGGTGATCTGCTTTCTCAGTCTACTGATTCAAGTATTAATGCCATCCAGTAATACCCTCATGAACCCACCTAGAATAATGTTTCAGCAAATATTAGAGTACCACTGGCCCAGTTAAGTTGACATATGCTAGCAACCATGACAAGCCCATCCACTGTGAACTTTGTACCCATATTCATCTCCTTAAATAATATTTAACTTCCACATAAAGACAATAATAATGGTCATGCTGCTTAACATGATATAACTATTGTGCTTACAACTGAAAACTCTCTTCTCCAGAAGAGAGGGTAAAGTCTTCAAATGATGTTTATTATTCTCCTTTCTAGACTATAACTTAAATCCAATTGTGTGAAATTAACAATTCTTAAATAAAATGATATAAAGTTAGTATCTCTTATGTTACATGATAAGGCAATGAAAAAAAGATACTTTCTTAATGTCTAATAATACGCACGCACACGCGCACATGCACACACACACAAACACATTTATAACAAATAGGGAGGAAATACCCATAACCACAGAACTTGTTAACTGGTCCTATGGGCACAACTGGTATCCACAGCTACCTTCTTCTACTGCCCATTTTGCAGGGTGGGCACCCCAGCTAGTCATTGTTCTTACTTGGTGGGTGGGCCAAGTTTTTATACCAGCAGGGGCTGGGCCATTAGTAGTCCTACCTGGATTGGGTAGTTGTCATTTTTCATTGACCTTAATCACAAGGCAATGTTAATAGTGAGAGATTTCCCCAGAGTGTCTCCCATACACTAGACGTTTTCTTCCTTGCCTCCACTGTGGAGAACCAGCCCAATTTCCCCCGTAAGAGTCAGGATTAGTTTCCTCAGCTAGCACAGTAACTCTCTTCTTTGCCTGATGATTCAGAAACACAAAGATCTTAAAAGAGCTAGGTAGCATTCTTAATTTCTAGTTCAAAAGAATCATCGCTGTGGCTTCTACTAAGAGCATATATTAGTCAGCTTGTTGTTGCTGTGACAAATTACCTGAAAAAATCAACTTAGATGAGGCAGATTTATTTTGGTTCATGATTTTGGAGTTTTCAGCCAATAGTCACTTGGCTGCACTGTTCCTGAGCTGGTGGTGAGACAGAACATCATGGCAGGGATGGTACAGAGAAAAGCTTTCACTTTATGGGGCCAGGAGGCAGAGAGAGAGAGAGAGAGAGAGAGAGAGAGAGAGAGAGAGAGAGAGAGAGAGCGAGCGCACGAGCGCACAAGCATGCAAGGGGCTAGGGATGAAATAAGCCCTGATCAGTATCTATCTCCTAATGTTTCTGCCACCTCCCAATACTGCCACAAGTAGGGTCCAATCCTTCAACTCATGAGCCTTTGATCTAAACCATAACAGATTTCTATGCCAGCAGAGAGTCATGATGTGAGAATAGGGACCAAATATTTTCTAGTGGGCCTCTGGAAGAAATATTGAGTGGTGCCTCTTCCATTTCTACTCCCTGATTGCTGGTCCCATGAACCTTGGCTACAAGAGAAATAGCACCATATACTGCATGCTGATCCAGCACATATTTAATCTCCTGAAAAATTTGCTCTAGCACTGCAAGTCTTTGACTCTCCCAGCTGATGCTGTCTGTAACTGTCTTAAAATTTCATTCCTCTGGGGCTGGGGTTGTGACTCAGTGGCAGAGCACTTGCCTTGCACATGTGAGGCACTGGGTTTACTCCTCAGCACCACATGAAAATAAAGATATTGTGTCCATATCAAAACAGATCTTTTAAAAAAATTTCATTCCTCTGTTCTTTCATTCCTCTGCTCCAGGATGGGGGCGGGGGACATGGTACAATCAGTGGATTTTATGAGACCGGGCTCATTGCCATATTTCATTTGATGTTAAATGAGTTTCTTAAACAGAAGCAATGCTGTGTGGAATAACATGACGGTGGGTAAGGCGTTCTGTAAGCTCATGGATAGTAGTTTGGCAAAAGCACTGTATGCAGAGAGAGCAAAACCCTATACAGAACAAGTGTCTACTCCAGTATGATCAAAACACTGTTCCTATGGAAGAGGTCCAATGTAATCAACCTGTCACCATGGAGCTGGCTGCTTACTCTGGAATAGTGCCGTATGGGGCTCAGTGTTGGTCTCTGCTACTGGCAAACTGGGCACTCAGTGGCGTCTGCATCCAGGTTGCCTTGGTGAGTGAAAGTCTATGTTGCTAAAGCCATACATAACCTCCAACCTGTCACCATGTTCAGCTGGGCAGTGACAGGGGTGGCTGGGGAGAAAAGCTGAGGATACAAATATCTTTTTTCTAATTTAGAAAAATCTATCCACATGCCTCTCCCCCCCAAATTTTGTCTCTAAATTTCTAATCGTGTTCCTTCCAAGTTCATGACCATCCAACCTGTTGACCACAGTTCATGAATCACTTATGTGGCCATTTCTCTTTCCAAGAAAGGTGAACAACCAGGTGCACTGCCAGAAGGTCTGCCTACTGGGAGGATTCCCCTTCACCACTATCTTTGAGGGGTGTCCTGGAAGTGGGCTATAAAGCTTCAGCTCTCTGCTTGCAGATACATACATATCGTAGGGAATTGTGAGCCAGGTGGAGTCTTCTCTTCCTCTGTCAGCTGAGGCAGGAGCAGGGATCATGAGCATTTTTATCACTTCTTCATGAACTTATTTGTGCCTTCTGGGCCTCTCCTCTCCAGTTACATATGTAGCATTTCGATTTGATGGTATACTAGTGAGGTGTGCCCAGTTTCATGGCTTGGTGGTTCAGAGAACACTCAGTTCTTGGTGAGAAACCAAAGATGCATGTAATTTGGTGGATCAGTTAAGTGTTCAGTTTCTAAAGTAGGTCAAGAGTTGTTTCTCAAAAGAAGAGTCAATATCTGCCGAGAATAAAGAACTTTTCTCCAAGATCCTAATGCTTATGCCAAATTTCACCTATAGGCACCTCCAAAGGCTCCAAGCAGCATCTTCTACAGCTACTGACACTCTCCAAACACCAATTCAGCAGCTGGATCATATGGTCCAAGTGGCAGAGGGGCTCACATGGCAGCCTAGAACTGCTACCATTACAGAGCTTTTCCTTATTCTGGGCCCTCTCAAAATGTAGCTCTTTGGGGCACTCTTTAAATGGGCTTGAGTAACATACCCAAATGAGGACAATGTTGCCTAAAAAAAGCCAAAGAGGCCCATTACATGCCTCTTTCTCAGGTTTAGGCAAGGACATGTACAATAATTGTCTTTGGCTTTAGAAGAGATATCCAGACTAGCCCTGCACCACTGGACCCTAGAAATTTCACTGAAGTAGAAGCCCTGAACTTTGGTCAGATTGACAACCCATCATCCAGTATGAAATGTCTTATCAATAAGTCTAGAGTGGATGCTATTTCTTGCTCATGAGGACCAATCAGCATAATATTATCCATGTAATGGAGCAGTGTGATGTCTTATGGAAGACAGGTGTCATCGAGATCCTGGTGAAGTAAATTATGATGTAGGACTGGTGAATTGATAACTTTTGAGGTAGGACAATAGAATATTATGCTGGCCTCAACACTTGAAAGAAAACTGGTTCTGGTGATTCTTACTGACAGATAGGGAGAAAAAAGCATTCCTCAGATAAATAGTTGCATATCACATTCCAGAAGATTTGAATTTGCTCAAGCAGTAAATACACATCTGGTAAAACAGCTGCAACTGGAGTTTCCTTTTAGTTAAACTTGTGGTGATCCACTGTCATCTCCAAGACCTATCTATTTGCAGAAGCACAGGCCCAAATGGGGATTAAATGAGTTTAATGGGGATGTGGTAGAAATCACTACCCTTGCAACCTTCAAGTCCTTAATGAGGCAACAGTCTCTGAAATCCCTCCAGGAATGCATATTGCTTTGGGTTTGCTATTTTCTTAGGTAGATGCAATTCTAGTAGTTTACACTTAGCCTTTTGCACCATAATAGCCTTCACTCCAAGGTTAGTGAACCACTGTGGGGATTCTGCTATTTGTTAAGTATATCTATTCCAATTATGTGTCTTGAAACTGGGAAAATAATCCCAGGATATATTCATGAGCCCACTGGGCCTGCTGTGAGGTGGAGCTGGATATATATGATGCGTGTGTGTGTGTGTATGTATTTCTCATAATTTGGGTGAAATGTATGTCTTCATTCTTCCTTCCAGGGTGGGTGAATAGGTCTTAAATAATAAATTCCAATCTCTCTAAGTCTCTGAATTTCTTCTCTCTATTAAAACAAGATAGGTCCAGCAATTCTAACTCATTCATGTGAGTCACCCTGATGTTCCTTACATCAGTCAACAAACCAAACAAGTATTTAGAGCCTTTTATAATTCCACGGGCCAAACTATTAAATGCAGTCTCTCTACTTCGTGGATTCTAGTTAGTTGAACTGGTCCAGATTTCTTTTCCTTCTAGCACTATCCCACACTCTTAATACAAATTATAATATTTATTTTCTAGATTTTCATCTATATAAATTACAAAACTCACCCAATTCCTTTGCAAGCATAGCATAACTTCTCATTGGTCACACTTTGCATCTCTCCTGTTGAGTCCTGCTGCCACTTGAGTCAGTTCCAGGTCTTAAGCAGAAGGAAGTGGCCCAGGTGCATCATGGGAAGACCCAGAGTCATCTTGCATGATACCTGCCTAAGGGAAGGGAACAATTACAGTTTCTTCAGGCAATATAGGATTAATTTCCTCAGGTGGGAGAAGAGAGGACACTTTCCCTGAAGGTGGGGAAATTTCTTCAACTAGGGGTGGAGAAACCTCTTCCATTGGCAAAGAAGACTTCAGCATTTTAGGGCTCCATGTTCCTAGTGTCATTAAATTTTTCCATGCATCCCCATTCCAACTTGCAGAATTCTATTCATTCCCAATCAGTTTCTTTACAATAAATTACAGACATCCTTGAAGCTGAGATTTTAATTTGTATTTTATTTCAGCAAGTTGCAGGATGAGATTCTGAGTTTGATTTTCAGCAATCTCACCCCTTTAGTTATAATACATAAAGAATCTCCTTCAGGGTATACATTGACACTTTCATGCCATTTATGTAGTACTTGAGCTGGGAATTTTAATCTCTGAGCTCATACTTTTCTTTCCCCACTTTGTTCAGTGATGGAACAATCAGCCAACCTCATTATATTCATTAGTTTGAGACACATATGTGAAATGATATATATATATATATATATATATATATATATATATATATATATATATATTTATACAATGTCATTCAGTTTCTTGTATTTTACTAGTGTTTGATTAGGAGTATTTAATAGTAATATTTTGTACATCTCTATTACTAGATCACATAATGGATTATCAGTGTTTTTTCTTTTTCATTACTACTGGAAACAGAGTCATTAGCATCTTTAAACCTAATCAGATTAGAGAGCCAATTCCTGGAATCCCAGAACCAATTCAGAGAGCATCCTTAAAATCCTGTTCCTCTAAAATCTACTCTTGTTACCAAAAACTATAGTAGTTTCTTCTCCAAAGAAACTGGATCTATCACAGAGGGATATACCAGTGAACAAAAGAGTTCAAAGTGCTTGCACTACTGGGTTACCTCCTGAGGGGAGGAAAATATAAAATAATTAAATATGTGAATTATTGAATATGTAAATTATATGGTAGGAGAACATAAGCACATCAGCAAAATATGGACCAGGAGAAGGAGACTGGGAATGCTGGTGAGGGAAGGACAAAAGCTTGTCATTTTGAATGGGCTCAGGTCTGACAACACAGTTGGTGCCCCTTGAACACTGGCTCAACTACTGCTCCTGTAGAACAACATTGCTATAAATGGCAAGAGCTGACAGATCTCTCCAAGCCTTGGTAAAACAAAAATAAAAAATTGTCTGAAAAATTGAACTCATTAGGCATTTCCAATATTGAGCTTTCTGGTTTCAGACCAATTATAATAAAGCACGGGGATTTTTATAGCTTAAGCTTTGGCTCAAACATTACAGAAGAAACTGGAATGATAGGTGGTAATGGGGAGGTGCTAAGGACTGAACTGTGTTCTCCAAGAGTTCCTAGGTTCTATGTAAGCTCTTACCTGAAGTATGTCTGTACTGGAGAAAGGTCCTTTAGAAGGCAATTTGGGTCAAATAAAGTCAAAAAGGTAAAGCCCTAATCCAACACGACTGGTCCCCCTTACAAGAAGACACAGTAAGAAGATGACCGTCTATAAGCCAGAAAAAAAAAAGATCTCTATTCCTCTGCTGAACTCAACCATGCTAATACCCCAATCTCAGCCCTCCAGCCTCCAGAACTATGAGAACTAAATTACTGATGTGTAAGCAACCCAGTCGATAGTATTTAATTAAGGCAGCTTGAGCTGACTCATACAGGAGGGAAGTATGGAAATGAGGCTAGGGAAGTTAAATTCTCCTCATAGGCACACACACATATATATATAGTTGGAAATCACATAGAAATATTCAGGAAGAAACTTGAGTTGTCAAAACTGTGTACATAATGTGCGTATAACTGTGATTCATTGCAAGTAGGGTTTCTGGCTAAACAGAATTCCTAAGCATTTGTGAAATTGAAGGAACTGAGTGCATCTGCCTAATTCCTTCTGAATGTATTTGCTGACTGTTCACAGCCTGCCAAACTGGGACTCAGAAGCAAGCCCACTCTGGAGCAGAGACTCTTGGTAGAGCAGGCTGGGAAGACTAACTGGGTTGGGGGAGAGAACTCTATTGTCACAGTCTGCCTGGCTGGACAGTTCCAAGTAATCTGTAGATAGAAGTTTGAGGAAACTTGGACTGGGTAGAAAATGATGAGTTGTAGGCAGAGTAGAGTGTACCCTCCTCTAGGAACACATAAGTCTGAAGAAGGAGATAAAATAGGAGAAAACCTCAAAGGGCAGGGTCTAGCCATTTAGCTTCTGTGCTAGGAAGGGTGAACCTGTAGCCATGATTGAATTCAGAGGTGAATGAGAAGGGCACTGCACACACTTTTAGCCGTACTAACCCAGATTTGAGAAAGACTAATAAATTCACAGCATATGTGAGACTCCACACTTTCTTGTGATTTACAATATGCAAACAACAAAATTCCATTTCCCTGTTTGCCTGACTGCACTCTAGGATTGGCATGGGATAAGCAAATGTTTGAGCCACATTTTAGGGAGAACAAATTAATTTTCATTCATTCATTCATTCACTCATAAGTATTTGTGGTGTATCCACACTGGGCCATGAAACGTTCTTTGGATTAAATGAGAAGGAAGCTAAATGTGGCTCCTCCTGGGGCTTATATTATTATTTACTTCCTCAACTAATTTACTCTGTGCTTTTCTTTATAGGAACATCATTGCCTACAAAGCCACAGTCTAAAAATTTCCTCACAATTTAGCATAGACACATTTATCAGCAAAGAAGACAGAGTCTTTTACTTTGTCTATTCTATCATGTGCAAATTCTATGGGTACCAGACTAGAAATTTCATCTGGGCTTAGAATATCCCAAGAACCTGGTGTCTCTGTGACTATCTTCCCTGGCCTTCTGAAGAAGGAAAAGTGTAGGGTGGGGCTTTTGATGCTTTCTTAGGCCTTGAGCTAAAAGATTCTAAAAATCAGTGCTACAGACTATTTTTTTTTATTTAATTAAAATGTATGTTGAAGTGTTTGAGCTAAGTTTTGGAAAGCTACTTTTGCCCGCCATGCAGTCAGCACCAATGCCAGTTAGTGTTCTTTTACTGAAAATAGAGCTGGTTATGTTTCCACTGTGTTAGCACTCCTACTTCTTCTGCTGATCCAGAGAAAGCCTCCCAGAATTGTACAGGAAAAGAAAATTATAGGCGACATTCAGATGTGAACTTTTGCCCACAGTATTGCTTGTAAGTGACCAGGTACTTAAAAAAAAAACCCTCTCATTAAAGCATTTCACATTTTCATACTTGGTATTAAAAGTAGAGCTGGAAGCAGGTAGAAACATGATGCATATAATCAGATGCCTGGGATTTGCCCATGACTTAGAAAAGGCAAGAAGCCAAGGCCTTGACTAACTTTCAGCCAGTGAACAAATTATTTACTAATGCCTGATGGTTCATCTAATCAGCGGTTGGAAATCTTCTCCCTCCAGAAGCCAGTTGTTAAACCATAGTACTCTTTTCCAGTTCTAGGAATATGGTCAATATTTAACGAGAAAAAAATGTAGGTTATTTCCTCTCAACACTAGAACCACCTCCTGAGCCAGAGGGTGACATTGGAAAGTATTTCAGAAAAGCAAAGTGAGAGATGTTACGGAAACAGCACCAGACATGGAATGAGTGTTTCGTCATAGCTCTGGGTCCTGAGTAGCTATGTGACCTCACACCTGTACTTAAGCTTTCATTGCAACAGTTCCATCGCTGTGATGAGGACCTTGGCCTTACCTGCCTCAAAGGCTACAGCCATGGCTTTCCATGAAAAATTTCAAATACATACAAAAGAAGAGAAGAGTGTAAGAAACGCTATACACTACATCCAGATTCAATGACTGCCTAGATCTTTGTCACACTAGTTTTATAATTTTCCTTTTTTGGCTAATTATTGTCAAGCAATTCTTAGAACCCCAGCCATTTTACCCCTTTGTACTTCACATTGCATGTCTATAAAATAGAGACAGTTTCTTATGTAACCACAATGCCATCATCAACCCCAACTGAATTAATAATACTCCTTCGAGTTCCTTATCCATTATATCCACATTTCCTGATGTCATCAGAAATGGTATTTTATAATTGACTTGTTCGAAACAGCATCCAAATAGGATCTACGCATTGCATTTGGATATCTCTCTTGGAATCCTTTAATAGAATAGTGATTCCTCTATCATTTTGTTTTTTTTTTTCATTCTCCTGTTAACTGAAGGAAAGTTCTTTGTTGGCGGTAGAACTCAGATTCTTACCCATGTTCGGCAAGTGCTCTACCACTGAGCTACATCCCCAGTCCACTCTATTGTACAACTGAGGGCGGTTTAGAAATTTTCACATTCTTGATTTTTCTGCTTGTTTATTCATGATGGAATTTAGCTTGCTTCTCTCTACTGCACGTTCCTTGTAAACAAAACTTCAGCTCCACGGGTTTAATTATATCCAAGTTTGACCTTTCTTAGCAAGAATTCTTTATCTTGTATCAAGTGGTAAAAATTGCTCCCAGAACAGTAACACTTAAATTGATCAGTGGTTGAGAAGGAAGGACACTCGTCCCTCCATTGAAATATCCTCCACATATATTTTTAAATGATGTTATTCATTAATAAGCTTTGCTTAATTATTTCATTAGACATTGCAAAAAGGTGATTTTCCAGTTCTGTCATTTCTTCAATCCTTCCCCATTTATTAACTGGAATTCTATAAAGAAAGACTTTTCTTCATTAACTAGGGCTACTTGGTCACATTGAAACACTGCTTATCTGAGAAAGGAAGAATAAATGTTTAATTAGTTTCCCTTGACTACCAGTTTTCAGAGTGTGAGGTCATTGATTAATGAGTCTTCCTGGATTGAGGGGCAGGGCTATATTTTTTCACTATTATTTCAAACCTATGGATTTTTATAAATTCACTGAGGATTTTTAGCAACTAAGTATATTTGTTTTGATGTTTAAATTATCCTACCATGTCATTAAGAGCCCCTTCAAGCCAGTTTCTGTGTCCTTCGGATGTGACTCAATTGTGTCTTTGCTGTCTGGTATGAAAAAAAAAATGGCTCAGGCTCATCTTAGACATTTACTGTCCATATCTGGAAACAGCTGTTCCTCCTCAGACTCCTGATCCCTTTCAGTGGGGCTCAGTCCTTCTTTAAATAATGGGATCATGAACATGAAGGTGTAAACACTGGTGGGCCTAGATCCTTGTTGATACTTGCTTCTGCTGGACCACACTGTCTGTCCAGCAGAGCAAATGTTTCCATGGATTAGGTTTTTCTCCCCCATCTCAGACATTCCCTAGTCTCTGCTCTAATCACCAATACAGGTGGTGAATTTCTTTGTGATGATTTCTGTGACTAAATTACCATCGATTCCTTGGGACTTAGAACAGATCCTGAGACAGGCCAGAGTATTCAATTTTTTGTTTCATAAATGGACTTGTTCATTTTTAAGGTGGCTTTCCTGTCTCCCTCCTTCTTAAATCAGAAATACTTTAAAAAATTCTCATTGAAATTTATGTGGCACCTGACACACTGGCACATAATAGACATATGTGAATATTGTGAAAAAATAAATAAATGAGCTTGTGATGTTATGATGCTGTTCTTTTCCAAATCTATCAGTGTTTCCCCTTTGCACTTGAATACATTTTAAATTGCTTAAAGTTGTGTACAAAGCCCTGCATTATCTGGCCCTTCCTATCAGTCTTTTTGGCCCCATCTTCTGCCACTTTTTTTTGCCCCGACCACCTTTAGCCTCACAGAGTTTCAGTTCTTCAAGATGCCTAATTCTACTCTGCTTGGTAGAATCATCACCTCCTCTTACCTCAAACCTGACACAAGTTCCTTTCTTTCATCTCCCCTTCTTCATTCTACCCACTTAACCCCACCTCACCTTTGTCTCTCCTCTTAAACTCATCTCTTAAGAAGGTCTTGCAGGCCATTCTCCCCAGACTCTCTTACTATATATTCCTATGGCATTTGTTATTTTGGTACTATAACATTTATCACAATGGTGCCATGTCATTACTTGTTTACTGTTTGTATTCTCTACTAGGCTGTAAGCTCCACCAGGGCAGAAAACATCCCTGTGCAGTCCAGCGTGCTCTCTCAATTCCTTAGGAGTTGTTCACACAGTGGCTGCTGCAACAGGTTAGATTCTTTATTAGTAACTGGTAAGCTCTGGGGTATAGGAACCACATTATTTCTGCCTTTTTAACCTTTTTATCTTCTAGAAAGATTTGGATCATTAGAAGAGATTTGGAAAAGGTTGGCTGAGAGGTGAGCTATTGTCCCTAATCCAGGCATTTAGCTGACCTAACTCTGCAGAGAAAAGCATTTCCTGGCACAGCCTATCACTCCAATCCAGAGTCTGAGTTGGAGGAATTTCTCCTCCTCATGCCTTGCAATGCATCTGTATGTTCTCTCCCCACAACCCCATCATCTCTAAGCAACTCTCAGGACCAAAGAGCCAGAGAGGGGAGGGTGATCTATATAGACTGCCACCCTTAGGTCTACTTGCATTTGCCTCTGTGTACATAAGTACCTGTGTTTGATCTACAAGACCTGCTCCAGAGCTGAGAAAAGGTTGGGTGCAAGTTGGGGAAGAACTCTGCTATATCCAGAATGACCTAGTTGGGAGGAAGTTATGGAACAGCATTCTGAGTTCCTCTCATGTGCGGCTTAGTTAACAGATCTATCTCCAATTGCAGCTATAGCCAGGAGGGGAAAGTCTAGTGCCACCTACTGGATAGAAGGCAAACTCCCTGGTTTACATAAGAATGACCAAATGCATTCTCCATGAAGGGCACACATTTTGAAAATCTTGTCAACTTCAGTGTGAACTTTTATTACAAAAAGAACCACTCTATTTTATTTGGGACAGAGTGCTCATAAGCGGATCAGCAGACCGAGAGTAAAAAATTCTTAAAAACTGGGACCGTGGATACTTCTGCACTTAATCCATTGCTTTGGGAAATTCCATATCCAGAGAGCAGGATTTATTGCAGGAAGGGATAGAATTGGGTGGGACCAAGTGGGGAAGTAGCACCTCATCTCTTTATTGTATCCATTAGCATCTGAATAACAACCCATTTGGAAAGAGGGTTTCAGGATAAGTTTGCACAGAGGCTGACACCTTAGATTTTGGAATCCAGCAGACCTAGATTCAAATTTTAACTTTGGCACTTATTAGACGGGTAACCATAGTCAAGGTGCATCCCTTCTCTGAGTCTCAGTTTCCTTAACTGTAGAACAGAAGAAATATTAAATAGAAGTACCTAGTTTGTAAGATTTTGTGAGGATAACAAAGTACTCAGCTCACTTAGCCCACTCAAAAAAGTAATTTTGAAAATAGTTGCCTCCACAAGAAAACATTTTAAAGTGCTATTTTGAAAAGATTTTACCAGATAGTTACATAAAGATATGAAAGACACAGCTCAGACTCTCAAAGGAGCTTGCAAACTGGGAAGACCTGGGAAGACCCATGTTTACGCACACAACTGAAGTACAACTTGGTGACTATCCCAATAGAGAGGTGGGAAACAGGAAGAAGCAGTGAAATCTGTTTGGGTTGGAAGCAGAGAGGTGATAATTGGACTGGGTTTCAGGGTGCAGAGGACTACAACCAAGATGGACAAGAGAAAGAGAAAAGCAGGAGTAAGAGCCTGAAGGAGTCAGGCAAGTGAAAGATGTGTTCTGGAAAAATAGAGTTGTCTCATGCAGGGCAAATCAGGAGAACTTCAGGTGGGATGAAGCTCAGTGCACTCAAGACCCATAAGAAGGCACAAACCTAACTGGCAAAGGCAAGAATGGGGACAGAGACTGTGCACGGAAGGGTGTTCCCATATTCTATGAGTAATGGGCATCAAGTTTTTTCCTTGATCCAGCAACCATTTTTCTCTACTGAAAATGGCAGCCTGGTTTTCCTTGGGGTAATAATATACATACTGAAGTTTTTATCCCTGTGATTTGGATGACACATATCAACTATCCTCACGCCCATTTCATTTTCAAGAGGAGTCAAGTGATCCAGGCCTGGACAATGAGCATATTCCATCTGCTTGACTGCAGTCGTTGGTTTGATGATTGATAATGTTTGCTAAGTTGGTCCAATTAAAGTGAAACCTTAGGCTTCTCAGAAAGCTGCATTTGATAGCTACAAAAAAAGGTGAACCTAAGTGCCAGAAGTTACATGTCCAGTTGTGAGACAACAGAGAACGAAGGAAAGCAAAGATATGGAAGGAGAAAGGCTAAGTGCTGCCTGTAATTGAACTCCTAGATCCAGCCATCCCTGATGGACTTTTCAGTTCTTGGACTTTCTAATAAATCTGTCTTATAATTTAGGCCACATTAATTGACATGCTACCACTTTTACTTAGCAGATTATTAACCAATAAAATACTGCTGCTCTTAAAAAAAAGTTTGCATTTTATAACTCATGTGGCTACCTCACTGTTGTAGTTGATACATACTCCTAAGTGTTATTAATACATTTCTCAGCAAAATCAGTATTTCTCTAGTCCCCCAGACCAAGTCTTTCAGATACGAATGTATGTTAATCCCGAGGAAGGAGAAAGCAATAGACTCAACAGGTAGGGAACAAAGTGATCGTAACTCATTTGCAACCCTAAAACTAATATGTAAATGAACAGTGCAAATCATTTTAGTCAATAAAGATCTGAAAGCCATCCGTGTGTGTATTAAAACTGTTACAAAGCCTCTGCCTTTCGTTGGTCATGTTGGTCCTGCTGAATCCTCCCAGAATGTATGGAAAGAGAGAGAGAAAAAGATGAAAGAACACTTTAGTACTGACTGCTTTGATTCCAGCTCTTGCAAAGCATTATATTTAGAAATCAGCAGGCTCTATCACAGAGACTGGCAGCTAGCCAGCTGCCAAGAAGGAGGCATTACTGTGGACATGGCCACAAGTACAAGGGCTGGCATAGCCTCTCTCTGTAACACAAGCTGGCACCACATCTGTGTGGGATGCAGAGTCCCCAGCCCAGCAAAAAAGTTCATAAAAGGAGGAAGTCAGGCATAATAGGTGACATTTTCCCAATTATTATTATTGTTGTTGTTATTATGAAATAATTATAATTGCAAAGCTTCAACATTACTAAGTCACTCCACACAGAAAAATAGACCATCTGTCCTTTATCTTCCTTCCTTTCCTTTCCCTTTTTTCCTTCCTTCTTTTTTTGGGGGTGGGGGATGGGGTGGGTTGGAGAGGGATCAACTCCAGGAGAGCACATCAAGAACCATGCAGCCTGAACATTGTACCACTCAAAGGAATAAAAGCAACCCAGTCATCTGCAGTGTGCAATAACACACACACACACACACACACACACACACTCCATCTGTCTTTCCGGGTCTTTACTCTGACTCTGCAGTGCATGAGGTAGATTCCACAGCAAACAGCAAATGCTCTTTTGTATGCTGATAAAACAGCACATATGCTGCCTAGTATAGATATAAACCTCCTCAAAGACACTTTCTTTGTCTTACAGAATATTATTATAAGAGAAAAGTAGATGTGTTAGATGTTATTTCAAACGTGAGAAAAACATCACCATCTAAAACTTCTTCCTAAACATTGGAGGAGATTTCAGGACTCAGATCAACCGGATGCAGCTAACAGTATTCTTGATCAACTGCCAAATCTAGCATCGTGCCATGTCTAGGTCACTGAAACATGATTTGAAGGGGAAAAAGAGACACTTTTTCTCCCTACAAATCTGCAGAAACTGAAGAAGAAAAATGTACTAATGTGTGGGTGTGCTTGTGTGTACATGACCCTCATGGTAGTTGCTGTTATTATACTTGTTTTTTTCCTCAGCGCTTCCACAACTGTGATTAAAATATGTTATGCAATGATCTTGTTTCCTTGTTGCCTCTACCAATGGATGGGAAACTCTGTGGGAACTGGGACCAAGCTTAACTTATTTGTTATTAGACCCTCCTGTCATTGCTAAGTTGGTTGCATAGAAAACTTACTTGTTAAAATGTTTGCTCAATGAGGGACTGAGAGGGAAGGGAGAAAAATAGAGAGAAAGATACTTCAAAGCATATTGAGGATGTGATTAAAAAACTCCATATATTACCATACACATTAAATAGTATGCATTTCACAAAACCATCTTCATCTATAAAAAGACAAGTGGAGACTGAGCCTATGGGGAAGAGGCCATGGATACAGATTCAGCAATCATGGATTGTGACAAGAATTGAGCTGGGCTTGTAAGGAATTGAGACCTTATCCAGGAAAACAAGTTTGAATACACACAAAAGATGAAAGGGTTGGATAAAGAGAAGCTGGAAGATAGAGGTTTAATTTCATTTTGTTACATGTAGATTTCCAGTTTTCCCAGCACCATTTGTTCAAGAGGCTATCTTTTCTCCGATGTACAATTTTGGCACCTTTGTTTAATATAAGATAACTGTAGTTATGTGGGTTACACTCTGTGTCCTCTATTCTTTGGGTCTACAGGTCTATTTTGGTGCCACTACTATGTTGTTTTTGTTACTATTGCTCTGTAGTATAGTTTAAGGTCTGGTATAGTGATGCCACCAGCTTGCTAAGAATTGCTTTGGCTATTCTGGGTCTCTTATTTTTCCAGATTCATTTCATGATTGCTTTTTCTATTTCTGTAAGGAATGTCATTGGGATTTTGATTGGGATTGCACTGAATCTGAAGAGTGTTTTTAGTAGTATGGTCATTTTGACAATATTAGTTCTGCCTATCCAAGAACAAGGGAGATCTTTCCATCTTCTAAGGTCTTCTTTAATTTCTTTCTTAACATGTTGTAGTTTTCATTGTAGAAGTCTTCCACGTTTTTTGTTAAGTTTATTCCCAAGTATTTTTTTTTGAGGCTATTGTAAATGGGATGGTTTTCCTAGTTCCTCTTTCAGTGGATTTGTCACTGATGTGAAGAAATGCTTTAATTTATGGGTGTTTATTTTATATCCAGCTACTTTGCCAAATTCACTTATTAGTCCTAGGAAATTGCTGGTGGAATATTTTGGGTCTTCTAGGTATAGAATCATATCGTCTGCAAATAGTGATAATTTGAGTTCTTCTTTTCCTATTCATATCCCTTTAATTTCTTTTATCTGTCTGATTGCTTTGGCTAGCATTTTAAGGGCTATGTTGAATAGAGGTGGTGAAAAAGGGCATCCCTGTCTTGTTCCAGTTTTTAAAGGGAATTCTTTCAATTTTTCTCCATTTAGAATGATGTTGGCCTGGGGTTTAGCATAGACAGCTTTTGCAGTGTTGAGGTATGCTCCTGTTATCCCTAGTTTTTCTAGAGTTTTGAACATAAACGGTTGCTGTATCTTGTCAAATGCTTTCTCAGCATCTATTGAGATGATCATATGATTTTTTATCTTTGAGTCTATTGAGGTGATTAATTACATTTATGGATTTCCATATGTCAAACCAACCTTGCATCCCTGGGATAAACCCTACTTGACCATGGTGCACTATTTGATATGTTTTGATATGTTTGATATGTTTTTGGATTTGATTTTCCAGAATTTTATTGAGAATTTTTACATCTATATTCATTAGAGATATTGGTCTGAAGTTTTCTTTCTTTGATGTGTCTTTGTCTGGTTTTGGAATCAGGGTGATATTGGCCTCATAGAATGTGTTTGGAAGTGCTCCCTCTTTTTCTATTTCATGAAATAGTTTGAGAGGTATTGGTGTTAGTTCTTCTTTAAAGGTCTTGTGTCTGGGCTTTTTTTGGTTGGTAGGCTTCTGATGGTGTTCTCTATTTCCTTATTTGAAATTGATCTGTTTAAATTGTGTATATTATCCTGATTTAGTTTGGGCATATCATATGCCTCTAGAAATTTGTCAATTCCTTTGATATTTTCTATTTTATTGGCATACAAATTTTCAAAATAATTTCTAATTATCTTCTATATTTCTGTAGTGTCTGTTGTAATTTTTTTTCATCGTTGATGTTAGTAATTTGAGTTTTCTTTCTCCTTTTCTTTGTTAAATGGCTAATGGTTTATCAATTTTATTTATTTTTTCAAAGAACCAACTTTTTTGTTAATTTTTTCAATTGTTTATTTTGTCTCAATTTCATTCATTTAAGCTCTGATTTTAATTGTTTCCTATCTCCTACTGCTTTGGGAGTTGATTTGCTCTTCTTTTTCTAGGGCTTTGAGATATAATGTTAGGTCATTTATTTGTTGACTTTTTCTTCTTTGAAGGAATGAACTCCATGCAATGAGCTTTCCTCTTAGAACTGTCTTCATAGTGTTCCAGAGGTTTCGATATGTTGTATCAGTGTTCTCATTTACCTCTTAGAATTTTTTAATCTCCTCCTTGATATCTTTTGCAACCATTGTTCATTCAATAACAAATTATGTAGTCTCCAGGTGTTGAATTAGCTTTTATTTTTTATTTTGTCATTGATTTCTAATTTCAATCCATTGTGGTCTGATAAAATGCAGGATAATATCTCTACTCTTTTGTATTTACTAAGATTTGCTTTGTGGCATAATATATGGCCTATTTTAGAGAAAGATCCATGTGTTGCTGAGAAGAAAGTGTATTCGCTCATTGATGGATAATATACTCTATATATGTCAGTTAAGTCTGTTATTGATATTGAGGTCTATAGTTTCTTTGTTTAGCTTTTGGAACTAGGAATTAAACCAGAGACTTTGAGCCTAATGGAAGAAAAAGTAGGCCCAAATCTCCACCATGTTGCATTAGGCCCCAACTTTCTTAATAAGACTCCTATAGCACAAGAATTAAAACCAAGAATCAATAAATGGATGGATTCAAACTAAAAAGCTTCTTCTCATCAAAATAAACAATCATTGAGGTGAACAGAGAGACTACAGAATGGAAGCAAATCACAAACACATCAGATAGAGCACTAATCTCTAGTATATATAAAGCACTCAAAAACTTTAACACCAAAAAAAAAGAATAACCCAATCAATAAATAGGCCAAGGAACTGAATAGATATTTTTCAGAAGAGGATATATAATCAATTAAAAAACATATGAAAAAATGTTCAACATCTCTAGCACTTAGAGAAATGCAAATCAAACTAACATTTCATCTCACTCCAGTCAGAATGGCAGCTATCAAGAATACAAACAACAATAACTATTGGTAAGGATGTGGGAAAAAAGGCACACTCATACATTGTTGGTGGGACTGCAAATTGGTGCAGCCAGTATGGAAAGCGGCATGGAGATTTCTTGGAAAACTGGGAATGGAACCACTATTTGACCCAATTATTCCTCTCCTTGGACTATACCCAAAGGACTTAAAAACAGCATACTACAGGGACACAGCCACATCAATGTTTATAGCAGCACAATTCACAATAGCTAAATAGTGGATCCAACCTAGATGCCCTTCAGTAGATAAATGGATAGGGGAACTTTGATATATATACACAATGGAATATTACTCAGCATTAAAAGAGAATAAAATCATGGCATTTTCAGGTAAATGGATGAAATTGGAGAATATGATGCTAAGTGAAGCAAGCCAATCCTCAAAAACCAAAGGCCAAATGTTTTCATTGATATGAGGATGCTCATAATGGCCATGGGGTGAGGGGAGCATGGGAGGAATGAAGGAACTTTAGATAGGGCAAAGGGGTGGGAGTGAAAGAGAGGGGAGAGGGGAGTAGAAAAGATGGTGGAAGAGTTAGACATCGTTACCCTAGGTACATGGATGAAGACACAAATACATGGATGAAGACACGAATGGTCTGAAAATACTTTGTGTACAATCAGTGACATGAAAAATTGTGTTCTATATGTGTAATATGAAATAAATTGCATTGTGCCATCATGTATAACAGGTTAGAATAAATAAATAATTTAATTTAAAACAAAACAAAACAAAAAAAGCAATTTTAAAAAATGTAGCCTGTCTAATAGAACACATGGACATATTCACACACACACACACACACAAAAAAAAAGAGAAAAGCTGATTTTTCAGTGATCCTGGAGCTGTTGGAGAGGGCACCCATAAAAACAGCAGGTCAACATTGGGCCCCTTGGACACTGTCTGAAACTAATCTTTGGATCTCTTACATAAGAACCAGTTTGGGGACTTATGAAAAAGCAAAACCCTACACTCCACCTAAAACCTATTGAATGACAATTTCTAGAGCCGGATACTAGAAGGTTTGAATTTTTTAGAAGCTTCCTGGTTAATTCTTTCACACCCTAAAATTTGAGAACCATTGTCAAGTCCACAAGGATAACTTGCCATCATCTCATTGCCTGAGGGAAATAGCCCTTAAAATACTACCTCTTAACAAAGTTTGATTAGAATATGATTTTACAATGTGCTATTATTAACTTTCATTGAAAAATGTACAACATTTCCTCAACCCCTCCGGTGTGTTTAAATTGGGCACTTGCTTGTTTTGAGATTTCCATTTTTTATAAAATGTTTCCCCTCTCTCAAATGTCTGAAGCTGGTAATGAGAACAGGAAAGTGTTGGGAAGCACAAAAGTGAGGTAGTGGGGGGTAAACCACGTTGAAGAGTATTAACCTCTATACTAACAACAGCAAGCCCTCACTGATGGTTTTTAAACAGGGGCAAGAAAGAGCCTACATTCCTTCCAGCATCAGGGAAAGCTCTTTATGGGACAAGGAACAAGAATGATTGGGAGGAGTGAAAACAGCGAGATGATAGGTCTGGGACGGGACAAGGTGAGCCAAGGTGCTGGCTTTGCATTAGCGTCTTGGTCATCAGAAGGCAGACGAGCACAACTGTGAGAGCGAGCAGGTGGAAGTCATGAAGCTTGGTACTGACTGGACATGGTAGAGGGAGAAGCAGGAACAAGGACCTCCAGGTTTTCCACTTGGGCAACTAGGTGATGGTGACATTTACCTAGATAAGAAAGCCCTGATGAAGATCAGCAGGTTGGTGTGGTGAGGAAGAGGGGAGGGGAAGTCAACTTAGTGGAATTCTGGATACCTGGAGTTCTAAGCCGTGACAAACATTCAAGTAGACAGAAGAAATAAGCAGACAGAGAATTCAGGGAAGAGCTTTGACTAGGTTAAAAAAATGGAGCTGTCAGAGTCTCCAGAAAATGAAAGATGATCAAAAACAGTGGAGGAGATGTCGTTAGATGGGCACAGTTGGAAAAGCGGGAAGGGAAGTGGGTCTGGTGTAGCCGCCTGAAGAACTGCAACATTAAAAAATAAGCAGAGGGAGAGAAATGTATAAAAGGAACTGAAAGAAACACCCAGAAGGGCGAAGGAAAATGTGCTAGTTTTCCATTGCTGTGAAATGAAATACCTGAGATAAACCACTAATAAGTAAGAGGTTTATTTTGGCCCCTGGTTTCAGAGGCTTTGGTCCATGGTCACCGGACCCTATTGTTTTGGCCTGTGTGAGCATCAAGGCCAGGAGTTCAGGGGAGGACACAGCCGCAAGGTAGCCAGGAAGTAGAGAGGCAGAGGCAGTCAGGGGTGAGGGAGAGGGAGGGAGGGAATAGAAGAGAAAGAGGAAAGAGGGGGAGGGAGAGAGGGAGGGGGAAAGAGGGGGGGAGAGAGAGAGAGAGAGAGAGACAGACAGACAGACAGACAGACAGTCCAGGATACCAGTAAACCCTTCAAAGGCACACAATCAGTGACCCAACTTCCTCCAGCCAGGCCCCACCTCCTAAAGGTGGCTTCCCCTTCCAGGAGTGCCATAGACTAAAGATCAAGTCTTCAACACATGAGGCTTTAGGGGACATTTAAGATTCAGGCCAATAGATAACTATACCATTAAGGGAGGAGAGCTCCTTTAGAAGAAGGTGTGACATGAAGTGTGGTGTGAAATGAAGTCAGGGGTGGCTGCATGTTCATACCTATAAAATATTCCCAAGCAAAGGAGAAGAGAAAGACTTCATGTTGTCCTGGAATAAATTGCCTTGTAGAAGCAGTGGCCATCGTGATAAAACACAGGACAGGATTCAATTAAAAGTTACCGAGAAGCCTTGCCTTCCCCGCATGGGTTAATTCATGATTAATGATGTATGTCCAGACAAGTGGGGGAAGCTCCATGCTGAATATGAAGTCTGAGCATTTGGGGGATGCAATCCCTTTATGACAATGACACATGCTAATATAAGTTTTAATCATTTAAAATCATTTAATTATTTTAACCAATTTTAATCACCACTGCACTCTGGATTCTGAATTTTTCTTTTCGGTGAATATTTCTTCTATTTAAGCTGCATTGCCCGGGATTCTTTTACCTATTGTTATTATTATTATTCCTCCTTCTCTTCTTCTTTTTCTTCTTCCTTATCTTTCTTCTTTCTTTCTTCTCCTCCTCCTCCTTTTTTCCCCTTCTCCTTCCTTTTCATCCTTCCTCATCCTCTCCTTCTTCCTTTCTTCTTCCTTCTTCTTCTTCTTCTTCTTTTTAAAGACATCTGGTCTTGCTCAGCTAGATTGGCCTCTTAGATTTTGCATCTCTTTCAGTCTGATTCACCTGTCCCCTCCCCGTGCCCTCTCTCCTCTCAGTTTACATGGTTCCATGATAAAACATACTGCCTTGACCCTTCTTGGATAATTTTTCACGGACAATCAGAGCTCTTCGACCTTCAAATGGCAAAACATTACACAAATTGAAAACTGTCAAGTTAGAACATTCCTTAGATGTAATCTAGTCCCCTATTTCACAGTGAGCAAATATGAATCCTAAAGATGTGAGTTAACTAAACTGAAGCTTTTCAGCAGTGAAAGTAGCTCAGGCAATACCAGTCCAGGACTAATTTTTTTCTGCAGTAAGTGCTCTTATTTCCTCGCTACATGGTGCCAATGGTCTTTCACAAGGTGGAACTTGGTCATAATGACTGGTTCTGGTTATGGGCACACAGGACAATGAGACTCAATTCCAGGATTTCGTTTTAGCTGTTTGTTGGGAAAGCAGACTCTTTCTCCCATATCTTACCTTAGAAGGGCTGCATCTGTCTGAGAACAGAGCTGGCAAAGCAGAGGGTAAAGGCAAAGGGCAGAAAGAAATCAGCTCTTGGTGTCATGGTAGGAGCCACTTGTCAAACCATGCCTTCAAGAGCTGTACCATTAAGGGTGTCACCTAAATGAACTCCATTTTACATAAACCAGTACAGATTGTTTTCTGTCACTGAAAATAGAAAGGTTCTGATTAATCACCATTACTTCTTCCATAATCGCTTAGTTGTGACAGCCTGATGAACCTCAAGAAAGTGAAAGGCACTTGTTTTGAGAAGTCTGAAAACTGCAGGGAAATTGAAAGTCTCCTTTTATTTCAAGCCAATTTCTTGGACTCAGATCACTTCCTGAGAAAGCACTGGCTTGAACAGCCTTACCACTCACTCTGTGGAGTGGTAAGGTTGCTTCATTAGGAAAACTGGGTAAAGGGGCAAAAGTCCTTTTGATTCTTGAGCAAGTAATCACCGGATTCTGGGACTCTTGCTGGGAATGAGTTGGTTCATCTCTCCCAGAATTCTACCATGGAGTCCTCAAAACCTTTCCACTGATTAACTCAAAGAATATTTTTAGACATAAGAGTTGATTGCTCAACAAGAAAAGGTTCCAAAGTTTTGGCATGGTTCTCTTCATTTTAAGTGTGGGTTTCAAACAAGAGATTCAAGAAGTAATTTGGGAGTTGAAAGGGCATAGGTCTAGAGGGTCAAAAATCTAGTCCCAACCTATCTTATTTAACTACTTTGCTGTCTTTGGGCAATATTTCATTTGCCATGAAATATAGGATTTGATTTATTTGTAACAACAGTGTGACAGAATCATTGAGAAAATGAATTTTGAGGTCTGTATTCTCACACTGTAATTTACTACCTTACGTAAGGTTCCTCATCCCTTGGATCATGTATTTCATAGTTCATAAATTTGGATAAACAAAAGCATTTACATTTTAAGCATCTCTTAAGGGAAAAAGTAAGATTATGGACATGAGTTTAACTCACATCATGAGTTAAATGAATTTCAGCAATAATTATCACCAACTTATAATTTTATAAAAGTTCCCAAAGATGTACTGAAAGATATACTCTTCTAAGGCCAGGAGCCTTATTGCTTGGTGTGCTCAGGCACTTCTTAAAACCTCAGAGTCTAGGACAAGTGCACACAGGAGATGGAGGTAGGGGTGAGCTTCTTTATATTCTTTTATCTTTTTCCCACTAAAAGAAGTTAACATTTGGTACAGAAATATATGTGTGTATACACACACACACACACACACACACACAATACCACATGGGAATGAAAGAATAGCTTTTTCCTGAATAGGGTCATTCAATGTATGTGTTATTACAAAGAAGGTGAATGTATTCCAATTGTCTCAACATCACTTAGCATCTGACCCTCTGGTCCATGACTTTCCCAGAGCATGGGCCCTTTACGATAGCTTAGTAGGAAGTCTGTGGGGAGGCCAGCCAATTTTCCAGGACTCAAAATCTCCCTGCTGATTTTGGGTAGCATCAAGGATAATAAATATACTTTCCCACTGCCCTTGCAGGACCCTTCACAGCCCTACAGGATCTGACTAAATAAAAAAAAAAGTTTAGTATCAGCAAAACATTATCTAAAAATGCAAATTTCTGTACTGGGTGATGTAAAGGTATTAGATAATGAAATTTTCCCTTTAAAATGTATTTTTTTTTAGAAGATAGAAGAGAGTCAAAATTAAACATCTGAAAAGGCTTCCATCTTTTTTATAACATCATTTTTCAACATGCTTCTTGGAGAAATGTGACAGAAACAATTGCTTTAGAGAACAGTGAAATTATACTTAATACTGTATACCAATGAGAGTACAACCTTCCTCTGCTGCATTTCACTTCTAATCAGTCTTAAGTAATACTGAAGAGACATTCACTGGCAGAATAATTTACTCTTCACATAAAAGAGAAAAAAAAATTCTAGAATAATTTACTACATTTACATCTCTAACCCAAACATGAATCAGGAGAGAAACCAATTTTTTTATTATATGAGATGGTGAAAAAAAATTAATTTATCAGCTTGTAGGACATGAAAACATCCAAGGACAAACCATTACGATTTAAAAAAAATACAGGAAGGAAAATAAGTAGAATGCAAATACCTTGATCTCAAAGCATTTCTTTGCTATATGTCCTAAAAAAAAATAAGACACTAACCTCATCCCAGTCAAATATAATGAGCATAGATTTTTGCAAGGGTTGTACCCTCAATTGGAGCTGTAATCTTCTCTCCCATTGGAAATGTTCTCTATCACACCCTCTTTCCACTGCACACTTTTTAAATTTAATTAATTCCTCCACACACAAAAGAAATAATGCTTTCAAAACATAGTTCAAAAAACGTTGAGCTTATGTAGAATCTTAGCATGGGGCTAACATTTTTGCCCAAAGTTTCCCCAGTTCATCTCGAAAGTTTATTTTTCTGAAAGTAAAAAAGTTAGCTCCCCAAGTCCCCAAGGCCCATATGAACTGGGAAGCTCATGTCCTAATTCATTAGTTCTGCAACAATCCAATATAAACCATAAACACTTTTCTCACATTTTTTCTTTATGGTGGGGGTTGTGGTAAGCATATCCCACTCTCAGGGAGTCTGCTAAGAGACAGGTTGTATTCCAGAAGTTCACGTATCAACCCTTTGTCTCACAGCTTATCTTTCCCTATAGAAACAATATTTAAACAACGTTTGGCTCATTCTAAATATATTTCAGAGCTATTTAGAGGATATGTTTTTTTTAAGTTTTAAAAAGAATCCATTTCTGAGATCTGTTTAAGAATAAACCTATTGGGAATGTAAAATAGTGCAGCTGATTTGGAAAAATCAGTTTGAAAACTCCTCAAATGATTAAGCATGAAGATACCATACCACCCAGGATTTCCACCCCAGACATTCAATCAATAAAAATTTTAAAAAACTCTAAAATTTGTACATAATGTTTATAGCAGCATTATTCATTATATCCAGAGATAGAACCAATTCAAATGTCCATTGAAGGATGAATGGATAAACAAAATCTGTTATATCTGTACAAGGGGTCATAATTTGGTAATAAAAAGGAATGAAACATATGCTACAACTTGGAAGAACTTCAAAACATTACCCCACTTGATTGAAGCCAGTTACCAAAATCCACATATAATATTATTCCACTCATGTGTAAGTCTGGACTGGAGAAATTTATGAAGACAGAACTATTAGTGATTTCTTACAGCAGAGGAGGAGGTGGGAGCAGAGGATGATAGCTGAAGAATACCCAGTTTTCTTTTAGGATAACATAAAGGTTCTAAAATTATGATGAGGAATACACATACTTATGAGTGTAGTAAAAACCAAATATTTGTATATTCTAAATGGGTAAAGTATGTGGTATGTAAATTATATCTCAATAAACACTCTTTTTTTTTAAAAAAAAATCTGCTTATTCTCTTAACCAAAGGACAGCCTGGTCATTAGCAGATTTCACTTATGACACCCCCCTTATCTTACTTAGATTTCAAAATCTTTTTAAATTTGTTCTAGTTAGTTACACATGCTATCAAAATAAAAATCTTAGTTATAGCTGCATTAACTTTGTACTATATCTAAGTCTCTTGATAATTGGTGCAGGTCAGTTACAACTCAACAAAAAATGAGTTAACTTTGTAACAGTCTCCATGATCTCTTTATATAAAGGTAGTGGTATTCTAGAGAAAACTGATTGGGTTATTATTTCTTTTCACTACAGACACTTTCTATATGGTCTGTAAAATTTCCTTTTATATACCTATATAGTGTCAGCATCAGTACTGAGAGAAATCTATAAAACCTTTTTTAAAAATATCAGGGAGTAAGTACAGTGATTTGTTCTTTGATATGCTTCCATAACACCAAGGAAATGCTAAAAAAATAAGTGAACTAGACTTTTCTAAATGAAGTTGAACCAAGAGAGTGATAACAAGACATCATCACAGTTGATTTTCAAATTAATACAGGTAGATCTAGCAGGGTGAGCATGCATGAACACACACACACAGACACAGACACAGTATATACATAATGCATCCTCAAATTGATACCCATTTTAGATCTGAACTTCTGACAAACTTGGAATTGTTAAGAGAAGCAATTTAACTCTGATGCTAAACTCCAGACCTGCTTATTAATCTTATGTATCATACTGTCCAGTTGAGTAAGACTGAAGGATGTCAGAATTAGTTAAGAAACAAGAGAACCGAGCTCTAGAATTCTATTTTGATGAAGATTCTTATAGCTGCAATGTAAATAAGTAGGAAATTCAAAGTCAAGAAATCTTAATCCTATACTACAGGAAATAGGATCAAGTTAAGATGAGGACTGATACCTAAGGAGATAGGAGAAATCAAATTAAAAAAAAATCCATCTTGCTCTCCTTTCCACAGACTTGAAGGGCAAAAAGCAGAGAGGGAGGGAAGATATAGTTCTCTAATGCATAGATTTCCTGCCCCCTCACATTTGACCTGTTTTTAAATGTATGTGTATAAAATTTTCATGACCTAAGCCATTTTACTTCTTGACTGATTCCAGACCATCAGAAATGTCTTAAAGAAAGCAATATGGCCAATGGGGAGCAAAGGCTCTTAAAACTATTAGCTGCTGAATGGCCTTTAATAATTATATCTAATGGGTTACATCAGTTGAGTCCTAAGCCCAGCCTGCGAGTCTTTATGCTAAATACTCTCCATCAATTATTTTACTATAGTCCCAGGACAACTAAGATGTAGGAATTACTGTTATCTCTACTTTTCAGATTAGAAAATTGAGTGACTTGCCCAATTGATAAATGGCAGAGCTAGAGCTTAAAGTCAGATTTGCCAGCCATTTAAGTACATGTTCTTGAAGTATCATCACTTTATACTACTTCTGCAAATTCCCTGAGTAACATAAATCGCCCTTTTCAGACTATCAATATAATCTATATTAAATATTATAATTAATAACATTTAACAAGTTCCTAGATTCACAATATTAATTTCTAAACACTAGAAACAAACAAAAAATAAAATTGTATTCATCTTGCCATCAAAAGAAAGAGGAATAAATTTAATAAAATATGTGAAAGACTCCTATATTAAACATTTTTAAAATATTGAGTTAAAGATTATCTAACCAAATGGTGAGATATACCATGTTCATAGATTAGAAGATTTACTATGAAGTCACTTTAAATTGATCTACTATTTATTCAATGCAATCTCAAGCAAGCCTCAGGTTGTTGCTCTTTATGCAAAATGAATGCTGATTTTATAATTTATAGGGAGAGAAAAGGGTCAAGAAAATCACAATGAACAACAAAGATGAAAGAATTATGGTACCAGCAAATAAGTATGTAGTAAAGTGATAGTGATTAATATAGTATAGTAAAGTAATTAATATAGTAAAGCATTGGCACAAAGAGACACAGAGTTCAGAATATGAACCTAGGAACAGACCAACACATATATGCTCACTCAGTTTATGACAAAGATGAAACTTCAGTGTACTAAAGGGAAGAATGGTCTTTTCAAATGGATCAATTGTACACACTTGAGGAAAAATAAATCTTATCCTTATCACACATGACATAGTACACAAAAGTCAATCCCCCCCAAAATTGAAAATATAAACAAAAAGTTTTAAAATATCATGAATGAATGTCATAATCTTAGGCTAGGCAAAAATAAATTTTAACTGAACAGAAATAGCATGAATGCTAAAGGAAAGATATTAATTAATTATATTAAAATTAAGAACTTCTGTTCCCAAGAAGACACCATTAAAAGTGCAAAAAGGAAGTGAGTTTGGTCAGTAGCTACTAAAGCTGAACTTTGTGACCCATCAATTCTGCTTTAAGTTATCCACCTAACATGTCCACAGAAAGATGATGTGCAAGAGCATGGATGAATTTCACAAGCATAATAATAAAAGAGAGATGTCAGATACAGAGAGCAATACTCTATAAGTCTGTTCATATAAACTTCCTGAACAGTAAAACGAATTCTAATAATAGAAGTTAGGATAATAAATGGATTTTAGTGACTGCTTAGTGCCTGAGAAGAAAAATGGGGTTTTAGTAATGTTTTCTTTGTTATCAGATGCTAGTTTCAAGTATTTCCACTTGACAAAAATTCATCAAGGTGTACACTCTTATTATTCATGTCGTTTTAAATGCATTTTCTATATGTTAATAAACAGATAAAATTTAATATATGAGTCTTATGAATAAATTCCCATTTGTCTTGGAAAGATTAAGACTTTTGAGGGACAAATGTGTCATTGAATGTTGCATTTCCAGCTACAGTATTGCACCCACTGAGTGCATAAGTTAGTGAGTGGATTCATTGGTTAGTTGGAATGAAATGGAATAGAATGTGCTATACTCCTCTTAGTGAAGCATTAACTTTGTTAGATTTGATTTGTTCTACTACATCTCTGAGGTCAGTGATTATTTGCCATGGTTGGGATCAAAATAGACAAGTCAGAATACTCCTTCTCTATCTTAGTGAGACACACTTGAACAATTCCCCTTTCTTCTTCATTTTTAATGTTTATTTTTAGTTGTAGTTGAACACATCTTTATGTGGTGCTGAGGATTGAACCCAGGGTCTCGCACATGCGAGGCAAGTGCTCTACCACTGAGCCACAACCTCAGCCCCAAATTCCCCCTTCTTATCAGCCCATCCTTTGAAGAATCTTAATCTCACCCTCACTGACTCTCTTAGGCTGCTGCATGATTCTTTCCCTTAATAAGAAATGGGGGGGGGGCTGGGGTTATGGCTCAGTGGTAGAGCATTTGCCTAGCATGTGTGAGGCACTGGGTTCAATAAATGAATAAAATAAAGGTCTATTAACAACTAAAGAAAGTTTTTTTTAAAAAAAAAAAGAAGAAGAAATAGGAGAGAAGAAAGATAAATTGGTAGAAAACACTTAGAAATCTGAGAGATGTCCTAGTCTTTCTTTCCTCTGGCCATCCATTTTCAAAATGGGCGGGGGGGGGGACACTTGGGAACAAACAGAAAGATACAATATTCAGAGCCATAGACCAAATTAATGGCATAGCTCAGATCAAAACCCAATCCTTGAGATTGCTATTTTGTGCTCTTCCCACTGCACTGAGATTCTGGTTGTTCTTGTTAACAGTCATTATTTGAAGTCTGTGACCTGCTGTGCTCTCCTTATTAAAATTCCACTTGTTAGCCTGCAACCCTGCAATCATCTTTAGAGTGAAAATCATGCTTGGCCTGACCCACACTAGGCTTTTCCTGGTCACCTGCTAGATAATTCAATCAGCCATAATCAATTACTCCACATATTATCCAGTGTTACATGTTCTCAGACCATGTAAGGAAGAAATAATGGCAGCATGAAATAAAATAAGATGGTCCATGGGAGGAAAATCTGTGCCGGCATAGGCAGTCTCAGGCTGATAGATTTAAATTCCCCAGGGCTTATTAAATCCCTGGATGAATGTAGTCTACTTACCATGGATGAAGAACTCAAAGCTGAAGAACTTGACCAAGGGCACGTTTTTTGGCTCCTACTTCAGTGGTTCATTTACTTGGAGCTGAAAAATCAAAGGAGACAAGTGATATTTCCATATTACTCCAACTTACATTTGTTTTCCATCAAATTTCCACTGTTCCCCTTAAATGGGTACATTTTATTTTTTGGCTCATTATTTATTATCATTTCATTTATTTAGAAATGGAAACTTCAAGCAGTTTGATTAAGAGATTAAATAACTGGACTTTTTCGAGCTAAAAATAAATCAGCAAATCTAGGTATGAGTTGCATTAGGTTTCAAAATACTTGGGTTTTGATCAAATCTCTAAACACATTATTGCAGATGATAGCCCCTTCTATTCAAATTTTAAACATGTGTGTAGTTAAAGGGAACTCCAATGTGAAGTTTTCAGAGTTACCACTAATGATACATGGATTTTCCAAAGCGCGTTTCTTTAAAAAGTAAAATATACTTTTTTCTAAAATAGAAATAAATGAGTGAAGAAATTTGGATCTTAAAACATACAATCATTTAATCTTTGTGTCCTAATTAACCCCTCAAGAGCTATAGTACCAATTCAGTCAAATGCCCTTAATTTTTCCCAACAAAATTTTCTGAAGAAACTACTATTTGTTGACCACTTACATGTTGCTATGGATTTTGTCTGGTGCCTATTTACTTTTAAGAACAGCTCTTTGATGAAAGAATTATTAGTTGCTGAGAGGTTGAGTCAGTTGCTTAATATTTCAAAGGAAAAAATATGGCAGAGATGGGATTTCACACCAGGTCCACTTGATGCTAAAGACTGAACTTTCAAAAGAATTGTCATGAAGTATCTTTGAGCTGGCTTAAGGCAAGAGCTACAAAATAGATAGCATGAAAATATAAACTTCCGTTACTTTATCTTAGTCTCTGGAAGAAAAAAATAAGAGACAGTGCAGGAAAAAAGAAAAGGAAATAAAAACACCAGTAAATGGAGCCCCCAAAGACAAAGTGAGCATCATCTTTCATCAGACCACAAAAGCATTTCTTCTAGCACCTAATGGGGGGGAAGGATCTCTGAAAGAGAAAGAAATGCTCATGGGTTAAAATGACTTTCAAGAAATGATTGAAGTAGACCAAAGACAGGTTGAATCCTGATGAGTCATATAATTTTGCTTCAGTTCAGTTCAACTCAACACACATTTATTGACAACCAGGAGGCACTGGAAAAACCCATCCAAAAAATCATGATGGACAGACCATTGAATCAAGAAAAACAGCAATGACTAGAATCCTAAGTTTCTAAAGAGATTAAAGCATTTATGGAATTTCAAGGGTCACAAGCCAGGACAGAATCAGAAGTTACCATTGCCACCCCCATTTCTGAGATATAAAAATTGAGTTTCCGTGAAAGAAAAGGTCAACTCAGGGTCATGCAGCCCACTGGAAGCTAATGCTATCTTCTAGTCTTTTATTTCCCATTCTAAAACTTCTTTGTTAGACATATTTCACACAAGTGACACAAATGTAGCAAGCTATGTGAATATAATAGATGATTTATTGTGCTGATCAACATTCATCATTGGATTCTGATTTCCTGGAGACCCCTAAGGATGTTAGGGCCACACATACACCCCTTTATCTCGAGTTTAAACAATAGAAGACAGAATCTCAATTACCATTCTTCCTCCAGGGGAGCCACCATTCTTCCTCCAGGGGAGCCACTATGGGGAAAGAAGATGCTGCAACGTGAAAAAGGTTGAGTGGAATGCTCAGAAGAGGTTTCCAGAAGAATATAATGACAACTCAGGGTTCTCTTGCTTGCATGATTGAATGCCAAGTTATTTAATTGGTCAAGAAATTTCCAGGAAGCAAGAGAGCAAATACAGCTCCAGGCAAAGTAGCAGAACAGATTTCCATTTTTATGCCTGCTCTTTGGGGGCATTGAAAAGAAAGCCGTCAATTCCTGGAATTCTAATCCCATAGATGAAAGGTTTATGGGATAACCAAAAAAAATCTATATCTATATGTATCTATATATCTATATCTATCATCATTAAGAGAGTGGATCTTACCTAAGATCACTTGAGAAATTTTTACTATATCTTCAGCCAATCACATCTGATAAATAAAATGTAGTTATAACAACAACTGACATTTATTAAGATGCTATTCTGCATCAGGTGTTAAAATGACAATGACAATAATGACAAGACTTTACAGGTGGCTGTGAAAGTAGTTGTATAATGTTAGATGTTAATCAGAGAACATGACATTTTTAGCTCTTAGTATCATTAGCCTGCAATACTTGATTTCATTTTGTTTTTGATTAACATGCAATCATTCCATTTATGGTATATAATATTTCATTACATGTGTGTAGCATGTACTGATCAAATCATGGTAATTAGCATTTTCATCTTATCATTTCTTCATGTTTAGAGCCTTCAAGCTCCTTTCTTCTAGTCCTTCATAAAACATGTTAATAAGTTATTGTCACACTGTGAAACATTATTTCCTTCTCCTTCTATTTAACTATGTATTGGTACATGTTACCCAATCTCCCTCTACATCCTCCCAATCCTTCTCAACCTCTCAACTACTATTATATATCCACATAAACTTGTTTCAACTTCCATTTATGAGAGAGCACGGGGAATTGGTTTTCTGTGATTGACTTATTTCATTTAACACACTATCCTCTAGGTCATCATTTTTGCTACAAATGACAGGATTTCATTCTTTGTTATGGCTGAATAATATTCCATTGTGCATATGTACTACATGTTCTTTATCCATTCACCCCTTGACAGGCACCTGTGTTGAGTCCATATTCTGGCTTTTGTGACTAGTGCAACAATAAATACGAGAGTTCAGACATCTCTATGTTATGCTAATTTTATTTCTTTAGAGATACCAGGAAGTAGGCTCACATGTTAGATCTATTTTGAGAGAAAACTCAACCATAAAGACTCTTTTAATTTACATTTCTTCCAACAGTGTATAACAGTTCCCTTTTCTCCACATCCTCCCCAGAATTTGTTATTGTCTTTTCAGTAATAGCCATTCTAACCAGAATGAGATGGCACCTCATTGTGGCTTGATTTGCATTTCCCTGATGACTAATGATATTGAGCATTTTTTCAAATATTTTTTAGCCATTTGTATTTCTTCTGAGAAATGTATGTTCACATCATTTGCCCATTTTAATTGGGTTATTTTGGGGGTATCTTGCTGTTACTATTGAATTTTTTGAGTTTGTTATTTTGGATATTAATCCTTTGTCAAATTAATAGTTTGCAATTTCTTATTTCCATTCTCTTCACTCTGTGATTGTTTCCTTTACTGTGCAGAAGTTTTTTAGTTTAATGTACCTTTGTCTATTTTTACTTTTGTTACCTATCTTTTAGGATCTTATCCAAAAAAATCTTTGTGTATACTAATATTCTGAAGTGTTTTCTGTATATTTTCCATTTGTAGTTTCATAGTTTTCAAGTCTTATATTTAGATCTTTGATCCATTTTGAGTTGATTTTTGTATAGGGTGAGACACAGAGGTCATGGTTCAATCTTCTACATATAGATATCCTATTTTCCTAGCCACATCCATTAAAGAGGCTATTGTTTTTCCCAATGTATGTTTTTGGTGCCTTTGACAAGATACAGATGGTTGTAAATGCATTGGTTTATTTCTGGTATTTCTGTTTTATTCTATTAGTCTACATGTCTTTTTTATGCCAGTCCTATGCACTTTTACCTGCTACATTTCTGTAGCATGTCTTGAAATTAGGTAATTCGATGTCTCTAACTTTGTTCTGTTTGTTCAGGATTGCTTTGGCTGCTTGGGGTCTTTTAATTCATATAAATTATAGGATTACCTTTTCTAGTTCTGTGAAGAATGTCATTGGTATTTGATGGGGATTGCCTTGAAACTGTACATCACTTTGGGGACTATGAACATTTTAACAATATTATTTCTTCCAATGCATAAAAGTCTTTCCATATTTGGGTATGGTTTTTAAGTTGTTTTCATCAGGGTTTTGTAATTCCATTGTAGAGGTATTTCACTTTCTTGGTCAAATTTATTTCTAGGTATTTTATTTTCTTGTAGCTGTTATGAATTGGATTGCTTTTATTTCTTTCTCAATAAGTTCATGACTGGTGTATTTTAAGTACTACTGATTTTTGTATGTTTATTTTGTATCCTGCAACTTGAATAAATTTGAGTATCATTTTTCATAGTTATTTTTGGCAGAATCTTTAAGTCTTTGCATATATAAGACTTTTATCATCAGTATACAGTGATAATTTGATTTCCCCCCCTCCACTTTGTATACATTTTCTTTCTTTCTTTTTTTAATATTTTTTTAATTTTTTTATTGGTTGTTCAAAACATTACATAGTTCTTGATATATCATATTTCACACTTTGATTCAAGTGGGTTATGAACTCCCATTTTTACCCCATATACAGATTGCAGAGTCACATCAGTTACACTTCCACTGATTTACATATTGACATATTCATGTCTGTTGTATTCTGCTACCTTTCCTATCCTCTACTATCCCCCCTCTCCTCCCCTCCCCTCTTCTCTCTCTACCCCCTCTACTGTAATTTATTTCTCCCCCTTGTATTATTTTCCCCTTTCCCCTCACTTCCTCTTGTATGTAATTTTGTATAACCCTAAGGGTCTCCTTCCATTTCCAAGCAATTTCCCTTCTCTCTACCTGTCCCTCCCACCTCTCATCCCTGTTTAATGTTAGTCATCTTCTCATGCTCTTCTTCCCTACTCTGTTCTTAGTTACTCTCCTTATATCAAAGAAGACATTTGGCATTTGTTTTTTAGGGATTGGCTAGCTTCACTTAGCATAATCTGCTCTAATGCCATCCATTTCCCTCCAAATTCTATAATTTTGTCATTTTTTAATGCAGAGTAATACTCCATTGTGTATAAATGCCACATTTTTTTATCCATTCATCTATTGAAGGGCATCTAGGTTGCTTCCACAGTCTTGCTATTGTGAATTGTACTGCTATGAACATCGATGTAGCAGTGTCCCTGTAGCATGCTGTTTTTAGGTCTTTAGGGAATAGACCCAGAAGGGGAATAGCTGGATCAAATGGTGGTTCCATTCCCAGCTTTCCAAGAAATCTCCATACTGCTTTCCAAATTGGTTGCACCAATTTGCAGTCCCACCAACAATGTACAAGTGTACCCTTTTCCCCACATCCTCGCCAGCACTTGTTGTTGTTTGACTTCATAGTGGCTGCCAATCTTACTGGAGTGAGATGATATCTTAGGGTGGTTTTGATTTGCATTTCTCTGACTGCTAGCGATGGTGAGCATTTTTTCATGTACTTGTTGATTGATTGTATGTCCTCCTCTGAGAAGTGTCTGTTTAGGTCCTTGGCCCATTTGTTGATTGGGTTATTTGTTATCTTATTGTCTAATTTTTTGAGTTCTTTATATACTCTGGATATCAGGGCTCTATCTGAAGTGTGAGGAGTAAAAATTTGTTCCCATGATGTAGGCTCCCTATTTACCTCTCTTATTGTTGTTTCTTTTGCTGAGAAAAAACTTTTTAGTTTGAGCAAGTCCCATTTGTTGATTCTAGATATTAATTCTTGTGCTATGGGTGTCCTATTGAGGAATTTGGAGCCCGACCCCACAGTATGTAGGTCGTAGCCAACTTTTTCTTCTATCAGATGCCTTGTCTCTGGTTTGATATCAAGCTCCTTGATCCATTTTGAGTTAACTTTTGTGCATGGCGAGAGAAAGGGATTCAGTTTCATTTTGTTGCATATGGATTTCCAGTTTTCCCAGCACCATTTGTTGAAGATGCTATCCTTCCTCCATTGCATGCTTTTAGCCCCTTTATCAAATATAAGAAAGTTGTAGTTTTGTGGGTTGGTTTCTGTGTCCCCTATTCTGTACCATTGGTCCACCCGCCTGTTTTGGTACCAATACCATGCTGTTTTTGTTACTATTGCTCTGTAGTATAGTTTGAAGTCTGGTATCGCTATACCACCTGATTCACACTTCCTGCTTAGCATTGTTTTTGCTATTCTGGGTCTTTTATTTTTCCATATGAATTTCATGATTGCTTTCTCTATTTCTACAAGAAATGCCGTTGGGATTTTGATTGGCATTGCATTAAATCTACAGAGAACTTTTGGTAATATCGCCATTTTGATGATGTTAGTTCTGCCTATCCATGAACAGGGTATATTTTTCCATCTTCTAAGATCTTCTTCAATTTCTCTCTTTAGGGTTCTGTAGTTTTCATTGTATAAGTCTATTACCTCTTTTGTTAGGTTGATTCCCAAGTATTTTATTATTTTTGAAGATATTGTGAATGGAGTGGTTGTCCTCATTTCCATTTCAGAGGGTTTGTCGCTGATATACAGGAATGCCTTTGATTTATGCGTGTTGATTTTATATCCTGCCACTTTGCTGAATTCATTTATTAGCTCTAATAGTTTCTTTGTAGACCCTTTTGGGTCTGCTAGGTATAGAATCATGTCATCTGCAAATAGTGATAATTTAAGTTCTTCTTTTCCTATTTTTATGCCTTTAATTTCTTTCGTCTGTCTAATTGCTCTGGCCAGTGTTTCGAGAACAATGTTGAACAGAAATGGTGAGAGAGGGCATCCCTGTCTTGTTCCAGATTTTAGAGGGAATGCCTTCAATTTTTCTCCATTCAGAATGATGCTAGCCTGGGGCTTAGCGTAGATTGCTTTTACAATGTTGAGGTATGTTCCTGTTATCCCTATTTTTTCGAGAGTTTTGAACAAAAAGGGATGCTGTACTTTGTCAAATGCTTTTTCCGCATCTATTGAGATGATCATATGGTTCTTATTTTTAAGTCTATTGATGTGGTGAATAACATTTATTGATTTCCGTATATTGAACCAGCCTTGCATCCCAGGGATGAATCCTTGATCATGGTGTACAATTTTTTTGATATGATTTTGTATCCGATTCGCCAGAATTTTATTGAGGATTTTTGCGTCTAGGTTCATTAGAGATATTGGTCTGTAGTTTTCTTTCTTTGAAGTGTCTTTGTCTGGTTTAGGAATCAGGGTGATGTTGGCCTCATAGAATGAATTTGGAAGTTCTCCCTCTTTTTCTATTTCCTGAAATAGCTTGAAAAGTATTGGTATTAGTTCCTCTTTAAAGGTTTTGTAAAACTCTGCTGTATACCCATCCGGTCCTGGGCTTTTCTTAGTTGGTAGTCTTTTGATGGTTTCTTCTATTTCCTCAATTGATATTGGTCTGTTTAGGTTGTCTATATCCTCCTGTCTCAATCTGGGCAGATCATATGACTTAAGAAATTTATTGATGCCTTCACTATCTTCTATTTTATTGGAGTATAAGGATTCAAAATAATTTCTGATTATCTTCTGTATTTCTGAAGTGTCTATTGTGATATTGCCTTTTTCATCCTGTATGCTAGTAATTTGAGTTCTCTCTCTTCTTCTCTTCATTAGCATGGCTAAGGGTCTGTCGATCTTATTTATTTTTTCAAAGAACCAACTTCTAGTTTTATCAATTTTTTCAATTGTTTCTTTTGTTTCAATTTCATTAATTTCAGCTCTGATTTTAATTATTTCTTGCCTTCTACTTCTTTTTTTTAATATTTTATTTTATTTTTTTAGTTCTCGGCGGACACAATGTCTTTGTTGGTATGTGGTGCTGAGGATCGAACCCGGGCCGCACGCATGCCAGGCGAGCACGCTACCGCTTGAGCCACATCCCCAGCCCCTTCCCTTCTAATTCTTTTGCTGTTATTTTGCTCTTCTTTTTCTAGGATTTTGAGATGAAGTATGAGATGATTTATTTGTTGGTTTTTTCTTTTTTTAAGGAATGAACTCCATGCAATGAATTTTCCTCTTAGAACTGCTTTCAATGTGTCCCATAGATTCCGATATGTTGCGTCTGTGTTTTCATTTATCTCTAAGAATTTTTTAATTTCCTCCTTAATGTCTTCTATAACCCATTGATCATTCAGTAACCTATTGTTCATTCTCCAAGTGATGCATGATTTTTCCTTCCTTCTTTTATCGTTGATTTTCAGTTTCATTCCATTATGGTCAGATAAGATGCATGGTATTATCTCTACTCCTTTATATTGTCTAAGTGTTGCCCTGTGACATAATATATGATCTATTTTTGAGAAGGATCAATGTGCTTCTGAGAAAAAAGTGTAACTGCTTGATGTTGGGTGGTATATTCTATATATGTTAATTAAGTCTAGGTTGTTAATTGTGTTATTGAGTTCTATAGTTTCCTTATTCAACTTTTGATTGGAAGATCTGTCCAGTGGTGAGAGAGGTGTGTTGAAGTCCCCCATGATTATTGTATGGTGGTCTATTAGACTCTTGAACTTGAGAAGAGTTTGTTTGATGAACATAGCTGCACCATTGTTTGGGGCATATATATTTATGATTTTTATGTCTTGTTGGTGTATGGTTCCCTTGAGCAGTATGTAGTGTCCCTCTTTATCCCTTTTGATTAACTTTGGCTTGAAATCTATTTTACTTGATATGAGTATGGACACTCCTGCTTGTTTCCGAAGTCCATATGAGTTATATGATTTTTCCCAACCTTTCACCTTCAGTCTATGTATGTCTTTTCCTATCAAATGCGTCTCCTGTAGGCAGCATATTGTTGGGTCATGTTTTGTGATCCATTCTACTAGCCTGTGTCTCTTAATTGGTGAGTTTAAGCCATTAACATTTAGGGTTATTATTGAGATATGGGTTATCCTTCCAGCCATATTTGTTTTTTTATGTTACTGAATATGGTTTGTTTTCCTCTTTGATTATTTTCCCCCCTTTACTGTCCTACCTCCCACTGTTGGTTTTCATTGTTATTTTCCATTTCCTCTTCCTGTAATGTTTTGCCAAGGATTTTTTGGAGAGATGGTTTTCTAGCTGCAAATTCTTTTAACTTTTGTTTATCGTGGAAGGTTTTAATTTCATCTTCCATCTTGAAGCTTAATTTTGCTGGATACACAATTCTTGGTTGGAACCCATTTTCTTTCAGTGTTTGAAATATGTTATTCCAGGATCTTCTAGCTTTCAAAGTCTGTGTTGAGAGATCAGCTGTTATCCTGATTGGTTTACCCCTAAATGTAATCTGCTTCCTTTCTCTTGTAGCTTTTAAAATTCTCTCCTTATTCTGTATGTTGGGCATCTTCATTATAATGTATCTAGGTGTGGATCTCTTATGATTATGCACATTCGGCGTCCTGTAGGCTTCTAGGATTTGGGATTCTGTCTCATTCTTCAAGTCTGGGAAGTTTTCTCGAATTATTTCATTGAATAGATTGCTCATTCCTTTGGTTTGGAGCTCTGTGCCTTCCTGTATCCCAATGACTCTTAAGTTTGGTCTTTTAATGTTATCCCATATTTCTTGGATGTTCTGCTCATGGTTTCTTAACAGTCTTGCTGAGCTGTCTATGTTCTTTTCAAGTTGAAATACTTTGTCTTCATTGTCTGATGTTCTATCTTCTAAGTGTTCTACTCTGCTGGTAGTATTCTCAATTGAGTTTTTAAGTTGGTTTATTGCTTCCTGCCTTTATAGGATTTCTGTTTGTTTGTTTTTTATAACCTCTATCTCCCTGTATAGTTGATCTTTTGCTTCCTGGATTTGTTTATGTATTTCATTGTTGAAGAGATCTTTCATTGTCTGATTTTGCTCTCTAATGTCTTCCTTGAGACTCCAGATCATCTGAAGCATGTATCTCCTGAATTCTTTATCTGACATTCCATCTGCTGCAGATATTACCTCTTCTAATGTTGAGTTGACCTGCATTGCTTGTGGTCCTTTCTTTCCTTGTCTCTTCATACTGTTCGCGTTTCTTTCTGCTTACTGAGACTGTTGTGTTATTGAATTTTCCCCCTATATATTTGTATTACTCTTGTATAGTTGCAAAGTCTCCCGCGCAGGCGCGGGCAGGGGCTCTGCTCCTCCTCCAATTGGGGCACTGTGCCTACCACATCAGCAGGCCGCTGGGCCTGTTTTGCTGGTTGGTAGCAGGTGCGCCTACCTTGCAGGCGCGTGGGGCAGCTCTGCCACTCCCAGGTTGCTGGGCCTGACCTGCTGGTGGGTTGCAGGTCCGGCTACCTTGCAGGCATGGGGGGAGGGTGCACACCTATTTGTATTTAGACAGTTACGCGAAATGGAGGACGTAATGCTTGGGATGAAAGTTGGGGGGAAGGGGAAGGTAGGTGCTCTTGAAAAGAAAGAAGGAGAGGGAGATAGATAGCATAGAGGAAAATGGAAAGATCAGTAAAACTTGGAAGGGGAGAGAGAGAGGGAAAAGGGAGAGAAAAAATTAAAATGAAATAGGAAATAAAATTAGGTCTTAGAGATCCATTTTCTTCTCTTCCCGTAGGCAAAGCTGTGCCCTCCGGACTGAGTTTTGCCCTCAATATGTCAACAACAATCCCTGTAAGGCGGTTCCTGGGAGTCTCTCAATCCTGTTGGTCCAGAGCCGTTTCACTTCTACGGCCCCTCCTCCCCTTCCTCCTGCCAGCCAGCCAGGTCCTGCTCACCGGAGGCAGTTCCCCAAGGATTTGGTTACACTTTCAGCCCCACCGAGTGCTCTATTTCCCTAACTACTGAGCACTCTTGCTGTCATTCATCTAAGCCCCAGTGCTGTGGAGCTGTGGTCTGGGAGTCAATTGTTTAATTTTTCCGGACCCCTTTGGTGGGCACACCTTCGGAATCTGGCAGCTAAGACCATTGGTGTCGCTGCTGGTGGTAATAGGAGTTGGGGGTCGAGGATCCCCTCTACTTCCCTCAGCCCCTACAGTCACAACCACACTGCTGACGGTAGGAGGATTTGGGGGGTCTGGAGTGTCCTCTGTTTCCCTCCGCCCCTACCGTCACACCCTCTCAGTTCGCGGTTGGGAGATTTGGGGGTGGGGAGTCTTCTCTGCTTCCCTATGCCCCTACAGTCACGCCCTCATCACTGGCAGTAGGGGGAGTTGGGGGTCGAGAGTCCTTTGGCCCTTACGGTCACGCCCATGGAGAAATTTTGAAGTTTCCCAGTTGTTTGTATCTGGTGTGGGTGGGAGTCACACACATGCTAAAGTAGATTCCGCTGGGAAGGAATCTCTTTGGCCGAACTTTGGTGACTTCCCCTCTCTGCTATGGTGGGCCCCTGGCTCCTTGCCGGAGTGTCCGAAGGGAGAGGTGGAACTGGCTTGTCTCTGGTCTGACACAATCTCTGGTTTTAGTTCCCAGTTCGCTATTTCGTAAAGGGTTGGTTAGATTCCCTTCATGCTGTCTGGGGGGGGGGGAGCCGTTCGCCGGGTGGGTGGGGCTGTTAGTAGAGCCGGGAGGGCACGGGCTGTCTGCTGGGCCAGGCGGGGACACTTCTCGCTGCGTCGGGCCGCCGGGGGCTGCCTATAGAGCCGGGCAGCTGCGGCCGTGTGGCTAAGATCCTGGCGGGCGGAGTGGCCGTTCGCTGAGTGAGAGCGGGGCCTCCCGGGACGGCGGGATGGCGGGTGCCGTCTTCGGGTTCGGGCGGGCCGCACCTCTCGGGGCCGCCGGCTGCTTTCTGAAGCAGCCGGTGGCCGCGGGATTGTACCTCTGCACCCGCCGGGGGGCCGCCTGTAGAGCCGGGCAGCTGCGGCCGCGTGGCTACGAGCCTGGCAGGTGTGGTGGCCGTTCACAGAGCGAGAGCAGGGCCTCCCCGGGACAGCGGGATGGCGGGTGCCATCTGCGGGTTCGGGCGGCCCGCGCCGCTCTGGGCCGCCGGCCGCTTGCAGAAGCGGCTGGTGGCTGCGGGACTGGATCTCCGCGCCCGCGTGGCCGGCCAAGATCCACTTGTCTGGGACAAACTGACACTTCTCATAAACCTACCAATTCCCAGGAGGTCCCCTCTTAACGGAATTTTGCTAGAAGTTCCTCTGTAGGTAGACTTCCGCTGTTCCAATGGGTCTTTCTGATCCCGTTAATGTGGAGACATTGGAATCGCTGCTTCCTCGCCGGCGGCCATGTTGGATCCATTTTATTTCTTTCTCAGACGTATGTTTATAAGAAGAATTCATAAGGCTATATACCCGTGACTCTGGGTAAAGACTGATTTTAAAGGGTGAGCTTGTTTCCCTCCTGCATCTTGAACCATAAAATTCAGCAGTTGGGCGTAGGATATGCCAAAGACATGAAAAGAATTGGAAAGTGGAGACCAGTCATTAATTAAAGCAGTTTCCTCAGCAAGGAACCAAAAGGAACCAGAAAATAGGTGCAAAACTGTTGCTTTAAAATGACTATAACATTTATTTGGCCACAAAGATACTTCTGGACCAATTAATCAATTCCCCTACCCTTTTCTATTCTGAACAGTCTTACATCACCTAAAGTAATTGCCTCCCAAGGATGCAAAACATCAGGATGGCAAAAATCGCTTCTTGAAAGCAGAGACTAAGGCTTTCTTTCAGATGTTCCTGAAGATGGATGAGAAAGAAGAAGCTGGAATATAATTTTACTCTTGATCAGCCACAAAATTCTCTGCCAAATAAATGACCAAGGAAAATCAGACCAGAGCCAGGACATCAAGTGCACCGTTATTTCTCATCTCTTCCATTACCTTCAATTTTTTTCCCTCTTGCTGGATAGCAGTGAACTTGCTGGAACAAGAATGGTCTTAGCAGCAGAACTTCACTGGGTCAAAAGGACTGAGCTGGTCATAAAGGCACGCAAAAGGAACAAATCAGAACATCAGACCACATAAAATGGCCTGCCACTTACCTGACATTCCCTATCTTCTGTTAGAATCTGTGTTAGAGCTCAATAGAAAATTGCCATCTCAGCCAAGGCCATGGCCAGGAAAGGAACTTCCTTTTTGAAACTTTTTTTTTCTGAAGAAGTAGCTAAAATAAATTAACAATATTCCAGTGAGGTTTGGAGACTTGAGGTGGATTTCGTGGGTGACTCTCCTCTGTTCTGTAGAAGTAAATCTGAGAAGCCATCTTGGGCACAATTTTGGATCAAGGTTTCTATGAGATTAGGGTAGTTCCTACATATTCCATTTGTTACCATGTGGGAAATGTATGTTTCTAAGAAAGAGGCCTATGTATCTTAATGCAATTTGCTTTATAGTCCAGTTTTTTAAAAAAATTAACCATTGTACAGCAAATATGAGGAGGCTCTAGGCTTATGAAAAGGGATTTAGCCCCTGGTCTCCCCAGGTACACTATGACCCTGAAGAAGGCAGCTCTAGAATGCTGCGTTCAAATCTCAGCTCAGTCTCATGAATGTGACAGTTCTTGAACCTCAGTAAACCAGTGTCCATATCTGTGATATGAGAATATCTGAGTGGAGCATTTTATGCTAGGGATGAGCTCCTGAATGTTTCTCACAACTCAAAATTTGCATAATTCAGGACTCATGTTCCCATAGGAGTGCATGTAAAATGAAATGCATATTATTTCAAACTTTATGCACGGAGTAAGTCTTTATACCTTTCTACTTTGAATTTGCATAAAGTAAAACCTCATTGTAATGATAATAATATGATTGCTTTATGGCACTTTTCTGAGCAGTCAGTGAGATAATCCATACATAATTGCACTTAGCACCTGGCACAATGCTTACTGAGTTATCAATGTGAGTGTAAATATACTTTACTATTACTAGTAGTACTGCTATGACCATTACTATTACCTCAGCCTTTATCATCTCAAGAAACATTGTCAAATTCTCCTTTATTCCAGCACAATCTTTTTTTTTTCCAAAAATCTAATTCTTTGAAAAATTGGTCCCTCCAGAATTGCTTTGACTGAATTATGCTTAGAAATGAGCATAATCACACCAAAGGTTATTATGCAAAGGAGTCCTTTGAAACATGGCACTGTTGTCTTTGCTTTTTGCTCTTGAGGATGCTGGTCACTATGTCTCATGAGAGAAAGTACTGGCTGGCCTAGTTTCCAGAAGTGGTATAGAGCCAGGGGATGATTTCAAAATTGTTATCTCTATGAATTGGGAGACTGACAAATCTTACCTCTTAGGCTTCCAAAGAGAGGGCCTCCAGCTAAATCTGTAGGCTATCTAAGACATTCAGGTATCATTACATACTCTCTTTTTTCTTCATTTGCCCCATTTTAAATTTATACCAATTTACAAGTGGCATCTGCACTTCAATACTATCTGCACTATTTTCTGAAGAAGTAATAAAGTAAAACAGGATTACTAAATGAGGGAATGAATGAGTGAGTTTTTTTAAAAAAAAGAAAAAGGAGATGAAGAGGAGCAAAAGACAAGTTTTGGGGCAATTCTTGCTGATTATGAATCTTAAGGCTGTGGGAATTGCTGAAGTAGATCTTCATCATTTTCTGCAGTGGGCCTCGATCTTTTCGTCAGGCCTGACTTCAACCCATCCTTTCTGCCTTGGGAAGCACACACAACTGCACACTGTGGAGGTTGTGGAGGAGCTTATATTGCTTCTGGCTGCTGGGCATTTGTCCCAGCAAGAGAGAACTTGGCTCCTCTGTACCCTCAGTGATGGCCCACAAATGGGTTTGCAGCCTCAGCTAGGGGACATGAGCCACACTGGAACTTCAGGAACTTCTCTAGGGCTGATAAGGGGCACATCTAAGGGACACATCTCAAGAACACCTGAGAACACAGTGAAGAGGAGAAATGAGAATCACGGAGTTTGGATCAACTTCTCTGTGCTTCTGAATTTGCCTGACAGTAAAAATCTGCCTGTTTGTGGACTTTTCTGTTATATAACAACAAAATTTACTTTCATTTTTGTTTAAATCAATTTGAGTTATTTGCAATAGATGGAGTTCTGACTATTATTCCATCTCAAGTACTAATAGTTCAGCTGGTTTTTCTCATACCGAATATCAAGTGAAGTATTGTGATAAGAAAATTTGCAAAGTCAGGGTTGTCAACCAATTCTATCAATCTCCTTATCACCTCCTCTACATGTTCCAGCCTCTTTCCTTGTGGTTTGCAAATCTTAATTGAGAAATTTTAGTTGGGATTTCTGTCTCCAAATTTCTGCAAATTAAAGGGAAACTAAAAGATAGAAAACAATCTATCTTCAAATCTGCAGGCTACAGACAGCTGGAAAGAGCTGCACCATTGCTTCAAGAGTTTGAAATGACGCTAAGAATATTCTGAGCATATGTGATACTTTCACCATGAAGAAATCACACCAATCACAGTTCTTACAGCTTCCCGGCAACATCCATTGTATGATAATTATACTATTGTTAAAAGACAAGTGACTGCAGCAACTTTGACTTCATCTTTGTGAGAAGATGTTCTGGAAAACATTACAGAGATTTTTGTCATCACCAACTTCATACCTGGATTCTGTGATTGCTAATAAAATACCAGTGTCCCAGCGCACCTTCAATTCACCTTCTACATTTGGGCCATTGTGAGCTTCTTAATGTCTACAAAATACACACCTGATGGAGTCTTTATCTCTGGGTAGAGGTTGCTTTCCTTAACATGGTCGGCAAGGCCATGAACCATCTGGCTCCCAGCTACCTCTCCAGTTTCGTGTAGTATTATTCTACCCTCACAGCTTGGGCTCTAGGTCCCCAATGTATCACATATACTGGCTCCTTTGTTCACCATGTTCTCTGCATTTCAAATCTAGGTCGTATTCTTCTTTTTTATATGTTTTCTTAGAATTCTGTTCCTTTCCATGAAAACTGTTGTCTCCTATCATAATTGAACACTGATTGCACATTTATAGGCTCAAGCTTCTCCTACCATTCAGCTCCAGGAGAGTAGATCGTGGCCCTCTGTGGTCACTGTTGCTCATCTTGGTACCCATCATAGAAGTTGGAATTCCCAATGATGAATTCCCTGCTTCTATTGCATTCATCTTTCAGCAGCATTTGACACTGGTGACGACTCCTTCCTTTTTTTTTTTTTTTAAGAGAGAGTGAGAGAGGAGAGAGAGAGAGAGAGAGAGAGAGAGAGAGAGAGAGAGAGAGAGAATTTTTAATATTTATTTTTTAGTTCTCGGCGGACACAACATCTTTGTTGGTATGTGGTGCTGAGGTTCGAACCCAGGCCGCACGCATGCCAGGCGAGCGCGCTACCGCTTGAGCCACATCTCCAGCCCACGACTCCTTCCTTGAAACATTCGTGACTCAGTTTCTGGGGTTCTACCCTTGTGGACTCCTTTCCTCATTTGTTCTCAGTTTTTTTCCCTTATGCACCTTCTCTGTCTCCTTATGTATCCTCTAAAGAGTCTTCCATTATGCTTTTATAATCCAACTGAGAGAGATCTCTTCAGAGGGTGGAAAAAGTCACATAGAAAAAAATGTCCATGGGGCTGGGGATGTGACTCAAGTGGTAGTGCGCTCTCCTGGCATGCGTGTGGCCCGGGTTTGATCCTTAGCATCATATACAAACAAAGATGTTGTGTCTGCCGAAAACTAAAAAATAAATATTTCCAAAAAAAAAGAAGAAAAAAAATGTCCATTGCTATAATAGTTAAAATAAGAAGAAATATGAATGCAACTTAAATGTTCAGCTCAAGTTGGAATGGTGTAGAATATGGTAGTGACATCCTGATTGTGGAATATTATGCTATTAATAAGAGGCAGAAATAGACAATGTCTGGGAACATAAAAAATTTGTATGAAACATTCTTAGACAAAGTGTTCCATGAAAAGTAGGGTACAGTAAGGATGTTTAAATTATGATTACAGTTTTATAAAACTATCTTACAATATATCTGGTAAACATGGAAAAAATAAATACTATGTTAGATGGTGGGATTACGTATTTTTTCTTCTTATTTTCCAAATATTTATATTTTATAAAAAGATTGTGGGTGGAGAGAGAAAAACTATAGCATAATTTTGAAGCATAACAAAGTGAATACATTTGCAGAAATGTCATAAAAAAATGAAGCCACTGAAAGCCATCCAAAAAATTTTCATGCAAGACGTTCCCCTAAATTGCAATACTGTGAGAGATAGCACAGCTCCATGATACAAATACCAGGCACTCGAGAGGCTGTTGAGTCGGCAAATGACAGATGGTCCCGCAACAGGCCTTCTTTTCACAATCTCATGGCTTCTGTTCTCCCCGCCTGGGGAAGCAGGTGGCCATGTTGGCCTTCACAGACCATCAAGAACTGCAGCCTGCTCCTTGGATTTTCATCGTATTTGCTCCAACAACACTACTTGCACCCAGTGAGTTCCAGGAAACAGTGGAACAAATATGAACCTCTTTATTCTGCCTGAAGGAACCATTTTAGGCACAAGGGCTACTCAAATTCCACAGTAAAAACTAAATTTAACTGATTTCCAGTATCTCGAGAATGAGTCACACTATCAAGTTTCTTTAAAATAGAACCCCACATATCCCTCTTCTATAGATGTCTTGCAGAATAAAAAAAAAATGATAGGCTTTTAACAATAGTCCTTCATTGGAGAAAACACAACTAGATTACTACAGAGCAAATCCTTCAGCTACAAGTAATGGAACTTCAGAACAACAAATCCCAACTGTTGAGCCCTAGCACCCTAGCATAATTAAAAGACTACCACAATCCACGTGAATAAACTAACGTAATCATGCACACTACAGCATAATCTTGAGGATAATATAAGGCCAATTTAGGTAGGTTAGCCTAAAATGCAATCAAATGAACAATATCTCACACACTGTCTTGTTCATTCTCCTTTGCTATAACAAAATTCCTGAGACTGGGTAATTTAGAAAGAATAGAAGTTTATTTGTTTTATGGTTCAAGACTGGAAATTCTAAGAGCATGGTGCCAGCATCTGCTTGGCATCTTTTAAAGGTCTTCATTCTGCATCATATAATGGTAGAGGGCATCATGCAGTGAGATTGACCAAGCGTGCCAGCTAGGATCTCTCTTCCTCTTCTTAGGAAGCCATTCACTAATGCTGTCACCAGAGTCCTAGCCTCATGACTTCATCTAACTCTAATTACCTCCTCAAGGACCCACCACTAAATACCATTAATATATGAATTTGGACATTAAGTTTCCAACCCATGAGTTTTTTTTTTGAGGGGGCACATTTAAACCCCAGCACATGAATTGAGGAGCATCATGGGTCTAGCACTGAATTAAGATTTATTTGTTGTCCCAAACATGGGAGTCCCATCATTATCTGTTTTATAGCTAGACAAGCTAAGCCTTAGGTGAGGCTAAGTAACAGGTCTCTCTCTCTCTCTCTCTCTCTCTCTCTCTGTAACTCTCTTTATCCTCTGACACCATTTCTGTTTTATTTCCTACCTGTCACTGGACTGAATTAAGAGAATTTAATATGCTGACAATAATATGCTACCTAAATCCTTCAAGTTTTGAAGACTACTTTTACCTTTAGAATGACTTGGGACACACATGTCAATTTAATCCATCCTCATTTCTTGTAACTATCTTGTGATGGGGATAATTGTCCCTGGAGGCAGTAAAAAGGTCCTCAGGTTTGGCTTAGTCTTTTCAGAACCATTGAGAAAATGGGGGAATGATTTGCCAGAGGCTAATCCTTAGGAAATGCGTCAATCTAATTTCTCAGCAACTTTACTTATATATGCAATCTGATGTTGAAAGGCAAGTACATGTAAGAGAATCAGGTGCCTCCCTGACAATCTGTGATATAGTCATTATACCAAATTTCACAGATAACAACACAATGTTTCATAGTCATGCACCCAAGTCACATTCTCCCCACTTAATCTGTGAAACACCTGGGAAGCAAATAGCCGCTTCCCTATTTGGGGCCATGGTAGATAGCATCATGCATGGTATTTGTCTTAGGTTGGCTTCCCCCAGAAACAGATCCTGAGATAAAGACTAGAGTATAAGAAATAAATTTGTCCTACCAGGAAACCAAGGTAGGGAAATGAGAAGCAAGACAAGGAACTAAGGAATGGAAGGCAGCCGGTACCCATGGCATATCAAGAAGCCCATTTGTCACCTCTGACAAAACCACAGACCTGCCTCAGGTTCTCCTCCACAAGGGCACAAGACTGAAGGTGTTTTTCACTCAGTTCCTGGTATTCCCAGGAGCATTAAGGGCTGCCTATCTTACCTATGCTAACTACCTATTCGGGTAGACACAGGTCCCCCTAACAGGTAGAAGTCCTAGAGTCTAGGAGCACAGAGCCCTTGAGTGCAAGGGAGGTAAGGATGGGGGTGCTGGCAAGAGTGGGCCACACATGGTTTCTTGCTACATCCAGAAGCCCTTCTCCACCTGCCCTCCAGGAAGTCCCCACCAGTGAACTAGAATTGATCTGCAAACTGACACTTCTTGGGCATTTCAGTTCTGACTTTACTAATCTGACACATGGATGATGGATGATTTGTGATTTGATTACATTATAAATGATCATCACAGGCAACATTGTCTTATGTTTTCTAAAGAGAAAGGGCAGGGCAGTACAGTGGTTAAGAGCACAGGCTCTGGCAATGGATGACCTAGGTTCTCCCCCCAACTCCCAGCTTTGCAACCTAATTGCCATATGACCTCAGGCAAATGACTTAACTATTCCATGCCTCAGCCTTTTCACTGAGAACTTTGGAACAAAATAGTAATACTTTCTTTTCTTTTCTTTTTAATTTTGAGGGAGACATTTATCTAGATTTATTATTGATGTATAATTCAGATACCATACAATGCACCGATTTAAGAATGCATGCTCAGCATGTGAAAAGCCTTGAGTTCAGTCCCCTGCACCAAAGGAAAAACAAGTATATTTAGCCAATGACTTTACCATGTTCACAGAGTTGTGTAACCATCATCACAGACAAGTTTTGAACCTGTTTATCACTCGAAAACAAATAGCATGTTCATAGCAGTCTCTCCCCCATTCCCATCTCTACCTATTTAGCCTTAGGACACCTGCTAATCTATCTGTGTGGATTTGCCTTTTCTGAACATTTCATATCAATGGAATCATATGATATGTGGCCTTTTGTGACTGGTTTATTTTACTTAGCATAATGTTTTCAAGGTTCATCCATATTATAACAAGTATATTAGTTCTTCATTCCTGATTATTGCCAAATAATATTCCATTGCCTAGATATACCATATTTTGCTTATCCGTTCATCAGGTGATGGGCTGTTTTACTTTGTGGCCATTTTGAATAATGCTGCTATGGATAGTCCTGTGCAAGGATTTGTGAGGACATATATTTTGGTATATACCTAGGAGCAGAATTGCTGGGATATAGGGTAACTGTTTATCTTTTGAAGGGACTGCAAAATTATTTTCCAAAAAAGCTGCATACATAGATTTTTTGTGAGAAGTCAAAGAGTATCTATCTATCTGTCTCTTAGTAAACAATATAAATGCAATCCATTATTATTATCAATATACTGCATACAACTTAGAAAAAAATAGCAGAACAGATTTTAAAAGGCAAGTGCAGTGAGTCTTCAGTAATTTCATTTATCATTCTACATGGTCGGTCACTCTGACGTCACTGGGAAATCCAGAGGCTGAGCTCATATAGCTGTACTTGCTAACTAAGCTAGGGAAAAAAAAGCCTAAGAAATAATTTTTAATCTAAATAAAAGTGGATCAAATTCTTAGAAACCAAGTAAAGAAAGAGCACCACTCCCCGTTGGGTTTTTTTTTTGTTTTTTTTTTTTTTTTTTTTTACAATTTACCTAAAAAGAAACCCTCCTGGAAACAGAACTAGGACTCATATACCCTAGTGCCTTTAAGCCTGAGCGCTGAAAGTGCCTTCGTTTTCATTGCTTTCATCTGGTAAATTGTCCCTGGGCTTCTTTAATGAGGCAAAATTGAAACCTAGGTCTTCAAAGCCTGTTGTCTAGCAATTCTAAAATCTAAAATCACAGACGATACAGGTACACGTGTAAGAGAAGAAAATCCACACCATTTAAATGAACCCTTTCTGCTTTGGGATAGAAACCAAGCCAATGAGACTTCTGACTTATAAGGGATATGTGCTTTCTTCAACCTCCTGGCTCAGGTCAGTCACAGGTTAGGCAAAGAGGACTGTTGGGCAGCTTTGCAGAACAGAACATAGATCCCTTTCTTCCAAATCATGAGCCCTGGCAACTATGCTTGATATGTCACCAAGCGTCACTGGACATCCAAACCCTTGCCCTCGTGTGGGGAAATCCCAAGGAATCACTGAATGTGCTGAAGAAGAAATGTTCATAATCTGATGTTAAAATCACCAGGGATATATTTTTCTACTCACTTGCTTCCTTTCCTTTTTCTTATGATCACAGATATGCCTTGAATGACATAGCTTGATATCCAGAGCAAGGCAGATAATAGGATCTTTTAACCAACATAATGCAGTCATTGTACCAACCTGTTTCAAAAGTAGACTCTGTGCCACACACATGTATTCTAAATTTTAAATTACTTTCCCTCTGCAAGCAAACTGTATGTGACAAAGGACAAGCTATAACATTTTAGGTTAGCTACATCTGTCAATAAAAGATAATAAAGATGGGAAGTTCCTGAAATCCTATGGGCTGAAATTGTAGACCTCCAATGAGAGAGAAAGGTTGGGGGGGGGAGAGAATGAGTTGTTTGTTGTTTGGAATGACTTGGAAGCTGAATTCAAGGAAAATAACAATTGAAAAACATAGTATGCTTTCACAAGGCAAGCAATATGAAGCCACATCATGAATTTTTCACTTTTTATTTACAAGTAAGTTCTTGGAAGTTTGTAGAACTTCTTAAGAAACTAAATAGCCTAAAGAGAGAAGTAGAAGAAGATCTTAGAAGATGGAAAAATATACCCTGTTCATGGATAGGCAGAACTAACATCATCAAAATGGCGATATTACCAAAAGTTCTCTATAGGTTTAATGCAATGCCAATCAAAATCCCAACGGCACTTCTTGTAGAAATAGATAAAGCAATCATGAAATTCATATGGAAAAATAAAAGACCCAGAATAGCAAAAGCAATACTAAGCAGGAAGTGTGAATCATGCGGTATTGCGATACCAGACTTCAAACTATATTACAGAGCAATAGTAACAAAAACAGCATGATACTGGTACCAAGACAGGCAGGTGGACCAATGGTACAGAATAGAGGACACAGAGACTAATCCACAAAGCTACAACTATCTTATATTTGATAAAGGAGCTAAAAGCATGCAATGGAGGAAGGATAGCATCTTCAACAAATGGTGTTGGGAAAACTGGAAATCCATATGCAACAAAATGAAACTGAATCCCCTCCTCTCACCATGCACAAAAGTTAACTCAAAATGGATCAAAGACCTTGATATCAAATCAGAGACTCTGAATCTGATAGAAGAAAAAGTTGGCCCCGATCTACATATTGTAGGGTCGGGCTCCAAATTCCTTAATAGGACACCCATAGCACAAGAGTTAATAACAAGAATCAACAATTGGGACTTACTTAAACTAAAAAGTTTTTTCACAGCAAGAGAAACAATAAGAGAGGTAAATAGGGAGCCTACATCATGGGAACAAATTTTTACTCCTCACGCTTCAGATAGAGCCCTAATATCCAGAGTATACAAAGAACTCAAAAAATTAGACAATAAGATAACAAATAACCCAATCAACAAATGGGCCAAGGACCTAAACAGACACTTCTCAGAGGAGGACATACAATCAATCAAAAAGTACATGAAAAAATGCTCACCATCTCTAGCAGTCAGAGAAATGCAAATCAAAACCACCCTAAGATACCATCTCACTCCAGTAAGATTGGCAGCCATTATGAAGTCAAACAACAACAAATGCTGGAGAGGATGTGGGGAAAAGGGTACTCTTGTACATTTCTGGTGGGACTGCAAATTGGTTCGGCCACTTTGGAAAGCAGGATGGAGATTCCTGGGAAAGCTGGGAATGGAACCACCATTTGACCCAGCTATTGCCCTTCTCGGACTATTCCCTGAAGACCTTAAAAGAGCATACTACAGGGATACTGCCACATCAATGTTCATAGCAGCACAATTCACAATAGCTAGACTGTGGAAACAACCCAGATGCCCTTCAATGGATGAATGGATTAAAAAAATGTGGCATCTATACACCATGGAGTATTACGCAGCACTAAAAAATGACAAAATCATGGAATTCGCAGGGAAATGGATGGCAGTAGAGCAGATTATGCTTAGTGAAGCTAGCCAATCCCTAAAAAACAAATACCAAATGTCTTCTTTGATATAATGAGAGCAACTAAGAACAGAGCAGGGAGGAAGAGCAGGAAGAAAAGATTAACATTAAACAGAGACATGAGATGGGAGGGAAAGGGAGAGAAAAGGGGAATTGCATGGAAATGGAGGGAGACCCTCATTGTTATACAAAATTACATATAAGAGGCTGTGAGGGGAATGGGAAAATAAACAAGGAGAGAAATGAATTACAGTAGATGGGGTAGAGAGAGAAGATGGGAGGGGAGGGGAGGGGGAGAGTATAGGATAGGAAAGGTAGCAGAATACAACAGTTACTAGTATGGCATTATGTAAAAATGTGGATGTGTAACTGATATGATTTTGCAATCTGTGTTTGGGGCAAAAATGGGAGTTCATAACTCACTTGAAGCTTATGTATGAAATATGATATGTCAAGAGCTTTGTAATGTTTTGAACAACCAATAAAAAAAAAGAAACTAAATAGCAATGCTAAAACTAATGCAGTACCTGTTAGTCTACCCCAAATGCCGACTGCAGCTCCAGTAGACACTTCTTACCCAGACTTCAAGGACAGGTAACATTCTGCTTTAAGACTTTTTCTGTCTATAGACAACATTGATGAAAGGAGCCATTTATAGCCAACAAGGGATAGAATGTGGAGGAGGATGAATACCTGAGGCTTCTTGTCCCTCAGTGAGACAACCCTGCAACCAAAATGCCAGTGTGGAGTATACATTCTGAAAGAAAGGGAGGCATCCTTCATAACGCAGCACACTTACTAAATCAGAGCCTTCGTGAGGCACTGTCTCCAATAGGATGCATGGAGTCCCAGAACTTACGAATGAAAACTGGAGTGTCTCCATGTATTACCCCAATGTGCTTCCTGTTCCCACTACCCTGGGCCCTTCAGTATTGGTGATGCTGGTCCCAGGCGGACACACTCAGCAAAGGGGACATAACAAAGGTGTTATTGAGTTATGGCTGCCACCAGGGGGCACTTTCAGCTATTGTTTTCCAGGGACCAGATGGTGAAAAGAGGGACCATCATGCCCAGGGATGACTGCCTCTGATGAGCAGGAGGAAGGAGGGCTGCTTTCACACAATGGAGGTGGGGAGGATACATGCAGAACCCACGTGGCCTATGGAGGCGCCTCCTGTCACTGCCTGTTAACTGAGAACTGATATGTGTTCCTAGACTAGAGAGGATATTGATATCAAGCTTTCAGATAGCTCAGGTATAAAGGTCTAGATAACATCACCAAACAAACCACCATGACTCACGGAGGTAGCAGGTCAGGATGAGAGAAATTTGGAGTGGACAATGGACAAGGGAGAGAGTATCAGCTGTGGCCCCAAGTTCATCAGCAGGTGTGGAGTCTGTCCATCATCCCACTAACCTTTATCTGAGTGTTCCTTAGGAAGAAAGCCCCAAGGAACTATGGAGAGTTTATTCCCTAAACCTGTATGGAGAAGTACAAGACAGAATTAAGCAGGTGAGGATTTTGTTAGGAGAAATATTTATGTGAAAGGAAGTGAGGAGCTGGAAGATGTTGAAAAGCCATTGGTCTGTCCTACAGATCTGACCCCAAGTGAAGGAGAGAGGGGAGGGAAGGTTGATAGAAGAGAATTAAGCTGCTCTGTATTCTGATATTTCAAGGAGTCAAAGTTGGCCAACATGAGGGGAAAATAAACCGTGGACTAGAAAACAGATGAACCCCTTGGTAAATAAATGGAGGGAGGGGGTTTGCATGCATGACCTTGCAAGGGAAGTGGGGAAGTGGGTGAAGAAAACAGAAGACAGTCCACTAGAGCGGTGATTCTCAATGAGGAAGCCAAACACAGGCTTAGGGCACCAGAAAAGCAAGAGTCTCAGAAACAGGAAAAGTTAATGAAGGCTGGAAACGTATTTTGATATTGGCTAATATTTACATTTAAGAGAATTTTAGAAAATTATATTTTATAAACTACCATCGATTATTATTTTTAATTTCTATGACATATAGCCATCTTTGTAGTACTTAGACTTATTAAGGGTCTTCATGCGGCCTGGATTGGGGTGAGGTGTGTGTGTACATCCGGAAAGGGAGGAGGAAGATCTCAGGAGGCAGAGGACCTTATGGAACGAAAAAGTACATTTACTCTATCTAGTAGTTATGTTAGGACCACCAAAACATGGCCTTTCACACGTATCACCTCCATCTAGTTTTGTTTTAAAGGAAATGTCCCTTTCTCTGAACAGATGGCTTCTCACTGTTTCTTCTACCTTCTTTCCCTTCCTCCTATTTGGCTTCTGGATCCCATTTTTATGCTTGCACAGTCTCATATATAAATTTGTCATTCTCTTTGAATTAAAAAAAAAGACATTTAAAGATGCTAACATTTTTTTTTCCCAAAGAAATCAAAATGTTTAACAATCCATTAGGCCCTGGAAAGCCCTGAGGGCAAAACGAAGACAGGAGGTGGGGAAGAGGGCAGAAAATTCAACATGGTAGATTTTCATTCCGGAGCACAAAAGGTTTGTCAGTTTGAAGTCCTCATTTGACCTATCTGCCCAAACTTTCTCCGCCATCTTTGGTTTATAAATCTTTTGTTCAAATCTTCCTTTCATCTAAAATTTGTTGTTCAATAGTTGCAACCAATTCCTGTACACATTAGCCAATTGGCTCCTTACTAGGCAGTGATATCTATGACAGCAGAGACCATGACAGAGAGCAGTTCAGCCCCAAAGGAGTGCTCAGCAAATATTGATGAATAGTCCCATTTTATTTGAATGAATGTTTTATTCTTTATGGCAAGGTATCAAGGTATCGCATTTGTTGCACAATCCCCTATGTTTAAGGACTTTGCAATCTAGTGGGGTGCAAAACCATAAAGGAAAGTTTAACATGCTGAAAACAACTTGCTGTTCACTTTCTTTTGTTTTCATGCTACAGGCAAAGTTGAACCTCATTTCCTGTTTGGATTGCTCACAGCCAATTCCCCAAGTCCCTCAATGACAATGCTGGAGTTTGTTTTGGCTCTCTGTAGATGGCTCCACATTTGGAGAAACCAAAGTAGGTGATGGGAACAAAGATAGATGGACCTCCCTCTTGGGGAAAAATCAGGTTTCTCTTGTCTTTTTCAAGCACAAGAAGACATGTCAACTGGACTTATTCAGCTCAGCACCACGGCAAGCATTTCATGGGGTCAATCATATTTCTCCTCCCCAACTATGTGCCATACTGGATGGCAGGCACCTGGGAAGCAATGATGGGCAGTTGATGGGCCTTCTATTTCTGAACACATTAACAATGAATCAGTTAACTACCATGCAGCAAACATGGACAAGGTGCTATCTCAAACCTTTAAGAATTTCTGATCCAAATAAAGAGGTATTCGAAGAGCCAGGTTAAAAAAAAAAACATGCAGGAAAAAGCAATAAAATCTATAAAAATTATAAACCAGAAGGGATAGGGAAACCATGATCTTACTCAGTGCCCTCTGCAAATGGTTATGGTAATCACTTTTAAATGAAATTACATTTCAGATGTAACAGCAAGAACACATAACAACCTTCACTAAAAATAATAGAAAAATTTCTCAGTCACAGAAACTCATCAAATGTTTTTTTCTTTCAGTCACCCCAAATCAAAGCTTATATTTACTGTTTTCTGCTCTGCCTTCCTAATCTTGAAGAGCACATTGGCCCTAAATCAGATCATGTACCCAAACCCCCAGCGTAGTCAAACATAGACCCAGGCCTACCAATGGTTAGCAAGATGACCCTTGGCAAATCCCTAACCTTCTCTCAGCATCTATAAAGCATCTTTATAGATTTTCCCTATCTATAAAGTAGGGATGATGCTATGTATTTCATGGGCTCAGTGTAAGTAATAAAAGAAGTGAGATAATGTATATTAAATGCCCAAATTAGTAGTGATCAATGATTGGTATCTATTATGATCATAGTGGTCATTACTGCTAGAATTATTATTGATGCCTAGACTTTATCCCAGTTTTTATACATCCAGCCTGTCTCTCAGAATGTTAGCTCCTTGGGACACAGGGACCACACTTTATAAGTTTTGAGCAAAGTCCATACAAATGCTGGAGATAACCTTCTATATAAAACATTAATATTAATAGGCCTACTTATGTTTTATTTTTCTTGACTTAGTAATTAATTTCTTTTCAAAATTATTCACTTCGTTTTAATTTTCAAATGTATTGGTATGATATTTTTCAATACCAGTATTCTGAAATTTCTTCTCCAGTAGAATTGCTCCTCCCCTTTCACTGTATATTTTGCTCATTTGCCACACTGTGTTTTTCCTTGCTAAGCCATACACCACGACACTAGTGGATACACCACTGCAGTCTGCACCAGCTGTAGCATAGCAGGACTGTAATGGCATGCAAGTGGTTCCAGTGTTGAATCTTTGTCTCACCCAAGCAATAAGCTTTTCTTAGTCTAAGAAAGTCGTAGCCCAGGCTTGTACTAGGTTCTCTTCAATAGAGTTTGTTGTCACTGATTATAAATTTAAGGGGCTACAGGCAGCAGCAAACATACAGGAACCCCACAAGGCAGGCCTGCCTGAAGCCATGCTCATTCACTCCCCAGTTAGTCCTTCCCCAAGCATTACCATTTATTTCAAAAATTCAAAAGCTGGAAAGTTTAATGTGCAAATCAAAGGTCAAAGAAATACCTACAGTTCTGCTCAGTATCCTGATGAATGTGTTAAGAAGAAATGTGATTAGAGAAGTGATATAGTTAGCCAGGGCCTTATGTGGCCTACTCATGTTTTATGTATTCCAGTTGAGAAAGAGGAGGGGAGAGGGGCAGTACCAGTGCTTTTCTGAATGGTAATAGTCCAAAAATCATGTGCTGCTCATGACTTAATTTTTTAATGCAATATGGAGGCTTAAAGTGCCTCAAGGCCTGATCTGCATAATACTTCCAAAATCTTTTACTTTTTACCTGAAAAATTTCAAGGATAAATTGGTCCTTTTGAACCTTTTTTTATTATTAGAAGACTTTTGTTTATATATGTGGGATGGGAGCGCTAGAACCAGTCAGAAGATCACCATCACAATTTGCAAAGTAAATTACAAAAATTTTAGCCCCAAGAAAAATGTTAAATTTCAAGCCAGGATATAGGCAGGACTGTATATGGAAGGACATATGATTTAGTTGCCAGTGTATCTCGTTAGTCTTCCTACTTTGGTCTGCCTGAAAGATTCCAGATTCTACTGTCTGGAGATTCTGTGTACTTTGTCTGTCTCCTTATAGTAATACCTCTCATATTTGTAGCTCTAGAGAGCTCACAATGCATTTTCTTGAGTATTGTTTCAATTGCTGTCTGTGTTGTCACAGGAAAATAAAAGGGACAGGTATTATTTTCCCATTTGTAAAGATAGGAAAGAACGAGGCCCAGAGATTCAGAAACTCAGTAGGTGGTAATAGGTGAAAACCGCAAGGCAAGGTGGGTTTAGATTGGAACCCTGGTTCTGCCAGTGATGCAATATATTCTTTTCTAAGGCAACTTGGACAGTGTGAGTCACAGTTTCTCCCTCTCAACAAACCGTGGATGATCATACACACCTGACTTGGCTGTGATAAGGACCAGAAGTAGCATACCTAAGGACTCGATTCCGTGTCCTACAGGGGAGGGGCTCAGAAAACACTAGCTTTCATTATTAGCTAAGTTTAACAGGGTCTTCCAACATGCCTTGTGTGGGCCACTGACATCACCAGCCAGGAGTTGTCTAACAGAAAATAATATCATGAACGCATTAAGAACGACACCAGAAAGACAGTGTAAATTAATTAAATATATACAGTCATGAAATATTCAAAACAACTAGATCCAAAAGGAATTTTAAAAGAGATCTGGATGTGATGCTCACTGAAATCCAGAGAACAACTCCCCATGTGTTTTTCCTGAAATGTACTTGTGTTCAGAACACAATTACTTGGGTGATAGGAAACAGCAGAGGCCATTTCCAGAAGATTAGCAATTTTCCTGTGCCTAATCATCATGGCAGTGTGTGCAAAAGCAAAGGTGAGGCCAAGGTCACATCATCCCAAGATCTGCAGTCCGATCTATTGGTATATATTACCAGGTCTCTTTCTGCTGCCTATGAGCATTCTGATTTTAGGCAGGAAGGGATAAGAAGCAGTAGTTCATGAAACCAAATCTAATCTCCATGCCCTGGGCCAAAGGAAAGATTGGAAAAGATATAAAGTCCCATACAAGGACAGAACAGTTTTAAATCAGACTGCTATCCAGTGTCTCCCTAAAACGTGAGCAATAAATCTACAGATAATCAGAAAATAAAAATCTGAATTGTTAATTATGTTCTTCCTGAGGATGTGCCTGTTATATGTGCTAGCACACCTATATTCCACTTTACTGACAAAGGAAGAGCTAATAAAGTTCCACATGCCCATAGATGGCTGAGTCATAATAGAAGTCCTTTTATCAGCTGGATAGAAAGCAGCACTGTAAGAGAGAAAATGCTCGTACCCTGGTTAGAAGCATGGAAATATTTCTCCCTGTATTTTCTCATTCTCTGGGAGAGCTTATGTACTAGAGGAGCAACTCATTAATTCAGCTGGCACTAATTGGGAAGGGGCAGAAGTGAGGTTGAAGAAGGATACATACAACATAATATGTGAGGTGTTTAAAGATGATTAAGCTCTGCATTTACTAACAGCTAAACTATGTGATCTGCTGACTTGTAGGTGTCTGTCCTGGTGGCCATCAGTCACAAGTCTTAGGTCTGCTTCTGGGAACACAATGCCATGGAGCATTTCAATCAAAGCAAAGTAACCAGACCCTGCCTGCTGATTCATGAATTAAACACTCATCCAAGTGGGATGAGTAAGGCAGGGGATCTGGAGATAGGCTTAATTAGAAACAGACAAAGGGATTCTTGCCGATATTTTTGCCTGGACAACCAGAGTTTGTTTGGACCATTGCATTCAATAATTGAGACTCAAGGCTTTTTATTTGAAGCATTGATTTTACCTGCTGAACCAGGAGAGCTGGTTTTCATCTTACAGACCTGTGATGAGATTACAAACTCTACCTTCCGGGCAAGGAACTCAGCGAAGGGAACTGTATTAATTGTTCTGATTCCACAAAAGAAAAAGAATCTGCAGATAAGGTGTGCAGTAGAGGATGACAGCATATTCCAATCGTGAGCAGGACTCTCCTCTCAGGATCGGGGAGCAGCCCCAGCTAGTTTCTTTGGCTGGTTGTTTGGCTCTGCATTCCCACATCACATTGCAAACCAGCTGGGCCAGCTCAGGCAAATTCAATAGGCTCTGAAAGGACTCTTCTATACTCTGTAATGACCTCTTAGGGTTGTGGTAAGCAAGAGATAAAATTATGCATGCCTGATATCTTAATAAGTCCTCGATAATTACGGCTGCCTTATAAATCTTCATGTTTATTGCTAGAACTCATGAAAATGAAAAGGAAATCTATAGTCTCTGTTTTGTGAAATACCAGAGAAATGTCCATGAAAGAGACAGTAAATACAGAAACAAACAAACTGAGTAGGGACACGTGGCAGAGACTGGAAGTCCAGTGGGGGATATTTCTGGAAGGCTGCAAAGACTGATGCTACCACCAACCATAGACATGTATTGAGGACCTACTGTGTGCCATGCAGCATGGTAGGCAATTTAGATGCCCTCCCTTGCTTATTTCACACATATGTGGCTTTTTGGACAAGCTGGCTCAGTAGGGTATGGAAAGAAAGAAAGCTAATTTTTGCTTCTCATCTTTGCCATTAAAACCTGCTTTTTAGAAACAAAGTTCAGTAAAACATCAGATGGATTCCCCATCGTTTGTTGTCACTTTCACATATAACAATTTCTTATTTGGGGGAGGTATTTTGCAAGTCCAGTGTTTTCTAATATCAAATTTTTGTTCTCTCAATAGATTTACAATGACCCACCTCGAGCTTGGGTTGGAAACCTACAGTGGGAAGGTGAGGACCCCAGCATCCTTATTAAACCCTGGCCTCACTCTTCCACTTCTCCATCCAAGTGAATAATTTGGCTCCCTTTCCTCCAAGGTTTGTGCAGGAAGGGGAGAGGGACGAGCAGGCCCATCCAACAGGGCCTACCTTAATTGGGCTTGGTGGCCCACTAACTGTGGCAACTGACCAATGCTGGCGCAGAGAACCCTTCTTGATGGCTCCGTGGTGTTTTCTTTCCTACCTTTGGGATGTTCCTTCTGCTGATCACTGGTCACTCCTTCTCAGGTCCTTCTCTGATTGGGGTTGTCCTTTTGGACTCCCTTATGTAATTATCTGAGCCAATTTCAACCCTCTGCACACACTTGGCCCATATTTTTTTTTTCCTGACTATCTCACTATAGACTGCTCAGTTCCTGTCCTCAGGGCCTTTCAAAACAGTGTGCCCCCCTCAGAGAGTCAGGTGCACTGCATCTCCCAAATCGAAAGGACATAGGCATTACGTTGTGATTTAACTCATTTTAAGAATGTATTGAAGCCCTACCACTCCCCAGGTACCATTCAAAGCACTTGGAATATAGTGACAGACAAAACATGGACCCTGTTCAGATAAAATTTACCTTCTTGGGAGGAATAGAGAATTAAGTAAATAATTGACAAATTACATAATAAATTAGAAAGTAATATATGCTATGGAGGAAAAAAAATGAAACAGTAGAGAGAGAAGGGATTTTCTAAAAGGCAATTGCAGTTAAATGGTCAGGGAAGACTACACTGAGTAGAGGACTTGAAGGGGATACAGACACTGGGTGAAGACTCTCCCCACATTCAACATTAGTCCCTGAGTGATCGTGGGATCCCAGCTGCCCAACTCCCAGGTGGGACAGGGGTTAAACTTCCCTTTTGAAAACATTCTCTTCTACAAGAAATGGACTTGAGGTGCGGGAAGCACACTCTTCCATTCTTCTCTTTTCCAAAGAGACTCTGCTTCTCTTCTCCATCTTCTCATAAAGTAGTTGATGAACTGTGAAACTACCCCTGAGCCAACGGTTTGGGCTTCATTTTTAAATCTGCATGAGTGTTTCATATCCTTTGTTCCTCAGCTTCTGGACCTCAGTCAAAATTCCAAGACAACAGGAAATGTCACCTGACTTCCTAGTGGACTGGATGAGAATGAAGATATTGAGGTCCATCACTTGATGAAGTTTTCACAGATGAGAGGCTACTGGGATTTAGAGCCAGTGTGTGTGTCTGTCTTTTCCTCTATTACATCCTGTTGGAATCTTAAAAAGGTATGACTCAAGCAAGTAAACCACACAAAGTGAGACTATTTAATGAACTGCCTATCAAACTATGGCTTATTCTATATCAGTTTCCCAAGAAGAATCATTAACATCCCCACTGTTCCATTTTGCATAAACTCTACTCCTAATTTCTCTGCTTTGATGAGATCATTAAAAAAATAAAATCATTGAAATGTTCTTGTAATGGATGTGTTCTGGTGATGTCCCTCGATGAACAGGTAGTTCAACAACTAGAATCACTTGAATCACTTCCTTGATGGAAAAAATAGCTATGACCAAGTACCTCTTGGGAGAGAAATCTTTCATCAAGAAAAAAGAAAAGTACATTATCCTTTTAACAGCATCAATTTCTTGTCTTCCCTTTTGTAAGGGCATTATCCTGGTTACTAAGCCATGTTTTAGCTATTTCTCTCTTCTTATCATTTTGCTCCAAATAATGTTATAAGCTTTTAAAAGAATCATACGGCTCAGTTGAAAATTAATTCCAACTTGAATTTGGAAAGTAAATTACCACTTTAACCCCCCGTGTTCAAGACCATCGAGAGAGCTGGTGTCGGAAGATATGGCTCATAAATGGAATAATTTTCTCTCTGCATTATTTCGCAGACATTTTGTGCACTGTGATACATTTTCTTGCACATATTGGCACATTATTTAGAGTGGCCCAACAGTGGGCAAAAAAAAAAAATTCCAGTAAGCTCCATCAGATCATTACAGAATTTAGGGTCATTTAACCCTTATTAAAATTATGCCAAGGTGCTGCAGTCTGGCTGGGCACAAAATCACCGAGCCACCACAAAAGCCTTGTAGATTCAAACAGCAACTCTTTATTCCCCAACTCTCACTGGCACTCCACACGCATGTTCTAGGGAAAATTCACCCTCCACTGGGCTCTGCGTACCAAATACCCTCTGAATCCCGCGAGAACTCAATGGGAACTCAAGGAGCGGGCGCCTGAGGCAGCAGGATACACCATATTCCCAGCAGGGTCCACCCTAAACCCGGATCCACCCTAATCCCTGAGCAAGGTCACCTTTCAAATCAAAACTCTCAAACATTCATGCAATGTCACTGCAAATGACCTGGGTCCAAGGCAAGCCCATTTCCACAATGGAGAGTCCTCCCTCTAAGCAACATTGGGTAGGCTGACAAGGAAATTGCCATGCGTCATTCCTACTTGGCTATGGCTCTCAGCATCAAGGCAAAGTTTTCAAGTATCTACAAAATGTATTAATAAGTTAACTTTCCATGCCTTATTTTCCTCAGCCATTGAGTGGCAGAAACTAAGGATGCCATGTGATGCAGCCTCATCCTGCCACTTACAGCTACCTGGGTCAAGGATGGGCAACTGATCTAGGAAATCTATTGCCCCATAACAAAACTTATTGTGAAGGACTTCATCCAATAGGATCTGAGCTGAAGCTTACTCAGTTTTATTCTATGGAAGCAAGAATTGGGAAACTAAGACACTCAGCTCTGAGCAACTGGGCCCATGGGTCTACTAGAATTGAGCTTGAGGCACCTGTTATGAGACAGATTTAGTAATGATAAATAGAGAAAGGTGCTTTGTAAAGACTGGAGAGAAGCAAGCAGAGAAAACGAGGTGGAGAACAGCCTCAGAAATCCTTCTTTGCTTATTTCCAAGTTTTGGTTCCAGTAAGGCCTGTCTAGCCTTTGTTTTCACCTACATTCCCTTGAGGCACCTCTTTGGCCTGATAAGAAATCTGATAATAAATCCTTTTTATATGAACTGGTTCATGTAGACTAATGTTACTTGTAACAAGTAAAGTCAGAATTAAAACTATTCATCTTAAGATAGCTCACCTTGTGCCACTCCTTCATCTATTCACCTTGACAAGTTCCATCTTTTTGTTTTAAGGCATAGTGTGCAGTCCATGATGAATGCTTAATAAATATCTGTTGGACTCATTAGTGGCTAGTGAGTGATGGTCAAGAGTTCACATCTATATCTTCTCATGCTGTCTTCATTATACCATATTGCTTGGTCAACCAACAACTGATTTAGTTGCTAAATTATGAAATATATAGTCATAGACATCTGTCAATGCACATGTGGTTAGTGAGCCAAAGAGGAGGCAAAAGAACCACAGGTGTTCTGCAGGTACCACCAAAGCATGCCCCTTAGCTGGCCAGAAAACATTTCTTGAATGAACAAAGAAAGATAGTACTGAATGTGTTTAGCAAAAAGTGGGTAAATAAGCGCCCTCTCTTCAAAAGTCTTTGAGAATGTTAAACCATGAAATGTACAGATTAGCTGCTTTTGGATAGAAAATACTACACAGATTAATAAAATAGTTTTTCCTTGAATCAAAGGCCTAGGAGAACATTTTGGAAATGTTCCCCTGCACATTAATAATGGTCTGATAACTTAAAATTGTACCATATGCTTTCAAAGCTGGACTTTGTTTTCTCCCCTTTTAAGTACAAGAAAAAGCTGACCATTGACCAAGGAAAAAAAGTCCCCAGGGAGCATAAGGATTAACTTTCCCCCATTAACTCAGAAACAGAAATGGTCCAAGTACCACAATCCTTATTTGAATGCCTGTGGCTATGCAGGTGCAAATTGGATTAAAATGTCTTCCAAGTGACTTGTTCTCCCAAGGCACAAGACCTGTACCCTCCTCGTGTCTTACCCTATGTCCCACCATGCAATTCATCCAACTAGTTCAGTTGTCATTTCAGCACCTGTTGAATATTTTTTGAATGAATTCTCCACCAACTTTCACCTCCAAGACCAAGGTCTGAGAAATCTTTTGCAGTTTTTAGCATCTGGCCTTGCTTGGCCCATAGTTGCTAATACCTATACCCAGTATGGCTGAAGGACAGAGACAGGAGAAAGGGGGGGGGGTGACAAGAGAGGGGGATGTGATGACAGCTTTTCCGTTGCTCCTGCCCCATCACTTCCCCCTTGACTCAGACTCTCTCTTGCATTCAGTGTCCACCATGGAAACCCCTGACCTATTACCACCCAGAATCCCCCTTTCCTTTTCACTTTGATTCTGTCGTTTTTGTTTTTGAATACTTTGTTTTGACACACTTCATCAAACATGTAGTGCTTATTAAGACATGGATTAATTACCTCATTTTAATTAAAGTCATCTTTAATTGCTAGTCACAGTATCAGATCACAATATTATAAACATTCCTATCACCAAAGCTGATGGAATCCCAGTGAAAAGCATACATATGTGACTGCTGGTTTCCTCATTAGCAGTAATGGCTCATGTTGGTTTAACTCTTGTTATATGCCAGGCATAGTAGTAACACTTCCTGAGCATTTCATGTTAGTCTTCCTACAACTTTGGGAAACATCCATTTTCCGAAGGAGACAATTGAGATTCGGACAGGTAGAGTAAGTTATTAAAAATCCTAGTGCTAGCAAGGGGCAAACCTGGGATTGCAACCTACACAGTGCGACCCTGGCCCCCGCACTCTGAACAACTACTCTTATAGATTCTGGTCACACAGACTTGTTATTAGTAAATCCATTTGATTTTTAAAGTTATTGAAACTACCCCTACCTTTGCTCCCCTCTCCCTCCCCTTTCCCAAACTTGATGCCTTTGAAGACACTCCTTCCCTGGGTTTTCCATTCCCTTAGGCAGTTCCTTGCCTGTGAGCCTGGGATACTCCTTTGAATACCAGATTCACAAAGCAGGGGTCAGGTTCTGTTCTCTCCACTTTACCTGAACATGGGTGGCACGTTCCTTCAAGGCTTTTGGTTTGAATTTTTACTTGAACGCTAGAGAAGGATTTATTTATGCAAGTAAATCCATTAGAAAAGCTTTTTTGTATGTTGGGGATGTGATTTTGTTGAGAAAAAGTTCCCACATTTTCTTTGTACATACAGTACTTAAAAGCGGACACCATGGAACAGTAATTTAATTACCATGATATTCGTGAGAAGGAAAATAAAATGCAGATGTTCTATGTGCAGCGTTAACATTATGATAATGAATCAAGCTAGAATTTCCAAGTATCTTTAAAAGTAATGATAGATGGACTATGTGTTATCAACATTATGATATTTAAAGTTTGTAGGATAATTCTATCCCTTCAATTTGACAAGCGTTCCATTCTAAAATGGAAAACAATACATCAAAGAAAGTATTTGCATTATGCCCAGACAATTGTATTAATTTATCTATTTGTTCCTATGGCAACAGAAGATGAAACAAGATGAACCTATGCGGTTAGTTATAAAATAAAATTGCTAAAAGCAATTATTTCAAATTAAAATTGAGTTAACCTAATGGTTTATCTCCAAAACAATGGTGAGGAATAATAATCGTTATGCTTCTGGCTTACATATTCCACAGAGTTTTGCTATTTCCACAAGTAAGAAGGCTGTCAGTAAACTTCTAGCCTCATGGCTCTGTGATAGACGAAATGTTACTGTCTAAGGAATATTTTGCTCTTAGAATCTCCAAACAATTAATTTGGTTGGAATTCGACTAAACTGAGTGAAGGAATTACTCAGCAAAGATAGAATCAGCAGAGATAACAGCTTAAGGAAAACCTCAGCTACTCTGTGACAAGGCTTGTCAGCACCAGAAGACAGGAAGGAAGGAAGGAAGGAAGGAAGGAAGGAAGGAAGGAAGGAAGTGAAGCCAGATTTAAAGTTAGGTAGTCAGTGTAGTTAGGTAAATCTGTAGTTAGGTAAATCGGATCTAATACCGAGTGAAATCTAAAATGGAGGCCATGCTGGGAATGACTCAGGGAAAACACAGGACAACTCATGGAATGTTAATGAAGTCCCATAAAGGCCCTAGGCCAAAGTCCACCTCAAAGAAGTGTTAATGAACAGCCCCCAGCAAACTTAAAGATAGCCCATCACAAAGAAGTGTCCCACCCCTCGGGCCTTTCAACCTACATTCCATCACCAAAACTATAAAAAGGGGAGACAACAGCCCTTCCTCGGATTCCACCTCTTGGGTCCCCTTCTTCCTCCGGGAGAAGTCTTTTCTGCTGTCCTTTAATAAACTTCTACTTTCTACTCTGACCTTGCCTCGGCGTGCTTCTTTGGTGTTATTCTTCAACATCGGGGAAGCAAGGACTCGTCACCGGTCAACAGCGGTATCATATTGGAGGTCCCATACCGAGATCTACACCGGGGTAAGTGCATGCACCCCATGTCTGTTTGAGGTGCATCTTTTTCTCTCTTTCTTTCTGGAGGATAAGGTGGGCACCCGACGGCTACTTAAACGCAATTAGTGCAGCCGCCACTCTACAAGACTCGGGTGAGAGGTTTCCCGGCCTAAGCAGCTCTCAATCACCTGTTCAATACAGAGCAGGCATATTGGGTTCTGCCAAAGCCGATTCCAACTTTTCTGTCTGGGCCCGGAGAGCAATTGGTGTGAGTACACAGTGTCCCTAATCCCGATCTGCCTCGGATGCGTGGAGGTGGAGGAAGGAGTTTGGAACAACTGCGGAATTCCGGTCTGGGCTACTCTCAGAGGATTCTTAAGGTTCCTTTCTCTTGAGCCCCCTTCCGACAGCCCTCAGGGGTATCTAGGGTGATCGGTAGATGAATGGCACTGAGGGAAAGCCCCAATCACATTTGCCTCCGTATGGGCTACGCGCAACACTCCCAACTCCGCATCCATTCCTCCTGGATGCTTCCCTTCCTTCGCAAGTCAGAAATGTTAGCAATTCAGGTTGCAGGACTGAGAAAGGCATGAGATAATTAGTAAAATCTGCCCAGGTTCCCTAAGATGCATAGGTAACTTTCAATAGTCTGTTTTACCGCCCCAATGTTTAAAATGTTCTGTGTTCCTTAAGCTACTAGAGAGGCATTTTTTGAATCAACTCCTTAATCTTATCAACTCTAAGGTAATCTGCTACCTTACAACCAGTAGATATCCCTTAACACTCAGGCAGCTCCTTTAGTCTACAGAGCAAAGACAACAAAAGAGCACAGGATTCTCTTTTGCAATGTGTTTTTAGTGGTCGGGAGGAAAGCAGTAAGGCCCTTAAGTCTGAATCCTCCCAGGGTCTCTGGCACAGGGCAAACTGAGACCCTAGCAATTTGCTAAAGGGGACCAGAAACCCCTTGGCAAAGCAAGGTGAGAGACGGGTTTTCTGGACCGTTTAGGAAGCTCAAACTTAGGGAGACGTCCCTAATGAGAACAGTTTTCTCCGGTGCAGCGTGGGCGCCTGAGTCCTGTTTTCTTCTCACTCAGAGGGGAGCTTCTCTCTCTCCAATACGCCAGGTGGACCACTAGCCTGCGTATTGAAAAATTGGGATAAATTTGAACCTCAGACACTCAAGAAAAGCGCCTCATTTTCTTGGCCTGGCCTCAAATACGAGAAACCTGGCCACCAGAGGGAAATATCAATTTTAATACAATTTTACAGTTTGATAAAATTTACAAAAAAAAGGAAATGGTGTGAGGTGCCGTATGTTCTTTGCTCTAACGGAAAATCCTAAATTATGTCAACAATGTGAAGTAGACTTAACTATGATATCTGCCATGTGAAGGAAAAAATCCTGGACTCACTGAGGAATTTGGGCCGATCAAAGTACATACCCCCTTCCCCCTTCAAGACCTAAGGCAGATAAAAACTGACTCTACTGGAAAGTTAGGAGATATGCCAGATTGCCTAGGATTGGATCTATCCAAAGGAGCTAATCTTGCAAGTGAAAGAGAAACTGAGGAATTCCCAGCAGCTGCCAGAGCCATTTTCGCTTTGGGGAAATTTCCTCATAATTTCCTTCACTGTAAGGATTACTCCACATAAATGCAGTAAAGTCAGTCACACTGAGACCCTTGATTTTACACCTATAGTTGCCCTTATGTGAGAACATCTGGTCCACTCATGGGAAATCTAAGGTGCCACTGATAGGAGTCATAATTAAATGGAAGTTCAAAACCTGGAGAGAGTTTTTCTTATCTGGTCTGTTTTAAAGGTTATTATAGATTGTTTCTTGGAGATAATCTAGGCTAAACGTGTGTCTAAAAGATGTTTCATTGTAACATCTGGTATCAAAATGAGTTTGAAACATTGCGTAATCTTGCAGTTAAAAGTTGGGGTTAGTTAATTGTTTAGTTTGTGATTTCAGATACTTCATGCCAGAGAACTTAAATACTTAGGATAGAAAATTAAAAGAACTCTACTTCCAAGTTGGCAAGTAACTCCCAATCATTCAGTTTTATTTTTTCATCAATTTTTGAACTGGGTAGCCTAAGGAGATTTCACTAGGTATACAGTACATTGATTTGGACAAGGATAGTAAATTATGATTTGGTATCTGTTTCTCTCAGTGTGTAAGATTTAGGAAAAAGTGTTGAATTAAAACGTTGGTCTGGCTTATTGAAATGACATTAATTAGCAACAGTCTTGGGAATTTTCAAAGTTTAATTTTAGATATACATGGTAGTGTGTGGATTTTTTTCCAGGTGATTTAATGTAACTTAATACTACTTTAGGAACTTCAGAACAAAGAAAGTAGCTTAATGATCCTGAAGGAACTTCTTCTGATGGTGGCTTTTATATTATCAAGAAAGATCCTATTTTCAGTTTTGTGTGAGCAAGTTTTTCTAGTGTAGGAAGGTACAAAGATGTGAAATTTTGTGAATTAAACTTGTATCATAATTTTCAACTTCCAAACCTGAAAATTGTGACTTATGGTTAAAATGCCTTAGACATGAAGTTTCTGCTCAAAATTCCAGTTTTCCCAGTTCCTTCCAGACCTCAGCCAGGACTTAAATTGATATGCAAATAGAAGAAGCCTGGAGCACTCAGTAGGAGACAGATCTGAGGCCCAAGGAAAAAAAAAGTAAAGGTGTCTTTTACCTGAACTCAAACTAGATTAAACCAAAGAGTAAATTGTATGGCATTTACTAATTACTGGCCAGTCAATTTTTTCTAGGACTTTTGCCTTTTCTTAGATTCTATCTTTTTTTTGAGCTCATGATTTTTATTCTACAGACAAGCTAATGTTTTTCTGATAAGTTCTATTTTTGATCAACTGGAGTTTTTTAGACATTGCAATGAGATTTCACCTGAGAAAGCTGCAAAGGCCTTTTGTGTTATGTGTTACACTTGTGTTACGTGTTGTATGTACGTATGTCTGTGTATGTCCATATGTCATGCAGTGATATGACAATTGACAGATGAGGAGCGCTCATGAAAAATTAAAAATGGATCCAAATATCTTTGATTCACGTGATTCAAATGGCTCAATTTAAATTGGGTAAACAGATAAAAGTAAAGAGGTCTTGAATTAAGTTTATAAGTTTTTCTAGGTGTTCAAAAAGGCCCTAATAAAATGTTGATGTCTATGAAATAATCTGCTTAAATTCAAAAATTTACAAGTATTGTTTCAAAATGTGAACAAAAAGAGGTTAACAGATAAAAAGAGAAACTAAAAGGTTCTAGATTTCTGGATAAGAGTCTATATGATTAAGTAATTAAGAGAGTTTAAGTAAATGATATAAAGAAGGTCTGTGTAAGTTTTTGAACAAGTAATCTTAAAGACATTAAACAGCTGGTTAAACAAGTGCTGTTGTTTTAGAGAATTGTGCTGTTATTTCTTTAAAAGCTAAACTTGGTTAATATAAAAACATCAATGTAATTGGTGCCATTAATGTGTTCATATCTTCCAGGTATACAAGTCTGTAAGGTAGAAGCTTTAGAAAGAGCATTATATCAAGCTGGTATTCTAAAAGTGTATGGTAATTTTAGGCTTAAAAGAAAAACATGTTGGAAATTTATTTATATCACTTGTGTTCTATAACTGTACTTATTATCAATAAGTTATGTAAAGTTCCATGTTACTTTTTACACTGAGATACAATTTAAATGTATTTTTAAGTCAATGAGAGCCTAATCTGGGTGAAGGTTTTATTGTGAGACACAGAAATACTTTGCTAATTTCCAACAAGAGGTTAGAAGCTTCCAGCCTTCCTTTAATTCATGTTTTAGATGTGATATTATGTTGTTAGCTAATATTCATGTGAACTTAAGCAACAATTTATGTAGGCTTTGTAAAATGATGTTTAAAAAGCAAAGATCAGCTTCAGAACTATAGTATTTAAGATTTATGAAGAGCCCCACCTTACTTGAGATAAGGCTCCATGTCCCATCTCATGTGAAAGTGACTATGAAAGAAGTAGGCTAGATTTCAGTACATTTAAAATTGTGTCCAAAAGTTTTTGTCAGGATTGCCAGGATCTCAAACAGGGGATATACTCCACCAAAATTCAAGGTAGCTATTATATGAACTAAATGTTTTTACTCTTGATAATTTCATCTTGTAATTTAAGATTGTCTGTTAATGCTTTGCAGAGGTACTGATTTAAGAGCTCACTACCTAGGTTAATTTAAGACAAGAAGTTATCACCTACAGGATAGAGAGATAGACATTAAAGCTCAGTGCTCTTAATATAAGGCTGTTAACTTATTTGCTAGATGTTTAAGATTAAGATTTAAAATTAAAAATTTGGCTCTTGCCCTCTGAGTCAGTCTGAATCAGGGAATAGGGGACTTCTTCAAAGGGCTCTGCAACTCTAGGCCACATAACCTCCTGATCAGGGAGATTAATGAGACCAGTGGAGGACAGGAAGCCAGTCAGTGCATTTGCTGTGAAGAGGAGGGTCATCAGAAAAGGGAGACATCCCTGATGCTTCTGAGGGAAGCCACATGGTCAAGCAAGGCCTGGACCCATCCTAGCGCAAATGGCACTAGCAGAACTGAGAAGCTGCTGTGAAGTTCCCGAGGACTCCCACCCAGAGTAACTCAGCTGACTGTTAACAATAGATTGAAACAAAAGTCAGTTTGACTTGCTTCATCTTAAACACTTAGCAAAGACAGTCAAAGCCAAACACAGCTATTCCTGGACATTTTAATAATAATGATAGTTAAATGTAACTTCCATAAATAAGTAAACTAGAGGCTACAAAGGAGATTCTCAGACAGGAATGCCTGATAACTATCAAAAGGAACTGCCAGAGTAATTTTTAGTTTAAGGCCCACAGATATTCCTAACCTACACAGGTAGGCTTGGTGTTTGCTAGTATGAGTATCCAGCCCTAGGTAACAGAATTAAAGATTTCTATTAGACACAGGTCATACTAGTAAAAGGATTTTGCAAGATAAGATGATATTAAATTATTAAACTATATCTTAAGGGAAGGACAACTGTAACCCTAAAAGTTAAATGTTGTGTTTACATCCCTGACATTTCTGGCAATGTGACAAATATCCTTAAAGATTTACATGCTCAGATAGAAGCCATGTCCTCAGCAACCTTGTCATGGAGACAATATCTTAGCTCCTGGTTCTTGGTACTTCCTGGTGGAAAACATTGTTAGTCTTTGTCTTTGCCATCATACTCGTTGGCATATTCCTGTGCTATGGGATTTATTGCTACATCAATATGGCTCCAGTACTAATGAATTCTTGTTTCTCTTATAGACCACCCATCACTCAGATGGCCTTCCAGTCTATTACTTCTCAATCGGACTTCTATCATGGACCACTCGATAGACCCGATTTTTAAAAGGGGACTCCAAAACTGCTTGCCCCAACATCGCCCCTTTTGTCAGCCTGAAGAAGCCAGAAAGATCTTCTTCGCCCCCTTTCCTTACAGCAGTAAGGAGTTCCCAAATTAGAGGGGGGAATGAAGCCAGATTTAAAGTTAGGTAGTCAGTGTAGTTAGGTAAATCTGTAGTTAGGTAAATCGGGTCTAATACCGAGTGAAATCTAAAATGGAGGCCATGCTGGGAATGACTCAGGGAAAACACAGGACAACTCATGGAATGTTAATGAAGTCCCATAAAGGCCCTAGGCCAAAGTCCACCTCAAAGAAGTGTTAATGAACAGCCCCCAGCAAACTTAAAGATAGCCCATCACAAAGAAGTGTCCCACCCCTCGGGCCTTTCAACCTACATTCCATCACCAAAACTATAAAAAGGGGAGACAACAGCCCTTCCTCGGATTCCACCTCTTGGGTCCCCTTCTTCCTCCGGGAGAAGTCTTTTCTGCTGTCCTTTAATAAACTTCTACTTTCTACTCTGACCTTGCCTCGGCGTGCTTCTTTGGTGTTATTCTTCAACATCGGGGAAGCAAGGACTCGTCACCGGTCAACAGCGGTATCATAAGGAAGGAAGGAAGGAAGGAAGGAAGGGAGGGAGGGAGGGAGGGAGGGAGGGAAATGGGAAGGGAGGAAGAAGGAAGAAAGATGCAAAGTGAATGGCAGAAATCAAATGCATACTTTGCTTACTATGCAAGCACCGGATACTTGGCAGGCTGAAGAGTCAGAAAGATAAATCATGTTTTATTCTGACTTTAAGGAGCTTTAGATGTTTATGTTATTTAAAAAAAATCCCTCTTCCTTGCTCACTTGTTTTTACTATTAGTTTTAATAGATTTTTATCTTTTTGAGAGCAGTTTTAGGGACATGGCAATGTTGAGTGGAAGGTACGGAAAGTTAGTTCCCATATTATTTCTTTCCCTGAACATACCTAAGCTCCCCCATTGCCAACATCCCCCATCGTAGGGGTACCTTTGTTAATGTAAGAGCCCACTCTGACACATCATTATTACCCAAAGTCCATGGTTAACATTAGGATTCACTCTGGAAGACAGTTTGGCAGTTTCCTAAAAAACTGAACATTCTTACCCTATGACTACATAATCATGCTCCTTTGTACTTACCCAACTTAAGTGAGCCTTGTGTCCACACAAAAACCTGAACATGGATATTTAAAGCAGCTCTATTCATTTTTGCTAAAACCTGGGAACAAACAAAAATGCCCTGCAGGTGAATGGGTCAACTGTGGTCGTCCCAGACATTGTCTAGCACTAAAAATAAATGATCAATCAAGCCATGAAAAGGCATGGAAGAAATTTAAATGCACATTGTTACTAAGTGAAAAAAAGGCAAAATAAGCTACTTCCTCCAACCAGGTTCCTCCTCACAGTAGTCTATTCAGCCATCCATGGATCAATCCACTGATGAAGTCAGAGACCTACTGATCCAATCCCTTCCCCAAAGCCCTCCGAAGATATAAGACTCTGGAGAATATTTCAGATCCAAACCATAACAAATATATACACTGAGAATGCAAGGTGCTTCTGTATCTCTGTTATTCACCTGTCACTTAAAGTCTAAACAAAAAACTTACAGTTTAAAACATTTATTCTGGGGCTCAATGTTCAGAGCATGTATTTGCTGAAAAAAAAAAAAAGAAATAAAATAAAAATCATCATGGAAATAGGTCATAAAAAATAGGAACCCATTTTTGGAATTGTAGAAGGGAAGTTTTATCTCAGAATCCTAACAAAAGCTTCTTTTGACTAAGCATGCCTCACTTAAAAGTAGATTTGCATATTCAGTGCAATGTAACTGCAGGGCAGGCTGGGCCCACAGTAGCAGGAATTAAAACATTTGGAGAAGAAGAAGGAAAAGGAAGAAAAGAAGAATCATAATTGTTCTATCCAAGAGCTGAAGAAATAACTAAGCTTAGATTCTCCATTGTCTTCATCTATCTGATTAGAGGACACAATGCAGGGGGCAGAGATTGTTATTTGTTATCCCCATTTACCATTGATAAACATGATCATTTTTTTTCTTTTAGAACATCAGGGGGATCTTCTGGCTTGATAATTCATCTCTGTGCCACTTTCCTAAAGCTTCACCCTTTTCTGAACATGCTGCTCTCCTTTATTTAGGAAATTTTGGCCAGATTCTTTCCACCTCTGGGTCTAGTCTTGGCGTGTTTTTCTCTTCCTTATGCTATTCTAGACTCATCATTTGAATACCAGCTCACATTTCTCCTACTCTTAAAGGCCTTGCTTGACTTCTCCAATTCACATTATTTGCTTGGCCTTTCATTCACTGGACTCTTGCTTTACTGAGGAAAAGTGTCTCAGATTTCCAGTTAACCATTCTAAGTATGCATTTGTTTTCTCCAAATCCAGGTTGTGAGCAATGGAATGAACTTTGTTGTTAGAGTCTGTAAACAAGTCAGGATGTCGCCTGGCAAAATGCCAAGGGAGTGGTTTGTGAAGTAACGCCAGGAGCCATTAAGTGTGGAGATTCCTGATTGCTTGACTGCTGTATCTAGTTTATGTTAATTAAGATAAGCTGTGTGGAATGTATAAATACCCCTCCGGTCCTACAATAAACGGCTCCCACTCCTGCTGTATCAATGTACACAAGTTCCTCATCACCCCCGGTTATTTTGCTGCAGCCGGACTGCGGCACTTTGTCTTATGCATATTTCCTACAGACTGTCAGAATGCAGGGCATATATAATGCACTTAAACATTTTTTCATTGATTTATATAAAATTTTCTTAGGATAATCAAAGTTTACTATCAGATGGGCATGTTGCTTTCCCCAATGAAACCCATGTAACTATTTATCTCATCAACTCATAAGGGATTTTAATAACAACCTTTGAAATTTCTTTCTTCCTAATGAGGTTCCAAACAATGACAGATGAGTAAATCTCATGACATTGAAACTAACACTGAGAGCCAGAGTTCAAGGACTGTTTTTGTTGTCATTGTTTTTAGATTTCACATGCTTTATCATGAATAGGAACTTGTTTAAAATTCTGGTTGGTTTAACAAAATTAAACATCTCTATATTAAGAATAAATAGTTTTGCCGCCAAGAATGACCAATAAGAAAAAATTTATACAAAACTTTATTAAAATGTTTAATGTATTTCATGTCTAGATAATAGTTTGCATTCCTACTACTGAAACAGCAGATAGTTTGGAATGGAACTAATAAGAGATGGAGAAAATAAAAAAAGAAGACAGAATATTATTTTATTAATTCATGGGATTTTTTTCCTTTTCCCTTTATAAAGATTCATTTGTGATCTATGCTTTTCCATACTTCAGCTTCTCCATAGCTCATAACTGGATACTCACAAAGCCCTCTCCCCATCTTGAAGCCTAAACAGCAACAAAAATTCATTAAAACTATGGAAGGATGCAAATAATTATTTTCAAGCAACTCCAAGGTGGAAAAATATGCCTTAGGAAATCTTTTAACTAGCAGAACCAACTTAAAAATGTGGCATAAAGTCAAATGTCTGGACCTATGTGTATATATTACCTTCTACCCAAAATCCATGTAAATAATAGAAAACGTATTTTTTTAAAGAATAAGAACATTTTTTTCCCTGGAATTTCCAAGCTGGCACAGACTTAACACTTCCTCCTCCTCCCCATTAACTACAAATTCTAGAAATAATAAAACAGGCAACCACTGGAAAATTATAAATGGCTGAAAGGTAGTCAAACTGACTGAGGGTAGGGCAGAACTGGGGAAATAACATTGACCCAGGGTACCACAAATACCATCCAGTGGCATAAGATGATACAAGACTGGAATCTCCAAACCCCCAACTAAGTAGCAGAAGGTATCTCAGATACATTTCTCCCCTCGATCAAAGAAAAATCCTGTTGAAAACAAATAGGTCCAGGGAAAAGGATTCCATCTCTGAAGGACAGAGATTTACCCTTCATCTAAAATCATCAGGAAGTTAGAGGAAATACTGTCCTCCCCTGAAGAGGGAATCATGGACTAGTAGGAAATCCCATGGCACAGACAAAGCAAATCAAAATAGTAATGCAAAAAGACTAAACAGTCATTGGAACCACAGCCCACAAAAGTAGTCCAGAATCTGCCTGCTCAATCCAAACAGGGAGATGGTATGTAAGAAAAAAAAATTAAATAGGAGAATGAAACTTGTAATATAATGTCCAGAATACCATAGAACATAACTTGTCTTATTAAGAGTCAAAAGAAATCACAAGAATGAGAAAAGACAACACATGTTATTATCAAGATGAATCAGATGTTGGAATTATCTGAGAGAGAATGTAAAGCAACTAGCAGAAATATTATTCAACAAGCAAATATAAATTCCTTTGAAACAAATGAACAAATATATACATATAATTTTATCAAAGAAATAATATATAAAAAAGAATCAAATGGAAATTACATAATTGAAAAACACAAGAAAGAAATTTTCAAAAACTCAATGGAGGGTCAGTAGCAGAATATTTCAGAGGAAATAATCAGTGAACTTTAGGGTAGATGTTATGGCTTAACTTAACATCAAAATTTGCATGTTGAAATCTTAATGCCCAGTACTTTAGAATGTAATATTATTTGGAGAAAGGGTCTTTTAAAGAGGTAATCAAGTTAAAATGGGTTTATTAGGGTAGCTCTTATTCAATATGATGAGTATTTTTATAGAAAGGAAAATTTGGACACAGAAATCCACAGACAAGGAGAATGCCATATGAACACAAAGTGGCCATTCCTCAAATTAAGGAGGGAGTTCTGAAACTAATGGACATCATGAGGCACTAACTCTACCAACACTTTGATTTCAGACTTCTTGGCTACAGAACTGTGAGGGAATAAATTACTGTTTATTAAGTCACTCCTGGTATGATTTTTGGTATGTCAGTCATCAAAAATCTGTACCACAGAATAATAGGAACTATTCAATCTGAAAACCAAGGAGAAAAGAGACTGTAAAATATTGCCTCAGGGATCTATGAAATAATAATGTAATTCCAAGAATCATGAAAATAGAGTCCCAGAAAAAAAACAGAATAGCACTGGGGCTTAGTGTTTTTTAAAGAATTAATGCTAACAATTTTCTAAATTTGATGAGAGACATAAATCTACAGATTCAAGAAGTTGAGTGATTATTCAAGAGGATAAGTACAAAGAAATCTAATCTAATACATTATAATTTTTTTGTCCTGAAAACTAGACAAAAATCATCCAAACATCTTGAAAGCAGTCACAGAATGACACATCACCTTATAGAGAAAAACCAGCTTATATGACAGCAAATTTCTCATATGAAACCAGGCCAGAAAAAAAAGTAGCTCAGTGTTTTTTAAGCACTAAAAAAGAATTCTCAAACTTGAATTCTATATCTGGTGAAACTATTCTTTGAGAATAAAAGGGAAATAGAGGTATTCTGAAACAATGGTCAAAGCGTAAAATTTGTCATCAGTAGACCTACCCTTAAAGAATGGCTAGAGGAAGCTCTCCAATGATAAGAAATAATAAAAAAGAAGACTCAGAACTACAGAAAGCAAAGAATAATAATGGGATGGGTAAGAAATAAGAGTAAATACACTATTCTTATCCCATGAGATTTCCGAATTATAGCTGAATATTGAATAAAAACATGTAATACAACCTGATGTGGTGAACTGTGAATGTAAAGAAAATTCTAAAGTAAATTTTGAAAAATCAGTAGTGTATGTATAAATGATATTTCTATCCTTTATTTGAAGTATTATAACAGTGATAGCAGGAGACAATGATAAGCTATGAATGAATATTGCAATATCTACCAAAAACCAAAAATAGTATATAAGGCAATATATTCTAGAATACTTTAAATATATTCAAATGGTTTCAAAATATGCTTAAATCACCAAAGGAAGTTAAGAAATAATGAAAAGAGAAATTAGAAATAATGAAAACAAACACATGCCAGACCTAAGCCCTAACATTAATAAATAACAAATATAAATAGCCTAAAACACCAATTAAAATATATAGGTCAGTAGAGTGGACAAAAACAGACTTTATAAAGACACATAATCATCTATATGATATCTGTAAGAAACCTACTTCAAAAACAATAATATTTGACAATAAGAGTTCAAAAAGAAGACCCACAGGACTGGGAATAAGAGGTAAGTAAATCAAACTACCATTCCATTTTGATAGGTGTTAGTCAGCTTTTGCACCACTGTGACCAAAAGACTTGAAAAGAACAATTTTAGAGGAGGAAAATTTTTATCTGGCACTGATGGTTTCAGAAGTCTCAGACCATAGACAGCCAACTCTCCAACTGGAAATATATAAGAAGTACCCCTAAAGGTTTGGCTAAATCCTGATCAGAGCAGGTGAGGAACCACCATGTCTAAGAAAGGAACCACCTGAAAGGATCAGTAGAAAGAATTACTGATGCTTGCATAAGTGGTCCTTAAGAACCAAATTAGAAAACCTCTAATTCAGAGAACATTGGGTAGAATGCTCAGAAAGATCTTGCCTCGGTGTTGAGGATGATTCATCCCTAGAAATAATGTTGTTTTGTTGTGCAGCTTAAGAAATTTTTTTTAAAGAGAGAGAGAGAGAGAGAGAGAGAGAGAGAGAGAGAGAGAGAGAGAGAGATTTTAATATTTATTTTTTAGTTTTCGGTGGACACAACATCTTTATTTTATTTTTATGTGGTGCTGAGGATCAAACCCAGCTCCCTGTGTGTTACCACTTGAGCCACATCCCCAGCCCTGCTTAAGAAATCTTAAAAGCAAAATCCAAAAGGATCAAATAAGTGTATTGCATCCTAGAATAAAGTATAAATGCCAAGTGAAAGGACTCCCAGGTACTAGAGTAGAACCATAGCAGAAACCACTACAGTAATTAGTAATGAAATAGAAAGATGGGAATAGAAAAGACAATAGAATGAATCAGACATAACTTTCCTATGCTCCTGCATGAATACATGACCAGTGTAGCCACAACATGTTCAACCATATGAATGGGATCAGAATTGTAATGGGTTGTACCCCATGTATGTATTATCTGTCAAAACACACCCTACTGTCATGTATATCTAAACACAACAAATTTAAAAAATATAAAAAGTTGGTGAACTGCTAGAGTCTCCATGTGAAGAACTTGAGTTAGAAAACTTCTAACTCAGGGAACACAGCCACAGGGGGTCCCTCGTATTTCTGTAAGTTTTGCCTCCAGAAGCTTAGCCAGGTTCTCATAATAAATATCAGAGAAAAGTCCTCTGGTGATTCTGGCAGGGGGAGGAAAAAAGAAGCCATTTTGAAACATGCCAGCTTTTTAATAATCAAAGAAAGCAAGGACTTAAGAGAAAAAGAAAAAAAAGAACAATAATAAAGGACCCAAAAATTATAAAAAATATGCAATGAAAATGCAAGAAAGAGAAGAAAGAAACAAAATAACTTTTGGAAAAAATGATGACTGAGAATTTCCCAAATCAATGGCAAATCCAGGAAGTTCAGAAAATATCATGAGGATAAATGTAAAAAAACAAACAAACAAAAAACCAAAATCAAATAAAACAAACAAACAAACAAGAAAACTCACAGAAAACAAAATCCCTATACCTAGACATATCATTTTCAAACTGTCATGCAAGTAAGAAGACAGAGGAATGAAATATTTAAAAATACTTCAAGTGTTGAGAGGAAATATCCCATGAACCTATAATTCTACACCCACAAAATTTCCTTCTAAGGGCAGGGAGGAATAAAAACTTTCTCAAACAAACATTGAGGGGATGTTTTGCCAATCGTCCTCCGTTGAAAGAAATGTTAACATTCGTTCTTTGGAGAGAAGACAATAATATAGATCAGAAACGCAGATCTTCATAAAGGAAGGAGGAGCATCAAAGAAGGAGCAAGTGAAGATAAAAGTAAACTGCAGAGGGATGTTAAAAAATAAGAGAGAAAAGTGAAAGCTTATGCTCAAAACTCAAAGCTGGATACTTAAAAATGCTTTATTTCAAGTGGCCAAGGCTTGGAAGTACCGGGGATATCCTTCAGCAAGTGAATAGATCAATAAAACAGTGGAACTTCCTGAGGATAGATTGTTGTCTAGTGCTAAAGAAATGAGTCCCAAAAAGACATGGAGGAAGCTTAAGTGCATATTACTAAATGAAAGAAGCTCATCTTGAAAGGTTCCACACTTTATGATTCCAGCTATGTGACGTTCTGGAAAAGGCAAAGAAAGAAAACAGCAAAAAAGATCAGGTTGATAGGGTTGGGGATCCGGGGAACAGGCAGAGCACAGAAGATTTTTAAAACAATGAAAATACAGTGTAGACATCATTCTACATTTATCCAGATGCATGCAGTATACACCAAGAGTGAACCCACCTGTAAGCTGCAGACTTTGGATGATAACGATGCATCAGTGCAGATTTATCAGTTTTAAGCAACACACCACTCTGGTGGGGCGTTGATAATGCTGGAGGCTAAGCACATGTAGAGCAGGAGTTATAAGGGAACTCTTAGTTCCTCCTTCATAATTTTGTTCTGGATCAAAAATCGATATTGAAAAAAATGAAATCTTTTACAAAAACAAAGACAAAAAGAAATATTTTTTGTAGACGTAAAAAAGCAGAAAAGTTCACTGCCAAAAGATATTCACTGTAAGAGATGTTAAGAAAGTACTTTAAGGGCTGAGGCTGTGGCTCAAGTGGTAGCCCGCTCGCCTGGCATGCGTGGGGCTCTGGGTTTGATCCTCAGCACCACAAAAAAATAAAATAAAGATGTTGTGTCCACCAAAACCTAAAAAATAAATACTAAAAAATTCTCTCTCTCTCTCTCTCAAAAAAAAAAAGAAAGTACTTTAAGCAGAAGGAAAATAATAAAAGCTGAAAAACTGAATTTCAACTGTGAGTTTAAGAGCATCAGAAATGATAACTACATGGGTAATTATCATTTTTTCTTAGTATTTAGCTTTAAGAATACCAGTCTATTTAAAAATTAATGATGATATAGCATGAGTTTTATAGCATGTTAGAAGTAAGATGTGTGGCAACATTATATTAAAACCATGGCAGGGTGAATTGGAAGTAAGCTATTGCAAGATACTTAGGTTTGGAATGTCATAACATCACTTGGAGGCAAAGCTAAAGGTGTACACTGCAAACGCAAAAGTATCTATTGCCATAAGAAAACAAGGGTTTACAGATACATAAGTCAATAAAGAGATAAAACAGCATCATAAAAATACTCAACTGCTCTAAAACAATGCATAAAATGAAGAGAAGTAGGGACAAAAGATGGGCGAGACAAATAGAAAATGAATAACAAGATGATAGATTTAAAACTAAGCCTATCACTAATCACATTAAACATAATGTTGGTGTAGGGAAGAAAAAAAGGAGATAAATCAAGACTAAATTCTTGGTTTTGGCATGAGTGATGATGTATCATCTAGAAAGGTGGGAAGGTTTGCAGGGCAGAGTGTCATTTGCACATCTTTACTAAAGAAACCCCATAAATTCATGCATCTGAGGCTAGAGCTCACAGGGAGAGGTCTGTATTGTCGACAGGATTTTGGCTGTCAAAAGAGCATATGGTACTTCAAGCAATAGAACTAGTTAAGCTCATCTAGGAAGTGATGTACTTGGAGATGTTCTTGGCACCACCATTTGGAAGTCTGGTAGTTGGTAAAGACTCTTTGCAGCCAGAATGACATGCGGCTATAAAAAAAAAAATAAGATGACAACAGGTGAATGTGGTTCTCCAAATATAGGAAAGAACCTGGTCTTAAGAAGGTGGGCAGGGTCAGTCATGTGAAATGCTGCTGAGAGGTGGAATCAGGTGAGGTCAGAGACTTGACCATGGATTTATCAACATGTAGAAAGGGGTTGACGTTGATCTTGACATGTTTAAGTATAGGGCATGATTACAGAGCACTTGGAGCAGGCAAGAAGACCATGGGAAGAGTGGAATTGTTGACCAAGGGAATGAATGACTTTATTCTCCTAGGGTTTCAAATTTAACATAACACATTTGAAAGTGGCCAGTCAACTCAAATACAGATGAAAATGTGGCACTGGGGATGTGGCCTATTAATGGAGCATGCAGCATGCATGAAGCCCTGAGTTGATCCCCAACACTGCAAAATAGTAATAATGTGAATGATGATGAGAGAGAGAGAGAGAGAGAGAGAGAGAGAGAGAGAACGGTTTCACATGAAATCTCCAAACTCAGAAAGTACTTTCAGTATCTAGTTCACTATGTTCCTGAATATATTAAACATTAACAAAAAAAAAATACAGTTAGCTTAATAAATAAAGAATCATTGCTTTTTTATCTAGGACATTTTTCTGAATCATGGGCACAAAGCCATATAAACATAGATCGTACACAGAAACTGTTTTCTTTCCATTTAAAATCATCGTTCTCCCCAACCACAAACTAGAATCAATTGTTATTAGAAATTGACTTCCATAACATTATCTGTTTAGACCACCATTCATTAGAATTCTGTAAAACAAAGTATATCATTGTCTAAAACAGAGAAATAAGCCCGAAATGCTAATGTTCCAAGGCAATTTTGTTTTATGACTCATGTCTAGTTCGAAGTCACAGGATGACATAACACCTCAAGTGGCCTGGAAGACGTAGTCAAGGCAGAATGATAAAAAAACTAGGAGCAGTGAAAATCTGGCTGGTATCTAAAACAAGGAGCTAAAACAATGGTCAGAAATAAGCAACATATCAATATCAAGAAAGCTACAGCTCCCCAGAAGAGATACTTTGCTCTCTGATAAATTTGTCCTAGCAAAAGGGAGACAAGTGTTAGGGAAAAGCATTGCAAAACATTCAAGCTCTAAATGTAGAAATTGCAACTGCAAAAATCTCTTGGTTCCTACAGTGCCTTGAAGAAAAGAATTGGTGACAGTTAATCAGGTTAACTTCCTTGCCAAACTTCAAAGAATCTGGACCTTAAGAATTTTGCTAATAGTTATTAAACGTTGCTATATGATGGCACTACATTTCTCCTTGATATATGTCATCTCATTTACTCTTCACAGAAGCCTCATGAAGCAAGTACTATGGTCATTCCATTTTCCAGTTCAAGAAATCCAAGGTCAGCATGTTTATGGGACTTGATCAAATTTATACAGCTAGAAATTAGCAAAGTTGTATTTGTTTCTAGGCAGCCAATATCTCCTCTCTCAACCCCTAAATTCCCACTGATTAAAAATCCACAGTTATTATATTTTCTACATTTGGCTACCCTGCCATAGTCATCTAGATTGAGACAAATTTTAGCTGATGCTTGCCATTAAGTATCCACTGACTTTGAAACCATCATTTAATCTCAGACTCAGCTCATTAGTAAATGGGTACAATACTGTTCATTAGTAAATGGGTACAATACTGTCGGAACATATTTTATGGCAATCAAGTGAAATAACAATATGAGGAACTATTAGTGCTATTATTTTTGCCAGTTTTCTTCTCTCTCTAAAACGTTTCACTAGATTCTACCTACAAAATTAGAAATCAAATACTCCATGTCTACAATATCCTAGAATCCTGACTGAATAAGTAAGTGGTTATGGTTTGGATGTGAGGTGTCCCCGAAAAGCTCATGTGTGAGGCAATGGAAGAACATTCAGAGGTGGAATGATTAGGTTATGAGAGTCTTAATCCAATCAGTGAATTCATCCCTTGACAGGGATTTTCTGAGAGGACACTGGAGGCAGGCAGAGTCTGGCTGGAGGAGGTGCTCATTAAGGGTGTGCTTTTGGGTACATAGTTGGTGAGCTGAGTTAGGTTCTCTCTCTGCTTTTGATCATCCTGTGAGCCACTTCCCTCCACCACACTCTTCTGGCATGATATTCTGCCTCACCTCAAACCCTGAGCAACAGAGCTGGCTGTCTATGGACTGAGACCTCTGAAACCGTGAGCCCCTAAATAAATTTTTCCTCTAAATTGTTCCTGTCCGGTCTTTTAGTCACAGCAGTGAAAAAATTGTCTGAAATAAGAGTGCTTTCCGATCTAGCAGGACATATAAAGAAACAGTGTTTCTATTCTTTTTTTAGGGGAATCTGGACACACCTATTAAATTACAATAGATCTCATTTTTGACCCAGAATTCCTATCTTTTTCTAAAAATAAAACTCAAGGAAATCATTCAAAGGAAACAAACAAACAACAACAACAACAAAAAAAACCCAATATACACAGCAAGTTTTGTTCTTATGGTTTAAAATAAGGAATACCAAAGTAACAAAAAATCTTCCATGCATTGCAAAGGGCTGAAGGATACCAGGGTTAGTAGAATACCAGGATGATGGAATACTACGCAACGCAATAAAAAGTCACATTTTAAATGTCAAAGAAATATCATGAAATGAGATTAAATAAGAAAAGTGAAATAGAAAATTATACATACACAATAATTATGACTGTACATGGAAAAAATTGGAAAAGAATTCACAAAATTACAATTAATTGTAGTTTTGAGGATTTTTTTGCCTCATTTCCACAAATTTTCTTTAAAATGTTTTATTTTCTATAATAATATTCTAAAATTTAAAAATACAGACAACAGTATCCTTCTCACAACAGAAAAATAAAAAAGCTCACTTCCAACTCTTCCTTTATTCCTATCTACTGGCAAAGTGCTGCCACCTGTTTCTGGTAGACCTGCCTTTGGTATACAAAGTCAGTTAGCTCAATCTGGCCTGAAAACACTCAGAGAGAGTATTCCAGCAAGTTTGGTCAGCTAGTGTTATCTGGCCTTACCTTGGCACTGAAGTGCAATTCTGACCCACCTGATATCAATTCTTCCAGAATCAGAATCATGCCCATCTTTCACTCATTTAATAAGTATTCAATCTTTACTTTGCTGCAGGTACTGAAGATTCAATAATGAACAAAACCCCATTCCCTGTGCTCTTAGAAGTCACTGATATTGTCTGTAACATTTTAAATTTTTAAATGAGGATATATTTAACATCATTTTTCAAAAGGAGAGAATAAAACCCAGCCATATTCCATATCCTAACACAATGTTCTTTCTGGTATATTGTCCTCCTGTCTTTGTCTTCATGCATACATATTTTATAAGTTTATAATTACAGTGGAAGCAGTAAAGTATGATTCTGTGTTCAGAATTTTACATCAGAATCATAAAGATTTTTTCCAGTTTTCTACAAAGGCTTCATAATGATCGTTTTTTTTTTTAATTTCCTAGAGTCAACCAAATATCCCATAGTTTCTTTGTCCTCCAATTTCTGGGTATTTATCCTATTTTCGGTTTACTTTATAATGTAGATAATATCAGAAGAGAAGAAAAAAGAATGTATCTGGCTCATTGCAGCCTGATCTGTATGAACCTCTCAAGTGTCTCTCATTTCCCAGGAGTGATTCTATGCTCAGGTCAGGCTAATACTTGGGGGATCCCAAATCTCTAAGCTACAGCCCTCTGCAGATGCTCTTGACCCTGCCCATTAGTGCTTTTTCCTGTACTTGATTTCTCAATCTCCCAAGTCTTTGTCAGGCAACTCCCTCCTCATCTGCTGTGTTTTAATGTTTATGTTCTCTGCAAAACTTATGGTGAAACTTAGTCCCCAAATGCAACAGAATTAAAAGGTGGAGGCTCCTAAAAGAAAGTGGTCAGTCCCCAGTGGCTTCTTCCTCAAGGATGAGATCAACACCTTATAAAATGGCTGGAAGAAACTAGCCAGGTACTTTCTTTCCTGTCTCCTCTGCCATCCTTTGAGCTCTCTGCCCTTCTTCCTTCTTTCATCTGAGGAAGTGCACCAAGCAGACAATAAGTCCTCACCAGCCACCAAGTGTGGGCACCTTGATCTTGGACTTCCAGTCTCCAGAACTGGAGGAAATGCAATTCTATTGTTCACATCAATATTTACAGCAGCACAATTCACAATAGCTAAACTGTGGAACCAACCTAGCTGCCCTTCAGTAGATGAATGGATTAAAAAATGTGGCATATATACACAATGGAATTTTACCCAGCAATAAAAGAGAATAAAATCATGGCATAAGCAGGTAAATGGATGGCATTGGAGAAGATAATGCTAAGTGAAGTTAGCCAATCCCCAAAAAACAAATGCCGAATGTTTTCTCTGATATAAGGAGGCTGACTCAAGTGGGTTAGGGAGACGGATCATGGGAGGAATAGATGAACTCTAGATAGGGCAGAGAGGTGGGAGGGGAAGGGAGGGTGCAGGGGGTTAGCAATGATGGTGGAATGTGATGGACATCATTATCCAAAGTTCATGTATGAAGACACGAATTGGTGTGAACATACTTTATACACAGAGATATGAAAAATTGTGTTCTATATGTGTAATAAAAATTGTGATGCATTCCGCTGTTGTGTATTTATAAAATAAAAGCAATTTAAAAAATAAATAAATAAATTCCCCACTCTCTGGTAGTAGTAACATAATACACTCAAATATCATCTTATAAGCCTCAACTTATGTATCAATTTCTATATAGGAAACTTTTTGGAACCTTAATTAAAGATTACATCCCAGTATCATAACCTGCCACCCACTTGCTAACCCAACAATCCTGAAACTTAGTATGTAATATTCCATGTGCCTCAATTAGTTTCCTATATCTACTGCTAGACTGTAAATTCCGTGAGGGATATGTCCTTCTTTTTTACCATCTATTATTTTCCCCTTCTGTTCTCTTCTTTCTTCATAAGACACTTGCTTTTATTTTTTATTATTAAGTATTCTATACATTCAAAATAGTATATGCAACAGATGTCAATAATAAAACTTAGAAAGATGAATATACATGTACCAATCACCTAGTACAGTCTTGTGATTGTATTGATTAGTGTCTATAGCAATGTTTTTAATAGAATCAGTCAAAGCAGTATTCTGTTCTTGTTCATGATTTTCACAGGAATACTTTTAAGTCTCAACAAATAACATTTATTAGGTGAGGAAATTTACCTAACCCTAACTTCCTTGAGATAGTGAATTCATCAAATGTTCTGCTGTTTCTACTTAGATATGGGTTTTCTTCTTTAATCTGTTAATCAGGTGATTTACATTTTAATATTTTTTTCTAAAATTAAAGTAAGCTTGCATTTCTAGGATTTAGCCTAGATTAAGAGGTGTAATTTTTTTAATACATTGCTGAATTCAGGATGCTAATATTTTGTTTAAAATATTTCATGCATATCAATGAGTGAGACGAATCTATAATTGTCCTTTCTTGTACTATCCTTGTTTGGTTTTAGTATTGAGATCATATTAACCTCACAAGGAAAAAAAATACCTTACTAACTCAGGCTCCTTATTGGAAGATTTATGTAGTATTGGGTATAAGAATCCTTCAAATGTCTTGTAGAATTCATCTATAAAAATGTTGAGGTCTGAAATTATCTCTGAAACAAACATCACTAATTCAGTGACATTGTCCTGGGTATTTTACTCATTTTATCCATTTAAAAAAAATTTATTGGCATAGTTGTTTACATGCTTTCACCATCTTTTAAAATCATTACTTCATATTTAGCTATGGCTTTTTTAAATTCCTAACTTATGTCTCTTCATATTTTTTGGATCTTTGTCAGTCTTATTAGATGTGTTGATTTTATCAATCTTTAATTAAAAATAAAAATTTTTTGGTTTGATAACTCTATTTGTTTTCTCTTTCATAAATTTCTTCTTCTTTTTTTTTCAAGAACAGTGGCCAATTTATTATTAACTTGGCTCATGTTCCTAACCTTTAGTTTCAGAGATGATAAAATAGTTTGCACCAGGTGGCTGAGTCCCATGGAGGACTGTCTGCCTTCCTTTACCTTTTTACAACTCCTTTATTGAGATAGAAATTATATGTCATATAATTTACTAATTTAAAGTACACAATTCAATGTTTTTTAATATGTTCACAGATAATGTGCAATCATCACCCACAGTCAATTTTGGGACATTTTTATTGTGTAAAAAAAAATCCCATACTCTTTAGTTATCATCCCTTATACACATGTCCTACCTCTTGTCCCTTAGATTTCTACCCAGCCCTAAGCAGTCACTAATCTATTCTCTGTGTCTATGCATTTGTTTATTATAAACATTTCATTTAAATGGAATCATATAATATGTGACCTTTGTATATGTTTTTTTTTCATTCATTTAACATCAGATTACCCAGAACTAAAAAGAAACATTGAGCTTCAAGGAGATTTGAACCATTAATTATATGAATTTAGAACAGACAAAGAGACATGAGCAAAAATTAATAAAGAAAGTGGAATAGATTCAACATGCATCTTTTGAGATCTCTAGAAGATTAGGAGAAAAATATGCATTATTTGAAGAGAGAATGGCCAAGAATTTTCTGGAATTGTTTAAAGGTGTACATTTTCAGATTGAGGAAGTAAAGAAGTTTCTTTTTGATGTGGTATGCATCTGGAATCCATTTCTTTTCATAAATGAATAAGCATTTATCAGTTGATGGACATTTAAGTTGCTTTTACTTTTTAATTCTCATGAATAATGTTGCCATAAACATTTGTGTATGCGTTTCTGTAGATATATTTTCATTTCCCTTGGTTATATACCTAGGAGTAGATACCATTTGTCATTCTACTGAGGTTAGAGAACTTATTTTGTACTATTTGTATTGTTTTAAATTATTGAGATCTGTTTTGTGGCCCAGCATCTGCCATATCTTAGAGAACGTGCAATTGAAGAGAAGGTACAGCCTCTTATTGGATGGTGTGTTCTATAGATGTTCACTAGGTCTAGTTGGTTTATAGTATTGTTTTCTATTTCCTTTTTGGTCTTCTGTGTAGTTGTTCTATTCATTATTGAGAGTAGGGCATTAAAATCTCCTACTATAATTTTTGAATTGACAATTTCTCTCTGTTTTCATTAGTTTGTGCTTCATGTATTTTGCAACTTTATTACGAGATGCATTAGATGTTCGTAATTTTTATATATTCCTGGAAGAGCAAAACTTTTGTTGGTATAAAATGTTCCTCTTAATCTCTAGCATCATTCTTGTTTTAAATCCTATTTTTATCTGATATTAGTGTAGCTATACCAGCTTTTCTGTGGTTTGCATGATATATCTTTTTCTACCTTTTTAATATTTTAATTTATTTTTTTAGATTTAATTTTTAAATCTATTTGTGTCTTTGGAATCAAAGTGCATCTTTTGTAGATGACATGTGGTTAGATCTTATATTTTTTACTCAATCTGATAATATCTCTTTTTTTTAAATACTGAGGAATCTCTTAATTTTAATTAGATTGTTTAACCCATTCACATTTAATACTATATATTGATATGGTTAGATTTGTGTCACCATTTCACTTTTTTGGGTTCTAATTAGTTATACATGACAGTGGAATGCTTTACTGTTCTTTTTTACTTTTGTGATTTACTTTCGTTTTTCTTTCTCTGATTTCTTAATTAGATGCTATCACATTAATCTTTGGCATTTTTCTATTCTAATAGAATTACTTCTTCCAGAATTTTTTCCTGAATTTCATAATAATTACTATTTGACCCATTGGTCTTTCTAGACTTGTTTAAAAATTTATTTTTATTTCTTGGCAGTGTTGCTAATTTATACATGGATTATATAATATATAATTATATTATATAACACACACAATGCCTATATGATATACAATTTGGGGGATTGGTTGACAGTTTTTAATCAATATTTCCTGTATTTTAAAATGACATGTGTTTTCTAATTATTGGGGTATATTCTATATTCTCATGATATCAAGCTTAATAACTGCAATGCTTAAATCCTTCCTAGTCTTTCAAAATTTTATCTACTTGATATATCAGTTACTGATAGAGAATATTGAAATTCATCACTTCTTCAGAGTTCTGGCAATTTTTGCATCATATATCATGTAGCTATGATATGTATTACCTCCTTGATTGACATTTTTCTTGTTATAAAGTGACTGTCTAAATCTGTAACCATACTTTTTCCCTTGAAATTTATTTTGTCTGTTGTTAACAGATACAAATACAACCGTTAGTTGTATTTACTTGTTACTCTTTTTACACTAACTTTCAACCCTCCCTGTGTTTACTGTGGGTCTCTTGTAAACATGCAATTGCTTTCTGAATTTTTTTGTTCATTTTTGCTATTGTTTTCACTTATTTTTTAGCTTTGTTTTTGGCATCATGTCTTGTGTTATTGCCCTACGCTTACACAGTTTTACTTTTTCTTCTCTTGCTTTCCTTTGCTGTACTTATTGATTTGGATGTTTGTTCTTTGTCCTGTAGACTTTTAGACTTTAAAAGTAAATATCTTCACTTTACTATTAAACATAAAGGAATCCTTAATCTTAATCATCTGTCACAAAAACCAACTATTATGCTAATTTTGCTCATGATAAAAGCTACCTCTTGTTTTAATTAGCTCTCAATATTTAACATCAGTATTATTGAGTTTAATCAATATTTTCTTCACATGTTCAAATGTTTACTCTCTACTTTGGACAACATTCCTCATATCTTATACCTTTCTATTGGATCATTTCCTACTGTGCATAATAAAAGTGGTACTAGTGGTACTAGTAAACTCTTTAATTTTTCTAAAACTGCCTTGATCTTCATCTAGTTTCTGAAAGTAGAGAATTATAGATTGTTGCTCATTTTTTTCTCATTACTTTGAAGCTAGTCCAACCCAATAGTCATTTCTTTAACCTTCTGTTTTCTCTGGCTGCTTTTATAATATTTCCTTTACAATAAAATTACAAAAATCCTCAAAGGCAAAGTACTTATATGTGAACATAGTTTTAATCATTCTCCATTGGACTTTCTCAATCTGAAAATGTACAACTTTAAACAATTCCAGAAAATTCTTGGCCATTCTTTCTTCAAATATTGCATATTTTTCTCCATAATCTCCTTCTAGAGGTCTCAGAGGATGCATGTTGAACCTATTCCACTTTCTTTATTAATTTTTGCTCATGTCTCTTTGTCTGTTTGTCCTAGTTCATATAATTAAAGGTTCACATCTCCTTGAAGTTCCCTGTTTCTTTTCAGTTTTGGGTAATCTGATGTTGAACCAATCCATTTTAGTTGACATATAATTATTTCTAGAAGTTCAATTCTTTTTCCCAGTGTTTCTGGTCATTTAAAGATATTTCTAGTTCCTGATTATGACTTCATTTGCTCTTCTATTTTCTTATATAAATTAAGCATACTTATTTTGCATTCTATATTAAATAATTAAATCTAATGGGTCTGACTCTGTTTTTTTTTTCCTATTTTCATTTATTGGATTGCCTTTCACTCATGGACACCCTGTTTCCCTTTGTGTAGGGCTTATTACTATTATGATGATGATTATCACAAATTCACATTCTTGAATCTCTATTTACAGGAGTTCTTTTGTCTTGTTTTAGTTTTGTAGGGCTGGGAATTGAACCCAGGACCACAAGCATGCTAGGATTCTAAGTTTCTCTGAGAATATTTACATTTTTTTCCCTACCAGCTACCAGAGAACAGTACCATCTTTGCCATTTTAAAGTAGAAGTTCTATTGGGGCTTGTCAGTCCTTAAATATGAGAGTCAGTCTCTAGCTCCTCCTGAGGTCTCACCTTGGGTCATAGATTCTCAAGGGAAACTTTCCTCCACCTTCAGTCAAGGCCATTTGCTGGAGCAGATGGGATCTCTGCTTTCCACCTCTGTGCAGCATGTTCCTCAAGCTGGTTTTCCCATGCATCCTTCATGGTTTCATGCCTGCAGAGCAGCTGTTTTGCTCACCTTCAGCCATTTATGGCCCCATTGTTTCACTGAGCTTTCTGTCAAACTTGATGGTCCTTTTAAAATTTCATTTTTAGGTGACAGTTGCTTTGTAGGAGGAGAGTTTCTGATTCTCATCACTGTCATACTTCCAGAATGAGAGCCATTAGCACCAGCTTTCCTGTTTACTGTTAAATCCTAGCACCTAGCACAGTGCCTGACATAAAGCAGACACAATATGAAAATGTATAAATAAATAACATAATTAGTTAAAATAGATGATTTTGTGTGTGCAACTTTTTTGCTTCTGGATTATTTCTCTGGGATCAGTTTTGACAGTGTGGGTTTTTATGTTTAAGGTATGAGTAATTGAATGTCTCTGACTACACACACTGCTATGTTACTTGCCAGAAAAGGTGCACAATATTCAGAGGTAGGTTCGTATGCAGAGTAGGTACGCTTTACATTTTTGCCACTTGATCAATAATTTGTTTCATCCCATCCCTGTGGATGTGCCTGTCATTCAACCCCGTCTGTGCACTCTGTGCTTCCCCATGACCTCTAGAGCACTGAACAGAATGCTCTGCAGACCAGTTTGCTTTGCTGCCAAGTCTCACATTATAGGACACAAACATTCACTTGGCTCTTATTCTGTGATGCAAGAATTTGAAAGGCAGGTTAATTAGTATGAAAGAAGCATATTTTTTTTTCCTCGTGAGACATGACTTCATTGCTTAGCTAAGGTTGCATCCTATTCTCAGTTTCTTTTCTGCCCAAATATACACTTACGGAATTTAGATAGAGAAAAATACAATCCCTCTAATGTTCCTTATAACCATTTTGACCGTGAAAGGTTAAGTACTTCCATGGGCAACCTGAATTTATGTGACTAGAATTTACACACACAATAAACCGAGATCACTCTTCTCATCTGCACTAATGGGATGATATTTTCCTAAAGAAGAAAGGCTCCCCTGTGTATTAATTAGCTTTGGTACTCATTGATATAGACAAGAATGTCTCCGGGGCCTGTTGTGTCCTTATTATACAACTAGAGTCTAGAAATCAATTTCAGGGTAACTATATATGGGAATAGCTTCCCTGGAGTTTTAGAAAGATGCAACTGGGCTCTGAGAAAGTCATTCTGGGCTATGTGTGCAGACAGCATGATATAGACACGCTCAGGGTGTTTCTGCTGAATGATTTAGTTTAAGTGTGACTTATCTCCCACCAAACTCATGCTGAGGTTTAATTCCCCAGTGTAACAGTTTTGAGATGGTGGTGGCTTTAAGGAAGGTGACTGGGTCACATGGGCATCATCCTCCAAAGGAATTGATGCCCATCTCCCAAGAGCATGAATTGTCTTACAAGACTGTTTATTATGAGGATGGGTGTTATAAAGCAAGTATCTTCCTTGGTTCACTCTCTTGCTTCCTCCCTTGGCATCTGACCTCTGACTTTCACACATGCTTTCTCTGTATGATACCATCTGCCATGTTATAATGTAGCATAAGGCCCTCACCAGAATGCAGCTACCGATCTTGAACTTTCTGCCTCCAAAACTGAGCTAAACAAACCTCTTCCCTTTATTAATTACTCAGCCTCAAGTATTTTGTTACAGCAACAGAAAATGGATTAAGACACTGAATTAAATGTAAATAAATTAATATATAGGCAAAGGGTATTCTTTATGTTTAGCCTAGAGGGATCTTATGGTTCAGAGACCATGTTATCTTTCTTAGGATTCCAGGGTTCCTGGGAGTAAGAACTACTTCATCATTGGTCACTTTCCTTCTTTGACTGCTATAATAATCTACCAGACCAGGACAGCTTAGAATTCCTTTGTTTTCTTAGCATACCCTCATGTCCAATTCTCATCCAAGAGTCCAGACCCAAGCTCAATATTCAGCCTCATATCTCTTTTTCAGGTTTGGATCACTAATCAAGGACAGAGCTGGAATCCGAATCCTTAGAGTGGTTGTCAGTAAGTTGTTTGTCAAGGCTAGTATATTAGGACAGTTGTTACCAGTCACTGAAACAACTTCCAAATCTCAGTAGCTCAAATATAAAAAAGAAAATAACCTCACTCAGGTCAGGCAATTCTTCTTGGCGGCTCTCCTCCAAAAAAATATAAATAGGAAGTCAAGGTCCTACCCTCTTGTAACTCTGTCATCCCTTTAGGTCTTCCTCAAAATCCTTGGTTGGGTTTTCTATATTCACACAGTAAATAAGAAAAAAATGGGTAAGGAAGGTCTCATGGGTGGTTTTACACCAGGCCTGGAAATGGCCTACATCACTTACATCCATCTACATTCTCTTGGCCAGAATGGGCAACGTTGCCTCCAACAAGCAGCAAGACAGGCTAAGTTCTGTGTGCAGGAGGAGGAGACAGCATTAGTGAGCTGTGAGTCACTGTCTGCCACAGCAAATTTGTGCCAGGTACACTTACAATAGATATGGGTCCAAATGGAAAACCCAAGATCCTAAAAAAGGTAAACTAGAGAGTTTTACTTATTTATATTATTAAAAATTTAACAGTATATTTTAATATTCAGAACAATGGAATTAGCTGAAATAATCAGGACCCCATCAAACGAGGAAAGGCAAAATTCAATGACATGTGATAAAACAAAAGATAGCATTCAAAACCTATAAGATTGTTGGTAACAAACCAAATTTAGAAACTTAGTGAAAAAAATTTATTGAATTTTGTAGGAGGATGGAAAAATCTTGATTAAAATGGGAGGTATGTGCTGCTACTTAAGATGAGAATTCAGCATGTCAAACATGCCCTTTAATCCTCAATTAATCTTTGAAGTCACTAAAGTACAAAATATGATGGGCATGTTTTAAACTTCATATGAATAGAGGAATAAATCAACTAAAACAATCATCTAAAAGAATAATGAGGACTTTGACCTACCAAATTCCAAGTCTTGCTGTAATGCCATAATAATTAAAAGGATAATGAAGCTAAAGCAAAAATACACCATAGATGAACAGAATAAAACAGACAACTATGGAATGATCTTATATATACATGGGAACTAGTGTAAATGCTATCACAAATCAATGAAGATGATGAGGAATGGATAGACTACTCAATCACTTTCTATTAGGGGAAAAAATAGGATTCTTACATTAGATCATATACATCAAAAGAACCTTACAGGTATATTTTTAAAATAACATGAAAACAAATTCTTTAAAATCCTTACTGTGGACAATATAGACTATGGACAGAATTTCTAGTTGTTACAAATATTTAACGCATACTAAGCATTTGCCACATATTAAAATTGACTATGTCAAAATTAGAATTCTTAATATAAAAAAGTACATCTCTAACCAGGTCAAGTGCCGGGCAATGAAGCAGCAGGAACATTTGCAAAACATGTTAGCAAAATATCTAGAATAGCTAAGGAAACCAAAGAAATTAAAAATAATCAAACCACATAATTAAAAATAAATGTGGACAAGAAGTACGACTAGGCAGTTCACAAGAATGGAAATAGGAGTAACCAATAAGCATATGAAAAGGTGCTTAACTTTACTAATAACCAGGAGAGAGCAAATTGGAGGAATAATGATATATTATTTTTCACACAATAGAATGTCTAACAACATCGAATGGCGGCAAAGATATGAATAGTGGTCCTCTGATAGCTTATTAATAGAAGGTCATATTGGTAGGATTGCATTGTAGGCTGACCTGGTAAGATCTATGAAATTGAATTGTGATACTCTGTGGCTCCTTCCCCATGTACTTCCAGGGATCTATCATAAATATGATTACATATGAAATACAGGTTCACGTGAGTGAACATTCACCACAATTTTTATAAATGTGAAGACACTGAAGCATTTAAATGTATAAAAATTATTAAAAAATTGAATATAGTAATGTTTTATGAATCAGAAAACTATACAGCTGTCACATTTCTCCAAACCCACAAATATGTCAATGAAGAGACCTTGAAAACACAATGACACTGAATAAACCAGAATGGGATAGACATATGACACCATTTAGATAAACAGAATTACAAACAATATAATTTATGCAGTTAGTGGATGGACACACAAGCAAATCAGATTATTTTAAATGTGATAAATGAGCATATATTAAGCTCGCAATAGTTACTGTCTCTGGAGTAAAGGGCAGAGAAATAGTCGAAGATGGTACATCCAAGGGCTTTGAACTATTTTAATTTAAATACCTAGTATTTTCATAAAGAAAGTGTGGTTAGAGTAATATATGTTTTAGTAATATGATTATTGGGTAAAAACATGATATATGTATGTGTTTGTATACATATATATGAAATATATATATTCATATATATGTAACAACTACATATATCATATATATGTAAAAAATGCCTAGTTCTCCTTTAAAAAGGAAAAAGAAAATGAAGGCAGACAAGCTCCAGTAGATATTAAAAAATATTTCAAGCCTATAATAATTAAAACATGTTGTATTAGCATAAAAAGATACTGATAAAAATCAATAAAATGAAATACAGAGCCAGGACAAGGTTTTATAAAATATCAGAACTTAGTAAATTATGAAGCTAGCATTGGAAGAAACAAAATACTATTCAATAAGTGTTGGGGAATGAATTAACAGTCTTTTCAAAAGACAGATCTTTATACCAAGCAAGAAAAACGGATTAGTGAAAATATATTACAGACTGAAGAAAATATGAAGTGATCAAATTTGATTTTGAGACAGATTTTCCAAGCATAAAACAAGTAAAATAAAAATCATAAAAGAGAAGAATAGTTTATTGGACTAAAATATAAAAGTTTCTGTATCTCAAATAATGCCAGAATTACAATAAAAAAGAAATATTTGCCTTATATATGATAAATTAATACAAACTTTAATATAGAAGAACTTAAAATTAATAAGAAAAATAGAAATGCCTAAATATAAAAAATCACCTAGCACATAATTTATAAAAGAGTATATTAATGCATAATACACATAAAAATTATTCTAGCTAACTTATTAGGAATTAAATATGAAAATAATTTAAAATATTCATTACTGGTAGAAGTGCAGATAAACATGTCCAGTCCACATGTACACCGTGAAAAGGAACAGGTGATAACTTTCTGGGGATTATTTGTCAAGAAAAAACCAAACCTTAAGTTATCCCATACACGTTCATCTAGCAATCCGAATTCTAGATTTTACCCCAAGAAAACAATTATGGATATGTAACAAAATACCACAGGAATTAGCAGAAGAAATAAAAGGAAAGGAGATAAATGGAAGAAGAAACAAAGAAAGAAACAGTTAAATGGTAACAAAAAGGAAATTATTAAGTGATACTTTGAATATTCCAGTTAATGTTCATTGAAATGAAAAAGTGCGGACATCAAGTTTCCTAAGCTGCCCTGGTTCTGCTTCCAGCCAGGATGATGTTCTGCTTCCAAAAAACTGCAGCATGTACATTCAGAACATTCACCATAACAAGTTCATGCACTGGGCAATAAAATAAGCCTGGATAAATTTTGAAAGATAGGCAGTAGGATATTTTCTGACCACCACAGAATTAATTGAAAAACCAATAACAATGAGTCATCCAGAAAATTCCAAAATATCTGGAATTTGAATAACCTACATCTAAATGACACACGCACGCACAAAAGAAAGAAATAAGAGAAGTTAGATGCACATCAGACTGAATGATAATGAAATATCATGGAGTACTCAGTGCTGCCCAGTACACAGAAGGAAATTTATACCTTTAAGTGTCTGGATTAGAAAAGAAGAAAAACTTGAAATCAATTATATAAGTCTCTAACTTAAGGAGCTGCGGAAAGTAGAGCAAACCCAAAATAAGTAGAAGGAATGAGATAATGAAGAGCAGAAATCAATAAAACAGAAAATAAACAGTAGAGACAATTAACAAAGTCAAACTTTCATTTGGGAAATTACATAAAAAGTTAAGAAATCTTAGCAAAAATAGTTTAAAAAGAAAGAAGAACACAAAATATCGATATTAGAAATGAAAAGGTGCATTACAGTACAATCCTGCAGATAAGAAAAACATAAGAATGGGAAATTATGAACAATAATATACCAGTAAATTGAACAACCTAAATGAAATGGGAAAATTCTTGAAAGACAGAACTTAGAAAACAACAACTAAAAAAAATCTAATTCCTTTATCTATTAAAGAAACAAATCTGTAATAAAAATCAACAAACAAAATCTTGCCATTAATAAGGGATCCTCCAAACTCTTGGAAGAGCTAACAACATAAAATAATGACTATTGTAGCAAAGCTGGAAATCAAGAGGAAGGGATTCTTTAGTGCCTGAAATGAAGAGGCACACAGGCATGAAGCTGTGGGTTCTGGGACCCAGGTCTGGGCTTAACACTGTGGAGTGTTAAGTGTTCAGAAGGAAATTATGAGGACCCAGTGTTCTCAGGAGGCTGTAGATGGTCCTTGCCTGAGACCTGGAGTCATGAAGGGCTATTCCCACTCCTGAAATGAGAATTAGAAATAGCTCGTCACTAACTCAGGAAGGATTGATGGAGTTTGTAGAAAAGCTGGGGCAATAATCCTAATATTTTTTTTCTTATGTCCCTCCTCCCCTTATTCTTGCCATAGTTATTTATATATTGGTATTTTGAAGGAAGACTTGTAAGTGTTGGGGAGAACCATTCTGAAGGTCTACCCATCCCCAGCTTTCTGAAAAGAAAAACTTCTAGAAGTGTTTTGGAGACTTGAAGGAAGCCACTGCTTTCCTCAGAAAACAATAAAAACTCTTTTGCATTTGCATAGCGATTGCTCTCCCCAGGCAAGAGGAGAGGTAAGAATCATATTTCAAGCAAGTGAAATATCCAGAAAATGGATATTTCTATTGGTTTCAAGGCCACTGAAGGAGAAAGGTGGGCGAGAGGTGCCTGGAGTTAGGCAGGGAAGAGGATAGAGGAAGGAGAGACAGGGTGGAATGCTTCTGCTATGGGCAGAGATCCAGAGCCAGCCGGTGGATCCCCAGATGGGGTGTAAATGTGGGATGCCTTTGAATGATAGGCTTTCACTGCTGAGTTTTGAAAAGCAAGGAGAGGTCTTTCTGTGTGAGGACATCACTATAGGTGCTGAGGCAAAACTGGGTCACCTGACTGTATTGCACCCATGGCCTCTGTAAGCTAAGGCCTAGGCCCTTCCGCCCTTTCCAGGCACCATCTAAGCCCCTCAGAATTGTCATGGTTCCAAAGAATTGACATTGAACTTGCTAAAACACAACAGAGACAGAAACACTTGAATACTTTCATGGATGGGAGTTCAGACTGTTTTACTTATTAAGAAAAATGAAATAACGTGACTGCTCTTAAATGCTGAGGTGGGGATTCATATTCACTTTGCAGATGAAGATGCATCCATCCCCATCAGGAAAGGCAGAAATCACTAACACCCTCTCAACTGTGTTTTCTCCCCTGGAAGTTTTGTAGGGGACAGACGAGGCAGGGCACTGAAGATAGCAGGAAACAGTTTTATTTGACTGCAGCCAGGCTCAGAGGGCACTGCTTTTGCTGTAATCAATCCCCTGAACCCCGAGTGCAGGGAGTTTCAGCACTTTATACCCAGTGTGTAAGGGACGGGCTTAGAAGCTCACAGTCTGCAGTTCACATCAAAGCAGCTTTTTCTTTCACTGTTCTGGGCAAGTTAACCCTTCAAGGACAGCCCCTGAGAAGAGGAGAGTTTCTTCTCCCCTTTCTTTCCTCCCCCTGCCAGCTGTTACCATGGAGCCCAAGTGGTAAGTTCTCTTGGAAATGTAGACATCTCTGTAAAGCTCCAGCTCAAGGCCACAGTTAAAGGAACTGTCTTTTTTTTTAATCACATTTTGCATTTGCAAACACACTTCTACAAACTACTATACTGGATACATGTTTGTGAAAAATTAGTAAAGGGGTGTTCGACACCTGGAGTGCTTGCTGATTTCTTCCAGGCCAGTGGCCAAGTTAGATAGAGCAACAGGAAACCAGGAAGTTGACCTACATTGAACTTTTTTGTAGAGACTCTTTTGCTGATTGTCCTAAAATTAATTATGGTGAAGATTTCTGGAGACGCTTAGTTAAGATTTTCTGTGGAGGAGGAGTTGCCATTAAAGAAGTTAAAGGAACTGTCTTGGAAACATTTTAAGGAACAATATTGAGCATTCAAGTCCCTGATGAGTGTCATTTTTTAACAGGGCTATACTCTGGGAATCAAGGCTACTTCCTTGGCTTGAGTCAGTTGACTCTGATTAGCTTTTCTTCCTCCTAAAGGAATTTATTCTAAAACTTCTCCAAAGGAGCTGAAAAAAGGAGGAGGAGGAGGAGGAGAAGGAGGAGGGAGAAGAGGAGGAGGAGGAGGGAGAAGAGGAGGAAGAGGAGGAGGAGGGAGAGGAGGAGGAAGAGGAGGAGGAGGGAGAGGAGGAGGAGGAGGAAGGAGAGGAGGAGAAGGAGGAGGAGGAGGAGGAAGAGGAGGAGGGAGAGGAGGAAGAGGAGGAGGGAGAGGAGGAGGAGGAGGAGGAGGAGGAGGAGGAGGAGGAGGACCAGCAGCAGCTAAACAGAGCTCCTACTCCAAGTTGTCCTCCTGAGACTGAAGTCTAAACAAGGAAAGAGAGTCAGAAGTAGGGTCAGGTCAGAGGAGGAGCTTCTAACACCCCCAAGGAGGCAGGCTTTTTCCTAAGAACTTTGACACAGGACAGTCCTGATTACAGAAACCAGGAAAGGTGGAACAATGAGGCACTATCTACGTGACTCAAGCAGATAATGCCACATCAAACTAAATTTTAGTGTAAAAACTACAGGCCCAGTAGTGACAACCAGGATTTGCCCAGGCTAAGGAGACCCCTCTGTTATGCCAGATTCCTGGGACCATAATAGACTTCCAGGAGCTGAATCCGATGCAATCACACAAGAGTCTTTATTGCAAGCTGGAGCCTGGACTCACAACTGTTCCTGATGCAGCGGTCCCAGGGAGTGAGTCCTGGTCCTTTGTTCAGTGAGATTTTATAGGTTTTGGGGGGATACTTTATGCATCACAACATCACACAGCAAATCATTCCATACCGCGGGAAAAATCAAACAACAACTCTTTTATTTATTTATTTATTTATTTATTTTTTATTGGATGTTCACAACATTACAAAGCTCTTGACAAATCATATTTCATACATTAGAATCAAGTGGGTTGTGAACTCCCATTTTTACCCCAAATACAGATTGCAGAATCATATCGGTTACACATCACATTTTTACATACTGCCATATTAGTGACTGTTATATTCTGCTACCTTTCCTATCCTCTACTATCCCCCCTCCCCTCCCCTCCCATCTTCTCTCTCTACCCCATCTACAACTCTTAACATTGATTAGCACATTCACTGGCGGGAACAAGTTGGGTAGGGGTGATTGGTTAGTACAAGAGGGGGATTCGTTTGAACTGATTGGTTTAGGCCACGAGGGGTGTACGTGCTAAACTACATGGTTTCCCAACATGTTACCAACCACCATAAACTACTTGGGGGTCATCTGGCATTCCAGGTATTTTCCTTGTCTCATGCTGATTGGAGGTTGCTAGGGGTCCTCACCTAGCCTAACTGAGTCAGGGACATCTAGCACACCACAGACCTCTCCGGTTATTTACAAGCAACTCAGCAGGGTGTGTGCTTAGGAGTGCTCTGTGGGTTTTTCCAAGGACAAGGGTCACGCCCCCTTCCTTGGACAGGCTTTGCTCTGAGGTAGAGGCTGGTTTCTCAAAAATGGAGTCACATTAGTTTCTTACTCTCAAGTCAAGATTTTTGGGAAAACTGCCCCAATTCTTCCTTCTGTGTGCAGATGCACCACTGAGAGGCCTCGGCTATGCAGACCTTCCTACACACAGGTTCCCTAAAGATGATAAATCATTTATTTTGGCTGCCTCCACATAATCAAACATCCAGAAAGTACAGAAAATTATGACTTTATTCCCCCTAAAAGAAGTTTCTGAGGACCGTGGGTGTAAGGAGATTGATCTTCTAAAAGCATAATTTTGATAGCCTTATTCCTTTGCTCAGAAAGTCCCCACATCTCCATTATCTAATAAATCCATCTCTGCTCCTCATCATCCATCGAAGTCTGCTTTTAGCACTAGTTTTCTAACCACTGTCCAGAATGTCCTCCGGGTCCCAACTAAGCCAGGCCATGTCCAACCAACCACACTTAACTCTGTCCATTCCTTTGCTGTTTGGGCTCCTGAAATTCCCTTTCTTTCTCTTACCTATTGTGTTGCTCGTGTCTGTTGATTTTTTTTTTAATTTTCTAATCTGTTTTGCTTTTATGGTGTTGATATTTTCCAATTTTTGTTTGCATTAGTAGATAATAACTACTCAAGGCATCTTCTATGATTTGGACATGGTTTGTTCCCTAAAGGCTCATGTCCTGGAAGATTGGTCCTCTTGGTGGCAAAATTGAGAGGTTGTGGAAACTTCAAGAGGTGGAGTCCAGTGGAAGGTGATTAGGTCACTGGGGCTACTGCCCTCAGAAGACATTAAAGCAGCCCTCCTGGGACCCTGGTTAGTTCCCAGTAGAGCTAGCTATTATATAAAGAGCAAGCTTGGACCATTGATCCCTCTTCCTTTCTGTCTAACCATGTAATCTCTCTCTCCCATGCCCATTCACCACGATGCCATCTGCCATGTTGTGATGGAGCCAGAAGGTCCTTACCACAGTCGAGCAGATGCTGATATCAATCTCCTGGACCTTTAAAAGTGAGAGCTAAATAAACCTTTCTTCTGCATAAATGATGCTGCATTGGGTATTTTGTTATAGCAACATAAGAAGGACTAAGACAACATGCATTTTAGTTCTTTAATGTTTGATCCCCGGGGTGCTTTTATAATCCTACTATCATCTAAATTCTATCTTTTCCTTGTGGTGTAACACAAGCCTACTCATAAAATTTTCCTCTTTAATGGGCCAGATCCCCAATAGCCATGCATGTCTTCTGGTCGAAACTGGTTATTTTGAGAGTTGGCAAATGAACTGCATATTTGATTCTATTTGCTTGAGATTTTTAACTAAGACACAAAAGAATTGGAGATTGAGGGGATTATGTCATATTAATGGTGGTTCTCTAAAGAGAAGGACTATGAACAATTGTTCCTGAAGTTGCCAAAGCTATCCTGGTTTTTGTTTTTTCTGATAGGCCATTATCCATCTTTTCTTTGAATACTACAAAATACCAACATATCCTTCCCAAAATTCTCCCTTCTTACTTAAGCTGGCTCAAACTGGTTTCTTTATATTTTCAACAATAAGGAAAATCCAGTACATTTAGCTATTAGGTATTTAAAACTACTGAATAAAAAACTAGAGGACTGAGTAGACTAGAGGGGATAGTAATATTGTAAGAAAAAGGAAATGTGTCAAAATGTTGGAATTAGAGGACACAGAGGTATTTTGTCTTCAAATATGTAATTAGGGACTCCCGCCAATCCAAAGTTGAACCATAACATATTTCAATTTGTGATTATTAATATTTGGCCCTTTTAAATTTGGTCCTTTATGTATTTCTGCAGCATCAAAGGTCATTTCAGAAGACATTAAAGACTTGAGGACCTACAGTGTGGAAAGGAATGCGTTGTTAGGATCCCCAAGGTCTCAAGGGAGGGAGGAGAGGAACCTTGCTTTTTAAGGAACCTTACAAACTATTCTAAGAAACTTAAAGATACACAAAATCTATGATAAAATCGTTTCCCCTGACTTAGATCTAGATGCAGAGCCTGAGGCAGGGATTTGGACGTACAATTTATTGATGAAGTACTCCTGTAGAAAAATCTGTGGATAGAAAGGAAAAGAACAAGGAAACAGAATAGGGAGGCAGAGCTGTGGTCCTGGGACAAAGCTGGTCCTAATGGTTTGGATACAAGGGTGTGGTGGGCTCCACCAGAGCATGAGCTTCGTGTTCTCTTGTGAGACAAAGGGTCTGGCCTTCTTTTATTCCCTCCTCAGTCAGTCATTGGCTGTTCCAGGTGAGGCTGTGGGTCTCCCTCCCAGGGCAGAAGTCTGCCTTCAGTGATGGGCTAGTCCCTGGAGAAGGAGTCAAAAGCCCTCAGTAGACAATGCTCAGAGTAGCTGGGGATGGGTGTAGTGACCGAGATGAAAGAAGCAAAAGGTCCTCGGCTGGCGAACAACTATGTTCGTCACCTGTCCCTTAACTGTCACTTGGTCTTCTGTAATACAGCTCAAGGTCTCACGTGGAGCATATTCAGTACAAAAGCACGCCTGCAGAGTCAACCGCCTGAGTGACAGCACCTTGTGTGATAAAGCCATCTTTTCTTACGGACTGCATCCGTGTGTGCAACTCATGACATCATGGGATCCAGGAGTATTGGGCATGAACCTTGAAAGAGACCAACCTTGCTGCAGACACACGGGCAGAAAGGCTCCTTCAGCTGATGCTGAATTCACAGAGGTGACACTGGCAAGGATAAGTTCTTTTGGACTTTGTCAGCTACATCGTCAAATCCCATGTGGCCTAACAATTTAAGGTTTCCACTTTGGATGTGAATGGTACGTGTCTTACCTTGTTTAATTGGGTTTTTAATTTGCGAGCTATCTTGTCTGACAGAATCTAAGATCAAATACAAACAACAGAATTGAAATCTACCTCCTCTGCCCCCTTGACCCCATATTTCCTTTCTCCTATTCTATTACTTTCTCCCTCTTCAATCTAGTCTTCTGGATCACCCTTAAGGAGACCTGGTATACACAAGTGTCTTCTTTATTTATTTTTTTTTAATTCAAAGTCCACTTAGCTTTCCCAGGTGCTGCAGGTGCCCAAGGTTGGTTTTTCCTTCCCTTCCTCCCTTGCAGTGGTCTCTGCCTCGCAGCCCATTTGACGTAAAAATGAGGCTCATTTGCCGGGTTCCATCCGGCAGCCCTCATATATTTCCCCTGTGGTTTATTAAGCACTTCTGTGGCCTCAAGGAACTCCCCTTTATTTGCAATAAGCCCATCACTGAAAGACACTGGAGGGAGAATAATTTATCCACACCACCCATCAGAACCCTGTGTGCTTTATGAATTATGCGGTCTATCACTCCATGCCTTTCACTTGAATTTAGCTAGCCCCAGACCCAGCACAGAAGAGCTAGATGGTAACATGAAGGCAGCTTTGGAAAATTCCACTGCATGAAAATGAGCTTCTGCCTTGAAATCAGCAAATATTTTCAGACACAGAGCTGGTGTACTAGTGAGGGAAAATGATTGGCTCTTTAGCCATGTTATAAAAACAGAAAGGTAGCATCTGCATTTAACTTCCCCCAGTTAGTTGCTGATGATCTGCTTCGTAAGAATTATTTTTCTTAGGACTCTGTCCCCGAATTGTAAAACTCTGGCACACACCACTATATTTTACACTGATATTTCTCTAGAGAGGCTGCTGCTTTTGATCTTGGTAACTGTAAAGTTAAGCATTCTCATACATAATGGTAGGATTATAAATTAACATAATTTGAAAAGCCGATCTTAAAAGTCTTCATGTTCTACTTCCTAGGTGTATACTCTAAAAAGAAAATCAGAAATATTGGTAAAGATTTATTTCCAAAGTTATTCATGGCAGATTTATTAATCAAATAAATAAATAAATAAGTGGAATGTTCCACAGTAGGAGACTAGTTAAGAAACATATATTCCCTAAATAGAATAATCTGTTCCAGATTAGCTTCAGAATATATTAGTTTTAAAATATATTATTCTAATCTAGAAGAGATTATTCTGTTTAGGAGTCATACATCTCCTTAACCTGACAATATTAAAATAATCTCATATTATCATAGAGATTTTAATGGGATGGGGAAGTGCTTATGATATAATGATAAAAAATTAAAAGGTCACAACACTTTGAAGCTAAAATATTTTCAATCACCTATGTCTAAAAAGGGGACACAATAATTTGAAATAATAAGTAAAATTTCTGGGAGACTATTGATTTAGAATGAGTTCCTACACTAGATCCCAACAGAGCACATGGAAATGGTGAACTCAGGTGAAAGTTCCAGGTCCCCAAACAGAAAGCAAATTGCTAATCTGATGTTCTAAAAAACAGGAGCAAAGCACAATAGACAAAAACCCAACAAGGACAGTTTGGGCCTGTGTGAAGAAGCCCTCTCTGCTGTAACACAGGCAAAGTAACCTGAAGCAACCAGAAGTTAGCTAATTTGTGTTTTGTATTTGCTATTTCCCTTTTCCTGCACCAACCTTCCTTATTAGAATTAAGTGATGTGTCTTGCCTGGAACAGCACTTCTCCTTGTAGATGAGATGCTCCCTAGTTCACAAATCCCAAATAAAAGCAATCACTTATACTAAATTTGTTGAATTTTTTTATTTTGACAACTCTGAGTTACTACTGATTTATGACATTATAGATGATGCTTTTTTTCTTTTCCTGTTTCTTTATTCTTTTCACTGTTTTTGATAATTTTGACAATAAGCACAAATAATTTTGTCAATTCTATTTTTTTAATCACTATAAGGAGAGAAAAAATTTACAAAGGCACAGACCAAAGTTGTGTCTCTTCAGAGCTCATAAGAAATACTTGAAGTACAAAGAAAGTTTCTGTGGGGAACAGCAGGAGGGAACAAGATCTCAGGTGAGAGATGGAGTAGGAAGAAAATAACAATGGAAATAAAGCCAAAACCCTTCCCTGAACCAGCTCAGGGAAAGGTGCCCATCTGGTTGTTAAAACACCCTCGAGAACTGCTGTCTAAATCACTTGTCTTCAAGTGGGAAGAATAAAATTTCCTTAAAGTATGGTGTGTTATGAAGGCCCTGGCTTGACTTTTAGGAGTAAGCTATTGGAAATATTTCCTAGAAAGTTTCCTCCTAAAAATGTGTTCCATCCATCTTCAGAGGCATTTATTTAAAATAATGATAAGGCCTTGGCAATGGCGTAGAGAAAAAGTTCAGTGTAATGGCATTTTGTTAAATTACTATTGATTCCTTTTAGGATGGCAATACCAGGGTCACATTCGAGATGATATAATCCAACTTCCTCATCTCATAGGTGTGCAACTGAGGCCTAAGCTACCAGGCTACTTCAGAATTGACTTGGCAATTGAAATGCCAATCTGTCTAAAAGTTTGAAGTTTCCTTCCACAATGCTGTAACTAGATTCTCCCATTCTCCCATCTAGTAAGAAGCTATAGATCGACTATATGAACCACATAGGAAAGGTAAACTCACCCATCACTTCATACTGAAAAGTACCCAGTTCCTTCCCCTTGCCCCAGACATGCTTCACCTGGATCTTTGACACGGACATAGCCAAGCTCCTCAGATGCTAAGAGGTTTTTGTCATGGTAACCCAAATTCTGTTCTTTACTCCAAAACAAATGCATTATTAGAAAGTGAGATTCCTATTTACCAGACTTTAAATACCCAGCATAGCAATCCAAAGAAGAAGCTTGCATCTATGCATTTAACCAGTTTGTCTATATAAACAGAACATGATTTTCAAGTACAGTATGTTCTAATGGCCACTGGAATGGCAACAGCTCGTACACAGCGGAAACCTAATACTTACTTACTCTCTTCTAAATACTTTTTATGGATCATTTCATTTAATTGTGTTGATAGCCCTATTAGAGAGACAGTATGACAGAAAAAATGGAGAAAAGGCAGAAAGTGAACTAATTCACTGAAGGGAGGTAGCTGGGCCTGAGATCCTAATCCAGGTATACTTCATCCCAATATTTAAGTATCTGATAGTTCTGCTACTTTGCCTTTGTTAAAAGGATGGTTTGTTTGCCTTTTCTCCCAGTCAAACCTTTTTTTTAAAGTCCTATAGAAAGAATACTTTAACGCAGGAGCTGAAGGAACTTTTGGAAAGCACTCCTCCTAGTACTGTCTCTAGCCTTGATGAAAAAAATCATGAGGAAGCAGGATTGGAGGTCTAGAGAGACAGCCTAAATGAAGAAGAGAAAGGAAGAGGAGGAGGGGAGAGAGAGGAAGGGAGGGAGAAAGAAAGGAAGAAAGAAAGTGAGGGGCAGGGACAAAGGAGAGTAAAGGGGTACCAGACGTTTTGGTAGTTATAGAGGGTGGCCCACAAGATCCCATCTGCCAATCAAAAATTGCTTGGACCAGAGTTTGTGGATCCTGGCAGTATTGATATTTGGAGTTGATTAATTCTTTTTTTAAAATTTTTAAAAATTTTTTTAAAGATTTTTATTATTGGTTGTTCAAAACATTACAAAGCTCTTGACATATCATATTTCATACATTAATTATGAATCCCTGTGCACTGTAGGATACTCACACCCATTCCTGACCTTATCCCACTAGATTCTAATAACACTCCTATCCCAAGTATGGTAATCGAAAAACATCCTTAGTATTGCCAGATTTAACCTAGGAGTCAAAATCACCCAGGTTGAGAACTATCTCCATGGGCACCCCGTCTAGGCTTACCTTATTTTTCCTCTGTGGAATGTCACCTGAGTCAGCCCAGTCAAAAGTTGGCTTGTGTGTTCTAAAGGGACAAAATGTTCCTTAGAAAGCAAATTTTTATAGAAAGATGATCATATAGTGGAAATGGAATTGGAGTTGGAATCATAACTTTCCTGTGTTCATACATGAATACATGACCAGTGTAACTCCATATCATGTACAATCACAAGAATGGGAAGTTATACTCCATGTATGTATAATACGTCAAAATACACTGTACTGCCATCTATATCTAAAAAGAGCAAATAAAAATGAAAAAAAAAGAAAAATTTGTTTTCAAAGCCAACCTCCACTACTTAGTGGCTATATGACTTTGAACAAATCATTGCTTTTAGTATCAGTTTCCATTCTCAAAATAGGTGTTTCTTAACCTCTCTAGAAAGAACTATTGTAAACAAAATGGCAGAAGTTTTAACAGTGAGTTTTGGAGCCTGCTAGACCTGGGTTTGAATCTAGTACTGGGTGCTTTCTGTCACATGATGTGAGACAAGTCTATAGGTGGCCACACCTCCTATCCACGTCTGTGTACTGGAGAGGCTGACACAATCTGCATGGGCTGCTCCATCCTCATTCCTCCAGCTGTCCATTAATTTCCTGGACTTCAGGTCCTGGGGCACTTGAAATTTATTCCTGAGTACTTTAAGATCTTTCAATCATCCAGACACTTCAGAATAGTCCTCCATTCAACCCACTTAACCTTAGCTCCTATTCCAATCAATGGCAATATTTTATCTATTCTTTTTCTAAATAGTTTCTTCTACTCCCATCCCATATCAGTGGGATCCTGATACGAAGGCCAAAATTTTGCAATTTTCATAGATTGTATAGGTCCTGAACTATAAAATCTATGAAAATTGAGAAGTTGAGTAACCCAACCTCACACTTGCCTGCCAGGTTCATTTCCCATGGCACCTTTACACTTTACCCCTGCCCTAATCTGAAGAAGGTACTCAGCAGCTACACTGAGCTCCTTGCTGCTCTGACTCTATCACTCTTTTCATGCTACTTGAGCTTTTAACAATGTATTTTTGTTTGCCTGGAAAGTTACCCTATTTTCTACCTAACTCCCACTCACCTGTTAAAGTTTAATTTATATGTTATTCCTCTAAGGAAATGACCCGACAGCACTCCATTCTTTTGCATAGTTGGTTCATTTTTTCCACAGTACTTTTGGGTATCTACAGAATGCCATTCATCATAACATCAGACACCTCTTTGATTGAACTTTCATCTCCCCTTCTTTATCTATTTGTGGTATGTGTGAAGACTTCAGCAATGCAAAGTTCTAGATGCCACATAGAATTTGTTTTCCTATTCTGAAGAGCACCAAGATTTTCTTTCAGATATCCATCCATTCTGTAGACAGCTTCAGGAAAAGCTGACCCCAACTCCAATTCTACAGGTGGTATGAGAGGTCTACAGGTAATCATTCCCCCCCCTCACGTGAATCAGTTTAGTGATATAGACACCAAATAACTAGAATATGGCAATCCTGGATTATAAGGATCAACTCTGGGGTAGCACATTATCCAACTTGGGTTACTAAGAAATTGAGGGGAAGGATGTTTGCTGGGAAAGATAGTTCCTCACTCTAGAAAGAAGCCTGCAGAAGACATGATCTTGTGTATGCATATATGTCTCTGAAGTCATCTCTCTATGCCTTGAGATAAAACAGTGTATGTGGTTGAGGATAGAGCGAGACCATGGCAGAGAAATGGATTTATAAATCTGGTTGAATAATTCTTGACTTCTGCCCTGCCTCGGAACTGTTTTAGTTACCTGAGGTAACCAATAAATCTCCTTTTAATGTTTCAGCCTGTATGGTTAGGTTTTCTGTTACCCAAGTCCAAAGCCTTCCTAACTAATACAACTAATTTATGTCTCAACTTTAACACCAGGTTTTATATCTATTCTTTAGTCAGTTCCCAAGGAGTGCTTTAATAAATGATTGAGTTAGTAGTCACTCTTCCACAATTTAGTCATCTAAATCTCATGTAAATCCTCTGGACTTTTATTGTTGCATTAGTTTTTTTTTTCTGGTACTGCTTTAACAAATCACTATAAATGTGGTGGCTTAAAAACAACATACACTTATAATCTTACCATTCTGGGGACCAGAAGTCTGCAATTAGTTTCACCAGCATAAAGTCAAGGTGACAATAGGATTGGCCACTTTTGAAGCTTCTGGGGAAGAATCTGCTTCTCTGCATGCTCTAGCCTCTGGAGGATGCCTGGATCCCTTGGCATGAGACCCTTTCCTGACATCACTTCAACCTCTGTTTCTGTTGTCACATCTACTATTTCTTCTTTTGTAGTCAAAACTCCCTCTCTCTCTCATAAGAAGAGTCATGATTGCATTCACAGCCTGGCCAGAAAATTTGGGATACTTATTCCTTTCTAAGATCCTTGACTTAGTCACAACTGCAAAGTACCCTTTGCCCTATAAGTTAACATTCACAGATTCCTTTGATTAGGACATATATATATTTCAAGGCTGTGTTTAGCCTACCATATTTGCCTAACTTAAATAACAAAATTAATGAAAATTAGGCATTTTAAGAGCTTAAGAATATCTGTTAGATAACCTCCAATACCTTTATCTTTAAAATGTAGAAGACAAGACCCATATGGTTATTTATTCAAGGTCACATAATGATACCTAGAAATAAGATCTCAGAGCCCAAGACACATACATTTGCTAGTGTTCATGTTCCTATTACATTTTAATATGTAATTATAATCTAAGTTATCACCAATATTTACCAGTGGAACATAAAGTTACAAGAATTTTCCATAAGAAGCCAAAAAGAATCTCAAATAAAAACAGTTTAAATCTTTCCCAATCTTTCTGGAAGTCTGACCCTAACTGGCTTCTGGATTGGTTTATATCTTCATACTGATAATTTCTCCAGTAATGTTGCATACATTTTCTAGTTTTTACCAACTCAGTCAATAACATTCTGAGAATCCTATTACACAATATACTGAATCAGGCTAAAGTAATTTCATCATCCTATATTCTTCCTGTTTTGTTTATTTCAGCTTGAATGTCCATTGGGCATAATGATGTTCTCCACTGGCAGTAAATCTATTTTCAATGGACTGAACCACACTCTGGATCCTTCAACTACTTCAAAGCACATCATCTTTTCAAACATACTGATCTACCACTGCACATCTTTAGAAAAATTTTGTTTAGAATGCCTGGTAAACAGGGCTGTGATTTTCTCCATAATTACACCATTAGACTTCATTTTCCACAAATATATACTCTTGTAGCAAATCATTTGTGCCATATTTTAGCTTGAGTCAGCATCAAGGTATGTGAGGGGTGATGTTTTTGCCTCCAAAATGAATAAGCTGTTTTCCTCAATTATGTTCTGAGTTTGTTATATGCCTTTTAAAACTAGTACTGCAGAGTCTCTCCCTATAGTTACCAGCTAATCAAAATGCATAGTCATTGAATTATTTGAAAACAAATCAAAATTATCTAGGCAAAATTATTGTTTTGACAAGTCTTTTCCTTATTTGAAACAACTTCCAAAAGTATTCTGTGAGAAAGAAAACTTATCTTGATTAGTCATCCTTGATGGAACTACAAAATAGTTCTCATGGAAAATTTGCAGCAAAATTTTATGATAGGAACAAAATTTATCTTTTTATCCTCTTATAGATAAAGCAGCAGGAAAAAACAATAATTATAAGAAAATATAATTTTTTTAAAGTTTAATGGCCACTATGACATTATAGGGGTAGTTGAATTAATCATTGTATTTAATATCCCTATACAGTGAACATCATTACTCCCACTTTATAAAAGAGGAAAGTCAAGTTTCAAGAACTTATGGACACTCAAGTTTCAAGGTCATGATATGAGTATATGTAATCAAGAATTTCAAAACCTAATGGCTTAAAACAATTTTTTGTTGCTCACAGTTCTGTGGATTGTCTGGCTGGTTTGTCTGCTGATTCCATTGGGTTCCTTCATGTGGCTAAATGGCACTGGAGGGTGGGCTGGGAGCAGAGTCACTGATCCTCTCCTTATGCTTTCTCAGTCTTAAGAAGGATACTCAGCCTGAGCTTCCTCCCAGGGTAAAGGCAGTATTACTCCAAGTGTTCAAATGCTTACCAAACCTGTTTGAGTGACATATGCCAATGTCCCATTGGCCAAAGCTAAACTGGGAGATGGACAAGTATGAGCATCCTGAAAGCTGTGATTCACTGGGTGGCCAGGGGTTGAGGGGACTCTTAAATCAATGAAGTACCACAGTCACACAGCTGGAATTAGAACTAAGCTCTCTCCTGAAGCGTGGAAATATAAAAATGACCACTTAAACGATACCTCAGGATGTACTGATGGTGTTTCCATGAATAAAATTAAGTGCTTAATTTTGGAATAAAGCTTTCCCTTTGCTAATTATCAGGTAGACAGCTGGAAAGAATGGATCTCTAATTTCAGAGCTCTGGATTTAGTGGGACATTTTCTGCTATTAAGGACATGTCCTAACAAAAACAATTAAGTTCTGAGAAACTAACATTTGCCATTCTTTTTCCGGGGAGTTCTGAGTCTGTACCCCCAGCCAGATAGGCACCTTAATATGTACTAAACAGCTCAGGGGCTAAGCCAGCAATGTTCTGTATTAAACGAGCGTCTCCATGTGCTCCCTGCCAGGCCTCATGTCTTCAGAAATCCTTAAAAGCAGAATGTATCACCTTCTCCCAAGTCCCATCACATGCCGACTTGGATATGTAACAAGGATGTGTCTGGTCTTGCCTCTGCCTGCAGGGATTTCTTGGGTATACCAAACCTAGGCCACTCAAGTCAAGGCAAAGGTGACCTATTTGCTTTGCACTTGGACCCTCTACTTTCAGGATAAATGGAGGCATTCAGGTGGGAAAACAAGACACCTCAGGTAGCCCTTCACTTGGGATGGGAGAAGGGAGAATGCTGGAAGCCCCTTGGAGCTAAATACTTCATCATCTAGTACTGAAATGCTGAAACTAAAAGAAACTTAACAGATCATTTGGTCTAGATATACTAAATACATTTAATCCCATGTAATCTCATTTATTTTTGCTCTAAAACTGTGCTGAGAAAATTCAATAAAGTATGTGCTATGATTTGGGTATTGATTATGTATGTCTCCCAAAGTTTATATGCTGAAATCTGGGTCCCCAGTGTGGCAGTGTTGAGGTGTGGGAACCTTTAAGAGATGGGGCCTAGTGGATGGTAATTCCAGCATGAATGCTCCACCCATGGAAGGAATGACCATGGGTCTCAAGAGATGAGCGCTGGTTTTCTTAAGGGAGCCTGTGCATCCTCTGAATCATCCTTCTGCATGTGCCATTCATGCTCCTGTCATGTGATGCTATCTGATACAGAGGCTGGCACCCTGCTCTTAGACTTCCAGAACTGTAAACCTCTTTTCTTTATACAGTACCCAGCCTCAGGTACATCAGAGCAACACGAACTGGACTAAGACAGTAGGTATCTGGGAACCATTTGCAAAGAGCTCTAGATTGGAGATTCCTGACTATGTGCCATGTACTTATCATCTTCAATTAGTCTAATTTCCTACTCTTATAGAAAAGAAAATATAATAAGAAAAGTGACTGGTTCCAACCCTCAAAGATATTCAAAGACAGGTTTAAAAAAAATGGCAGATGACTTATCTGGTTTCCCAATTTGAAAACTGCTCTGAACCATACAACAGCTCCATTACAGAACACTAATGTGGATTTTTGTCTTCTTCTCCTAGCTCTTATTCTTCAAGAGATTTCCATATAAAATAGATGGTGTGTTTTACCATCTGGCTTTTGAATGATTCCTTTCTCTTTCTCCTCCACCCCTAAATATTTTAACATGTGTTAAATATGAATGCTACAATAGCATCAATTATTTTTTTCCTACTCTACATTTATTTGAAATACTTCATCTAAAAATAAAACAACTCTTAAAGGAGGAAGTGTTTAAAAGCTATTAATGATAACAAGGAACATAAAGGTAAAAATGATCAAAACTATTGAATATGCTGGGAAATGGGACTATGTCAGTACAGAACAAGTATACCTTTCATGGTGCTTGATCTATCCCTGCCTCAAACCTACACTCACAATGTCATCTCTTACCTTTCTCTCTCCTATTCACCCAATTTTATACACTCCAGCCTCCTTATCATTCCTTCCCATGTGAACAACATAGCTCTCTTCTTCACCTACTTAAGATCTTGGCCCAAATAATGCTTCAACAGTGAGGCCTTCTCTGATCTCTCTCTCTGTGAACTATGGCCTTCTTATACTCCCTGTTTCCTAATACCCAGCAATCCCCAACCTAGCCCTCTCACTTTCTTTTATCTTCTTTGCTTTCCTTCTTACAACATTGCTGGGTGCAGTGGTGCACGCCTGTAATCCCAGCGGCTTGGGAGGCTGAGGCAGGAGGATCACGAGTTCAAAGCCAGCCTCAGCAATTTAGGAAGGCACTAAGCAACTCAGACCTTATCTCTAATAAAATACAAACTAGAGCTAGGGAGTGGCTCAGTGGTCAAATGCCCTGAGTTCAATCCCTGGTATTAAACAAACAAACAAACATATCATCATTTACCATATTAAACACCTACTTGCTTTTTTGTGTCATTTGCTAATGTGTCTCCTGCTATTAGATAGTGAGCTCTGATAGGCATGAGTCCTACTACTTTGTACTCACACTGTATCCCCAGTGCCTAATGTTCCTCCTTACATGTAGGAGGAACTGAATGAGCAGACCAAGAATATTTTTGGAAAAAAATGGAGTTTGAATCTATGTAATAATTATAAACATCTGCTGCTCTTAGTATTATGTCTATTTAGCAGAGATCTAAGAGTTTATAATTAAGTCAACGCTTATAGAAAGCCCTCTCCAAGAAATCTGTTGCAAGTCACAGTCACAGATGGTTCAACCTCAAGGTCATTCTGAAATCTCATAGCATCTAAGAGTGGGAATAGTGACAATCACACATGTTCACTGCTGCTAAGGAGTCATTATTACCACTTATGGAGTACATCAAGTTTGGAGACAGTGACTTTAGCAGATTGTCAGTGTACATGAGATCCTCCCATTATGGAAAAAGGATGCTTTTCATAATATATATCATCATGAAGAGAAGAAATAATGTCTACTTTTGAAGTTGCAGAGAGCTAACTCAGACTCTTATTTAGGAAATATTCATGTGGAGATTGCAAGATATGAGCCCACTTAATCACTGTGAACATATAAGAACATATAAGAAATGAGTATATAAAATATACATATAAGAAAATTGAGTACATGGGTGCAACTTTTAGAAATACAAACTATTCATAAATTGAGGAGTTTCTATAGTTCAAAAGAATATCTAAGAGGGAAGGAAGCATGTGATATCCTATGAATATAGAATTTAAACTTGAAGAAACAGAAATAATAAATAATAGCTAGCATTTATTAAATACTGCATGAAAAGCACTAGCAAAGATTATCTCATTTAATGTTCACAATTAGTACATTGGGTATGCTGGAGAGTAATCATTGCTCCCATTCTGACTAAGGAAATGGGTTCAGTATGACTGAATCATAATGTGATTCAGGGTGACTCAGTCACAGCAGTTGGTAAAAGGCTGTACCAGAGTACTGACCTGGGCAGTCTGATTCTAAGCAATAATCTTAGTACCAAGCTCCACAAAGGCCCTGAATTCCTTCTGTGAAGTGTTCATTGATACATCCATTGATTGATTGATTCATTCATTCATTCATTCAAGAAGTATTTATTAATCATCCACTATGTGCCAAATTTCTTGTTAGGAGAATCACATGACATAGCCCTTGCCCTCTTACAGGTCACATTTTGAAAGGGGGAAAATAAGAAAGTCAGAACATGAAGAAAAACAAGATATAACTTCAGGTAATGAAAAGTATTAAGAAAAGAAATATGACATGTAAAATTTTTATTTTACAAATGTTTTTCTGCTCCATACCCAGGAAGGCCAAGAGAAAATACCTGTACCTTGGCATTGAATTTTCAGTGTTTACCTCCCTCACTTCCTGCCTTCTGCCCGAGCCAAGCTCTGGCATATCTACAGCTGCACGGGCTTACAAAGACCATAGGAAGCCACAGAGAAAGCCAAGTGGGAGACTGAATAAATTATCCAGATAATTTGGGCAGAAATATTTCCTGCTGAGGCCTGGATATTTGGCTAAAGTACTTAGTTTGACAAATGATTTTGGTAATTTTTCAAGCCTTGATTTGGCTTTGTAAATTTTCTGTTCTTGAGGTAAGGTAAGGACATGCTTGTCATTTTATGAGTTGGACCATGGTATATATACTGGAAATAAATTGTGAGTGAGCCCCTGGCTTTTATATGGTTAGAATTACTTATAATTAAGATAATCTATTCATGCATCCAACCAGTATTTATCTATTATCCACTATGCCAGGTAAAATAAGAATAGACAGAAATAATTGTCAGGGTAAATAAAAGTAGAGAAGAGATATGAAGGATGGAAGGAGAGAGAGAGAATAGTACACTATTCTTGAACTTTAATATAGAGGGTACTTGCACAAAGAAAGAGAGAGGAGGTGAGGGAATGATATTTTTTTCAGTTAAAGATTAAGTTCATTTCTGAAAAAAAATAGTGGCTTAACAAAATAAAGGTTTAATTTTTTTTCTCACTTAATGAGAATCCAGAAGAACACCAGCCAGGATTATAGTAATTCCACAAAGCTATCAGGGACCCAGGATCCTTCTGAATTTCTGCTCTTCCATTGTTGAAACATGGATCTTTTCCTCATGCTGGAAAGATGACTGCTAGGATTTAGTAATTAATCACACTATTATTTTTCCTTTTGAATATGTTTGAAAATGTATATTTAATAACTGAAAAAAGAAATAAAAGCCACCCATTTTCAGCTTTCATCCCTTCCATCCCCACAATAAGATAAAGCTGAACAAACAGAAAATCAAATGTTTACTTTGACCCATCAGAGAACTGAATTTACAGGGCAAACTCCTACCCTGAAATCTGGAGAGACAAGAGGAGACAGAAAGTCAAAGTTGTCATTTACTTAGCCAGAGCAGAAGTAACTGAGGTCCCCAACTGGTAGACCACTTAGATGGTAATTGTTGATGAAGGGCTGGAGGCTAAGTGTGAAATGACTCAAGAATGAGAAACTTGGGCTTGAAGACTTGGGGATGAGGTCATGCTTTCATGGCTATTACTTTATAGGAAACTCACCAGGTTCTAAGGATGAAGAGACCAAAACACATCCCTCATGCTCAGGCAGGGAGAGGGCAAAGTAACCACTGTGAAAAGCATCCAGAGTGTTCTATGTAAGGAGGGACTTACTCCAGGAGGAAAGACTGGAGCCTCTCCTCCCTGGAAGGAGGGTATTTCTCTGATTCCAGCCCCCTCTTGTCTTCCTGACTCACATAAAGGGAGAGCAAAAGCTATGAAACGCACAGAACACAGCATGTCCCTTCCACCATCACATTGCTGCCATATCAAAAAGACTCTAAAGAGGATCTATTTCTAAACAGGATCTATTAAGGAAGTCCAAAGAAAATGGAGGAAACAAAAATAAGGGCACCAAAGGAAAGGGAGAACAGTGAGAAATAGGAAAGACGGTGTAAGGAATCTGGCATCTCTTTCCTACGTACACATATGAATGCACCACAGTGAATCTCCACATCAGGTACAACCACGAGACTGGGGTAAGATGTACTCCATGCTTGTATAAATCTGTCAAAATATACTGTCATGTATAATAAAAAGAACAAATGAAAAAAAAGGAGGTTTCTGTCCAAAAAAATACATGAATAGACAAGAGCAAGGGCACCGGAGACCTGGACGCCTGTGGAAACCACAGCTAAGCAAACATTAAATACTACCCAAATACAACAAACTTAATATAGATCCTCACACCCAAGGCCTAATTACCTCATTTCTAATTACCTAGAATATTGAGTTCAACACTCAACAACAACAATTAGAAAGCACTCTAAGACCCCAGGAAACACACATTCTAAAGAAACAAAACAGGCATAAGAACCAAACAGATTTAACACAGACTCTGGAGTCCTCTGACTGAAAATTTAAAATAATTAGATAAAAGTTCAAATGGAAATATAAGAGTTCTAGTGGAGAAAGTAGACAGCGTGCAAGAACAAATGACTTATCCAAGTAGAAGGATGGGGGAGAGAAAGAAATGCTAGAAATCAAAAACACCATAACAGAAATAAAAAATACTTTTGATAGGCTCATCAGATAACTGGACATGGCCAAGGAAAGAATCAATGAACATGAAGATATGGCACAGTGGAATACAAAATAATAATAATAATAATGAGAATAGAAGCAAAATCCACACCATCTATGGAATAATTTCAAAAGCTGACAGGTGTGTATAATTGGAATGTCAAAAACAGAATAAAGACAGAAGAAATACTGAAAATAATAATGGCTGAAATTTTTCTCAAGTTATTGACAGACACCATACCACAGACCCCGAAAGTCTAAAGAACACCAAGGAGGACAAATCCCAAAAAAGAAAAACACAATAGCATCTAAGTATATCATATTTGAATAGCAGAAAACCAAAGACAAAGATTAAAGTTATAAAAAAATTTCAGAAAACATCTTATTTATAAAAGAATAAGGAGAAGAATGACACCACACTTCTGAGATATCATATAAGCAAAAAGAGAGTAAAATAAATTGAGAAAAAAGAAAAAGAAAAACAAACCCTACCAGCATACAGTTCTGTATCAAGTGAAATCACCCTTCAACAATGTTACCTTTAGGTAACATTTCCTTTATTTTATATTTCCTTTCCTTGTTTTGTTGGGCTATCTAGGATCAACAGTAAAAGTTTGAATAAAAGAGGTGACAGCCAAAAAATAAAAATAAAAATACGTAAATATTTTCTAAGATTAAAAAAAAGTTGAAGAACTAATCACCAACAGATTTGCCCTATAACGCATGTTAAAAGAATTTCTTGGGGAAGATGGCGGCAAAGGGAGTGCATCACCCCCTTGTACCGCATCACTGTGCGGGAGAATGACGAGTTAGAACTGCTAAAAGCTATCTTGTTAGGAATTTCCAGCAAAATTGGGGTGCTCCAAAACCTAGAGGGAGGATTTTCATCGCAGGAGGATCAGCTATGGGGGCTCAAACACGAGCAATTTGTCAGCACCGAGGGTCACGCTGCTTATTCAGCAAATCGCCCCGAAGCTAGAGTCTGCGGCACGCGCTGGGAAACAACGAGATAGCAACGCAAAGATACAGCGCTGCGGATTCTGTGGGCTCCTGCCAGCTGTGCAATCACTGTACTCAGTGCTGAATTCTGGGTTTGAGACAGGGGAAGGAAGCAGTCCAATTCGGTTCTCCACACAGGTCAGAACACAGAGGAAACCAGCGGCCACCATCTTGGAGAGCTGACGTCACCATCCCTGTTTTCGACTGATCGCAGCTCATTCAGCTATAGAACAGGCAATTTCAGACTGCCATTCGCCTGCGTCTCGCAGACAAATTACTCAGGCTCAGTGCTAAAGAACCGGCGGAAACTGCTTCTTGGAGCCTGCTCCTATCAGAACATACACCGAGCCAGGAGCGGCTGAATTCCGGCTCCCGGAACTGCTCTGGCCCAGGGCTAAAGAACCCGTGGAAACTGCTTCTCGGTCCAGGTCCTGCTGAATACTGTGGAGGCCAGAGGGGCAGAGCAGAGCCGCCGCACGCGCCCAGAACAGGCCCAGCGACCCGCAGGTGGAATATCAGATAAAGAATTCAGAATATACGTGCTTCAAATGATCTGGAGTCTCAAGGAAGACATTATTAGACAGCAAAATAAGACAATGAAAGATCACTTCAACAATGAATTACATAAACAAATCCAAGAAGCAAAAGATCAACTATACAGGGAGATAGAGGTTATAAAAAACAAACAAACAGAAATCCTAGAATTGCAGGAAGCAATAAACCAACTTAAAAACTCAATTGAGAATACTACCAGCAGAGTAGAACACTTAGAAGATAGAACATCAGACAATGAAGACAAAGTATTTCAACTTGAAAAGAACATAGACAGCTCAGCAAGACTGTTAAGAAACCATGAGCAGAACATCCAAGAAATATGGGATAATATAAAGAGACCAAACTTAAGAGTCATTGGGATACAGGAAGGTATAGAGGTCCAAACCAAAGGAATGAGCAACTATTCAATGAAATAATACGAGAAAATTTCCCAGACTTGAAGAATGAGACAGAATCCCAAATCCTAGAAGCCTACAGGATGCCGAATGTGCAAAATCATAAGAGATCCACACCTAGACACATTATAATAAAGATGCCCAACATACAGAATAAGGAGAGAATTTTAAAAGCTACAAGAGAAAGGAAGAAGATTACATTTAGGGGTAAACCAATCAGGATAACAGCTGATCTTTCAACACAGACTCTGAAAGATAGAAGATCCTGGAATAACATATTTCAAACACTGAAAGAAAATGGGTTCCAACCAAGAATCGTGTATCCAGCGAAATTAAGCTTCAGGATGGAAGATAAAATTAAAACCTTCTATGATAAACAAAAGTTAAAAGAATTTGCAGCTAGAAAACCATCTCTTCAAAACATCCTCGGCAAAACATTACAGGAAGAGGAAATGGAAAATAACAATGAAAACCAACAGTGGGAGGTAGGACAGTAAAGGGGGGGGATAATCAAAGAGGAAAACAAACTGTGTTTAGTAACATAAGTAAACAAATATGGCTGGAAGAACAACCCATATCTCAATAATAACCCGAAATGTTAATGGCTTAAACTCACCAATTAAGAGACACAGGCTAGTAGAATGGATCACAAAACAAGACCCAACAATATGCTGCCTACAGGAGACACATTTGATAGGAAAAGACATAGATAGACTGAAGGTGAAAGGTTGGGAAAAATCATATCACTCATATGGACTTCGGAAACAAGCAGGAGTGTCCATACTCATATCAAATAAAATAGATTTCAAGCCAAAGTTAATCAAAAGGGATAAAGAGGGACACTACATACTGCTCAAGGGAACCATACACCAACAAGACATAACAATCATAAATATATATGCCCCAAACAATGGTGCAGCTATGTTCATCAAGCAAACTCTTCTCAAGTTCAAGAGTCTAATAGACCACCATACAATAATCATGGGAGAATTCAACACACCTCTCTCACCACTGGACAGATCTTCCAAACAAAAGTTAAATAAGGAAACTATAGAACTCAATAACACAATTAACAACCTAGACTTAATTGACATATATAGAATATACCACCCAACATCAAGCAGTTACACTTTTTTCTCAGCAGCACATGGATCCTTCTCAAGCTAGCCAATCCTTAAAAAACAAATGTCAAATGTCTTCTTTGATATAAGGGGAGTAACCAAGGACAGGGTAGAGACGAAGAGCTGGAGAAGAAGATTAACATTAAACAGGGATGATAGGCGGGAGGGAAAGTGAGAGTTAAGGGAAATTGCATGGAATTGGAAGGTGAGCCTCAGGGTTATACACAATTACATATAAGAGGAAAGGAGGAGTAGGAGAAAAATTATATAAGTGGAAGAAACGATTTATAGTAGAGGGGATGGAGAGAGAGAAGGGGAGGAGAGGGGAGGGGAGGGGAGGGGGGATAGTGGAGAATGGGATAGACAGCAGAATACATCAGTCACTAGAAATGCAATTTGTAAATCAATGGAAATGTAACTGATGTGACACAGCAATCTGTATACAGGGTAAAAATGGGAGTTCATAACCCACTTGAATCAATCTGTGAAATATGGTATATTAAGAACTATGTAATGTTTTGAACAACCAACAATAAAATAATTTAAAAAAAAATAGATCATATATTATGTCAAAGGGCAACTCTTAGACAATATAAAGGAGTAGAGATAATACCATGCATCTTATCTGATCATAATGGAATGAAACTGAAAATCAATGATAAAAGAAGGAAGGAAAAATCATGCATCACTTGGAGAATGAACAATAGGTTACTGAATGATCAATGGGTTATAGAAGACATCAAGGAGGAAATTAAAAAATTCTTAGAGATAAATGAAAACACAGACACAACATATCGGAATCTATGGGACACACTGAAAGCAGTTCTGAGAGGAAAATTCATTTCTTGGAGTTCATTCCTTAGAAAAAGAAAAAAACAACAAATAAATGATCTCATACTTCTTCTCAAAATCCTAGAAAAAGAAGAGCAAAATAACAGCAAAAGAAGTAGAAGGCAAGAAATAATTAAAATCAGAGCTGAAATTAATGAAATCGAAACAAAAGAAACAATTGAAAAAATTGACAAAACTAAAAGTTGGTTCTTTGAAAAAATAAATAAAATCGACAGACCCTTAGCCATGCTAATGAAGAGAAGAAGAGAGAGAACTCAAATTACTAGCATACAGGATGAAAAAGGCAATATCACAACAGACACTTCAGAAATACAGAAGATAATCAGAAATTATTTTGAATCCTTATACTCCAATAAAATAGAAGATAGTGAAGGCATCAATAAATTTCTTAAGTCATATGATCTGCCCAGATTGAGTCAGGAGGATATAAACAACCTAAACAGACCAATATCAATTGAGGAAATAGAAGAAACCATCAAAAGACTACCAACTAAGAAAAGCCCAGGACCGGATGGGTATACAGCAGAGTTTTACAAAACCTTTAAAGAGGAACTAATACCAATACTTTTCAAGCTATTTCAGGAAATAGAAAAAGAGGGAGAACTTCCAAATTCATTCTATGAGGCCAACATCACCCTGATTCCTAAACCAGACAAAGACACTTCAAAGAAAGAAAACTACAGATCAATATCTCTAATGAACATAGATGCAAAAATCCTCAATAAAATTCTGGCGAATCGGATTAAAAAACATATCAAAAAAATTGTGCACCATGATCAAGTAGGATTCATCCCTGGGATGCAAGGCTAGTTCAATATACAGAAATCAATAAATGTTATTCACCACATCAATAGACTTAAAAATAAGAACCATATGATCATCTCGATAGATGCAAAAAAGCATTCGACAAAGTACAGCATCCCTTTATGTTCAAAACTCTAGAAAAACTAGGGATAACAGGAACATACCTCAACATTGTAAAAGCAATCTATGCTAAGCCTCAGGCTAGCATCATTCTGAATGGAGAAAAATTGAAGGCATTCCCTCTAAACTCTGGAAGAAGACAGGGATGCCCTCTCTCACCACTTCTGTTCAACATAGTTCTCGAAACACTGGCCAGAGCAATTAGACAGACAAAAGAAATTAAAGGCATAAAAAAAGGAAAAGAAGAACTTAAATTATCACTATTTATAGATGACATGCTTCTATACCTAGCAGACCCAAAAGGGTCTACAAAGAAACTATTAGAGCTAATAAATGAATTCAGCAAAGTGGCAGGATATAAAATCAACACACATAAATCAAAGGCATTCCTGTATATCAGTGACAAATCCTCTGAAATGGAAATGAGGACAACCACTCCATTCACAATATCCTCAAAAAAAAATAAAATACTTGGGAGTCAACCTAACAAAAGAGGTGAAAGACTTATACAATGAAAACTACAGATCCCTAAAGAGAGAAATAGAAGAAGATCTTAGAAGATGGAAAAATATACCCTGTTCATGGATAGGCAGAACTAACATCATCAAAATGGCGATATTACCAAAAGTTCTCTATAGACTTAATGCAATGCCAATCAAAATCCCAATGGCATTTCTTGTAGAAATAGAGAAAGCAATCATGAAATTCATATGGAAAAATAAAAGACCCAGAATAGCAAAAACAATGCTAAGCAGGAAGTGTGAATCAGGTGGTATAGCGATACCAGACTTCCAACTATACTACAGAGCAATAGTAACAAAAACAGCATGGTACTGGTACCAAGACAGGCGGGTGGACCAATGGTACAGAATAGAGGACACAGAAACCAATCCACAAAACTACAACTATCTTATATTTGATAAAGGGGCTAAAAGCATGCAATGGAGGAAGGATAGCATCTTCAACAAATGGTGCTGGGAAAACTGGAAATCCATATGCAACAAAATGAAACTGAATCCCTTTCTCTCGCCATGCACAAAAGTTAACTCAAAATGGATCAGGGACACTGCTACATCGATGTTCATAGCAGCACAATTCACAATAGCAAGACTGTGGAACCAACCTAGATGCCATTCAATAGAAGAATGGATAAAAAATGTGGCATTTATACACAATGGAGTATTACTCTGCATTAAAAAATGACAAAATCATAGAATTTGGAGGGAAATGGATGGCATTAGAGCAGATTATGCTAAGTGAAGCTAGCCAATCCCTAAAAAACAAATGCCAAATGTCTTCTTTGATATAAGGAGAGTAACTAAGAACAGAGTAGGGACAAAGAGCATGAGAAGAAGATTAACATTAAACAGGGATGAGAGGTGGGAGGGAAAGGGAGAGAGAAGGGAAATTGCATGGAAATGGAAGGAGACCCTCAGGGTTATACAAAATTACATATAAGAGGAAGTGAGGGGTAAGGGAAAAATAATACAAGGGGGAGAAATGAATTACAGTAGAGGGGGTAGAGAGAGAAGAGGGGAGGGGAGGGGAGGGGGATAGTAGAGGATAGGAAAGGCAGCAGAATACAACAGACACTAGTATGGCAATATGTAAATCAATGGAAATGTAACTGATGTGATTCTGCAATCTGTATACGGGGTAAAAATGGGAGTTCATATCCCACTGGAATCAAAGTGTGAAATATGATATAACAAGAACTATGTAATTTTTTGAACAACCAACAATAAATAAATAAATAAATAAATAAATGGAAAAAGAGAATTTCTTTGTGACGGAAGAAAATAATATAGATCAAAATCTCAACTCTACATTAAAAAGAGGCACACTAGAGAAAGAATAAATGAATATAAAATAAATTCTATTTTTCTTATTCTTAGTCAATCTAAATCATAATGTTTAAAATGATATCAACATTTGAATAAATCCAATGTATTATGAAAATGTCATACAAGCTAAGAGGAAGAAATTGGGAATACATTGTAATATATTACCTGCACTGATGGCAAGTGAAATGGTATAGTGTTTTTCAAGGGTAGATTTAGTTAAAAATGTACATTTCAAACTCTGGGCAACCACTGAAAAATATTTAAAGGAGAATAATAGTTGTGCTAAGCAAGGAGATAGAATGGGATTAGTTTTTTTAAGTAGGTATAAAGAAAATATGCAATACATAGGAAAAGTTCCATACATAGTAACTATTGATCCAATTATATCAATATTCATTTTAAACATAAATGTTATGAATAAAAAAATAAAAAGAGATTTAGAGTGGTTAGGAAGAAAAACAAGATTTAAATACATATTATCTACATGAATATATTTACTTATTATCTACTTTATCTACATATTATCTACTTTATATATAAGACAGGTCAAAGAAAAAATGAGAGAATATTATATTATGGAAACACCAAACAAAAGAAAACTGGAGGAGGTATATTAATTTCATACAAAGCAGACTTTAGAATAATAAAACCAGGGATAAAGAGGAGTGTTATATAATGATAAGTATTGTGATGACATAACAATCATACACATATATTCATTTAACAATAAAAATATAAGGGCAAAAATTGATAGAACCTAAAGAAGAAATAGACAAATCCACTAGTAAATTTGGAGGCATCCATTCTCCCTTTTCAGTTGTTTAATAGATCAAGCAGGTAGAAATCAGTGAGGGAGGGTATAGTTGTCCTGAACAACCCTTCTAATTTACATTTATATATTACTCAATAAACATTCACCTCAAACTCCCTAAGCATGGAAACTTCATCAAGCCAGTTATATTCTAGACCATGAAAATACTTCAACAAATTTAAAAGAATGGAAATCTTACAAAGTAAGTTCTCAGAAAACAATGGAATTAATTCATTAACAAAAGATAGCTGCAAAATTCTCTGTTATTCACATATTAAATAACATACTTCCTAAATATTCTTCATTGGTTGAAAAAGAAATCGTGAGAAAAATTAGAAAATATTTGGAACTAAATTAAAATGAAAACAAGGAGGTATAAAATGTAGTGAAAGTAGTGCTTAGAGGGATATTTACATCATTAAACACATGTATTTTAAAAGAAGCAAGTCTAAAATCAATAATCTAAATTTCCATGTTAGGAAACTAAAGAAAGGAGAGGAATTTAAGTATCAAACAAACAGAAGAAAATAAATAATAAAAATCTAAGCACAAATCAATTAAATTGGAAGAAACAACAGAAAAAGCAATGAAACAAAAGCTGGTTCTGTGAAATGATCAATAAAAAATTAAAACTCAGTCATGTTAGAAAAAGAAAATAAAAGAGAAGACACAAACACAAATTATCAGTAACTGAAATGAGAGATGTTTCATCACTACTGACAGCACAGATAATAAGAGAGTAATAAAGGAATCTAATCATAAATTTGAATACTTAGATGAAATGAAGTAATTATTTGAAGTCACAAAAGAGTAAAACTCACACAAAAAGTTGTGTGAAAATCTGAATATGCTTATATCTATGGTTAAATAGAATCAGTAATTCATGGACTTCCTAAAAGAAATAGTCACAGATGCTTTCACTGGAGAATTCTATTAAATATTTAAAGAAATTAAACCAATTCTTACCATATCTTTCAGAAAATAGAATCATAGCAAACATTTCCAAACTCACTGTTTGAGGGTAGCATTACCCTAACACAAAAACCAAATACAAGATACTAGAAGAAAGGAAAACTATAGACAAATACCTCTAATGAACAAAGACATAAACATTCTCAACAAAATATTAACAAATCAAATCCAACAATATAAAGAAAGTATTATACACAAAATGTAATTTATTCCAGGGATGCAAGGCTAAATTCTGCCACATCAACTTGATTCGTGATAAAATTTTTCATCAAAGTGAAAATATAGAATAGCTATAAAAGCCCTATAAAGGACATTACAGCTGATGGTGAGAAAATGGACACTTTCCTCTTTAGATCAAGGCAAGCAAGGATGCACCCTCTCATTCTCCTACAAAGCATTTTTACTGAATGTTAATTAATGAAATAACTAAAAACAGGAAATACAGGATACACACATTGGTAAAGGATAAATAAAGCTATCTTTGCATATGACTTGATTTACTCTCTAAAATCCCAAAGAGTTGACTTAAAAAAAATTACCTGAAAACTAAAAATTGAGCATAGCAAGGAGGACACAGGTTACCGAACCAAAGTCAATTGCTTTTCTAAACACTAATAATAATCTGGAATTTGAAAAAAAAATACCATTTACAATAGCACCCCCATATAGTAATATATAGATAAAAATATTATAAAACATGTAAGAATCTCTATTCAAGAACTATAAAACTCTGGTGCAAGAAATTAAAGAAGATTCAAACAAATGGACGCACAGTCTATAGTCCTGATTTGGAAGACTCTTTCCAACATAATCTATTGATTCAACACAATCACACAGTACAAGTTCAGCCCTCATTTCCTGAATTCTTCAGATCACTCCCAATTGCTTAAGTGTCTAACAGTCTTTATAGAAATATGGGATGAAGGGTGGGGGTTACATTATAGCAAAGTGAATGCTTCAGGATTCAACATCAGACATCATGTTCCTAAAAGTTCTTTGATCACTCCACAATCAAACATTATTTTAGTCATCCTCTTTTTTCCCCACAAACACCAAAAATTCTTCCTTTTTTTCTTTGAACACCTCTCTCTATCTACAACTGTCTAAAATTCTCTTAATTTTTTTACTGAAGCAATATGTTCATATCTTTGCTTTGCTGTCTCCTTTTGGACCACATCCTCCAAGTCTTATCTTTTCCAGTCCAACAAGTGCCTCAGTCCGGCACCATCCACTTTAGTATAGATTATCTGTTGCCAAGAATTGTAGGGAAGAAAAAGGACTGTCTTATCCTAACCCACGCAAAGTCTTACAAGAGAAAATAGTTAAATCTATATTTAACATAGATTTATGTGACATGTGAGCCTTCAAAAACAATCACCGCCAAACCCAGAGAAAACTGGATAATTTTATATGCAGTCTGACGAAAGCAGTAGATAGTTGTAAGTAACATGATTAGACAAAAAAAGAAGGTATGACCTAATTATGTAATAAACTGAGGAGAGAGCCCAGCAAGGCCTGCTTGTTCCGATGCTTGAAGAAGCAGATCCTTTAAAAGGTTTTGTCACTTTGTCTTATTCTTCAAGGTCATGGCTCAGGTGGAATAGCACAGGTGTGACTGGCCAGCAGTGACCACTGATTTTCTACTTCATAGTCCTTCATCCTCTTAGTTTCACTTCCAGGCTAGTCACATGACACTGCCTCTTACTGGCAGCATGAGCAGTGGATGGTTTTATACTTAGGAGCCCTGATGAACAAAAGGACATGAAATTAAATCAAGCATAAGAGAAAAAATATATAATCAAGAGACTCGGTGAGCACAGGAGGAATAAGGCTGGTGCAGCCCTAACATGGAATACTGTTTACAGCACACTTGTTTTTCTTAAGTAAAACAAATGCAAGTATGCTCTAAAATTAAGTATACCCTCTATGTGTGTGTGTAATATACCAATCATATGTATAGTATATGTTAACAGAAGTATACTCTGTACATAAGTATTCTCTATATCAGAGTCTTCCACAGGGCTAGACTTATTGATTTAACCTTTGTGCACATATCAGCTTTCTTACTGATTAACCTAGTTGGAAGATGTGGCAAAGCTACGGAACATAATCAAGCTTCATAATATTTGTCTTTCAAATCCAGACTTCAAAAAAGTCTCACATGAATGAGTGTGAATACAAAAGGAGACAAATTCCCATATTCCCATATGCTCCTTACTTCCACTGTGGGAAGAGAGAGACTGAATGTACAGGATGACCAATCCACAACCTGTGATAACCAATCCAAGAAATGAACCCATTACCTACAGCGACCACCCAGGAAGCCAGCCTGCTGTCTATGAGACTGGAAGTTAGACTTCCATCTCTAGTAACCAGAGTAGGAAACTAGTTAACTCCTGTAATAATTAATTAAAAGTGATCAGAACGTAAAAAAAAAAAAAAAATAGCTAATGGCTTCCCTAATTTTTATCAGTACTTCCAACTTAGAACAAACCAAAGCAAACCAAATGTGTAACTCTAATCAATTCTCTAGGGCACCCGGTTTCTGGTTGCCTGCAGCTTCCCCAAGTCAATAGCCTCCAATCAGAGTACCCCTGAAGTTTTGCTTTTTTTCTACTATACAGGCTTCCAACTGCCTGTCTGCCTTTAACTCTGACAAAGCACAAGTGATGTTCGCTGCCCCCCCTTGCTACTGCACATTCTGAATGAATACCCTGTGCTGGTTCTCATTTGGTTGGGCTGTATGTATTTCCACAGAAGAGAGTGAAAGAGAAGCTTCACCATCTGTATCTCAAAGCTCTGGAGGTGCAAACGGTGGGAACAAAGTGAGATGCAAAGGTCTTCCAGCCTGCTGCTCCTGAAGAAGTTTGTGCCAAGCTGCTCAATCCCTGTTTCTCAGTTTTATAGTTTATACATCTCTCCTAGTACCCCAGAGAGTAGTAAGTGAGTTTAGCATAGAGAGAAAGAAGTAGAGAGGAAATACTTTCTCCTTTGGGAAGTTTGAAGAGTATAGATTAAGTGTGGATCTCTAATGTCCAGATAATTATCTGTGTCTGCAACTTCAACCAATCACAGATGACAAATATTTGAAAAAAAAAATAGTGTTCTAAACATGTAAAGACTTTTCTTCTTGCATTATTTTCTAAACAATGTACTACAACAACTATTTACATATCATATAATTAGGTGTTAGTCGTGATCTAGAGATTTTTTGGTGGGTACAGGAGAATATGTATAGGTAATATACAAATCCTGCATCATTGTATAGGTTTTCGTATCTGAGGGTTTCCTCGAATAAATCCTCCTGGATACAGAGGGAAGACTATAGAGTATTTGGTCTTTGCAATCTTAATTCTTTAATTCATTTCAAAATTAGAATCACATAAGTCAAGAAATTACTAGGCTCCTATATTAATCATCTTTCTGTCATTGTGACAGGATACCTGAGATCAACAAGTTAAAGGAGGACAGATTTATTTTGGCTCATAATTTCAGATATTTTAGTTGATAGTCACTTGGTCTCATAACTTTTAGGCCTGTGGCAAGGCAGAACATAATAGTAGATACCATGTTGTAGACCAAAACTACTCACCTCCTAATAGCCAAGAAATGAGAGAGAGAGAGAGAGAGAGAGAGAGAGAGAGAGAGAGAATGTGAATGCAAGCTTTTATAACAAATTACTTTACCCTGAATCCATTAAGTTATGAATCCATAAATGGACTAATCCATTAATGAGGTCAAAACCCTCAAGATTCAATCACCCTCCCAAGCTCCACCTCTGTTCACTGATACACCAGAAACCAAGCCTTCAGTGCAGGAGGTCTGGAGAGACATTTCAGATAAAAACCATAAGAGCTTCTTGCTCAGCTATTCTTTCTTATTTCAGAACTACTCTTCCCAGGATCCTTCCTCTGCTTAAAATCTGCATAATCAGGAAATTATTATTATAGAACTCAACAGGACCTCAAACCTCTGTAGTGGTGAGTTACTGGGGTCCATGCATAAGGTTTCATTCCCTGCCTCCTGACTGGGTAGAAAGGGAAGATCAGAGAAAATGCCTTCTCTCCCAAAGCCTGAATTCCTGGGATTGTGAACACAGGGATGGAGGGGTGATGGGAAAGGATTTCCATAATATCTCCCTATCTCCTTCAATATAGTAAATGTGAAGAAAAGAGGGGTGTTATGTAAGAACAATGCTGCCTGCCAACAGTGGTCCCTGTGAGAAGAAACAGGTACAGCAGTAAGCCCACCTCTCCAGCTGGGTAAGCTCAAAATATGAGCAAAGGATTTGTAAACAGTCCCGGCTGCAAAACTGGGAATTTTTTCAAAGACTCAATAAAACTATTTTGGGCCCAGACAGGACTTACTTTGCGATTCTCAGCTCAGAATCTAGACCACATTGATACTTGCCCTAATATCTTAATTGGATAAATAATAGCATCTCCTAGTTGTCAAAATCATGTGCATTAATACTCAGTTTGGATGATGCAATAATGTTCCCTTCTTAGCACTTCAAGTCTCAGTTGTGACGAATGGTGTGATTGAACTTTGCCTATGCCCTAACACGGCAAAGAACTGGCTATTAGATAAAGGTACAGAACAAAGACAAATGCATCTCCAGCAGAAGCTGCAAGTCACTGCCTGAACAGATGCATCCAGGCTGTGGAACAAATGGCACCTCAGCACATTCCTGGGATGTCCACAGAGCATGAAGTGCAGCTCAGTTCTTTTCCTGTGTGGTAAAAGTAAATGAGTGGGGAGGTGTTAGAGTCAACTCAGGTGGAATAAGAGTCTGTACTGAGAATCCACTCCAAGATGCAATGTATTTTTACATGTGATTCAAGAGCTTTTCATCTCATAGTATGTAGTCATCTTTACTACAGAGTGAGTCTGGGGAAATCAAGGTTTCACCAAAGAATTCAAGACCAGATCTTTTATTGATAGATTAATCAAAAACCTTTATTCAATACTCAGTAATAAAGGTTGTATTCGGTGTTGAGAATCGGATCTGGGTTTCATTTCCACCTCTTTTCAATCACTAGGTGTGTGATCTTGAGAAACTTACTCAACTTCTTCATGCCCCCATTTCTAAACCTATAAGATAGAGTTAAAGGTAGATATATGTACAAGGTCTCATCATAGACACATAAAAGATGATAACCATTACTTATTCTAACTTCAATGAGTGCTGGAATATGAGCCAGGTGTTTTTAATATGTTTTTGCAATGGTTTTATTATTATATTTGTTTTTCCTCCTCAACATGAATTTGAAAGCATATTCACATTGAAAATGTGTCTACCCCCATGGTCAAATTCATGAGTATATATTTCTGAAAAGGACAGCTCTTATCTCTGGGGATTTGAATACACCAGGAAGCAGCACAGTCAGAGAGTGTAGAGACCTGGTTTCGTATCTGCTTGCTTGTCATGGTAAAGGGTACATTAGATAAATTCCTTAATCACTGTAAGTCTCTGTTTTTCCACTTGCCAGATGGGTAAGATGGAAATAATGTTCCCCTTATTGATTGTTCCTCTTATTCCTTATTCTACACTTATGAGCTCATGCAATCCTTACTATAACCCTTAAAAGAACTCCATTCTATCTCCATTGTCCAGATGAGGAAACTGAGCTCAGTGAAATCTGGTGTCCACAGAACCACTCTGTGGTAAGAGTTTTAACTTATGCTCTGTTTAACTCAGCTCAAACACATCCTGGCTGACTCCACTCTGAATAAACTACTCAGCACTTTTTGACTTCAACTTCCTCATCACTTTTTGGGCTTGTCAATATTACAATTAAGGGCTGGGGATGTGGCTCAAGCGGTAGCGCACTTGCCTGGCATGCGTGCGGCCCGGGTTCGAGCCTCAGCACCACATACCAACAAAGATGTTGTGTCCGCCGAGAACTGAAAAATAAATATTAAAAATTCTCTCTCTCTCTCTCCCCTCTCTCACTCTCTCTTTTAAAAAAAATATTACAATTAAATAATTATTGTGTGTTACATATTCAGATTGGTTCCTGGAATATAGTTGGTGCTCATTAGGTTTAAGGATAAAAACCATGTTCTGATATCAAAATGGGGTGGATAGCAAAGGGTACATTGGAAATTTCTAAATCTAGACACAGCTTCAGAGAATACTATTAGCTTGGTTTGTTTTGAAGTCCCTGACATCATCTTCTGCTCTTCTGTCTTTAATCTTCAAAGCAGAAGAGTTCTGTGGTAGTTCCTGATACACAGAGGTATGGTAGTTCATGCCGAAGCATAAATAGCCTTGAACTCAGTTCTCCTGACTTTCTTTGGTTACTGGCTTATGTCAAGGTTCAACTCCCAGCTGTTTTCAAAGGTATATTTGGGAAAAACAGTCATAATGCAAGGCCTTAAGTTTGTACCGGGGCATGGGGTTCATTAAAGAACATATTTAATGAACATCTACACTGTGCCAGATGTCTTTCAGGCAGAGTTACTTTAGTAAATAAGATAAAGATCGTGACACTCAAGAAGCTTATAATTTGGAGAGAGAGACAATAAATAGAATAAATAACTAAATTACACAGTGAGTAAATAAGTAATCAAAGTGCTATGAAAATAAAGATCAGGATAGAGGGTTCGAGGCATGGGGATGAGGGAGACTGACAGCTATTAAATTGGTTGTCAGAGAATTTTACTCAACTAGCATCAAAATTAATATCACCTTAGAGATAATAGCTCTGAGCTGAATTTTTTCAGGTGTTTAATGCTACTTTGTGTGAAAAGTGCATTGAAATGATAATTTAAGAATAATTATTTTAATTGATGTTTGTGTATCAGAGAGGCAATGAGCTCACTGGTGGGATAGGAAGGTGTGTTTATGATCAGGGATGTTCAACTTCATTTATTTCAATGGATTTTTTTTATTCAAGTCTCTTTGCTGGATGGGAGGCAACACTTCCAGATAATCATGAGCAGTCTCTTTATCTGGAAATGTCTACTAATTTGTTCTCTTGTGATGAGCACAGAAGGTTGAAAGCAGCTGTGAGAAATCTTGAAATGATCAGCCAAAGATTAGAGATGAGAGCTCAGCCAATTGGCCAGGAAGAGCACTACTGTGCTTATTGCTCTGACCTGTCCATATGCTGGAGGTAGAAGCTCACAGGAAATTTTCCACAACTGAGTAGTTAAGAGACTCTTCCGTTTCCAACAAAATGAATGATACTGTGTACAATGCCTTGCAATTACTTCATATGCTAATGATGTAAAAAATAATTTTAAATATATTTGCATAATATCTAGTTATCTAGAAAGATAATCAGGATATATAGAATGGGAAAACTCTATGTAATATGATGTTATATTTTGATACTATTTTTATATATAAGTGAAAAATGACTAAAATATTGGCAGAAGTCATCTCAGGATGGACAATATGGTTGAAGTTTCATAAAATTTGGGTATCATTTTTCAAAAAGAAGAAATGAACAATAAAAGTAGTGTTTTGTTGTGTTTTTGGGGATTGAACCCAGGTCCCTGTGTAGCTAGGCAAGCACTCTAGCACTGAAAAGAACTCAAAAAATTTAATACCAAAAGAAAACCAATCAATTAACGAGCTAAGGAACTAAACCAACACTTCCCGGAAGAAGAAACACAATATATATACAAAACTGTTCAACATCTCAAGCCATTAGAGAAATGCAAATCAGAACTACTCTAAGATTTCATCTCCCTCCAGTCAGAATGGCAATTATCAAGAATACAAGTAACAGTAAATGTTGGGGAGGATGTGGGGAAAGAGGTACACTCATATATTGCTAGTGGGACGGCAAATTGGTGTAACTACTCTGGAAAGCAATATGGAGATTCCTTAGAAAACTTAGAATGGAACCACCATTTGAACCAGCTATCCCACTCATTGGTTTATACCCCAAAGACTTGAAATCAGCAGACTACAGAGATGCAGCCACCTCAATGTTTATGGCAGCTCAATTCACAATAGTTAAACTATGGAACCAACCTAGTTGCCCTTCAACTGATGAAGAGATGAAGAAAATGTGGTACATATACACAATGGAATTTTACTCAGCCTTGAAAAAGAATGAAATTATGGCATTCACAGGTAAGTGGATTGAACTAGAGAATATCACGCTAAGTGAAATAAGCCAGTCCCAAAAAAACAAAGGCTGAATATTTTGTCTGATCAGCAGTTGATAATCCATAGTGGGGTGGGGCAGGTAGGGAAGAATGAAGGAACTTTGGATTGTATCGAGGGGAGTGAAGGGATGGGTGGGACTGTGGGTATGAAAAGGACAGTAGAATGAGACAGACATTATCACCCTATATGATTACTCTACTGGTTGACTGCACCATGTACAACCAGAGGAATGAGAAGTTGTACTCCATTTGTTCACAACATGTCAAAATGCATCCTACTGTCATGTGTAACTAATTAAAACAAATTAAAAAATCTGCTCAATGTTAAAAAGAAAAGTAGTATTTAAAACATAATAAATAAATCCAAACCCTTAAAGATATATCTTTATTTTATATTTATTTTATCTGTATTCTTACCAAAATACTTTAAATCCCTTTAACAGTGTTAGGCTGCACTTAGGTTGTATTTTCAATGTATGTAGTTTTAAGAGGAAGTCACTAGTGATAAACAAATAAGTGTTTAACAGCTGGTGTTCCAGCTGCCACTCCCTCCCCACCCCCACAATTTGAAAAGCCCTGATTTTTAGTGTCTGTCAGTTCCTATGGTGTAAATACTCTCTCCATGCCTCCTTGCAAACTACTAAAGTCAAGTCACTAAACATGGTACCTCATGTACTGAAAAATCCATAATGTAAAATTTTCAAAGTATTAAGTGAAAAATAAACCTTATAGGAATAGCTATTTATGACATCAAAAAGCAAAAGCCTTTCTAGGAAAAGGCATTTGCTGCATACATGTTGTCACGGGGATTTGGGGAGATTGGCTCACAAGGCTCTCTTAAACTTGCATGCTCTGTTCTAGTATTCCACTGGATCATGCTTGCCTCTGACTGATCATGGAGGTGGGCATAGAGCATAGAGCAAAAATGGTCTTAGGAACTGCTGTCTCAATGATGATTCTCTTTTCTCTGAAGAAGGAAGAGGCAGACACAACTACCTCTTGTCTTCCATGACAAGGCCTCCAGAGAACCATAGAGTCTTTGTCAACAGAAAATTCACTGCTGTACTTCTTTTATTTCTTCTTTTTAGTAATACATGACAGTAGGGACAATTTTGACATATTTATACAAACACAGAGTATATCGTATTCTAATTAGGGTCCCTGTCTTGTGGATTAACGACTCTCACAAGACTTTTTTCTCTTCAATAGTATAGAGATTCAGGTTCAAACTTTTTCAGTATAGGAGGTTTCATACCCAGTGTTTGAAGAACTTTTCAGAGATTCTGTGACAGGAGGGAGATGGTCTACTTCTACACATTTGATGTTTCTAGGTGGAAGTGGAAATTCAACATACGAGAAAGGACATAGACATGCACATTGAAGCCGTGTTATTACATAAAAATCACAAGGAGTTGATATTTGCCCTGAGAAACCACTTAACATAAATAAGACTGGGTTATGGCAAGAAATCTTCACTGTGACATAATGATTCTAGTTAACTGGCATGTACTACAAGGCAGGGATCCCAGTTACATCTTTCCAAAAGCCCTATGAACTAGGCATTGTGCTATCTCAACTTTATCAACAAAAAAGAGGCCTGGATTTACAAAGATGGTAAGATTGGGGCTCTAATTCAAACCTCAGTCAGCTGATTCCTCTTCAGTGGATCTCAATAGCATGGAAGTGTGCCACCTACCAGTGTGTGGGTTAGTCACTGGAAGGTCCCTGTGTAAGAAAATATTGTGCCAGAGATATTGCTGTGGGTTTTCAAAACCCATTTTGTTTCTTTCCTGATTATATAGCTTAACTTTATATTTTAGTCTTCTTGACATAGCTTGGCACCATAGAACTGAGAATAGGTAGATGAAATGAAGTCAGAAATAATGTGAGCCACCTCCATGCTTGGCCCATGAAAACCTCCCAGGCTGATTCCTCATTCCTTTTACTCTTCCCACGGTGACCTTGGAAAACACATTTTTAATAAGAAAGTAATAGAAAATCAAAAAAACTGTGTTTACAAAGTGGAATGACTGTGTTTCCAGTCACAGAGACATGGGTTTGCTTGTTACAGCAACGTGACAGAATCCACCCTAACTTGCTTACCTACTCTACTGAAACTTCTTGGCTAAAGGGAGACAATGCAGCCAGAATCTTATCCCACTTAGATTTCTTTTCAGCATAGTTCTCCAGACTTCCATAGTAAAATCCACATGATTCTAAGCCTCACAGCACTCACTGCCATTTGTCTTTCTGTATGTTTATAGGCAGAGCTGGCCTCTGGAGCTAGTCCAGAGGTTGCCATGTTGATTGCATCTCACACATTAACCTGCAAGTGAACTCAGAGACCGTCAAGAACCATTACAGCAGTTTGATATTGTTGCAGTGTTTCTTTGCAATGGAATTATTTTCTCACTCTTTCCTCTAACACTCCAACTCAAGTGGTCCCTTTGTCACTGGTCCCAGAAAGGATCTCTTACAGTTGAGAGAGTGTATTTCTATGATTGTGTGACATCTCTTTATCTCACCATACTGAACACTCCCTAAGAAGCAGGACTGTACATCTTGCTCTCACAATACGCCCAGTGTCTGGCAACAGGCCTACGTGTCTGTGCAACATACCCTGGCACTAAGACTACAGGATTCAGGCTCAGAAGTGAGCAACTTGGAGAATGAAGAGGACTAACACAGTTTAGCCCCATGATAGACACTTCAAGGATTCTTCATTTAGAATTCATAGCCTCCCTGTCCCCTGACATGGTGTCACCCTATCTTTACAGGTCAGAAAACAGCTCACGGACTTCTTCTAAAGAATGAAGCTGGGATTTGGCCAGCATCAGATTGACACCAGGGCTTCTGCTCTTTCCATGGAACCCTTCTCCTTTCTTTACACAGTTGTCCCTCTGGACCCTCCTTCTGCCATTGGGGTCAGGACAGACCAGAGGCCAGTAGATCAGAATGCAGCTCCATTTGAGATTCTGGACCATGATCAATGGAGCCCCCCATCCTCATCTGAGTTCCCCAGATGGCTTTTGATTCAGGGCTGGAAATATTTCTACATTCTCACCAGCACCTTTTTCATTCTGGTGGCTAAAAGCAGACGGTGGGGAGTGAAAAAGCAAGGCAAAAATCACAAAAATTCTTTTGAGTCTGTCAAAAAATGGAACACTCTGAGACTGTTGAGAAATCAAAAATACCTTAAAGCTTTTTGAAGAAAGAATCATACCACTTTTATCTACCAATACACCCTTTAAAAAAAAACCATCCCTCCAATTTGCTCTCACAACTTATTTCTTTCCTATATTAATGGTCTTCTATCATGTGTGCTATAAGACATTTACCCCAGTCATCTGACCCCAGTGACCGGACTGAGATTTTTGTACGGTTGTTACTTTTGGGGACCACTGAGTCAGGTTAGGAAAATGGAGGCTGGCAGGCCACTGTCACATGACTTCCCCTTCCCCTGTAGCTAGTTGACCTCAAGTCCCTTTGAGTACATGGAAAATCAGCATTAGGTTGATCCACTATTTGTATCTGAGCCTGGCTATCAGAATATGGAGTGATCAGTATCTGGTCTATATTTAAAACCTATATCTTGAAAGAGAATTTATAATACAGTCAAATAATCATCTTGGAATTGCATAAATCAAGACTTATCTCTTTGTTACTCCTGTTCTCAAATATGCCTAGAAATGAGGGAATGACTCCCACTTTTACGGCAAACGTTCTCCTTGAGAATGCTTAATGCCACCACCCTTACAAATGGGTGTTGTTTCCAGGGAACATTGGAAGGGAGGCAGCTCATCTTCTGTCCTCCTCTTGATCTGATACTTTTTTCTTTTGATTTTAAGAGTTCTTAAGCTTCTCTAGTAAAAGAAATAATTAGTGTATGATGAAGGAACTGCCAACAATCCTGAGCTTAACTTAAAACAAGATAGAAACTGACTTCCTCCTGTGTCACCCAGCAGAAACAAAAGGGAAACTCTCTGAGTTAATAAAATACAAATTCCACAGACTCACTCACATTCTCTCAGGGGAATCTGAAAAACAACTTTGGCCCTTTTCCCAGCTCATTTAAAAGTGAGAAGTCAATGGAATGATGCTGTTTGTGCCGGAGCCATCATAGTGATAAATAATGCATGACCATTTATTATTTCCACAGTCCTTCCCCTCCCTTGATCAAGGACCTGAGCAAACTTTCTCCTCCTTGTGTTCGTTCTCTGCCAGCTGAAGGGTCCAGTAAGAAATGACTGCTGTGCATGTTCAGGCTCATTTGGAACAGAATCTGAGAACCACGTGTGCTCCACAAGGCCACATAGGATGGCGCACCCTGCTAGGATCTGCCCCAAATCTCCATTTGGCCAAGGAAACTCTTCCTAATAAAGCATCTTACAGCAGCCTATGTTTCTTGGATTCAGCCAAATAAGAGGATGGACTGAATTTTCTCAAAATGGCTTGATGTATGCATCAGTAAGAAGGGGGAAGGTAATACATTGTGCTTATTCAAAGAAAAGGAGAGCCTGACTAAATTGTCACTGGGTTTCCTGTCCATGGTCCTACTGTGGTTGAGTCTTTTGGAAGTGAGACTCCAGGTTAATTCCATGAACACCGGATGACTGGTTGGCTTGGATAACCTGATCCAGGGATTCCCGAGTCTGAGTTCAAAGAACTAGTACCTCCAGATGCCAAAGGGAAGGACACAGTGATCTATGGACACATATGTTCAAGAAGCAACTAGTTTTCAGTAGTACAGAAATTCTCAGGGCCAAAAATATATAATTACAAATGGTGAATCTCCATCATGGTGGGGCTGCACAAACAATGATTCTGAAATGTAATTGACCACAGAATTTCTTTTTCCACACAACTCCTATGAATGGCTCCTAGAATTTATATTCCATAGAGTATACTTCAACAACTGTTTAAGAAAAAAGAATCCACTTAACTTAAAAATATCATTCAGGTCAGGGGTTTGGATTATTTCTCTATTTCTTCGTTAGAATCATTTATTAGCTGTGAGATGTTAGGCAAGTTACTTAACTATATTCTTTATTTTCAAAATGGAGAAATTAAAGTGATTAGATGAAGCAATACATGTAAATGACAAAGGATAATGCCTGACTCATAGTCAGCACTATATGATATACTATTACTATTCTTTTGGTGGTTGTTGCAGAATCCAAGATTGCCATGAATTAGCATCCCCAGAGCTTATGACACATTTGTCTCGAGAAAATATTTTAAGTAGAGTGGAAAGGACATGAACTTGGAGGTAGATAGTATGATTTTAAATACTGTCTGTCATTTTTTGGATGAGGGATATTGAACATGTTACTTCACTTTTATGCCTTAGTTTCTCGTCTGTAAGACAGGACTGTTTTAGTATATCATAGGAATATTTTGAAAATTAAATGAGATGAGTTATGTATGTAAAGGTTTTAATACTCTGTCTGCTGCACTCTCAAACATTACCTGCCATCATCATCCTTATCATCTCAGCCATCACCTCAATTAAAATGCACAACATCCGTGCAGTTTGAGAATTATTATGGATGGAAAATTAAGGCTCAGAGGGGTTAAATAATTTATTGAATTCCACAAATTAGTAAGGGATGGAATGTAAACTTGAACCCAATTCTGTCTGGCTTAAAAATCATGAGGACATTTGGTACCACAAAAAAAAAATTGTTGTGTGTTCTTAAATTTTCCATTGTACTAGGACCAAAATAATGACAAGTAGAAATGTGAAAATTGTGAGTCATTTCTGAATAAGGACCCATATGCTTTGTTAGACCTCTTTCACCCCTATATTTCCTGGTCATGTCATGTTTAGAAAACCTTTATAAATACGGTGTGCCACAAGAGACAAAGGCTAGATTCCTGAGTCACCAAGTGGAAGAAAACCTGAAACAGACTGGATTGTGTTAACCCACTAAAATTTTGTAGTTACTGTGGGGTTGATCAATGTTTATTGCAACACCATACTCCTCCAATTCTACTTAATATATTACTCCCATTCTCAAAGAACTGATTTAACTAGTGTGGGATATAAGATATGCACAAATGAAAGTACATCTTTAATAACCAGGAATTTGGCAGGAACTGTATCACTCAGGATCAAATCAGGAAAAAAAAAACATTCTAGGTGCATTAAACAGAAGCTATTTAATGCAGGAATTGATTACAACAGTATTTCAAGAGCTGAAGGATTAAAAGAAGAGTAAATAAAAATATTAATAACATATACAGGAAACTAGTACTGATTCTAGGTCCTCAAAACTAAAATCTATCTAGAGGCTAGTGTGCTGTGCAGCTGAAGCTCCAGCTATTACAACCCAGTGTCATGAGACAGAATCCTGTACACCCAGGCCCCTGCTGCTTCTTTTATAGCTGTTAGTCTGAAACCTGTTGCTGCCATTGTCACCGCCACCAACATAGTTTCTGCAAGCAAGGTTTTCCCTGATTCTGCTGCCACAATGCTACTTGTGCTGCCATTGGCAGAATATAAGCAAGGAAGTCAGGGATACATTATTTACTATTCATAAAAGAGCAGATAATTGGCATGGATTCAGTTGGGTACAATGTGTATAAGAGCAAAACAGTGAAAACAAGCCACTTCTTTTCTTCCTTTTCTTTCTGTCTTTCTTTCTTTTTTTTCTTTTTTCTGTGTGTGTGTGTGTGTGTGTGTGTGTGTGTGTGTGTGGTGCTGGGGCTTAAACTCAGGGCCTTGTGAGCCAAACACTCTACCAAGTGAGCTATATCCCTATATCCCCAGCCCTTCTTTCCTTCCAGGGACACTTAACCACTGAGTCACATACCCAGCCCTTTCATTTTTATTTTAAGCCAGGGTCTTGCCAAGGTGCTTAGGGCCTTGTTAAGTTGCTGAGACTGGCCTTGAACTCATGATCCTACTGCCTCATCCTCCCAAGTCACTGGGATCATAAGCATGTGCTACTGTACCCTGCCTCACTGATTTACTCTAACATTAGAAGAGCATGCATCTGTTACAATGAATAAGCTTGAGAGCACACCTATCAACATGGATAAATCTCCAAAACATAATATTAAAAGAAAAATGGGAAATAAGGCATATAGTATTGATTAAACTATGTGCAAATTTTAAAAACATAAACATTCAGTATCTATTTTTATGGATATATATACATGTAGTACAATCACAAAACCATTCATTAGAGGGATATGCATGAAGTGCAGGGGCATGAAGAGTGTGGGGAGAGTTGAAGGTAGTGCTTTAAACATTTCATTTCTGGAGGAAAAGAAAATAGACATTTGAAGAGTATTTTTTAAATGTTGATCTTTGCAAATCTGGGTGGGCAAGATGCTTATGTTGTATTATTTTATGAACATGTATGTATTTGTGCTATAAAATATTCAAAGTATTCTATAACTTAAAAAATTAGGAAAGAAATTACAGGGAACTTTATAACATTCAGTTCCCTGAGTTAAACTGAAAGTTAAGTTTAGTCAGAGCCCAGTACAGTAAGATGCATTTTTGCTGAATCTCAAAGAACAATTGTTGTCCCATCTGGGAGAGCTGGGAAAATCCAAGAACAGGGAATCAAGCAGGGTATCTGTCTGGCTTGAACCATCCACATTCATTTATTGAACCCACTGTGTCTTAAAATGGGAATTAGAATATTTCCCGCATTCACTGAATTGTTTTGATGATAAAGCTAAAATAAGACAATCCAAAAGAGAGAAAGCATAAATGTAAAGAATGGGGTTCCCCCAGCAGTTCTTCCTCTGGAGGTTAGGGAATCCCCTAAGCTGTCGGCCTGAATGCTCATGTTCATAAAATGTTCATAAAATACCAGATTATTCTGGTCCCATAGCATCGTTCCTTATAAATGTGTTTGAAATCTATTTGGATCAAATGAATCACATGTTTAGTTATGCTTTGGCAATAATGATGCTGCAATACTATAAAATGGTACAATGTAAAATACGACTGTTATTATATAAATGGGCTGTAAGACTGAATACTTTGATATTTCAGCATCTCTCTAAAGTTTATATCCTACCTAAAGGTCTAAGAAATAGAAAAGAAAGAGGGAAACCCTAGTTCTTTTAGAGAACAATATGAGGAAAAGCCCAAGTGAGAATTTCTAATTGCAAATAACCAGTTCAACTGAACCCAGAAAACCCAGATCTATGTTCAAGCAAAGTGACATGTGGGTACCACAATGTCTTTTTCAATAAGCAGCTTCAATTTATTCACATTGTTTTCTGTGCTGTAGAAGTAATTTCTAATCTATAGTATCTGATATGATTCATTAATCTAGAAAATTAGATTTCTGGGGGAACATGGTATGTGTTTCCAAAAATTAAAATCCAACTTACTATTCTCTTTTGTTCACCTTCAAAGAAACTCTTAGGTTTGAAAATGAAGAACAAATTAATTTTGCAAAATAATTGTTTTCATATTTATAAAATAGCATGTCTGACTTAGTTGTGCAGGACAGGAAAACAAGAGTAGGAGAGTGGGTGTAAATGCCAGAGAGTGTTAATTCACAGTGGGAGCAGGTAGAGCCCCTCTGCCTTGGAGGAGACTCTAGACACAAGGCAACCTCTCTGTCCAGGGACTTGAGAACTGACATCTGGGATAGGTGGATTTTATCAGCACTGTATAGCTTGTCACTAAGCTTTTGAAAGCAATGCTTCAGTGGACAAAGTGATCTAGGATGGAGATTTTCAGCCATGTAGTTGGCTGAGGCAGTTGACAATATTTGAAACCGTGAACACCTGGGGTCAAAAGCTTTGGTGTGGGCCAATGTGTCTAGATTTTCTCATTTATACACAAAGAATAATATTTTTTTATTGGTTGTTCAAAACATTACAAAGCTCTTGACATATCATACTTCATACATTAGAATCAAATGGGTTATGAACTCCCATTTTTACCCCAAATACAGATTGCAGAATCACATCGGTTACACATTTTTACATACTGCCATATTAGTGACTGTTGTATTCTGCTACCTTTCCTATCCCCTACTATCCCCCCTCCCCTTCCCTCCCATCTTCTCTCTCTACCCCATCTACTGTAATTCATTTCCCTCCATGTTTGTTATCCCATTCCCCTCATAACCTCTTATATGTAATTTTGTATAACAATGAGGGTCTCCCTCCATTTCCATGCAATTTCCCTTTTTTTCTCCCTTTCCCTCCCACCTCATGTCTCTGTTTAATGTTAATATTTTCTTCCTGCTCTTCCTCCCTGTTCTGTTCTTAGTTGCTCTCATTATATCAAAGAAGACATTTGGTATTTTTTTTTAGGGATTGGCTAGCTTCACTAAGCATAATCTGCTCTAGTGCCATCCATTTCCCTGCAAATTCCGTGATTTTGTCATTTTTTAGTGCTGCGTAATACTCCATGGTGTATAACTGCCACATTTTTTTTATCCATTCATCTATTGAAGGGCATCTGGGTTGATTCCACAGTCTAGCAATTGTGAATTGTGCTGCTATGAACATCGATGTGGCAGTATCCCTGTAGTGTGCTCTTTTAAGGTCTTCAGGAAATAGTCCCAGAAGGGCAATAGCTGGGTCAAATGGTGGTTCCATTCCCAGCATTCCCAGGAATCTCCATACTGCTTTCCAAATTGGCCGCACCCGTTTGCAGTCCCACCAGCAGTGTACAAGAGTACCCTTTTCCCCACATCCTCGCAAGCACTCATTGTTGTTTGACTTCATCATGGCTGCCAATCTTATGGGGTGAGGTGGTATCTTAGGGTGGTTTTGATTTGCATTTCCTTGACTGCTAGAGATGGTGAGCATTTTTTCATGTACTTGTTGATTGATTATATTTCCTCCTCTGTGAAGTGTTTGTTCATGTCCTTGGCCCATTTGTTGATGGGGTTATTTGTTTTCTTATTGTCTAATCTTTTGAGTTCTTTGTATACTCTGGATATTAGGGCTCTATCTGAAGTGTGAGGAGTAAAAATTTGTTCCCAGGATGTAAGCTCCCTATTTACCTCTCTTATTGTTTCTCTTTCTGAGAAAAAACTTTTCAGTTTAAGAAAGTCCCATTTGTTGATTCTTGTTATTAACTCTTGTGCTATGGGTGTCCTATTAAGGAATTTTGAGCCCGACCACACAATATGTAGATCGGAGCCAACTTTTTCTTCTATCAGATGGAGAGTCTCTGATTTGACATCTAGCTCCTTGATCCACTTTGAGTTGACTTTTGTGCATGGCGAGAGAAAGGGGTTCAGTTTCATTTTGTTGCATATGGATTTCCAGTTTTCCCAACACCATTTGTTGAAGATGCTATCCTTTCTCCATTGCATGTTTTTAGCTCCTTTATCAAATATAAGATAGTTGTAGCTTTGTGGATTAGTCTCTGTGTCCTCTATTCTGTACCATTGGTCCACCCGCCTGTTCTGGTACCAGTACCATGCTGTTTTTATTAATATTGCTCTGTAATATAGTTTGAAATCTGGTATCGCTACACCACCCGATTCACACTTCCTGCTTAGAATTGTTTTTGCTATTCTCGGTCTTTTATTTTTCCATATGAATTTCACAATTGCTTTATCTATTTCTACAAGAAATGCCATTGGGATTTTGATTGGCATTGTATTAAACCTATAGAGAACTTTTGGTAATATCGCCATTTTGATGATGTTAGTTCTGCCTATCCATGAACAAGGTATATTTTTCCATCTTCTAAGATCCTCTTCTATTTCTCTCTTTAGGGTTCTGTAGTTTTCATTGTATAGGTCTTTCACCTCTTTTGTTAGGTTGATTCCCAAGTATTTTTTTTTTTTTTGAGGATATTGTGAATGGAGTGTTTTTCCTCATTTCCTTTTCAAAAGTTTTGTCGCTGATATACAGAAATGCCTTTGATTTATGTGTGTTGATTTTATATCCTGCCACTTTGCTGAATTCATTTATTAGTTCTAGTAGTTTTTTTGTAGACCCTTTTGGGTCGTCTAGGTATAGAATCATGTCATCCGCAAATAGTGATAATTTAAGTTCTTCTTTTCCTATTTTTATGCCTTTAATTTCTTTCGTCTGTCTAACTGCTCTGGCCAGTGTTTCAAGAACTATATTGAATAGAAGTGGTGATAGGGGGCATCCCTGTCTTGTTCCAGATTTTAGAGGGAATGCCTTCAATTTTTCTCCATTCAGAATGATGCTAGCCTGAGGCTTAGCATAGATAGCTTTTATAATGTCAAGGTAAGTTCCTGTTATCCCTAGTTTTTCTAATGTTTTGAACATAAAGGGATGCTGTACTTTGTCAAATGCTTTTTTTGCGTCTATCGAGATGATCATATGGTTCTTATCTTTAAGTCTATTGATGTGGTGAATAACATTGATTGATTTCCGTATATTGAACCAGCCTTGCATCCCAGGGATGAATCCTACTTGATCATGGTGCACAATTTTTTTGATATGCCTTTGTATCCGATTCGCCAGAATTTTATTGAGGATTTTTGCATCTAGGTTCATCAGAGATATTGGTCTGTAGTTTTCTTTCTTTGAGGTGTCTTTGTCTGGTTTCAGAATCAGGGTGATGTTGGCCTCATAGAATGAATTTGGTAGAGCTCCCTCTTTTTCTATTTCCTGAAATAATTTGAAAAGTATTGGTATTAATTCTTCTTTAAAGGTTTTGTAAAACTCCGCTGTGTACCCATCTGGTCCTGGGCTTTTCTTGGTTGGTAGTCTTTGATTGCTTCTTCTATTTCATCCATTGATATTGGTCTGTTTAAATTGTGTGTATCCTCCTGACTCAGTCTGGGCAAATCATATGACCTAATAAATTTATCAATGTCTTCACTATCTTCTATTTTATTGGAATATAGGTTTTCAAAATAATTTCTAATTGTCTTCTGTATTTCTGTAGCATCTGTTGTGATATTGCCTTTTTCATCCCGTATGTTAGTAATTTGAGTTCTCTCTCTTCTTCTCTTCATTAGCATGGCTAAGGGTCTGTCGATCTTGTTTATTTTTTCAAAGAACCAACTTCTTGTTTTGTTAATTTTTTCAATAGTTTCTTTTGTTTCAATTTCATTGATTTCTGCTCTGATTTTAATTAATTCTTGCCTTCTGCTGCATTTGCTGTTGTTTTGCTCTTCCTTTTCTAGGGCTTTGAGATGAAGTGTGAGCTCATTTATTTGTTGGTTTTTCCTTTTTTTTGAGGAATGACCTCCAGGCGATAAATTTTCCTCTTAAAACTGCATTCATTGTGTCCCATAGATTCCGATATGTTGTGTCTGTATTTTCATTTATCTCTAAGAATTTTTTGATTTCCTCCTTTATGTCTTCTGTAACCCATTGATCATTCAGTAACGTATTGTTCATTGTCCATGTGATGTAGGATTTTTCCTTCCTTCTTTTATCATTGATTTCCAGTTTCATTCCATTATGATCTGATAAAGTGCATGGTGTTATCTCCACACCTTTATATTTACTGAGGGTTGCCCTATGGCATAATATATGGTCTATTTTTGAGAAGGATCCTTGTGCTGCTGAGAAAAAAGTATATCCACTTGATGATAGTTAATATATTCTATATATGTCAGTTAAGTCTAGGTTATTGATTGTGATATTGAGGTCAATAGTTTCTTTATTCAACTTTTGTTTGGAGGATCTGTCCAATGGTGAGAGAGGTGTGTTGAAGTCACCCATGATTATTGTGTTGTGGTCTATTTGATTCTTGAACTTGAGGAGAGTTTATTTTATGAACGTCGCAGCGCCATTATTTGGTACATAAATATTGATAATTGTTATGTCTTGTTGGTGAATGGTTCCTTTTAACAGTATATAATGTCCTTCCTTATCCCTTTTGATTAACTTAGTCTTGAAGTTGATTTTATTCGATATGAGAATGGCCAGCCCTGCTTGCTTACGAGGACCGTGTGCATGGTATATTTTTTCCCAACCTTTTACCTTGAGCCTGTGTATGTCTTTTCCAATCAGATGTGTCTCCTGGAGGCAGCATATTGTTGGATTTGTTTTTTTAATCCATGTTACCAGCCTATGTCGCTTTATTGGAGAGTTTAAGCCATTAACGTTTAGAGTTACTATTGATATATGGTTTGTACTTCCTGCCATGTTTGATTATTTATCTCTTTTTTTTTCTAATTTAGTTTGTTTCTCCATGATTAGCTTTCCCCCCGTCCTCTGTCTTTACCGAGGCACTTCCCGCTGATGGTTTTGGTTATTGTTTTTCATTTCTTCCTCGTGTAGAGTTTTGCTCAAGACGCTTTGCAATGCTGGTTTTCTGGCTACAAATTCTTTTAGCTTTTGTTTATCATGAAAGATTTTTATTTCATTGTTGTATCTGAAGCTTAGTTTTGCTGGATACAGAATTCTTGGTTGGCATCCATTGTCTTTCAGTGTTTGAAATACATTGTTCCAGGATCTTCTTGCTTTCAGTGTCTGTGATGAAAAATCTGTTGTTAACCTTATTGGTTTACCCCTAAATGTAATCTGCCTCTTTTCTCTTGTAGCTTTTAATATTTTCTCTTTGTTCTGTATATTGGATATCTTTATAACAATGTGTCTTGGCGTTGGTCTACTGTGATTTTGTGTGCTCGGTGTCCTGTATGAATCTACAATTTGTATATCTGTTTCCTTTTTTATTTCTGGAAAGTTTTCTGTAATTATTTCATTCAGCAGGTTACTCATTCCCTTGGTATGAATCTCTGTGCCTTCCTCTATCCCGATGACTCGTAAGTTTGTTTTTTTTTAAGTTATCCCAAATCTCTTGGATGTTTTTCTCGTGATTTTTTACCAGCCTATCTGAGTTGGCTAGACTCTTTTCAAGATGATATATTTTGTCTTCATTATCTGACGTTCTGGCTTCTACTTCCTCCACTCTGTTAGTGATACTCTCGATTGAGTTTTTAATTTGGTTTATCGTTTCCTTCATTTCTAGAATTATTGTTTGATTTTTTTTTATAATCTCTATCTCCTGATAAAGATGCTTAACTTCTTCTTTTATCTGTTTATGTAATTCATTTTCAATGTGATCTTTAAGGTTCCTTTCCATCTGTCTAAGGTGTTCCTTGAATTCTTTATATGGCTATTTTTCTGATGACTCCAGGTCCTCCTGAATATTTAAGCTGTCCTTCATTGTTTGTACTCCTTTTCTTCCTTGCTTTTTTATGCTCATGATACTTCTTTTTCTGTTTGACTGCTGAGTTACTGTTTACTCTTATAAATTTATTTGATGCTTGGGAGGAGAGATATTAGAAGGGAAGGGAAGAAGTCACTAAAGAGAGTGAGTGTAGGCAGGTAGAATTCAAGAAAGGAGGAATAAGAAAATTGAAAAGAAATGCAAAGACAAAATAAAAAAAGTGAAAAGAAAGAAAGAAAAAATGAAAAAATAAAAATTTAAAACCAAAAAAAATTATAATGATAATAAACAAATGGAAATTAAAGTTTAAAAAATAATAGTAATAATAATAGAATAAAAAGAATTTAAAAAAATTGAAACCATTAATAAGAAAGTTGAAGAACAACAACAACATCAACAACAAAAAGTGAAAATAAAATTTTAAAAAATACCAATAATAATCATTAAAAAATAATAATAATAATAAATGCAGTCATAGAGCTCAATTAACTTCTCTTCCAGAAGGTGGAGCTATGCCCACTGGGCCAGGCTTCTCTTCTTGATGGGTGGGAACCAATCGCTGTGCCTCAGCTCTTCTTCCCAGACTGTGCGGGTCTCCAATCCTGAGTGCCTAGGGCCTTCTCTTTTGGTTCCTCAAGCCAGGCCCCGCTCACCTGTGACGCTCACCACAATACTGGCTACACGCCGGGTCTGCTGCTCCTGGGAGCCCTGTTTCCATGGATGCCTGGGCACACCCTTTCTGTTTGCTTCCCTCAGACCCTAAGTTTGTAGGGCTTGGGGCTGAGGACCCCCAGCGAATTTGTTTGCCCTCAGGTAGCAACTCCCCTGGTAGCTGGTGCAAGGGACCTCTGTTGTCAGCAGAGGGATACCCTGGGTCTGACTGTCGGGCTCAGTTGGCTTTTAACTCTCTGAGTTCAGGTGGGCCGACTAGTTATTTCAGCGGGATCATTAGTGCTGAGTCACGAGAAGCAGGCGAACCAGAACTAGAATGCAGCCCAATCTGGGCTCAGTGTGTTCTGAGAGAGGCAGACTGTTCGCCCGGGATCCCCTTCAGCTCAATAGTGCCTAGTGGTCCTGAGCAAACAGTATTTTGACAGTTTACTTCTCCCTATGCCCGCGCAGCTGAAGGGGTTAGAGACGTGATCTCTCCGTGTCTGCCGCCATGTTGGATCACTTAGATTTTAAATTGTCACTCATCTTATCAGCTGTTCCATTTTACTCGACCGCTCACTTGCGCGGTGAAGAGTCTGCTCTATGGTGCTCCGCGGGAAGCGGCGGCGGCGGCTCAGCTGTGGCCTTCGGGACCCCCGGGGAGGGGGTGCGGGCTAGGGGATGGGAGGCAGCGCCTCGGGGCCCGCGCGGGCCGGGTACTGGACCCGCGGGAGAGCGGGCGGGGTGGGGGAAAGAAATTGAGATCTAGATTTAGGGAGTGAGCGTGGGAGGAGAGACGGCGGGGGAGAAGCAAAGTGTAAAGGCAGAGAGGAGAAGGAGAAGGGGCCGAGGGTGTCGGCAGCTCGGGGGCTGCAGCCTTACTGCTCGCGCTGAAGTCGTGATGGACTCACTCCACCTTGGCTGGAGTCGTGGCAGATTCACTCCACCTAGGCCCCTTTCTTGACACGGTGCTGAGTCTTTGTCGACAGATCTCCTTTAATGATCTTTACTTCTTCTTTTAAGACGCGGCAACATATGCTGCGGGCGGCAGCGCGGAGCACGGAGTGGCTTACTCACTTCCCGCCACCATCTTCACTCTGATTCTCCACAAAGAATAATATTCATCCTCTGAGGATAGTAATGAAGTTTCAGTAGAAGTGCTTTGAAATGCCTGATGTGCTGTAAATGAACAGTGATATTTTCCCTGAGAAATCTGGGGACAGAAATAAACTGACATCCATATCTGCCATAATTAAACACTACTCTTTCAACTCAAGTTCTTCTTTTCTGAGTCTACCCAAAGCACTTACTAAGTGATCATTTGGGAACATACAAGGATTTGTCCAGAGGAGTCAATTATTTCTCATCCATAACAACATTCACGGAAAATAAAGCTCAGAAGACGTTCAGTATAGTATCTGTTTTACTGGTCAACATATTTCATTTGGATTAATCTACATTAACCATAATTCTCTAGCTCTTCACTGCTTGTCTCATATCCAAAACATCCTTCCTAAGCTACACATCATAATCACTAGTTTAAACTAATTGGGTGTTGCTTGGATCTTTTACAAAAATGATTCAGTTCTCTGAGTATCCTGGTTTTATATCTTGCATACCATGTGGCTTTAGAACTACTTTAACCTAATATTAGAGAAATGAGATATGCTTATAATCAAACTCCATTATTCATACAATCTAAGCATCCACACTTTTCAATGCTTTTATTTTATACTTGTTTGTTTTCTTTCAAGGGTTGAATCAACTTGATTAGGTATTCTTATTGTTCAGTGTAAGCCTTTGCCTTTCTTTTCAATTTCCTTTCTGGTTACCATACCTCCATTCCTACTCATTTCTATTCATTTGTGTTTGATTCTATTTCATATGAGCATCCCACTTTGAAGCACTGATGCTCAAGGGATTTTCAACATTTTATGAAATTTTGTCCCCTGGCCCTTTAGCAGCATGGCAGCTGTAGCCATGTAACAAATCCTTCTGTAAGTCAAATGGCCATTTAGCAGCTCAGTTTTTAGGGGATGACAATTTTGGGCTAGGCCCATCTGGAAAGTTCTTCTGATCTCATCAACTAGTGGCCCATAGCTTCATTTGTGTGTTTGATAGTTAATTGGGTGGCTGTTAGGATAAATGGGACAAATGAGCTTGTCATTCAGTATGCTAAATCAAGCTGGTCCACAATGTGATTATCCCAGGACCCCAAGGTCATAAAGAAAAAGCAAGCCCAAATATATGAGCACTTTGAAAGCCTCTCCTTGCTTGACTCCAGCAAGCCATGTGACTAAGCCCAGACCCAGTGTGTGTGTGTGTGTGTGGTGGGGGCTGCTAAGGAAGAATGAATGAATCCCTTTCCTGCATCTTCCATTCCTAGGGAGATTTCAGAGGAAGACCTTTTACACACCCTTCTACTCTTCCCTAGATCCATTTTTTTTCTTATCATCTTAGCTTGATTCCAGGGATTGGGAGGTCTAGACACCATGAAATTGGACCAAATTTGAGAAGTCTCCCTAAATGAGACTTAATTAATCAATAATCCCTGACTCACAGAGACGTATGAGATGTGACATTTCAAACTCAAACCAGGAATTGAGATCATTTCTATTATTCAAAAATATTATAAGTCACAAGTTGACTATGCTTTCCTGATGGGTTGGACTGCTTATACCTCAAGACATGATTTGTTTATTTCTATGGAAATGCTGGGTCAAATGGTATGTGTATTTTGAAGCAGTTATTGCCAGATTGCTTTCCCTAAAGACATAGCAATTCACATTTCTAACAGCAATCTGTAAATGTACACTTAAATTTTCCATCAGGAAGGGGTTACAGAGGATTTTACAATTTTTGTCAGTTTGATAGTTATATGATATTTCATTGTTACTTCAATTTGTATTTCCCTGACTACGAGTAAGATTGAGAAGTTTTAAATATGTATGCTGGCCATTTGAAATTCTTTTTCTTTGAATTGCTTATTCATATATTTGGCTCACTTTTCAGTTCAGTGGTTTCTTTTTTCTGGTCCATTTGCAAGAACTTTTTATATATAATTAAAGTTGTTAATTTTTTTGTTGACTGCACTGCAATTTCTTCCAAATACATAGTTTTTGTTTATTGATCTATTTTTTGCTATGCAGAAGGATTTAAAAATTATTTCTACATAGGCAAGTATGTTTATTTGTTTTTAAATGGTTTCTGGTCTCCTTATCTGGGTAACAAAGTTTTTTCTTGGTTTTAGATTTTATATATGTATGCAATCTCCTTTTTTAAACTAAGAATTTTACATTTTTATTATTTATATTTAAGTCTTTCATTCATCTGGAATTTATTTGTATAGGTTATTTAATATATAAGACCAAAGTTATTTTCTTAATAATGAATAACCATTCATACTTTCACCACTTAATTCACCCTTTCTCCACTAAATCAAAAGGGTATCTATAGCATTGATTAACTTTTAATATATGCTGGAATTTTTTTCTGAATTTTTTTGTCTTATCTGTTAGTCTGACATTTCCATTTTTTATTTGATTATAGTATTCTCTAGTATCTGGTAGGATAATGTCCCCACTTCTATGTTTTTACAGACTAATATTGAGCAATTTTTATTCAATACAAACATCTAATTTTAAAAAAACTTTTTCATGTTACAATTTTGGGAAAATTGGCATTTTTATGCATTGTTGTATCTGAGAATATATAATATTTTTTATTTGTTCATATTTTTAAAGGGTCTTCAATGGAATTTTATATTTTCCTTCATGCAGGTCCTTCTTGTTAATCTGTGCCTAGTAACTTAATAGTTTCCTTTAATAGTGCAGGTAATTTTGTTTTCTATCTATATTTCTTGGTCCTCAATTCTAGAATAAAGGAAAGCTCTAGAGGTAATATAGGATAATTATTAGGTCTACAGAGGTAGTATAGAAGACCATGGATTCCAGAATAAGATGGTTTAGGTTGAAATCCTGACTCTACTACTGACACCTGTGTGGTCTTGGGCACAAAGGCTATTTAGCCTTTCTGTGCCTTGTTTTTCTAACCTACGAAGTGGGAAATAATGGTGCTCACTTGTAGATGGCCAGCCACACAGCTGAGGGTCACTCTCCCTCTCCATAACTGAAGAGTTTTCCTGGGAAGTGGCTGTCCAGTACCCATAAAGACTATATTCCCCAGATTCCTTGTATCTTCATAGTTCCAGAAGATTGAGTTAAAGGCCAACAGAATGTAGCCAAAGTATTGTTTCTCAGGTTTAAGCCTGAGTCAAGAATATCCAAGGTATTTTTCTGTATTCATCAGTTGCATATTAATCTCTAGGGAATGGAGGTCTTGAAGTAAATGTGGCTGAACTATCAGCCCAAGTTTCTTGAATGACTCCAAGGAATAACTTGCTTCCACCCCATCTCACCTATTAAATTTTTCATGGGGGAAACATGAACTTCCACTATGATGTGTCACTGGGTTTCCAAGATTTATCTGCTACATCAGTTAGTGTAGCTCTATGTAATATTTCACGGGCCTTAAGATGATATATATGTATGCATGTGTATGCAATAATAGAAGCTATTGGGAGTTATTAGAATTATCTTGTATCCAAGCACCTAGCAAGTACTGTTATTAATTTAAGTTCTGTGTGTGTGTGTGTGTGTGTGTGTGTGTGTGTGTGTGTGTATTGGGTACTGGGGATTGAACTCAAGGGTACTCAAATACTGAGCCCCATACCCAGTCCTATTTTTTAATTTTATTTAGAGACAGGGTCTCACTGAGTTGCTTCGTGCCTCGCTGTTACTGAGGCTGACTTTGAACTCAAAATCCTCCTGCCTCAGCTTCCCAAGGTCCTGGGATTACAGGCATGCGCCACCAATCCCGGCTTTAACTTTAGTGTTGCTGTTATTCTTGCTAGAGCCTCTGGGCTTTTCTGGGTATACCATCACACTATCAGTCAAAGAAAGAAAGAAGATAGCTGTATTTCTTTCAGTGTTTATATCATTCTCTTATTTTCTTATCATATTTTATAAGACAATGTTGATTAAAAGTCTTGATAGCAGGCATTGTATTCATTTTCTGTTAGTAAATGATCTTATTTTATTACTCTTTAGACCATTATATGCTATTGGTTTGGGGAAAATATTATATTTGAGTGGCTCCATTATATAATTTCTATTTACTTTGCAATTTTTATAACTCGTGTATATTTCATCAAATGTCTTAGTGTTTTGATATAATTTAGTTCCCATGTATATATTGTCCTTTGTTAATTGATGTAATGGATTAAATCGAGACTTTTCTAACTTGAGCTATCTACACTTTCCTCAAATAAATCTTTTATGTCATATTGTAATGATCTTTTGTTACATTACTAAATTCCTAATAGCTAATAGCCTATTTAGAATTGTAACATTTTAATTCATGATGAAGGTTAGCCTATAGTTTACTTATTTGTAGGGTAGGAATATAATACAGATTTCATAAAATGAAGTGGGAATTAATTTCACATTTTTCTAAAAAGGAATAACTTCAATACCTTTAGAAACACTTCTTCTTTTAATTTAGAGAGCATTCATTTTGAGCCGACTGGTCCTGGTGCTTTTGAATGGTAGATTTTCTAGGCCTTGCCAATCTCTGTAGCCGTTGATCTATACAAGTTATTTACTTCTTTACTCATTGTGCTCCTGCCGTTTATCTTTTGAAAATCTCAGCTTAAAAACAGTGAATCCGTTGTGTCTACCATGCTGTACCTGAAGCTCCTTAAATACTGTTCTGTTGTTGTCCGGTAGCTCTGTAGTGCTGCGCCCCGACTCTGTTTATCATCCTCTTTCTGGTCTCTGAATCTCCATGGATGAGTTATTATGTTTATTGTTGGTTACTCTGTCTCACATTGTGGTAGCAGTCCCCCAGGGATGGAAAGGAAAACGTTTTGTGCCCTGTGGGATTTTGCATCTGTATCTCTCCTGGCCTTAGAGGTAGAGATACCTCAGCTAGGTAATTAACTTCTCTTCAGGATCTGGAGGACTAAGGACACCAGGGATACTTAAGTGCTGCCCCTTGGTTCACGGTTCTGGGGTCAAGGTTTTTCCAGAATGCACAACATAGGGATCCTTAAAGCCTTGGTGCAGGTCTGACTTGGAGTCCTTGATGAGATTCCCCCAGAGCTCAGAACTTCTCAGCAGTTTGAATCAAGGCAGACACACAGATTATTGTTGAGAACAATGGGAAAGTCATCCATTTTTTCCTTGACACAGTCATAAACTAAGTTTATGAGATGAAATAAAGGCCTCTCTTGATATTCTTTAATTAAAATCTGTAGCCACAATAGGCAGTTCTCATGAAGTGTTGCTCTTGATTTAGTAGCTCTTCTTGTTTGTCATTACCTATTGAAAGTACAGAGTGGGTGGGCAGGACAAATCACTGAATAGCAACTACTTTACATGCAACACACAGTCTACATACTCTATTCTAAAAATATTCCTTCAGACAGGCACAAGCATACCTGTATTATGGAAACTATGGTGCAGTGAGGTGAAGTAAATTGCTTAGGGTGACACATCTTAAGAGGTAGATCCATAAGCAATACCCTGATCTGCAGAAATATGAAGTTTATAATCTCAAATAAAAATCTGCTCTTTTGATTTCAATTCTTCCTTCAGTATTTGAACATGTTTTTTTCTTTTTCTTTCTTTCTCTCTTTCTTTCTTTTTTTGATTTCCAAGTGCAACAAGACAAAGTTCTTGGACATACAGATTGTCTTTAAGATGCAGCCTACAAGAACACAAGCCATCTCAAGGCCAAAGTCAAGCAAAATGACAATATTTCAGGTTAAACAGTGTTTATATTAAACCAAAGCAGGCTGTAAAAGGTCTGATGGCCAACACTGTTATGTACACTTTTATAAGATTTATTTTCTCTTTAATTTAGAATAATTTCTTTTATAATTTATTTCTCCCTGTTGACTTCTGTTTTCCATCAATTTTTCAAAATTATTTGATTCATACATAACAATGGTACATATTTATGAACTACATTGTGATATTCTGATACATTTGTATATTGTTTAATGATCAAATCAGGGTAAATTAGCATATCCATTACCCTAAACATTTATCATTTAATTATGGTGAGGCATTCAAAATCTTCTTGCTATTTTCAAATATGTAATACATTACTACTGACTATAGTCAGCAAACCATGCAATAGGATTCAGGAGCTTATTTTCTTTTTTTATTGAATCTTAACACTGTACCCATTCTGCCTCCCTCTAGTCCCCCACCCACTATACTCTTCCCACTATTCTATTCTCAACTTCTACAAAACCAACTTTTTTAGATCCCACATATAAAAGAGATTATGCTGTATATGTTTCTGTTACTGACTTACTTAACTTACTATTATGTTATTGAGGTTCATCATGTTGTCTCAAATCATAGGGTTTTGTCCTTTCTATGGTTCAATTGCCTCCCATTGTGTATGTACCATATTTCCTTTATCCATTCATTAGATGATGGACACGTGGGATGTTTCCATTTCTTAGCTGTTGTGAACAGTGCTGTAGCGAACATGGGAACGTGCATGTCCCTTCAACATTGCATTTTCTTTAACTACATACCTGGTTGTGGAATTGCTGGATGACATGGTAGTTCTATTCTGAATTATTTTTTGGATCTTCCATCCTTTTTTCCACAATTGTTGAACTAATTTAAAATTTCACCATCAGGGTATAAGGGTTCCCTTTTCTCCATATCCTCACTAATATTTGTTATTGTTCATGTTTCTGATAATAGTCATTTAAATTGAGTTGTGATGTTATCATGCTGTGGTTTTGATTTGTATTTCTCTGATGACTACTGACTTTGAACACTGTTTTATATACATATTGGCCATTTGCATGTATTCTTTGAAGACGTATCTATTTGGATTTTTGCCCATTTTTAATCAGGCTATTTATATATTTGTTATTGTGTTTTCTGAGTTTCTTATGTATCTTAGATATTAATACCTCATTACATGTATTATTTGTAAGCATTTTAGTCTCATTTTTTACTGCTGTGACCAAAAAGACTTGACAAAACAATTTTAGAGAGGGAAAAATTTATTTGGCGCTCACAGTTACAGAGGTCTCAGTCCATAGACAGCTGTCTCCATTTCTTTGGGCCTGAGATGAGGCAGAACATCATGGCAAAAGTGTGTGGCAGAGGAAAGCAGCTGGACACACGGCACCAAGGAGCAGAGAGAAATCGATCCTCTCCAGGACAAAACATAAACCTGAAGGTACAACCTTCCCACTATTCTATTCTCAACTTCTACAAAATCAACTTTGTAAAAGTTAATTCCTATCAGGGGATTAATGCACTGATTAGATTAAAACTCTCATAACCCAGTCATTTCACCTCTAAACTTTCTTGCATTTTCTTATGCATGAACTTTTAGAGGACACCTTATATCTAAGCCTTAACAGTAATCTATTCTCCTGTTCTGTAGGTTGTCTCCCATTGCCTTAATAACTCATGTTCATGACAAACAGCCTGAGATTAATCAGTGATAGAAATCTGAGTTCTCTCATTATTCCACATAAGAACATCCAGCAAATCTTGTGTGGAGGTCTCACATTGTCTATTCCGTATATGGAGCATTCATATATACTATTTTTAGTAAGGTGCTTCATAAAATAAAAAGTTTGCAAAACCATCATCTGAATTAATATATAGAGCCCTTTGTAACTTTTGCATTTGCCTGTCTGGTTTCTTAATATTGGACATAAGAGAGGTACTGATAATACCTTGATATTGAGACAGTAGTGAAACCAAGTCACACCCTCTTTGCTGGTTTATGGCCAACTCCTTAGACAGATTAGAGATCTCCAGCCCATGGGCCCAGAGACCCAAAGAAAAGGCAGAGACAAAAGGGTTGAACCTGTTTAATATACAAGAAATATAGGAATTGAAATAATAGAAGGGTAAGAATTGTTAGTTCAAACCCATTTGATCTGAGACGATTGTTCATAAGTGAAGATGCTTCATAGTTAGCCTGGTTCTGACTTCCTTCTTTGCCTTAGATGTCTATTATTCCTGATATATAAAATCAATCTTGTGTTTGCCTTCAAGGAGCCAGGAGGTAGAATGTAGAGGGTAAAAATGAATCCTAGGAGTATTTAATGAAGACGAAAGATATTTCCAAACAGGAAACAAAAATATGAGTATATAGGTTCGTATGACTTGATGTTAAAAACCACGCAGTTGGTTTTTACCCTCTGACTTTTCACTTGATGTATATGATGGTGAGCATGAAAAAAATAAGTAACAAGACAAGAAAGGGAGGAATTAAATCATGAAGGGCCCTGCCACAGAAAATATGATCTAATAGGAGGATAAGGGGAAGGTCAAAATGTCTGAAAACTGGCCCAGACTTTATACCATCTCCTGATATGCGAGTGTCTTCCTCCTGATTCCTCTGGCCCCTAGGAAATGCCTCATTGATTTCCAGGATACTCTTTAATCATGATCCCACCTCTCAATAAGGAGATTCTAGTAACAAGGCTAATATTCAGGGCTATAAACAACTGACCCTCCTTCCTTATGGCAAACCCATAGCTACTGCAAGTTAGAGCTTAGTTCTTGGTCCTATGCTTTGCTACAATCCCACTCCCAAACTGCCGGAGGCCACGCAGTTGGTTTTTACTCTCTGACTTTTCAAGACCTCTCTAACTCTGCAGAATGGGTGTATGTAAAGAAATGCCTTCCTCCTCTTCCTCCTCTACCTGGATCTCAGAATCAACTGCAGAAACAAACCGCACAAATTCCCTTCAAGGGAAACAATTCTTAAGCAGTCCTTAGCAGAAAATACACTGCTCTTTCAATTCCAATAGTTTTCTAGCTATTGTGTATGATGAAGAAGTCAAATATTCAAAGTTTTTTCAAAGGTAGAAAAACAAATTCTTTCCTGTATGTCACAATCAGGGAAAAAGGGACAAAATGCAGACAAGTGAGAAGATTCTTTACTGTGCTTGTCCTGGTTTTTGGTCACATCATTCCCTAGGGCTGGATTGTTCAAAGCTCTTGTCTGTTCTACACATCCCTGTGGGCAGCAAGTCTAAGAAATATCCATGATAGCTCCCCATAGGTAGCTTTGGTTGTCAAAGTTTCCTTTTATATGGTGACATCTGGACATACTAAAGTCATATTTTCATTTTCTCCAAAGATGACTTATTTCGAAAGATTGGGCACCTGTGCTTTAAAAACATGTTTTCCCTCCACAGAAAAAATAGGGTGAGTAATAACAGAGCACAGAAACTGATTATTTCAGCTGTAAAATATGAGTTCCACAGAGAGTGATGATTTTGAGAATGAGGTAGGGTTTTCAAAGATAAAAAGTCTATATTTTCATCCAGCACTTTTTACTCTGCAACAAAAGAGTTATTATTTCAATCCTGTTTTTAACAACTTACTTTTCCCTTTGGCAGACATGACTGTTCCTTTCAAATGAAGGCTGGGAAATCTGATATCATTAAGTTTATAACTACCAGCTAAAATAGCAACTACGCACGATGCTTTCATTAATTAACTAATACCCTTTATTTATTTATTCAATGAATGCCTAAAATTTTTATGCTATGGAAATGTAAAATAATAATGAGGAATAATTCTTGTTTCTAGAAGCTAACCATCTAATTTTATAGGCAAGACATGCAGACAAATAATTGTGAGACAAAACAAGGACTTTTGAGTGGTTTAATTAGTTAAATGCTACAGTGTGGATCAGGGGCTATAAACACAGATGGCTAGGGGATATGGCAGAAAATAAAGGAGAGAAACTAGGGATTGGTGAGAACTAGAGCAACTCAAATTAGAGCTTAGCCACTACTTAAAGAGGGCATCTTCTCCTTTCACTATTCTTCCTATTTTTCACATGAACCTAAAGATCTGGATTTTTGTCCATGAAAAGCCTAAAAATAATAATTATGATGACAACTACCCTATGTAAATCAAAAATGACAAGCTAATGAATCATATCCACATTCCAAATCAAGGCCAAAGCCACCAGTTTTCAAACACTTTTTATAGCTGTATAGTGAAGAAAATAATTATATTGTAACAGAAAAGAATATAGATTTTGGAATCAGGCAGATACTAACGTTAGTTAATTCACTTCTCAGAGCACTAGCAATAAACAACAACAACAAAAACAAAACAGGTAATTCCCAAGGCTGTTGTGAGAATTAAGTGATAGAATATATATGAAGTATTTATTAAGGTTACCAGAAAATTACAAACACTCATTCAATGATATTTTTTCTTCCCCTTCCCTCTGACACACACACACACACACACACACACACACACACACACACAAAATGGAAGTAATATTTTGGAATTTGAAGGCAGAAATATTTATGACTTCTGTTATTTATTCTCTCTTGCATTGCAATAATGCATTCAGAGTAGATGTTGAATTAAATGAGTACCAATATTCTACTATGGGTCTAATTTCCTAATTCTTGGGGGGATATAAATCAGGTTTATTCCAATATGAATGTGTACTTTTATGTTTTTATAAACTTTTTATTAACTAAAAATTGTCTGATAAAAGTAACATTTTGACATTTTATTAAAAATAACTAAAAAATTATAATGAATTCCACTATTTAACAATCCTTTTTTTCTTTCATATTTTTAATTTTTTTTAAAAGTGACAAACATTATATATACTCACAAGGTACAGTGTTATGGTTTGTGGAATTATTAAATCAAACTTAGCATAATTACCATTTCACTTGTTGTGGTGAGAATATTTAAGATCTCTTTGAGCAACTGTGGAATCTATAAAAGTTGCAATTATAGTAGAAAGTACAATGGTAGATACAGATGCTGGGGCAAGGGAGGGTGGAGAATGAGAAGATGTCACTCAAAGATACAAGCTTTCAGTTAGATAAGAGGAATAAATTTTGAAGATATATATGCACAGCATGGTGACTTACATAGAAAGGATAATATATATTTCAAAATTGCTAACTTCTTATGAACTAGTAATTAGACCTAAATGTTAGGACATATTCAGATTTGATTTTTCACCATTTTGTGGATATAAGGTAATTTTACATATAAATTTCCATTAGGAATACATAATGAATAGTTCTTTCTCTTTTGGGGATAATAGTAGCCATTTATGATCAATGACTGGATTCACTAATTCATTAGAGGTTGTCGAATAGAGGTATAATTCTTCATTCCTTCTTTATTTATTAGCTAGAATACTTCAAAAAAAACAAAATCCTATAAGTCTTACTAAAAAGACAGATGAAGATTTTTTGTTTAATTTCTAGTTTTCAAAATAATGAATATTTTCTACCACTCTAAAAAGTCCAAAAATGAGCTTATTAATTTTATTGCCATGACCATTATCAGTATTATTATGAAAGCATAGATTCTGAGATATTTACTCTCTTTCTATTGCAATTCTTGTCCTTCCTGATAGACAAATTTTTCCTTCTTTGTTCAGTAGGAGCCAATTCATTTGGCTATCAAATCCTTTTGTCATGACCCTGATTGACTCTGATACGTTTCCTGCTTTCCACATTATAAAATATTCCAGGATTAAGCTGTACACCTCCAGCTGTGAACCTGGAATCAGCCACTTCTTTCAGGACTTCTGGTTTCTTTTAATGGGAATTGACACTTAGAAACCACAATTTGGGCATTTAGGATGCTCAGTGATACTTTTCTTCCTCTTTCTCTTCTTCCTCCTTCTTCCTGTTTTTAGACTAAATTTCAGTGCTCTCTGTATGTAATTTTTTCCCAAGGACATGCTACACTCTTTCAACATGTTCAAAAATTTCACAATAGCTAAATTGTGGAACCAATCTAGATGCCCTTTAGTAGATGAATGGATAAAGAAAAATTTGGTATATATACTAATGAATATTACTCAGCATTAAAAGAATAAAATCATGGCATTTGCAGATAAATGGATGGTGTTGGAGAATATTATGCTAAGCGAAGTAAGCCAGTCCTCAAACACCAAATGCTGAATGTTTTCTCTGAAATGTGGATGCTGATCCATAATGGGGATTGGGAGGGAAACATGGGAGTAATGGAGAAACTTTAGATTGGGCAAAGGGGGCATGCGAGTAGGAAAGCTGGTGGAATGAGATGGACTTCATTACCCTAAGTGCAAGTAAAAAGACATGAATGGTGTGACTCTACTTTGTGTACAACCAGAGACATAAAAAAATTGTGCTCTATATGTATACTATGAATTGAAATGCATTCTGCCATGGTGTGTAACAAATTAGAATAAATAAATAAGTTTTAAAAAGTGTATTTTTAATTCAGGGACACTTCCTTTTAGTATGTTTTTTGGTATTTGTTCTGCTCCACTGCTTTGAATTTCTCCTCTCGTGACCACACACACACACACACACACACACACACACACACACACTTTCACATAAATCTGGTTTTTTTTTTTCTAATTAGTTATACATGACAGCAGAATGCATTTGATTCATTGTACACAAATGTGGCCCAACTTTTCATTTCTCTGGTTGTACACGATGTAGAGTCACACCTTTCATGTAATCATACATGTACCTAGGATAATAATGTCAGTCTTATTCCACCATCATTCCTATCGCCATGCCCCTCCCCTCTCCTTACTCCACTTTGCCTAATCCAAAGTTCCTCCATTCTCTGCCCCACCCCCACTGTGGATCAGCATTCACTTATCAGAGAAAACATTTGGCCTTTGTTTTTTGGGATTGGCTTACTTCACTTAGCATGATATTCTTACCTGCAAATGCTATAATTTTATTCTCTTTTAATACTGATTAATATTCCATTGTGTATATACATACTACAGTTTCTTTATCCATTCACCTATTAAAGGGCATCTAGATTGGTTCCACAGTTTAGCTATTGTGACACATAAATCCTTTAAATCTGTTTTTCTGGTTTTTTTTTTTCAAAATTCTTTTTCATGCTTTAATTCTCTAAAGGAATTATCTTTTGTATTTTTTTTTGAGAGAGAATTTTTTAATATTTATTTTTTAGTTTTCAGTGGACACAACATCTTTATTTTTTTTTTATTTTTATGCACCTGTCACATGCCAGGCGAGCATGCTACTACTTGAGCCACATCCCCAGCCCTGTCTTTTGTATTAATTTTACTCATGTGTTCTAGTTTTGTCATTATTTCAATTTTTTATTTCATTTTGTAGTATTTTCTGAGTTCTGCAATCTTCTTACCCAATATTCTTTTCTTCTGATCACCTCACTGCTAAATTTGGATAATCCCAATTTATTCTTATTTTTTTCTAGTTATATTTTGAGACTAACTATTCAATTTTGAATAATGGGTAAGGTTTCCATCTGTTTTTTGAGTATCCATTTCTGGTTTGCTGTCATTATCAGTAAGAATATTGCTGTTTTCCTAATAATTCTATTTTAAAAGTTGTATAGCTTTATTGAGTTATAAATGACATAAAATAAATTACACATATTAAGAGTGTATAAATGGATGCATTCGGGCAAATAACTATGAAACACTGAACATAATTAAGATAATGAACATATCTATTTCCCAATTGCTTCCTGAAGCTGGTTTTGCTAAGGGAGTATAGACTTGTTAAGCCACATTGAAAACAAGGTCATGAGTCTGGTAGGATTGGATAATAATGAGGTCTCTTTTTCAAGACAGCCCCTTTCTAATAAAGAGAAGGAGATAAACATAGTCTGCAAAACTGATCAACAACTTCTTTTGTGCTGGGTAGTCCTTACTAACCCCTCAAAATGGCTACTGTGATTTATCTTACCACCATAGGGTGACATGACTGCTTTGCCATCTTCTCTAGTAGTAGGCATGATTATTCAATGAATCACCTGAAAATCTCCTAGGTCACCTTTCAACCAAAACCATATGTTTATGAATTGAAAAACTGAAAAAACATCACAGTCTAAGCATAGTTAACAGTGTTGTCTCTAAGACAGTGAATGTAGGATAATTGGCTCACAACACTGGTATATGGGGACATTGTGTTCCAAATGAGATTTGACCTGGCTTCTTTGGGACTTAAACTTTCTCTCTCCAAGAGATCTATTTAAGCCTCATCTAGTGTCAATACAAACTCCCACCCTCACCTCAGATCATGAAAAGGTAATAAATAAATAAATAAATATGGAGGAGATCATTCCTTTTGAATTTGAGCCACCTTTTCTTTCACCCACAATTCTAGTGCCAAAATCATCTGTGCTCACTTAATCTACAAATATTTATTGAGGACATAATCTGTGCCAGGGACCCTGCTGGAAGCTAGAGAAATAACAGTGCATTTGACCCACAAGTTGGATCTCAACTTCCTCTGGGCTTGTGTGTAGCTCAATTTGAAAACAGTTGCCCCTCTGTATCTGCAGATTCTGCATCTGCCAGTTCAAACAAGCACACATGAGAAATAGTTTTAAAAATTGAGTCTGTACTGAATACATACAGATTTTTTTCTTGTCTTTATTCCCCAAACAAGATAGTATAATGACTTTACATAGCATTTTTACATTTTACATAGCATTTCCAAAGTCCTAGTTATTATGGTTAATCTAGAGAAGATTTGAACATTCAGCAGGAGGGTATGCATATATTGGTATTTTATAGAAGGGATTCGAGCATCTGCAGATGTTGGTATCTAAGAGGTCCTGGAACCAGTCTCCCACAGATACCCAAGAAATGACTGCATTTGTCCCACTTTGTTTGGTCTTCACTCATGTTTCTGAGCTTTGTGGAGGCAATTCCACAACTTTACTCCAGCATGTTGACAGAAAATTGCCTTCTTTCCTAATCACTTCCTATCTAGTCCTTTAGAGAAGCCACTATTGTGACTCTGAATCTCCTATTCCTAATTATCAAGGTGATGAAAGTCCAAATATGCTCATAGCACAATGAAATGTGGATCTGTAAGGACATCTTGTTTACTTAGCAACAAATAACACTCCAGCCTGGAGAGCATTCATGTTACAATGGCTAACCATTTAGTTATTGTTTCTCTTGTAAAAGAAAACACTCCAGAAGCGATCCTTAGGGTTGCTCAGAAAAGAAGGAAGTGCTTGAGGTACTTCTGGATCCTCAGTTATAAAACATCATTCCCTGAGTTCCTGCTAATTTATTATATTTAAAGTGAAAACAGTCTTTTAAAAAAAATCAGCATTATTGTCAGTATACAGGAACATAATAGTAGCTGGTACAGGGCTCTAGGCAGGCAGGCAGAAGAACAGCCCACTCCAGGAAGGAGACCAGTCTTGCACCTGTGCCCAAGGGCCAGCAGCAGTGGTGCTTGGAAAGAAGTAGTTTAGGAGAAGAGGCACGGTACACATCTCAACAGGGTGGACCCTGCTGGGGACATGATATAACTTAGGAAAATGGGGCCAGTATTCACATTATCCAAGCTTGCTTCTCCCCATTCTGTGGGAGACAACCTACAACCGGGTAATTCTGTTAGAAATGCAAATCCTGGGGTGCACTGTCAAAAATGACAGTTAACAAAGTATCACTCCACAAAAGGGAGTTCTCCTTTTGGCACCCCTTTAAGTTACTGCACCTGTACCTCAGAAATTCCTTCAGACCCTTGCTACAGAAACACCATTTTGTCATACTTTGTACAATCAGGAAAAAAAAATCTATGGCTCATTCTCCTTCTTTGCAGTTTTCTCCTACAGTATAAGAAATTAGAAGGTCTAAATAAGCTTTCTGGATAAGTTTTATTTTGCATTAAGACTAAAAGAATGACAGAGATGTGACACTCTTGTGGAAAAGACAAAGAGGTTTGTACTTCCCCCTAAGATAGGGAGCCTACTCTCCTTAGGTACAGAAAATCCATAATGACTCATAACGAACATTCTAGTGATAGACCCCCCACTTCTAGAATCCAGGTCCTCTCTCTAGCTTCCTTTACTCCTTTCTAGATGAACAAAATCAAGAGCTTCCACGGCATGACGCACCACGGGAAGAACACTTCACTTTGTAATGGAGGCTGTGCACCTTGGAGACTGCCACTCAAAGCTGTCCCCTCCCATCCAACCCGTCCGTGAAGCTTGTCAGTTCTATTTTCAAAATATAACTGGAATATGCCCACTTCTCCCTCCCACTCCCTCCTTCATGGCACCTGGGCAGAGCCCTCATCATCTCATGCCAGGATGGTTGCTTTTACCTCTCTACTGGTCTCCCAGTTTTCACACCTGACCCCTGTGGTAGGTTGTCCATTTCAGACTGAATGATCCTATGACAGCTTCGATCCCCTTGTGCCATTCTTCTGGTCAGTGCATTCTGGTGATCCTCCATTTCTCAGAATTAAACCCAAAGTGGTTGGCATGGCCTCCGATATCCCCCACCCTCTAGCCGCCTCCCTCTCTCATCTCATCCCCTACAAGTTTGTATCTTGGTGGGTGCCTGCCAGCCTCATTGATCCTTTCTCCTTCCCATACCTGCTCACACCTTCCACCTCAGAATTCGTTCTATTCTCTCTGTCTAGAAGATTCTTTTCCCAGATACCATGTGGCTAATGGCCTGTCTTCCCTCTGTCTCACTTGTTTTGCTCTAGCCACTCCGTGCTGATCCTCAAACATGCCAGGTCCTCCTCCGCTCCAGGGTCTTTGCTCTTCCTAGTGACTCTCCTTGGGTTACTCTCCCCCCACCCCCATATTTGGCAGGATCACTGCCTTTCTTCATGTCTCTGCACAAATGTCACATTTGAGAAAGTTTCACCCAACCATACCTTCCAAAACGAATCATTCTTTACCCCTTAATTCTGGTCTTTTCCATTATGTTTTGTTTTCCTTTTTAGCATTTATTATCACCAGATTACATTTACTGGCTTCACCATCTGCCTCCCTCCGATAGAACATAAGCTCCCATGAGGGTGAAGCCAGAATTAAAAGAGGCTGTCAGTATAGATAGGTAAATCCAGTTAGGGGGGATCCAGGAAGCCAATTTGGGTCTGGGAAGTTGGAGAGGGATTGAAATGTTAATTCCTTCAGAGCCCTTCCTCCACCCTAACCAAAGTAACCTGCCCTTGCTCCAACATATTGCTAAGGTCCCAGGGATGGTCCCTCCCTACAGGGAACTGTTAATTACACCCTCTTCCTGCCCAGATCACTCCACCTTGGCCCCTCATCTGCTTCTCATGGCTAGAGGGTGGGGGATATCTGAGGCCATCCCACCCAGCATCTCCTGGGCCTAGTCACATACACAGGAAGGAGAGAGATTAGGGGAAGAGGGCAGGAGAACAAAGGAAGCCTAGGACATATAAAAAAGCAGGACACCAGCTATGGCCCCCTTCTGCCTCCGGTGAGAAGTCTATGTTACTCCTTTTTAAATAAACCTTGATATATGTGCTTCTCTATTGTTATACTTCAGCATTTGAGGGAGCAGGACTTGTCACTGATAACCGGCGGTATCAAGAGCAGGAACTTTTTTTTTTTCCTGTTTGGCTGCTATGTCATTTATGAAATGAAGGATTAATAAATATTTGACAAATGGGTGAATTGATGGGTGAATAAATAGCCCTATGAAACAGAAATATGCACAACTGACAAATGAGCAACTGAGAGTGGATAACCAACCCAGTAGAGCTTGCATAGATAGGATTCAAACCCAGGTCCACACTATTAATCACAGACTGAATTCTGTGGCCTACACTATGGAGCCCCATGTTCTCTGTGTGGATTTTAAACATTAATACATAGATGAGTATCTCAACCACATCACTAACAAGAATGTGATATAGATTTATTATTTTTATTAGTGCATTATAATTATACATAATAGCAGGGCTCATTGTAACATATTCATATAGGCACATAACATAATTTGTTCCATTTTATTCCCCAGGACCTCTTTCTTCCCTCCCCTGATCCCCTTCCTCTACTCTACTGATCTTCCGGCTGTTTATCTCTTTTATTAGTACATTATACTTGTACATAAAAGTGGGATTCATTGTGATGTATTCTTATATGCATTTTGCATAATTGAGTTGATCTCATTCTTCAGTTCCTCCTCTTTCCCACCTTTCCTCCCTCCCTCTCCCTCAGTGCAGAATTATGTCTTTGAACAGAGACAATTGTCTGCAGTACCAACCACAGTCCTGCCTGAAATTGTTCTAAACTATTGTGGCTTTTCAGATTTGTGGGTGCACATGTACATGCACAAAAATGAAAAGGGGTCTACTCTTACAAAGAAAGTTGTGATTAGAGAGTGCTTTGCTGTGCAAGATAGACTTAACTTTAGAAAAGTGGCTAAAACTTTCAAAAAATACTGTTTTGCATCATTACATTCTCAGGACTTTTCATTTTTCTATTTAGACTCTCCCCTATAAATCTTACCCTCTTAGCATACCTTCCCATTTATCTCTGATTCTTTCTGCCCATGGTACACATTACCTTAGCTCAATCTCTCATCATGCCTCACCTGGAGGGTTGCTATGGGTTGCTAATTAGCCTCCTGGAATCCTTCCTGATAGTCACAATCCAACTAATCCATCATCTACCAAGGTGAGTAGTCTTTCTAATCATTTCTCTCTCTTGCTTAAAACCCTCCAGTAGCTCTGTATTAGGGACCAGTGGATACCAAGCTTGATGTACTGGTCATCTGGGATGCTTATACAAATATATATTTCCCACCTCTCTAAATTTTGATTCATTTGGGAGATACTTATGTCAAAATCCTGAAGTCTACACTTTGAGAAACCTGTCCCAAAGTCTAAGTTCAAATTCCTTAGCAAGTGCTATCTATGATCTGCCTCTTCCTTATCTCCCAGTGATCACTCCTTACTCTGTTCTTCTCTGCCACTCATCATCCTGTATTCTAACCATGCTGAACTACCTTCAGTTTTTCAGCACATATCTTGTTTTGGAAAGTTGTGTTTTTGCTCTATCGCTCTAGAATGTGACCTTTCTTCCAGATTGTCTGCTTGGTGACACCTGTACTTCTCTATGCAAAGATATTTATGGTGCCACAATATTGAATTGGTTGTTCTCTTATTCCATTTTATCCTATGGGCCTCTTTCAGAGCTCTTATAACATCTAAATACACATTTTGCTTTCTTAAGAGATTAGAAGTTCCTTGAATTCAGAGCCCATGTCTTATTCCTCTGTGTAGCCAAGCATCTGGTATTTTTCCTGGCACACAGAAAGGGCTCAGTAAACATATGTGTTGAAGAATAAATGCAAAAGTGATAGAATTTAAGAAACCTGTGTATTATCTCAAATCAGATTACAAGTAGAGTTGATTTCCTCCAGTTAATGAGTAATGAAGAAAAACAATCACATAGTTTCACTGCACAGAAGGTCATGTGCTCTCAGTCCTGAGTAGGTTGCGGGTACCATAGTTACATCTGTAATCTTGGGGGTTTTGTCAAATTCAGTTTCTTGAGCCAGTTTCTTGAGCCAGAGTCCAATTCTGAATTTCTGCAGTGGGGTCCCAGAAAGCCACAGTTTAAGCAAGTGCCTTAAGTGATTCACATACAGAGAATTCCAGGAGCTCAAGAAGGTGACTGCCTTAAAGGGTTGTTTCTCTTGCAGAAAAAAAAGGAGACAAAATGCATGCCTCAGATCCTGCAACCCAATACCCAGGTGTCTGCTAGTATAAATATAACATAAATATGCTGAGCTGTGGCAAACTACATTTTTCCGCCTTATGGCCCATTGGAGGTTGTAAACACCGTTTAGAGCCGTCAAGCCATGGTTGGTAGGAGAGCACTGCCGTTAGGATGCTAATTGTTGACCATGACAGTGGAAGTTGTAAAACTCTTGAAGAGTTAACTACCAGAGTCAGCGCTCTGCTCAAGCAAGCCATCTAGTAGCCAGCTCTTCCACATGCAGGCCTTACAAATTTCCCTCTGGCCTCCAGAAGGAAGGAGCTCCAGGAAGCTGGGGGCCTGGCTTGAGAGGCTGTGATTTCTTCACGGGTTAGAATTTTGTTGGAATCTCTTCCTCCCTACCCCTGCAACCCTTCCTCCTTGACCTCTGGGAGTGAGAAAAATCTCAACAGAAATGCTGGGGAGATTTCTGGGTGCCATTGCTAGTCATAAAAGGAAATTGCACGACATCCAAACCCCTCCTGATATTATCCCGGCCCTTCCGCCTCCAGGCTCAACATAAAAACTAATCTAATCAAAACAGGCACAACCAAAAAGAAAGAGGTAGATTGAAAGGCCTTCTGGGAGGTGCCCTTGTAGGAAGTGAGGTAAGGTGAGGTGCGGGTGAGGGAGTCCTAAGCCTTTTGACCACCTTGGCTCCTTCCCAGGCCCCAGACCTCTCACTGGGCTCTTCTTAGCAGCCCCATTTGTGACAGAAGTCTCTGTGGATTTCCAATCCCTGAAGCAATGTCTGCTTTGCTTTCTGCATACACTGAACCTTGCCTGGAAAATTGGACAGAAATAAGGAGGCAGTGCTAGGAACAGTCGGAAAGATTTGCATTAACGATAGAAGGTACTTCACGAAAACAGGAGTAATCATCAATGTAGGTGCACCTGATATGTAGGAAATTGGACTCTTCCAAAGTTAGAAGGGCAAAAAGCTGCAGAGCTGGCTTTACAAATTGAAAAAGAAAAATTGCTTGGTATTTTTAGAATAGGCTCAGCCCATTTTTACTCAAATTTAGAAAACAAAAAAAAAATATTTCACAACAACAATAGCTACTATTTATGGAGCATATTTTATGTGCAAAGCATTTTTATGGAGTGTAAAATATTATTGTTATAGCCTTCACAACATCCCAGAAGTATGGAAACTCTCATTCCCATTTTATAGGAGGAGATAGAAGTTCAAAGAGAAATTGCTTACTTACTTTTAATGCCTCAGCAAACACTAGCACTCGCCTGTTCCAGCAATAATAAGACACACCTGTTTGCAAATCAATAATACAAGTAGCATAGAGATTAGGTTATAAATAAATATGTTTTCAGATTTTTTTTTAAAAAGGCCATAGGAGAGGCATAGTCTCAAATATTGTCAAATTCAGAAGAAGAAAGAGATAACAGTGGTTAGAGTGGCTCGGGAATGCTTCCTTGGGCAGGGATTTGAAGAGTGGGTAGAGTTTGGTCTGGCTGAGGAAAAAAAGGTAATTGCATTAGGGTGGACAGGCATGATTAATGGATGCAAAGAGGCAGAACTCTGGGGCACAGGAGTTGTTCAGATTGCCAAGTACAGTTTGTAATAAAAGCATTGTAGGAAAGAAGTTTGGAGGACTTAGTGGGTCTAGGGAAAATAATAAACAGGGCTTTTGAGGGTTAGGTTACACAATCTGGATTTCTCCTCCTACACAATTGGGAATCTTCAAAGTTTTGCTGATCAGGTTTAGGCAATTTGGTACAGGATGAATTAAGTAATAGAATCTATTTGGAAAGTCATTTCACTGGCTGCAAGATAGGAAGATTCAGGAGCAGTGGAAGGAGAGAAAAGGATGGGAGAGAGAAGGAAGGGACAGCTCTGAAGAGGAATAACCTGGCCTTGCTCCCAGGGCCACCGAGGCCTGACTCTGAATCCTGCTTCCTCCATTCCTTTGGACAGTCATAATGATAACAGCCAACACCTACTAAATACTTACATTGTGCTCTGCACTGTGTTATCATTCCTTCATCCCACTCCTACTTGTCAAGCATTTCTCCATGTTCAACAACATTTCAGTCATCCAGAAATCTAGCTGGACAAGAGAGAAAATGGCTCATTCTGGGTCTAACCCTTTGAGACAGATGTCACGGTCATCGCCAAGTCACATCTGAGGAAACCAAAGTTTTGAGAAACTATACAATTACCCAAGATCACATAATTGGAATCCATTACTGTCTGGATTCCAAAATTTGTCCATCAAACCACAGGCTATTACAATCACAGCGTGCAAATAACTAACTTTCTGAGCTTCCTTTGTCTTTCCTGTAAATTGGGGATAGAGAACGTTTTTTGATTTAAGGTAGTGGTGTTGATTTATTCATTCATTCTATACTGGTGGCTGATTGATCAGATAGAGAATGGCAAAGAGCTTCTCAACTATCATTTAAATAAAGCCAGCAGGGTTCCCGGGATCTTAAAGGAGAATGGGGCCCTGCTCACATTCATGGTGGGTTCACTTCCTGTGTTTTGACAAAGGCCACATTTGGATTAGCAAAGATAAAGGCAGATCAATTCATTATTTTCAACCCAAGTTCTGAAGTTTTCTTTCTTGATTTTCCTAGGAGTCAGGAGAAAAGAATTATCCCTGTGTGCATGTGTTTTATTCTGAAATTTTGAAAACAGTGCCATGGATCGAGGAAATTATTATTATAATTATGGGTTTGAGGAGTTTGATAAGAAGCCACTTTTCTTAGGCTAGACTCTAGGAAGAAAACAGGTAAGAGGCTTCTCGTGACTTGGTTAAGTATGTTGGAGTAGGCATCCTGTGTGGGTAATACCACCTTCTTAGTCAAAATGTATATTCATGTAAAGGCGGCCTGGGGAGGGGCCCGGAAATGGTGCACAATCCCTGCAATTGGGACTTGCTGCTGGGCCACCTTTAGTAAGACAGAAAATGCATCAAGAAAAGAAAGCCTCGTTAATAGGTCCTGTTGTTGAGAATACCACCCACCATATCTTCCCACCAGAACAGGTACAGGGAGAGTTGTTCAGAACAGTGAAGCCAGTTCTTCTTAATTTTTAAACACAAAAGAAGAAATGGCCTGGATTTCAATGGGAACTCTATTTGAACAAGGCATATCATTCACAAGATGATTAGAAGATACCTGTCCCAAGCAAAGTTGAGCACAGAGCACAAGTAGGAGATTAGAGATCATTTCATGTGATTTTTCTTAACATTGAATTCATGTTCATTAAAAAGTATTTATGTTCTTGGCTGGGTGCTAAGGATTCAAGGACAAATTTGTATACGGAACAACTGAATGTGGTCATTTGTTTGCTGATAGTACTAAAGAAGTGACCTTGGCTTGAAATATAACAACCCTGAAACTCACTGTCTCATTTGTAGAATATAAGTAATAATGACACTTTGTTCATAGGATTGTTGCGAGGATTATATTAACAACGTATATAAATCAATAGTCCAAGTGGCTGGCAAATAGAAAGTGTTCAGTAAGTGTTACCTACCATTACCAGTCAGTGTTAGTAGAGCAACAAAGAATGCTAGTATACCTACTACCCTCAGGAGGCTTAAAAATCTGTCACATACACTAATTTTCCAAAGAGGCTATAGAAAATATGTCATAGGGTATAAACATCATCCAAGGGAGGTATGGTCAATTTTAGGTAGAGAACTTAAAAGTCTTCTTGATATAGGCAGATTGGAGAAGGAGGTTAGGGGCATGAAAAAAGGAGAGTTCAGGCAGGTTGAAGATATGTAAAAAGATAGTGTGGAAAGCCAGAACTTCTCAGAACATGCAAACAGTCCCTTTGCTATAGTTTAGATATTAGGTGTCCCCTCAAATCTCACATATGAGAAAATGCAAGAGGTTTAGAGGAGAAATTATTGGGTTATGAGGGTCTTGACCCAATCAGGGAATTAATACCCTGATGTGATTAATGGAGTGGTAACTGAAGGTGAGTAGGGTCTGGCTGGAGGAAGTGGGTTCCTGGGGGCGTGCCTTTGGGGTCTATATTGTGTATCTGGTGAGTGAAGTCTGTCTGCTTCCTGATCATTATGTGAGCTGCTACCTTCCACCCTATTCTTCTGCCCTGATGTCTTGCCTCGCCTAGAGCCTTGAGGAATAGAGCCAGCTGTCTATGGACTGAGACCTCTGAAACTGTGAACCTTTCCTCACCTACAGTTGTTCACATCAGGGCCTTTCATCACGGGGGTGGGGGGGTGGGGGGGGGAGGAGTTGACTAAAACATCCTTAGAGTTAGAGCACTAGGGTGTGGGGTACAAAGGCTGAAGAGGAAGCTAGAGGTCAAATCATGGAGGACTTTGGTGCCATTTGGTCCTTGCTGTGATCTGAATGGATTTATTCCTTTAAAATTCAATGTTGGAGCCTAATTACCAAGGTGATGATATTAGAAGGTAGTCTCTGTGGGAGGTGATTTAGTCAGGAGGGCTTCACCTTTCTAAGTGTGATTATTGCATCAGGTAAAGTGCTATGTGAGATTGAAGAAGGAAAGGCCCGAGGTACCATGACAGAGGAACCAACAATGGAGGGGCCTTGCTCCTGTTCCAGACTGTGACCCTCAGCAAGTTAATTGACTTCTTTGATGATTAATATCTTCATCTGTGGATGGAGAACAATAATTCTCACATGTCTATTTCACCTGAGAACAGGAGTGAGTGCTGAGAATATCAGAGGAAAGAAGGATGGGATAGGTCCATGGGAATTATAAAGCACCATCGCTGCATGACAGATCATGACAAAATGATGTTAATATCAATATAATAAAGGTGACAAAGAAGCTGGAGAATATTATAGGAAACATGGTGAATGAAAGGAAAACAGTAAAGATCATTATAATGATTCATTCTGATTCATTTAATCATTCAACAAATACATGTTGAGGGTTGACTGCATGTTGGACACTGTTTTAGCACTATGAAGACAGTAATAAAAGAAAGCACCTGCCTTATTTGATATCTAGAGGAAAATCACAAATAGACTAATAATCATCTAATTTAAGAGTTTTGAATAGCAAGAAGAAAAGCAGAGTGAAGGAAAAGAAAATGGTGGGATATGGCAAGATAATGGTGAGGATGATTCTGGTGAAGAGCTGAAATCTCAGCAAAATCAAAAACTCATGGAAGACTTCAAACCAGGGAGGCAGGGTGCAGCGGGCCCCACCTTCATTTCCATCTCCAGTCGAGTCTTTGTCACTCTAGGTGGTGCATGGTGATTGACAGGTGGTATTATGGCAATTGTGTGGGCCAGAACTGGGTAATGCACTGCAAGAGAGGCCAAAATGTAGAAGAGAAGATCTTATGGATGAGAGCTCATGAAGTTTGTTCTGAGCTCATATGACCAACAGTCTGGGCAAACAAAGACTGGTTGTTTCTTTCATATAAAACATGTTTCTGAAGCTTGTGTTCCCGTCTCCAAGAATGGTTTCTGTGTAAGTTTCAGGAGTCTGGCACATATTGCAGGTTAGCAACATCAATTTTCTCCATAAGAAATAATAACACGGTTGTAATTGACTTTGGCTTTAAACTTGTATTTTGTCCTAAGGGAAACAAAATTGAGGGTGGGTGGAGGAAGGCCATTAAAACCCTCATTCTTTCTGCACATACTGAGAGCAGACGTCACCCACCCCAGTTTTGGCAGCCAGTATCCAAAATCAGCTTCGACAAACTCTGAGGTAAATACCTGAATGTCCTGGAAGCACAGAAAGAGAAGCAGAGGAATGGCAGGGAAGTACCAGGGACAATCAGCACATTCTGTTAACATTTTTTAGATTTACAATCGGTAAAAGAAAAGACCTCAGTGGACCCTGGATGGTCACCAAAAACATGTTTTATTCGTGCCTATGCTCTTTGTCTTTAGTACTGCCTTGGACAAATTAACCAGCAAACATTTAGTTGTTTGAATTTGGGACAGAATATGAGAGAGAATAAGTAGATGACTGGAAGAAGAAATTGACAAGACACAGTGGAAAATAAGTAAAAGAAAAAGATGCAGGATCCAATCCAGGCTTCACCTTTGACAGCTGAAAGAGTCTGGGCAGGGTACTGATCTTGAGCTCCATTTTCCTCATCTGTGAAATAGGATAATGATCACGCCTATCTGAAGGAGAAACTGTGAGGATTATGAAATAATATTTTTTTGCAAAGTTCCTAAGCAGTGCCTGGAAAGTAGATGTGCTCAACAAATGACAGTATTAATTGTATTAGTTATCATGTGCATGATCATTGTCAAGAAAGGATGGCCTCATATGATGAACCGCAGGACCAGAAGGAGGATGCATATTGTAAGTACATTTTAACCAAATGGCTAGTCACGTCATCACTTAGCAAGGGATTTGATCCCCAGTATGTTCTGTCAGTTTATCCCAGAAATATAAAGCAATATACTTATAGGTATTGATCACTTAATATGTTTAACATGTTAAATACTGTGAGAACACACAACAAATTATAAAATGTGAGTTCCATCATCAAGTTGACTTTACTATTTAGAGAAGTAGAGTTAGAAACATTCAAAAAATAAGACACCAAGAATTCCAAGCTAAGTACAATAGGGGTCAGAAGAAGCAAGGATAACTAAGAGGTAGACTAACTGGAGAGAGTACAGAAAATACACTGCAATTCCACCTTCATAAGAAGCAGATGTTCTTAAACTGGATAATGGGAAACAGAGCAATAAAAACAGGAGTTTAATAATGGACATTTCAATTTTAAAACCTTGGAAATTCTAAAATATTATTCTAAATAAACTTTACATCATAGAGGAAATAAATGGTGCTACCATAAAAATTCCACATATCAAATTTATGAGATGTGGTCAAAGCTGTACTAAATGAAATTGCATTGCCATAAATGCTTTCATTGTTAAAGACTATAGAATAAATATAAAGGAAATAATTTTTCAGTTTTAAGAAGTTAGGAAATTAACAGAATATGCCTAAGTAGAAGAAAAGGATGAATAAAGAGGAAAGCAGAAATGAATTAGAAAGCAAAGGAAAAAAAACCACTTTAATAAACCAAAGAAATTGTTCTGAAAAATAATTTTATAATGTAAGAGAAGTAGATACATCTGCAGTGGGGAGAAGTGGAGATTGTGGGGTAAGAAGACAAGACTATCTTCCATTAGAAATGAAAGAGTCCATAAGAAGTAGAAAAAACCCAAAATTTTTAAAATGCCATTAAAGCATTTTAATGACATTATAATGCTTTTGGAGGATATAAATGATCAAAGTTGACTCAAGAAGTAGAAAATAAGAATTGTAATAATCAAAGAAGGTTTTCCTCTCTGATTTCAAAAACAACCTCCATGAGATAAGATTAATTTTACACGTGATTCCTTCAAGGAGTAGAAAATACCCATGTTGTTTTTAATTAGTTCATAAAAAGAGATTGAAAAAAATCCCAATTTGTTTTCTGAAGCTAGAATAACTCTAATAACCAAACTCTGATAAGTAAAACACATATATGTGTGAGTACACGAACACACACACACAGACACGAAGTACCTAATAATAAATATGTCCTATTTAGCTTTGCTAGATTCTGACCAATCAAACTAACCCACCACAACTCCTGGGAGAATAAGATAATTGGTGGGCACAGACCAAGATGAAAGAAGGTGTTTATTGTGTAACAGTGCAGGTTAGGAGACTCACTCCCTTTTACCTACCTTATCTAATTAGAAGATTCAGAAAGACTTTTGAAAAAGCATAGTATTAGTAAAAGAACTTAGTGTACTAATTGGTAAAAAAACAAACATGCCAAACAATGATCTTTTTCTAATTAATTTAAAAATATAATGGAAAATGTTTTCCCCAAGATATAAAATATCTGGAAATAAATGTAGTAAGAATACTTGGAACCTATATAAATCTCTCCCAAAGGACATGAAAGGATGTTTGAATACATGGAAAATTATGCCTTGGTTCCTTGGTAGGGACACTGAATTAGTATCATGTCAAATATACCAAAATAATGTACATGATTACAAAGTTGATCTGAAAAAGGCAAGTAGATTTTAAAAAGGCATGATAACTTTGATTGATTTTAATATATTGGTACTTAAATTGTACTGTTAGCATTTAAATAGACAGTATTTTAAAACTAGAATAAGTTTTAAATGCCTAGAAATATATTAAACTAACATGATAATTATGGATGCCTTTGGGTTGAGGTGACTAGTTGCTTCTAATTTTTTTTCCTCTGTGCTTTCTCTATATTTTCTAAATTTTCAATGATAAAAATGTATTACTCTTATTATCTGAATAAAACTTAATGTTATATTTTGAAGTTATCATAGAAGGCAGATAGAAAAAGTCTAACTTCTGGTCTATGAAGAAACACAATTCTTAGCTCCATAACCTCATGTGGAATTTACTTTCCTAATTTGAGGTTGCAAATGTGTCTCTTCATGGTTCCATGAGGGATGGGTATTTTCCTCTTTTGTTCGCTGCTAAGTATCCAGCTGCTGGTAGCAGGCCTTCCCTGGCCCCCGGGGCCCAGCCCCCAGTTCCTTGTTCTGCATGTCAAAGTGGCCAGCTCACAGGGTCGTGATGCAGGCTTGCGGTTTCATGTTTATCTGCCTCAGACATATGTGCCATTTTGGGAACATCTTGGCCTTCTCGGAGCTTCCTGATAAGGGACGGTCACGGTAACCCAAGAGTAGCAGGTGTTATTCCTCCCCTGTTTTGGCTAAATTTCCACTGCAGTTATAGAAAGTATATAAGGGAACAAACTTGGATAATAAAGCGCACACATGCCTCCTCCTGGATGAAGAACCTTGGTGTCCTGTGGTTTTTTTATTATTTTTTTTATTTTTCTAACCTCGACGTCCCTTGCCGGACTCGGTTCCTGAGGCCGAACGCGGCATCCAGCCTCTATACCAATGTCTGGTTTATAATCTACACTTAATAAATGCTTGATGACTATTAAATGAATATATATTAGGAATGGCTGATGTCTTACTTTAGCTCCTCAACCTCAGCCCCAAGCCTGAGATGAGGACTTGGACATAGGAGTTAAGCCCTGAGCAGGAGGCAGATAATAGGTAAAGTGAAATGGGAAAGGAAGGACGATTAATCTAAGGAGAGGACACATTAACTAAGTGATACCTGTAAGTAATAGGGACCCAATTCCCTTGGTTCCCACTTAGAATCATACAGAAATTTACACCTGAATAATGGGAAACCAGAGGCCCTTGTCCAGGGGCTCCAGTCACCCCTTGATAGAAGTTTTTCCCTAAGGAAACTGATTTCTCTGTTATCATGAAAGAGAGAGAAGACATTAGTGTCTTATGCTTGAGGCAACACTGTCATCGTTAAGTGAGAATTAGTCCCCAGGGAGCTATCCACCACAGCAGCTGCTAAAATCAAACTTGGATCAGGAGATGGACTTAGGGCACCAGAGTATCTACCACAGTCAGTTATATCATGGTTTTGTACTGGAAACGTCTTAAACCTCAAGTAAGGTAGGTTGGTCTTTATTCTGCAGCAAAGAGGACCTTGGAGTTGTCCAGAGACTGAAGAACATACATAATCTTACATGCATGGAATATAATTTGTTCTGTTTCAGTCCCTAGTACTTCCTCTTTCTCTCTGTTCGCCTTCTTCTAGTGATCTTCCTTCTGTTTATTTGTTGCTTTTTTAGTTGGTGCATTATAGATACACGTGAAGGTGGGTTTAACTGAGGTTTATCTATGTACATACCATAATCTGGTTAATTTTTGCAGTTCTTTCCATTTTCTATCCCCTCCTCCCTCTACACCCTTCCTCAACTCCACTGATCCCCCTTCTATTTTTATGGGACCCCTCTCCCTCCCTCCCTTCCTCCCTCCCTTTCTTCTTTCCTTTATTTTCTTATTTTTATTTATTTATTTTTTGCTTATTTTGCTCTAGCTTCTACATAAGAGAGAAAACACCTGACCTTTGACTTTTTGAGTCTGACTTATTTTTCTTACATGATGTTCTCCAGTTCCATCCATTTACAAATACCTTAGTTTCATTCTTCTTTATGGCTGATTAAAACTCCACTGTGTATATGTATGCAACATTTTCTTTACTCCATCTCTTGTCAGGCACTGGGGCTGGTTTTATAATGTGGCAATTGGGCAAAAGAACTAAACAGACATTTCTCAAAAGAAGCAATACAAATGGCCTATATATATATATTTTTTTTTAAATGTTCAACCTCCCTAGCAATCAGGGAAATGCAAATCAAAACTACATTGAGATTTCATTTCACTCAAGTTAGAATGGCAATCTTCAAGAATACAAATAATAATAAATGCTGGCACGTATGGGGTGAAGAGGCATATTCTCATACATTTTTGGTGAGACTGCAAATAAGTACAACCACTTTGAAAAGTAGTATGCATATTACTCAAAAGACTATGAATGGAACCACCATATCCCACTCCTTGGTATTTACCCAAAAGAATGAAAATCAGCATATTGTAATGATAGCAGTGCAATTTACATTTACCTCTCTTTTGAGATAGAGTATTTCCCCAAAGGCTAAGCCTTGCTGATCCCTCTTGTTATTGCCCTTAAAAAAAATCTTTGCATCATTTTCTCTTAAGTCAGAAGCTTTTTGGAGCCTTCTTGTGCTCAGCCAGTTTGAGCAAAGGCTTATCCATCCATGTCCTGGTTGATTTTCTTCCAAGGTTTTTGGTGCCATTGTTTGGATCAGGACTGACTTTTTGCAGTTCTGCCTGGGCCTCATTTATGATAACAGAAACCATCAAATACTTTTGATGTCTTCCCTTCCAGGAATCCCACAGCTGGGTGAGTTCTAATCCAAATGAACAAGAGTTCTGCTTCCTTAGCATTGAAGTGCCACCTAACTCTTTGTTTTTCTTTTTAGTTGTCTTTGGTTTGGTCTTTTGGACTTGCTATATCCCACTACTTAGGGCTCTTCTGGACAAGGTACATATGGATTCCCAATGACTAGTTACCTAATTGTTTCTTTTTCTCTTCAGAGTTGTGGATCCACTGGTTTCTGACCTATTGGGATCATACTGAGGACAGTTTTGAACTTCAGTGACCCCTGTGGCAAATCTGAGATGTGTATAAGAGGATCCATTTTCACAACACCTGAGAATGAATGGATTGAAGTTTCTAAATAATTAATGATGAGCAGTTTTTTCCCATTGTTATTAATAGGCACATAAAAGAGAGGAAAATTCTAAATTCACTTCCCTTAGAGACTCCTTAGAAAAAGTTAATAATAATATACAGAATGTAAAAATTTGAACTTAAACTCTCGTCTTTTTCTCCTGGCTCAAATCCAGATCAACTTCCTCCTACATTCTATATGTATCAGCCCTCCCCTCTCCCTTATTCTGTTCCTTTTAGTACCTCTGAGTCTACACCAGGTAGACATCAGCTTTCCCAGTGGAGAGTGCCTGGAATGGTTTAAAATGTAAGTGGGTATGAAGACCAGTCTTATTGCTCTTGAAGCTTTTAGTATTGATGAAGATGATACTTGCATTAACCATTAATTAAACCCTTGGATAGAAGACAGTTAAATGAAGAATTTAGATTTTTCCCGTGATCTTTTAATCCTGTACTATGTGATCTCTATCAGTTGGTTCATGATCTTGTATGACTTAAAATATTCTAAAATTTACTGAGAAACTACAGGTCAGATTAATTAGCAGCTATCTCGCAAGTCTTTTCTGCAAAATTGATTGGTCAATAATCCAGCTTTTAAATAGAGTAGTAATAAGTCCACCTCTGATTTCAGAAAGTGCTTAAACATTATTTTAAGAGAATACTATAGTCTTAATAGGCACAAAGATATAATAATTGCTTTATTCTCATTCTTTGTTGATGTTCTTAAATCAAGGCTACCGTGTTTAATTAAAAAAAAAAAAAAAAACAGAAGACAAGATGGCAAAAATCTCTCTACCTCCTAAACTATCAGGGCTTACTGAGCACTTTGATGGTACTTTAACTTAGAAAAAGACAGAAGAAAGAAAGAAAGAGAGGGAGGGAGAGAAAAAGAAACAAAGAAAGGAAAAAAAGAAAGAAAGAAAGAAAGAAAGAAAGAAAGAGAGAGAGAGAGAAATAAGGAAGGAAGGAAGGAAGGAAGGAAGGAAGGAAGGAAGGGAGAAAGAAATAAAGAAAGAAAGAAGGAAAGAAGGAAAGAAAGAAAGAAACTCATACACCAAAGTAATAGCTATTCAGAGTAAGCTGTTAAGAGAAATCCATTAACAAGGGTGTCTCTCTATCTGATATACACCAAGATGCTATTCATTACTAGAAGGAAAGAAGACATTGGAGGAACAATTACCCTATTTTAGCTTGAAGGATAAAAGTCTTCATAACTTTAAAAGAATGTCAATTTCTGAAAAGGTAGCCTCCAAACTCTGCCCACAATTGCCCTTAAGCACAAAAGGGAGAGATTTCCATACAATTTCAAAAACAAACTTCCTATTTCCAAATGATTCTGGGCTATTTTATCTTTTATTTTTTTTTTCCTTTGGTTTGGTCTTTTGGACTTGCTATATGTCACTACTCAGGGCTCTTCTGGATAAGGTACATTTGGATTCCCAATGCCTAGTTATCTAGTTGTCTCTTTTTCTACTCAAAATTCTGCATCCACTGGTTTCTGACCTATTACAATCATACTGAGGACAGTAGGATAACTTCCTTCCTTTCTTTCTTCCTTTCTCTCCTTCCTATCCTTAATGTCTGAATTTAGCAAAATTCTCACCAAAACTGTCCCCATATCCACTGGAAAAAAAGGAGGCATTGAAGGACAGCAGCCCATGATAACTTCAGGCCTCCAGATAAGACTCATTCTCCTATACACCTACCCTTGTCCTGTCAGAAGGACAAATGGGCATGGTTGCTCGTTGTCCAAGATAAAAGTATCATTAATAAAAGTGTGCCGTTTGCTTTCCGACAGCCTCAAATTGTAATACCATCAGTATTGTCAATCAATTTTCGTTGTTATAGCTATGCTCTGTATTTTCAGTATACTCTTCCAAGCAGACATAGCACCTATTGCACCTATTTGCATTTGCTTGGAGAAATCAACTATATATACAGAAATACACACACACACACACACACACACACACACACACACACACACACACACTAACTTATGTGGATGATCTGTTATGTTCTCCAAATCAAGTCCTGCAGAATTTTGTCTCTCCACTTTCTGACAGCATTACATAGCAGAGACACAAGTTTCTAAGGATTGTCTTCAGTTTTGTCATAGCCATATACATGATCTAGGCTATGACATCAAGCAAAATGGAAAGACTCTTTCAAAGATCAGATGGTATTTGTGACCTCCTGGGCCAATTCCCAGCACACAACTTAAAGGATTCTGTGGGGTCATATAATCCAGCAGACAATGGATCTGTAACTTTTATAAAATGGCTTCCCCTCTATACAGCTCAATGAAAGTTGACAGCATGAGCCCCATGCTCTGAAAGAATGACTGGAAACAGTCTTTGATATCAAAAAGGACTCTTGAAAAATAGTAGCCTTGGACTTACCAATTGCCATCAAATTTTCTATGTACATTAATTATCAAGATAAACTTTAGGGGTTCTAACACAACTGTATGATGAACATCAATGACCTATGATTTACAAGAGCCTCTCAATTTACCTTGTAGCAAAGTGACCTCCTACAAAACTCCTCTCATCTCTGTTTCTATCATTGTCTCATTAAGCCCCTTCCACTCCCACAGAGAGAACCTTATGACAGCTCTTCTCTTACATAGACTCCTCCTGCCATGCTCTGATTTCCTTAATGCCCATTGAGAAAACCAGCATTTAGAACTATTTATAAAGGATCTTATTTAACCTATCAAATCCCAATTTTTCAGCTCAGCAAATATTTTTTTTAAATTGGACAGGTACATTAAAATAATTTGGAAATCATAATCTAGTGCATTTTAAAACTTAACAATATTGATATTATCTATGAACATAGGATGTTTTCCCATTTATCTATATCATCTTTGATTCATTCCAACAGTGATTTAGAGTTTTCAGTGTACAAGTCTTGTACTTCTTTTGTTAAAATTATTCCTTGCTATTTTGTACTTTTTGGTTCCATTGCAAATGGAGCTGTTTTCTTAATCTCTCTTTATGGATTGTTCATTGCTCATACATACACATACAGTTTATTTATCTACATTGATCTTATACACAGAAAACTTGCTGAATCTGCTTATTAGTTGTTATAATTTTTTAGTGGGTTCCTTAGAGTTTCCTATGTACAAGTCTGCAAATGGAGATAGCTCTACTTCTTCCTTTCCAACACCAGTGATATTGCTTTCTTTTTCTTGCCTAATTTCCTTTACTGGAATCTTCAGTACAACACTGGACAAAAGTGACTAAAATGGAAGTACTGGTGTTGTTTCTGATCTTGGAGAGAAGTATTTCACCATCAAGCAGGGTATTATATATAGTAGATTTGTCGTAGATACTCTATGCATATCATTTGGACAGCTCCAATTCTTCCCTCCCAGGTCTAATGAAATGTTCTTTCTCTGCATCTTTGCTTATTCTTCCTGAGAAAGGAAGAGTCTCTTTCTTAACTGATGAATTTGGAAGAACTGGGCACATCCTTAGATTCTGCTTCTCTGGGGAACCAAGGCACATGTATTTAGCTAGAGAATATGGTATGACCAATAAAATCGATCCTTGATACAAGCTTTAGTGGGCTCTCCAATCATACACTTTGAAATATATGCTTCTTCCATATAAGCAGGGAAAATTAATTTAGATAAACAAGTATAAAATTCTTTGGTAAGAAAGCTGAAGTTCAGTGTGGAAAGAGAAAGAGAACTTGAGAGATAAATATTTTATCTCAGATGATGGACTCAAAGGATTTAATTTTTAAAGGTAAAATAGTATTCCTGTAAATAAAATCAGAGAGCCTTCTTTAGATAGCCAATGATTTTTCACAGATTTTGGACCCCAGTGTAAACTAGTGTTTGCTGTGACTCTATTAACTGTCCCATACACACAGAGCTGAAAAGAGAGGACTGCAATTATGACTACAATCTTCTGATAATTGAAAGCTGTCTAGTGAAGGAGGAATCAGATTTATTTTGAAACCCTCAGAAGGCAGGTCAGACATGACTTACTAAAATGAACACAGAATGGGATCTGGTCAATACAAAGAAGAAGCAGATGCTTAAAGCTGCTGAAAAAATTGAATTGAACACAATGCAATGGAAAAAAGCTGCCCTGTCTGGACATTTCTGCATTAACCAGATGCTCACTTCTAGATGCTGTGTGAAGGGGAATTCCTGCATGTAGTAAGGATTGAACCAAACTTTCCACATAGTCCCTTCCAATTCTGAGATTATAGGACTCTAAAAAGCACTAATCTGAGAACTGTGCACAGTAAACAGAAGACCTCAGTTTGGACTCTTTTTTTTAACTAACAAACTAGCTATATTACTTCAAGAAAATTACTTATATTTTATAGACTGCTGTTTCCTTATCTATGAAATGCACAATCAGAGTTGGAAGAGATAATCATTATTTAGATTCTCTTTTGGCTAACAGTGCTGAGATTAAAATGGAGACTTAGAGAGGTCTGAGCATTTAGAGCAGGAGCCTTCAACCAGGGCAGATGAAGACTACAGGTACAGCACAGCAGTGATCCAGATCCAGTTTACATGGGCTCAGAGGAGCTGATTGAACATCTTTCTCCAAATTCTGAATTTAAGTGAGGTGAGGTTGGTATCATGGGAATATTTAGGTCATGGACTTAAGCAAAGACTATAAATCCTAGTGTTTTTGATTCAGAGAGTAGGTTCATAAGCACAATGACCAGCGGGTATGGTTTTATGTGAATCAATCTCAGGAAGCTGGAGTGGTGGTGGGGTGTCTTTTCCTCCTACTTTATGGAAGAACAGCACATCTCCTGCTATACTAATTCTCACTAAGAAGCCTACCCCACAGTGTAGAGACCTGAGAGCACTAAACAAAGACACAGCTTGAAGTCCTATTATTGATGCTGAGAATGTGAATGACTAATGACTTGAAAATCAGTTTTGCAAGGCAGGTAGTTTTTAGTCTGTTTTCAATAATATTGAATGGGCAACTCAATCTGAGCTGTCAATAAACAGATCATTAACAATAATTTTCATGATAAATCACTGATTTTTTGCACGTAGTTTAGAAAGAGTTCAAAGAATTGTGTGAAATTGTTGTAACAAATATTGAGTATGATTTGTGAGTATTTACATTTTAAAGATAAGAAGACTGAGAGAAATAGAATTCATGTGAATCCTGCAGTGATATTCATTTAAAAGTATATAATCTAATAAAAGCCTACTCATCACATTAAGAAATACATTTACTACAAAATTTTGTTTTAATTAGTGAACATTTTTCAAAAATTTCAATGTTTCTTGTTTTGATCAATATGTGAAGTAATAATTTTAATTATTACAACAGAAAAAAGCTAATGTGTAGAGATTTATGCTCACAGAGAATAAAAAGCTACCTATCAATTTATGCATGCTCTTTTGATGCAGAAAAGCATAATAGGGCTTTCTATCAAATGGTTTCATACATAAAATACATTACATTAGAATAAAAGGCTGTGCAGAAAGTATAATGAAAATTTATGTTCAAAGAGAAAAAGAACTGATATAAAATTCCTAGCTGTTAATCTGTTAATAAACTTACTTGGTGTGTGAGTATGTCTGTGTGTGATTACAATGATGGTAGTGGGTATCAGAGTGCTAATACATTTTGATTCCCCTATATACATTAAAAAAATAGTTGCACTTGATAATGTTAAAATGTATCACACATTGGAAATTACATCCTTGACAGTTTAGTGAGTAAAATGGGTGTGTGCTTGTCTACCTTCTCCCATAATAAATCACACAGTATAGAGGAACAATGGTACTTACCAGTCATACAACTTGGTGACACTACTATGAGCTATTATAGCACTTGCTATAGAGTAGCCTCTCAATAAGGCCCTTAGGGAGGCAAAGTTCATAATTCAGTGAACAATTGGAATACTCAGCGTCTGCAACCCAAAATTCTGTCAACTGGCTAAGGAGTTCTTGTCTTCATTGTGTACTGAGGCTTGGCAGGAGATTCAAACCACACCTAAACCAACAATTTAGATAATGCAATGCAAGAAAGTCTCAAACTTTTTCTGGATCCAAACATGGGATAATGACATTCTGCCCAAGGTATTAGACATGTTTGATATAGTTATGGAGATTTAAGCAGCACAGGTTTTATTTTTTGGTTTTTGATCGTGTTTTCTGGGGAGCTAGGCATGAGAAACATGGATCTTTTAGAGCAAACCTTATAAGATAGATTCTGGGTTCAAAGGGTTGTGATAAGGAACCCTCCCTGGCTTTATTTTTTGAATGTTCCACCTCTATCCTCATTCCTCTCTCTTAAAGAAGAGATTGCTTGTAGGAAAAAAAAAAAAAAAGCAGTGAATCTTGGTGTAGTTTTTCTTTTCTTTTTTTTTTTTTTTGAAGCCAGAATTCTAGTTTGTTCTTTTGTGACTTACTTTTGAAACAGGTCCCCATCAGGAGAGACAGTGGTTGGGCAACACAGCCTTTGGTTAGATGGTAGTCTCATCCTGTGGTCCATTATCAGTCAGCCTGTGCTGCTGTACATGTAGCACAGCTTTGTCTGCAATAGAGCTGATACTTTGTTCTCCACTCTCAGTTTGATGTCTCTCAATCTGACAGGGAAAAGGTGGGGGTCCCTAAGACCTCCAAATAAAAGTCCATCTGTGGAATTAGATTAAGAGGCAAATGTGGTTGCACCAGAAGATAATTTTGATCAGAATCTGAAGAGCATGACATAAAAGAGTAAATAAGACTAGAAAGGGGAGATCTTTGAAATGCCAGGAGTGAAAGCCCTATCTCTTAACTTACCTAACTATGCCCCATCTCTGTAGGCTGGCACTGTGGCATTTATTTTATTTCTCCATATTTTTAGTGGTGCATTATAGTTGTACATAATGGTGGGACTCATTGTGGCTTGTGTTTTAAAACCTGACCTGACCTATTATAAGTCATCATCTGTCCAATGTGAAAAGATGAGCAACATCATAGCATTATAACAATGGAGATTCATTCTGTTGGATTTATATATATATATATATATATATATATATATATATATATAGAGAGAGAGAGAGAGAGAGAGAGAGAGAGAGAGGGAGAGAGAGAGAGGGAGAGATAGATATATAGATATATAGATATAGATATAGATATAGATATAGATATAGATATAGATACACACACACACAAACACTTATACATAAATTATGGCTGATTACAAAAACCCAGCCTATTAGTAACTGGCTTTTAAAATTCACTATCTGCCAGATAGGTTTGTGACTCTGACAATGTGATCCTTGCTACACACGTCCAGCGTCTTCATTGAAGCGTATCCACCACTATGGCTACAGGAGCTCTCACAAGCACACACCCAGGAGACAAGCTCTGTCATTACTAATCTCTGGTGGAACTTCAGAGTGATTTTAGAACATGAGTCTTAGGGCAGAAATCATGAACTGATAAACACGATAGCATCAGAAACGACACCTGATGTGAGGGACATGGAATTCAACCTAGTCAACTTTTTCTCATTCATTCCCTCAACAAGTATTTATTAATTTTCCACACACTAAGTGCTGAGCCAGTTGCTTATTGTAAATTGCACAGCAAGAGTGTATTTCTCTACCTCTTTAATCTAGGCTCGACCATGGGACCTGATTTGGCCAACCTGATTTGCTAATGACAGCTATTAGCAAAATATTTTCAAGGGTCTTGAAAAGTGCTGAATTCATGGGGTTTGCTTTCTCTTATTCCCAGGAACCTTGTGACTGTCACTATATGAAAGAGTCTAAGCAAGTCTGCAGATGAAGAATGGCAGGTAAGTCCACAGTTACCTCCATTGCCCTTGCGGATACCTGGCCAACTGCTGGGCCTGGGAGTGGTCCATTAACTGTTAGCTGACTGCAGATGCTTGAGTGAGCCCAGTTAATATCCCATTGAATAGAGAATTCTGGCTGACCAGAGCCCCTCTCAGATTGCTGACGCACAGAATCATGAGCAAATAAATAAGTGGTATGTTTTGTTAAGCCCCTCAGTCTCAGAGGTGGTTTGTTACATAGTAACAGCTAATTGACCCAGTGCTGGGGTTTCATAGCAAATAAGGCAGAAAATTTTCCTGCTCTTGTAGAATCATCAACATTCTTTTGTGGGAGAACAATAATAATAATAGTATGAAATATTAGAACGATCAGGTTTTCAGAGGATTGAAATGGGGCCTACACAATGGACAGGTGCCTCCAGAAATCCCCAAGGCTGGAAATGACACTTACAGTGAGATTTGAATGGCCCAAAGGAGCTGGCCAGACTAGGGATAAAACTCTTCTATGCTGGATTCTAAAAGCAACAATGTTAGATAAGGAACAGATTTCTGGATAAATTGAGATGGTGTGTTAGCTTTTCATTGCTGTGACCAAAATATTTGAGAAAAGCAATGGATGGAAAGGAGAAAAGATATATTTTGGCTTATAGCGTCAGAGATTTCAACCCACGGTTGCTTGTCCCATTGCCATGGACTTGTGGTGAGGCGAAGCGTCATGGTGAGAATGATGGGCAGAGCAAATCTCCTCACCTTATGGCAGCCAGGAGGTAGAAGGAGAAAGGGGCCTGGGACAAGATGTGCCCTTCCAGCACAGGCCTCCAGTGACCTACTTTCTCCAATAGGCCCCAGCTTCTAGAGTTTCCACCATCTCCCAATAGTGCCATCAGTTATTAATCCCTGAATGGATTAACCCATTGATAAATTCAGAGCCTTCATGATCTAATGATCTTCATCTTCCAATGATCTTCACATCTGAACACTGGTGCATTAGAGACAAAACCTTCAACACAGAAGCTTTGGGGTACAGTCCAGATGCAAACCATCACAGATGGGGGAGTGCAAGGCAATGGTTTCCTAATAAATTTCCTAATAAATTTCAGAACTTCCAATCTGAAGATGTATGGTGTTCTTGCTGCATTAAGACAAACAGAGGGAGAGGGCTGAGGAGTTGTCAAGAATTACAATGCATGTCTTGCAAGAGGAGTTCCCAACATCTTTGTTCAAAGTTTGTGCATTTACTGCTGGGAGCTGGGGAATTTTCCACTTGACAAGTTTGTCCTGGTTACAGAATAAACTTCAAATGTGTATATGACAGGGGCCAAAAAATGTCCTGAAAAGACAGCAAGATGGATGATGTGGAGAAGGTACCAGGCTCCATGGGTCAGCATAGGTTTCTTCAGAACACTAGATTGACCAAACGGTTTACTTCTAAGCTATAACATGAAAGATTTCAAGCAATTTTCCTTTAATTCCCTATCACTTCATTCACAGTAGCCCCGGTTGTCATACCCAGCCTGAGTCCACAGACTGAAGAGAGAAGATTAAAAGAAAGGAAAATAAGAAAAAAATAAATTTCTTTTTTAGTCAGTGGAAGGAGTTGGGGGAGCTTACCACATATCTCCCCATGAAGAAAGTCAAGAAATTTATTCCAAAGAATCATAGTTACCAAAATGAATAATGTTGATATTAAGGTAGAATCCCAAACTATAGCTTGGGATTTATGCACTGTTAAGAAAAGAAATAGTGGAGAAAAATACTGGGAAAATAACATCAAATACAAGTGTAGTTGCACATACACACAATGAACGTTTCTAGCAGAATCAACCATCAGTCATGTAAGACTTTTGCTGTCAGAACTAATTTAGAATAAATTTTGTTATAATATGAAAGAAGGAAGGGAGGGAGGAAAGGAAGGAAAACAACAAAGGAAGAAAATGGGAGATTGCAGAAGAGAAGATATGCAAAGTAAGGGAAAGAAACTATAAAGTTAAGATACTACAGTATTAAGCATGTATTAAAGTTACATTGGAAAACAAAAAACAAAGCAAGCCACCTGTGCCCAACTGTAAAGCAGGATCAGAGACAGACTATAGCGCCACCTCCAGGTGGGAAGAATTTTTGGATGGCAACACCACAAGGCTTTCTCTGCAAACCTGCTTTTCCAGCAGAAGTTTGGGCTGGTGGGATAATCGCTTTTGAATGCTGGTATCATCTTTGGTTCCTACCAATTTTTAAATGCCCAGAAAAGTTGGCTTAAAGGAAAAATCAACATAACACTTTAACCCCATCACTTGTTTTTAGGATCTTTCCACCTAAATTTGTTTAAAGTTAAATTTGCATTATTTTAAAAAAACTAATGTTGCATTTGGCACTGATGTGAACTTTAGCATTCTTATTCATTAGCTAGAAAGCCCTGCCAAAGTCAAAGTTATTTTTAAAGCAAGCCACAACCTTCAGTGTAAGAATGAAGAGCCAAACTAGGTACATACTCTTCTACTCTTACTGTAAAATCTTTAAAAATTACTTTAGGGTTTGGTTTGAGATATACTATCAGATGAAATCTGTACAATTAAAAACCTGAGAAAACAAACAAACAAACAAACAAACAAAAAACACATTTCTTCCTGCAATTGTTTTGAAGGATCTCAGGAAAGACTTGCGAAAGCAACATCAGTTTTTAACAGGATCCCTGTAGAAAAAAGAAGAAACTGCTAGAAGCTGGCAGCCCCTGATACCCTGTGCAGGCCCCTGCCTGACGGGTAAGATTTTTCCAGTAAGCCACCACCCCACCAGTGCAGGAGCTAGGAAGAAAACATCCACCACTCATGCCTAAGAATACATTGACTGTTCCAAGGGTGATGGTCGCCTGGGGTCATGAAAGTGCTTTTCCAAATCAAGATAATGCCACACAATAAAATGGCCCCCTGTTTTCTTACCATTGGAAAGTAATGCTTGCTGGAGACTGAGATTTTAATGACCACATTAACCTCTTTTAACCATGATCAGCAGGCTCATCCTGCCCATGGAGTAGAGACTCTGGCCCATCTGGATGCCTGAGTGAGCACCAAATACTCTGGCCCTTGGTGCAACATAGAGCCCTGTGCAGAAAGGGCCAAGTGGAAACATTTAAGTGGCCACTGTCACATCTCTCCACTCCCTTCTTGCAGGAGTCCCAGCAGACATGCAAATGAAGGCATAGGCTACATTGAGATGGAGTCAAATGAGCAGGAATGACATGGCTTCCTTGAGAAGATGAGAACTCTACCAAGCAGTTGGCCACTGTCAATCATGTTAGCTTCAAAAGGATCTGAGAATCTCCTCTCCCCAATGGTTCAGCCTCCTGCACAGCGGAGCTACTTGTCTACCTGTTGACCGAATTGAAGGAGGTGGCTGGCCTGGGAGGAGAGAGGGCTTAGAAACCAAATAACTTCTCTGAAAACATTAGGAAGAGCCTGGGATGAGGAATTCTGCAGACAGGAATGTGGGCCAGTGCCACACGCAGATGGGAACTTATATCCAGAGAAATGTACCAAGTGTTTACTTCAAGGAGAACCAAATTTTCTCAACTAATAAATGGAAATGCTAAAGAGCATTATTGGGATTTGGGGGATGGGTAAGGATTTAGAGAGGTAATGGATATGGACATGTCTCGCACACCTTCAGCACTCAGTAGATATCATTTCCAATTTACCAATGGCAAGTGAGGCCATTGGTGAAATAGAAATTCAGAGAGGTGAATTGAGTTTTCCAGGGTCCCACAGCTATCAAGTGGTAGGTAAGATCCGACTGGGATCTAGTTCTGATCCTAAGCCCAGCTCTTTTCCCACTAAACCTTTCTGCCTCTATGAAGCTGAAAAAAGAAAAATCAGAAATCTTAGTGGTGCTTGTTGTGGTTGAATACAGGAATGTAGGTACTTAATCTCTGCTGATCTCAGGGAAATGAGGCATCCAATGCTCTCAAATGAGAGGGCTTGAGAGGGGTTGTGAGGGGTCGAGAGGGGTTGAGAGAGTGGGGAGAAGCAAAAGTCTGAATTGGCAAAACAGACTCAGGGATTCCACCACTTAGCTCTGTGTGACCTTCAATGTCAAAATTGTGTGACCTTTTTACCACAAGTTAATCTTGGAGTCAATCCTAGAGGACTGATACCTAACCATTTTGGCAGATGGACGTCACACACTTGCCAGAATTTGGAAAATTAAAATGTTTGCATGTTACAGTTGATACTTCTTCTGGATTTTTGATGGGCTCTCTTCATGCTGGAGAAAAACCTAAAGATGTTATAGCTCATTGCTTACAAAATTTTGCTGCTGTGGACGTTCCAAAACAGTTAAAAACAGATAATGCCCCTGGTTATACTTCTACCTCTTTTAAACAATTTTGCTTGACATTTGGCATTACTCATATAACAGGAATCCCATACAATCCACAGGGACAAGGCATAGTTGAAAGAGCTCATCAAACTATTAAAATGTACTTATTAAAGCAAAAAGAAGGAATTGGGAGGAGGTATATATTCCCCAAAGATAAACTTAAAATAATCCTTTTCACTCTAAACTTTTTAAATTTGGATTCATCAGAGCTTGGTGCTGATAACGCCAAGGTTGCGGGTTCATTCCCCGTACGGGCCACCAAATGCCGCAGTCTGGCTGGGCACAATTCAGGAGCCACTTGTCAAAAGAAACAAACTTTATTTTTAGAACCACACACGCCAAACAAAACAGCTCCTCAGGAAAAACCCTCAGAGCCCAACTGCCACCACCGGCTTCCCACAAGCCTCTCCCTCCACCACCAGCCTCTCCACCTCCCACAATCCTCCTGCTCTTGAGGCCGATTGGCTGGGTCGCATAGGCGGAGCCAAAAAAGTCCCCCAATGAGCAGCTCCGTGGTCTGAAAGGGCAGGGAAACAGCCCAATGAGCATCACCGCAGAGAAGCCAATCAGCTAGATGTTGCTGGGGCCGCTGTGAGCCAATCATCAGCTGGCAGTCTGAAAGGGTGGGGAAACAGCCCAATGAGCATCACCGCAGAGGAGCCAAGCAGCTAGATGTTGCTGGGGCTGCTGTGAGCCAATCATCAGCTGGCAGTCTGAAAGTTTGCTGGGGCCCCTTCGGCTGTGGCTCTCAACAGGGAGAAGCAAAAGTCTGAATTGGCAAAACAGACTCAGGGATTCCACCACTTAGCTCTGTGTGACCTTCAAGAAATTGCTCAAGATTTATATCTCATTGTCCGTTAGATCCTTTTTCTAGAAAACAGGATCTTTTCCTGTTTTTTGTTGGCCATTTTAAAAACTAATGTTGCACTTGGCATTGATATGAAAGTTGGCCAATCATAGTAGATACCTTGTAGTTGTAAAGATTAAAATATAAGATGTATGTGAACAAGGACAGTGTCTGGTCCACTGTAAGAACTCAGTCAATGCTATCTTCCATTACTCAAAGATATGATTCCCAACATGTTTCAGCTGTGAGATAATCAGAGCAAGACCAAGGATTTGGGTCTGGGATCAACCCAACCCTGCCTACCCCTCATTCATCCACTAAAAGCATAACCAGAGTTGTTTTTGTTTTAATGAAACCTATATATCCACATCACCCTCACTTTCCTTCTCAAGGGACATCAGGCTAATGGCAACCCTATTATCTGGATGGGTCTGGCAAATGTTTCAGTAACCAGGCCGGAGGGAGAGGGGTCAAGAGTAAGGGACCACGGTAGGTAGTTACCTGTAATTGTGGAAAAATCATCTCTCTGTCTCTGTCTGTCTCTCTGTCTCTCTGTCTCTCTCTCTCTCTCTCTCTCTCTCTCTCTCTCTCTCTCTCTCTCACACACACACACACACACACACACACACACACACCAAGGGTCTGGGGTAAGAAGACAAAGAATTGTTCCAACTAAGAGGTGAGAATGGGAGCTAAAGCCAAGCCTGGAAAATGGCTCCACGGGTTTTTCTGGCTACCACCCTGTCTCCCATCTGTCCTTCACAGACAGATTCCTCAAAAATGCTTAAGTTTGGTGAATTTATTTTCTCATCTCCCAGACCCTCCTCAATCCCCTCCACTCCGACATACATCCCCATCACTCCACAAAACAGCACTGCATGGGGGCGCCAATGCATGTAAGGTGCTAAGTTCCAGGGACCATTTGACCTGATCACTTAATAGCATTCTTCACAGTTGACTAGTTCTTCCTCCTTAAAGGACTTTCCTCCTGTTTTCTATAACACCTTGGTCTCCTGAGTTTCCTCTGACTTTCTGACTACTTGTCAGTGTCCTTTGAAAATACTCCCATCTTTATGACATTTTAAATATGTGAAGTCCTAAAGATTCAATTCCATACTCCTTTCTCACTTTTTTATTCTTTTCCCAGATAATCTCCCTGTTTATAGTTTCAATTATCTTCTCTACGCCAATGGCTCTCAAATTTATGTTTCTGATTCAGTCTCCTCTCCTAGAAAAGACCCATGTATCTGACAGCCTATATAGTTTCATTTCAGACTCAAAAATGCTTCAAATTAAAAAAACAGTCCAAAACTAAATATGATGGCCATTTTCCAGAGTTCTCTGTATCACTGAATGTTTTTTAATTCAGCCAGTTATGCAAATCAGAACCTGGGAGTCATTCTTTATTCTTCCACATCAGTCCATTACCAGTTCCTATTTATTTTATTTCCCTATATCTGTCTAGTCAATCCGTATCTCTATCTCTACAATCAATACTCTAGTATAAGCTACTTTGCCTAGACATACTAATATCTGCTTAATCAACCTCACTGCTCTCCCCTGCCCTTTTTCCTTGTTCATTTTCTACACATTGAGACCAAAATAATATTTGAAAGCCGTAACTGATTACCTGAGATCCACAGCCCCCTCCCATTACTTACACACAGCAGTGGCTTTCCATGTTCTTGGGGTAAAATCATGCACATAACCTGTGTACGTGGTGTCCCTTCATTCTTGCCTCCATGCTATTCCATTGTATTCCCTTTGTCTGAAATATTCCACCCACTCTATTTTGCCCAACTACCTATACCCAATTCTTTAAGTTTCACAGAAGTCTTTTCTTTCCCTCTCAGATAAAGTCAGGTGCACTTGCTAAATGCTTTCATAATATCATGACACACAACTTCTTCAGAGCACTTATCCAGCTCAAATTTGCATATATTTTTATTCTTTATTAACTCCATCTCTCTCCCCCCGCCCCCCGCCCCAGCCAGATGACAGCACAATTGTTCTGCTCACTATTTTATCTCCAGTTTCTATTCCAATGTTTGGCACATAATAGAGATTTAATTAGTGTTGTTGAATGAAAGAAAGACAAGGTTGGATGATAAGGAACTTGGTGACTCTTATAGGACCAGAGGTGAGAGAGTCAAAGCTCTCTGATTCTCTGGTGTGCTCGTGGAAACATGCCAGACATCCCCAGGTTCAAGGGTATTGGATTGGAGGAGGACACAAGCATATCTAAGAAGTGGATCAAAATTCTAGTGCTATCCTTGCTCCAAAGGTTAGAATATCCTTACATGACCCAGCCAGGATCCATGGCTGAGCATCTTGAAGGAGAGAGAGAAGAGTAGCTAGAAAGGAGTTCCAACAGATGGAGGAAGCCCAGGCAAAAGCAAGGGAACAGTGGGCACAGCTTCCGGGGCTCTCTCCAGAAGGTCTTTCCACATTGATAGTCTTCTCCCTGCAGGTAATTAATGTGACACCCATGAGCTTCTGTCTGTCCTTCTCTGTGCTGGTTTTTGTTATGTTTTGATTTGCTTCTGTCTGTGATACAAATGTCTCTACCCCTTCTTTCTAAAAAGATGGGAGATATTTGAAAATGGCCAACGAGCTCTCTTGTTCTCTCCCTGGCAGGAGAGGCAAAGGAAATGACAAATTGTCTTATGATGTAGAAGTCACAGGATTTGCTTCTAGCACAATAACTCATGGGGAGGGAGGCATATTCACTGGAGCAGCAAATATTTGCTGAGAATTGGAAGAAACTCACAGAGAAGAGCCAGAAACCATGGTGTTTCTGAGTTATGCTATATAAGTCTCATCTCTACCCAACTCCATCTCCTTATTTGCTATTTGACCTTGGGCAGGTAACTGATTTCTTTGTGGCTCCATTTTATCATTTGAGAATGGAGTCAATGATAGTATCCTTACTGTATGGGGTTTTTGGGAAGATGAAGCGATATTATGCATAAAACACTCAATAAATGTTAGCGCTTAATATTCTAAGACATCACATACAAGGTACATATTAGGAAAGGTATTGTTCCTTAATGTGACAGAATGCAATTTTAATATCTTTGGGGAGATTAAATGTCAACAGATATTGGATACGTCTTCCAATGATTTCATGGTTTCCAGAAATAGACTTGGAAGATCAACATCCATCCCTGCCTGGTATCTAAAGTCATGCTTCCTTAATCAAAAATATTTATTATAATACTCAGAGGATATATAGCAGTGCACCTGGGATATGATAAGATAAACATAATAGATCTTCCTGCAGCCTCAATTATAATTCATGGAATATAATTTGAAACATTTAAAATAAACACAACAATTACATATGGGTTAGAAGGCAGAATGTGAAATTCTTCTTAAATTTCAAAGAAATTTCAAGGTAACTAGGGAATCCTTGAGTTGTGTTCCCAGACCTCCAGAGAGATGAACGTGCTTTCCTTTATTAATAAGGGTTTTATGTGGAATAATTCAATAGCACTGATTTTAAGAATAAAAAGAGAATCATCTGAGAAGGTAATATAAGATGTTTAGATTCTTTCACAAGTTCTTTTTCTCTTGGTATATCTTTCAAGGGAATTGAGAGTGAGCAAAGAAAAAAAAATGAAGAAAAAATCAATTGGTTTAATGATCCGAAAACTAGGGTTTAATGTTTCTGGAAAATGTCACAGAAAATATTAAACAATGGGTTCCTGGCCTCTAGATCAACTTAAACTAATCCAGCAAATGCAAATGAGAAGCATAGAATCCTTTCTCCTGCTCGGTAGCACTTAGATTTAGAAAATGTAAAGCTAGTCTAGATGGGAAACACTCCAGATCGCGGGCTCCCATTAGGTGAGATACCTGTAAGACACAGAGTACTGAGAAAGGCCAGGGATGAAGACCTGATTTTATACCCCATCTCTGAGGTCAACCGAGTATAGACTATTTGTTTAACTCCTCTTGGTTGCCTCATATGTAACTGAAGAGCTGGACTGTGACTATGCATTTCAGGGTTAGAGAGGACCTCAGAGGTCATTTAGCCCAATCCTTCCCTGATACTTTGGTTCCAGTCTTTTATTTGAACATTTCTAGATCTCAGTAGACTTTGTTACCTCTGAGTGTCATTATTGGATGAATAGTGACATGATATATCATAATAGTCAACAATGATACTCATTTCCATCTCAGACCTGGGAGACAGGAGACTGGGGTCTGGATTCCACAACAAACTGATATCTATTTACATATAAAATTCTTTGTCTCCCTGAGTTTTAGGCTCCTCTTCCATAAAGCAAAGAGGTATAGAATACATAATTCTTGAGAAGATATTTATGACATCAAATAACACAAAATATTATGACATCAAATCCCCAATATTCAAATAATAGTCCTTTCTTTTTCCCATCTTTATGCTCTTTGCTCTGAACTATATCAGAGAGCATAACTACTTTATCACTCTGACATCTGCCTTAAATGGGGGCAAGAGTCAGGAGGTACTCTTCTGGGAATGAAAAGATGATCCCTTCTCTAGGGCACTTCACACATAGCAGTCTCCAGAGAACTTGCAAAGCAGTCTTACCCTCACTTTCCAGCTATCGTCTCCTTCCTCCTCTGGGCTTCTAGGCACATTTGTCTTCTCTCTCAAACACAGTGTGAAAGGAAGCCGAAGTCCCACAGTGAGAGATGTTCTGGAATGCACCACCGATATACAGCTCTGGAGTTGAGCTCCAACGGTACATCGGCTGTTCCATTAGCCAGAAGCTACTGTTAGGACTGACAGCCAATTAGGGTCAGATCAAGAAGAAAGAATGAGCACGAACCAGGGAAATCCAACTTCTCATTGTTCAATGCAGTGGAGACCAGATTGCCCATGGGTGCAATTGTCTGACTGTCATCAGTCTCCTAAAACTGGCAAGGATTCATCAGTGACACTAATGATCGAGCTGGATTTTCCTGAGGTGTTTTAAAATGACTGCATTAATGATGATAATTCATAGCTTTCCTGTATTATGCCTTTTGGAGTGCCTTCCACAGGGATTCTCAATTTAACTGTATCTTGCATTGACCAGTGACTTAGTACCCAAACTTAATGTAAGCAGAAATTTGTGGAAGCTCTTGCACATGTTCTTCACCCTTACTTCTCTGTAAGTGCTAAGAGAATGTACCTGAGCCAGCCTATTAAAAGCATGTAAGAGTCATAGCAAGAGACCCCTGTCAATCCAGGCATCCCTGCTGAGCTATCCTAGACTGGAACTGTAATTAAGCCCAAATATGGAAGGGAATCTACCTGGAACCCAAAGTATCATTCTGACCAGCCCAGCCTAAATTACTGTCCTCTGGACTCCCACTGTCATCCCATAACTGGTTCCAATGCTCACAGACAATAGATGATTATTTTTAAGCCACTGAATCGTAGAATGGTTTAGTATATAGCATTATTGTGGTTTAAAAAAATCATCCTTACAGAGATATTTAACTTCTCTTCTTTCATATGTGGGGAACAAAACTGATTCTTTAATTGGCCATATCAGAAATAAGATGTTCTGGAAAACCCAACCAGCATACAGTTTTTAAAACTTTACTTCCTGTTCCCCTCCCTCATGCCCATTAGAAGTCAAACTCTCTGAACCTTCTTTGCATTTATTCTGTCCTTTCACCAAATACAAAAAACACCCTAATAGGCAGTCACTGAGAAGTAACTGCAATATTGCTTCCTTGTCCTCGGGTGGGCATTTAAAAGCAGAGATTGATTGTCAGTTGAATTATGCAAACCTCTGGAGTCTGTCATTTATTTCTCATTATTAAACAAATAGTAATATTAATAATAATAATAATAAATTCCCCCAACAGATGGCTTCTCCTGTCAACTCGAAGTCTTCCTGCCTCATCTAGAAATAAGAATTGCCAAAAAAAGACATTCTACATAAAGGCTAGCTGCAATCAGGTGGACCCAAACTGACTTCAGACCATCTTTTCTTGATCTTTTTATTGACCCCCTTCTGCATGGTAAGCCACTGTGGCACCTCGATAGAAAGAATGGCTATGATGGACCTCAGAGCTCTCTGAATAATGACCATGTTTATCAGAGGAGACTTCAAAGACATAATTCCCTTTGGTGTTTGCCGAGCATGCCCTGGGTTTCCTGGGCTCAAAGATCCAAGGATATTTAAAATCTTAAAATCTGCCTTTTCATTCCCTGCATGGAACTTCCTGGCTGCTCAGATACTTGTCTCCTCCAGCTTCATCTTCCTCAGCCATCTGTCTTCCAAGCTGTGGACAGACTGGGCCAAGGAGACAGGACTGCCCAGGTCTCCAGTTACAGAATTCCCTGTGGATGGAAATCAATATGCAACTTTCTCATTGTTCTCCATTTGCTGGTTAGGGACTGGGTCACCAGGAAAGTCATCAAAGCCAACCAGACACAAAGCCAGGCTGAATAGATGCTACGGTGCTGAGTTTCCTCCAAATGTCCCTCATCAAGAAGGTTCCTCCCTGATCTCCAGGTAGCTTCCTTCAAGGTCTGATTTGGAGAGAAAAGAAGACAGAAAGAGGAAATCGGGGAGGCTAAGGGATCATTCCATAGGAAAACTCTTAAAGGACAGGATTGGTGGATAGTGCTACATGCTGCAGGAAGGAGGGAGGCTCTCGGAACAGTAAAGTGGGTTCTCCATAAGTTAGGACTCCCTCAGTTTGGTGCATTCTCTTGGCATGGGTCTCAGGAGTTTGGAATATAACCAATTTCAACAGAAGTTAGGGAAGCTCCACATTATAGTTTTGGCTGAGCTCTCTGGTAACTTCCCAGGTAAAATCATTCTTATTAATTGCTTAAGTGGCAGGGCAAGACATTCAAGTTTATTCTCTCCCAAGAAGCTTTTACTTTTTACCAGGTCCTTAGTGGAGACCTTTCCTTAACTCATATAAAATATGGGAAGGCAGGAATCACATGCTTAAAAAGTCTGGTGTCTGGACCCTTGTTTTGCCCCCACTTAGATGATTTGTGTGACCCTGGGAATGGCATGATTCTTTGCTTAGACCAACTTCCCTTATCAGTAACTTGGGAAGGTCACATCTTAATGAGCTTCCCCTCCTCTGGCACTCCATGGTTCTTATTCTTTTTTAATTCAAATGTAGTTATCTATCATTTTAGAGGGAACTTTGCAGAGAGCCACAGTGGTCAGCTGAACTGGTTCTTTCTGGACTCAGGGCAATCCTATGAGGTCTGCTTGGTCCTGAGTTCTGACAAGCTCTGACTTCAGACTAACTAGGTCAGAATACTGTCCTTTGGAGTGCCTAATAAGCAAGCTCAGCTTCTTGATAAACAGATGAAGAGGTTTTATTTTGTTTGGCAAGCAACAGTAACATAAATTATTAAGTGGGACTCCAAAAGAAAACCACCTCCTTCATTCGTAACTGTCTATATCAGCAAATATGTGTATTGAATAGAACTATTAATCAGCCAACTCATTAAGGACATGAGGCAAACAGATCTTTAACTATTTACCCTGAAAGGCAAGCTTAGTAAAAAAGCAGCTATTTGTCCAGGGGAAACATTGGCAATGATGCTTATTAGGGTGATTTGGTGTGATAAAACTGTATTGTCTGGGGGCAGCTAGCAGGCAAGAAGCCATTCCCTAGAGTCACAAAGCTAATCTTTACTGGATTTGTCACAAACAAAGGATGAGACGAGACGTTCATGCAAGGAGTGAGGAGCCATTCCGGGCTTAAAGCCACCATTGGCCCTCCCAACCTGCTGAGGAAATTCAATGCAATCAAACCAGTCAGCAAACAGACCAGAGACTCTGAAATTGATTCAATCTGTGGTGTGGATGTGTTTATTATGTTTCTTGTGACTTAGCAGCCAGGGCCTCTTCAGAAAAGGGAAGGAAAAAAAATAAAATTAAAATAAATAAATAAATAAATCCTATTTGGCATTCCAAGTGGCTATGCTGGTTTCTACTTCTTGGCGTCCATGGCTTACAATCAACCATAATGGCTCAATAGTTTTGCACCCAGCATCTGGGCTTAGCAGCAGAAGAGGTTGTCAGGTCTCTCTGAACTCAAAATTAACCCCAAATAGACAGACCTAAGACTTAATTGGGAGTGAAGCAAGCCGCAGTCCGACCTACATGTTAGGGAGAGGCTGAAAAACCTGCCATTCTTGTTATTTCCCTAATAAAGAGCAAAGCAACAGATCTGGATCTCTGTCCATTGGTCCAGTCATGGAAAATACACATGTTTACACAAACACATTTAGATATAGACGTACTCATTTGGAAATTTTTCCACTGAATTTAACTACTGGTTTCAATAAACAGATCTTAACAAAAACTGATTGGGAAACTGTGCAGTAAAGCTTAAACTCTGGTTGAGCAGACACAGACTAGCCCCAGGGACATTATTGGCTGTATCAGGCCTGTAGCATGAAAAGCCCTCTCTTCACAAGCTGGTCCTTCCTGTGTGCCCACTGAAATTGCTAGCTGGATTTGTCTCTTTGTCCATTTCCACAACAGTCCCATGCTACCTCCTAAGTTCACACACACACACACACACACACCCACACACCAAACTCTGAATTTCTTTCCCCTCTCCTCGGACATTTGGTTTACTTGCTGCTTCTTAACTGGGGAAAAAAATCTTAATGATAGTTTTTACTTGTTATTCTTCTCCTGCACCCAGCACCTCCACAAGCCCTCACCTGACCACATGTAATTCAGGATGGCTTTTTAAATAACAATTTCCTATTCTTGAAAACAGTTTTCTGCAGGTGGTACGCCCTTACATGATGATCTACTTTCTACCTCTTTGCATCATGTGTACTTTTACAATAGTAGGCAGCAGGCTGGGGATGTGGTTCAAGTGGTAGTGCGCTCGCCTGGCATGCATGCGGCCCGGGTTCGATCCTCAGCACCACATACAAACAAAGATGTTGTATCCACCAAAAACTAAAAAAATAAATATTAAAATTCTCTCTCTCTCTCTCTCTCTCTCTCTCTCTCTCTTTAAAAAAAAAACAATAGTGGACAGCATTTTTACAGAAAGAACAGACTTTCATTTTAAAACAGAAAAACAAGGGCAATATGCACTCAACAGTGAATAATGATTGCAATGTTTCTAAAGCTATCTGTTCAACAATAAGGCCTGGAGAAGGAATACTCTTGAAAAAAATTTCTGGGTTCAATGGGGCTCTGTGTTTGTTGTTTCCTCTCTGATTATAAAAGAGTTTAATATTCAATAGAAAATGAAACCTTCAACAAATGGCTTCAGAGTCCAACTGAGCCTGAAAGGACCAGGGGAAAAAAAAGTGGGTCCCAGCACATGGGTATGGACCCAGCAAGGCCACCCAGCAGGGGAGATGCATTTCAAACTCCCTCTAGGCATTACTTCCAAATTCTTCTCTGAGCATATGCATAGAACACAGTTCATGTCAGGATCATGGCCATGGCTATTAAATTGAGTAAACAGACTTTCTGTGCTTCCAAAAGCATGACCATGAAGCTGCTCTGCTCAGTCACCTGGGCATTTTTCAAGCTCGGGTTATCCTTCATCTTTGGCATCTTTGAAATTGATGTTAATCCTCAATTTGGGATAAAGATGTCGGAGATAAAATATGCATTGGAGATTAGAAGTGCCAAGCTTTAGAAAAGCAGGGTTCCCCACCCGCTGTGTTTTCTAATCTTTCTCCAAAGCACTAAAGAGCTAGCACATGCCCAAGGATTAGCTGTACTTAAATGTCTATCTTAGAAGAGGCATTTTAAAGGGGACCAGCTGTTAAAAAGATATTAACAATTACTTCTCAAAAATGCTTTCCATTTAGGGCAGAATCATTTGTGATGCATTTATAAAGAAAAGCAAAAAAAATTCAAAGAGTTAAAGAAAAGGAAAGAAAGGGCCAGGCATGGTGGCGCATGCCTGGAATCCCAGCAGTTTGGGAAGCTGAGACAGGAGGATCCTGAATTCAAAGTGAACCTCAGCAATTTAGCAAGGCCCTAAGCAACTCAGTGAGACCTTGTCTCTAAATAAAATATAAAAAAGGTCTGGGATGTGGCTCAGAGGTTAAGTTTCTCCCCCCTAAAATGGAAAGAAAGAGAGGAGAAAGGAAAAGAAGGGTACACAGGATTCTTTTAAATGAAACCTGGTGCTCCCTGAATATGTTTGCTAGAGTACCTTATCCTTTAGATGTACCTTCCCTTGTTATTAGTGGGATTATATGTATGTCCATTAAATAGTTGCAATGCACAAATCAATCCAAGAGAGAGACATGAAATTAAATAGGTAGCTGAGGATGATATTTGGGTACAGGGATTCTGTTCCTAGCTGTGGCAGAAGTCTCTGAATGTACTGGAAGATGCTAGAAGCCCAGACTGAGGTCAGGAAAGAACAAAACTAAGCCCCAAGGATTGTATGCTCAGAACAAGAACATCTGATTGCTTATGCTTTTAGCCTCAAGCATGCTGTACATAAAAGTGAGAAACAAAAATGATACCAGGATGCTATGGATAGAGGGAGGAGTGTTTGATATTGGCACACTGGAGTACCACTACAGTTTGATGATTCTGTTTCCCAGGAGGCACTACATTTTGGACTGGAATAAGAAAGTTACTCTTGTAGGAAAAGTCATTGGAACAATGTATTCATTTACTCCAACTCTGCAGCAAGCACTGAAGGAAGAAGATCAACTCTGCTCAGAGGGCTGAGTGCTCACAGAGACTGTAAACAGAAGCAAGTAGAGATTTTTGTTTGTTATTCTGTTTTGTTGTTATTCTGTTTTGATTGTTTGTTTTCTGTTGGGGATTGAGCCCAGGGCCTTGCACTTGCTAGGCAAGTGCTTTACCACTGAACTACATACCCAGCTCAGGTGCAGGGTTTTTGTCAAGTATGTTATAGGGACCAAAGACACCCTTAGCAATAATACTGAAAAAGGCTATACCCAAGTTTGAGTAATTGTATTACCATAAATAAGTTACTGAAATAGCAAACTACAACAACAACAATATTCTTCCCCCAAGTTGAGAGTTCTTTCTTCTGTATCACAAAGGTTGATGATAACACCATAATCCAAATGACTGGGAATCACTTTGATGCCCACCACAATTAGATACAAAACAGTTCCATCACCCCAATGAAATGCCCATATGCTATTCCCCATACTCATATCCTGCCCACCTTCAAACCTGGGAACCACTGATGGCTTCCCATTATTATAATTTTGTCTTTTAGCAAACATCACATAAATTAGTGATCTAACTAACCTTCAACATTGACTTCTTTCACTCACTCGAATGACTTTGAGATTCAGCCAGGTTGTTGCAGCTATCAGTAGTTTATTCTGTTGTGTTCTGAGTTGTATTCCCCCAACTATCCTTTGAAGGACATTTAGGTTGTTTCTAGTTTACACTATGATAGAATAGTTGTGTACAGTTTTTTTGTGCAAACACAACTTTTTATATCTCTAGGGTAAATACAGAGGGAGTAGGGCTTCTGGGTAATATCACTAGTGTATGTTTAGCTTTATAAGACAATGACTGACTTCTAGAGTAGCTATGCTATTGTGCATCCCAAGGAGTGATCTATCAGAGTCCTTTCCAGCACCTGGTAGCATCAGTGTTTTTAATTTTATCCATCCTAACAGGAGCTAGGATGGTATCATGATTTTAACGTGCATTTCCGTAACATCTAATGATGTTAAGAATCTTTCGTGCATTTAATTGCCTTCTGTATGCCCTCTTTGATCAAGTTTCTGTTCAAGTATTTTGTCCATTTTTTATTGGCTTATTTGTTTTCCTACTGATGATAGTTGACAATTTGTAATGTAGCCTGGATATAAGTCCTTTGTAGATAGTGATTTGCAAGTATTTTTCTCCCAGTCTGTAGCTTGTTTATGATTTTACATCTATACATAAGATTCATTTTGACATAAATTGTATAAAGAAGGTGATATTTAGGAAGAAATTCTTTCTTTTTATTCACATGTGTATGACCCATGGTCCTAATGCAATTTGTTGGAAGACTATTCACTATCAATTACTTTGCATCTTCATCAAAAATCAATTGGTCATGTAGCTATGTTTCAAAACATCACCTTTTATCCCACCAATATGTACAGTGTATATATCAATCAAAAATAAAACAAAAGGCCAAGCATTGTGGCGCACGCCAGTAATCCCGGTGGCTCGGGAGGCTGGGGCAGGAGGATTGGAAGTTCAAAGGCAGCCTCAATAACTCAGTCAAACTCTGTTTCAAAATAGAATATGAAAAGGGCTGGGGGTGTAGCTCAGTGGTAGAGCACCCTGGATTCAATCCTTATTAGCACAAAAAGTAAATGAAATTTAAGAATTAAAAAACAAATCAATTGACTCTATTGGTATGGATTTAATTTATGTGTTTATTCCTATGCATGATTACTATAAGTTTATAGTAAATCTTTAAAACACATTAACAAGAGATTTTCCTACTTTTTCTTTTCAACATTGTTTTACCTCATTTGTTTTTCCATAAGAATTTTAAAATTAGCAGTATATCTACAAGACATCCTGTTGACATTTTATTGAGTCTTTTGATCCATGAAAACAATGTTTCTATATGTATTGGGGCCTAATTTTTTATATGTATTTTCTCACAAATATAAATACTTGGGCTTTTTAAAATTTGTTTTCCAGTGGGTCATTGCCAGTACATAGGAGAACAACTTATTTTATATGTTGATATTTACATCCTGGGATATTGTTAAAACTCACATCTTGGTTCTGGGAGGCTTTTTGTTTGTTTTGTTTTTTAGATTCCTTGAATTCTTCTACGTAGACAATCATGTCATCTGTGAGTAGTGATATTTTTACTTCTTCCTGTTCAATCTGTATCCTTCTATTCCTTCTTCTGATAGCATTGGCTAAGACTTCCATTATGATGTTGTTTATATAAAAATTCCTTCTTATGGTGGTTGTAGTTCTTGCTTCTGTAACTTGTAAACATGGAGCTAATATAACGTTAATGTTCCCTGACTTCCTTTTCTTTCACAATTAAGGGAACTCCAAGACCCCACCAGATTTCTATCAATTACTTCTAGATACTTCTTCTTCTTCTTTTTTTTTTTTTTTTCGGTGGTACTGGGGATTGAACCGAGGGTCTTGTGCATAGGCAGCAAGCACTCTATCAACTGAGCTACATCCCCAGCCCTCTAGATATTTCTTTAGTGGTGGATTTTTACCGTGTAATTGCCCTTATTTTCTCTTCTTTCCTGAGATCATGTCTACTCTTACTTTCAACATTCTGATGATAGAATATATATTTAAGCTGGACCAGCTTACTCTTTAAGGACACTCTCTATTCCTTACTCCAATAGGTCCTGAAGTTCTCTTGAATGTGCACTTTAAAAGGGTAGTTGATTTATTTTCTGAGCTAGATAGTAGAATTCATTTACCAACACCTCTCAGTACCTAAGAAGAAATAGCACTTTTGACTAAAAAGACTCCAGAAAACTCTTAGAAACTTCTTTTATTTCAGTCAATTGTGTTTGCCTCCTCATGATTTTCTGACAGAAAAAAATGATTAGAAAAGGTGTTATCCCTAAAGAACATGCCCAAATCTTTCCAGTTAATGAGGTAATAATTCTCTGCACCATGATTTCAAGACAAAGGTAAAAAAAATTCTTTGCAGGAAGATGCAATGGGAAACCGTGAAGAAAGGACCACATTATGCAACACATGAGCTAAACACCAAGTGCTTTAGGACATTATGAAAATGATGAAAGTGAAAAGCATCTGAAATTCCTACACTATTTTGGTTTTAATTTTACAAATCCATTGGTGAGAGAATGTTCTACATCTAATTGGGAAAATATGCACTCCATGCCTTCTGTTTATTTCCGTGTGTACGTTTGGCAGCACACAATTCAGTCAGCTCTAATTTTCTACTTTATTCTGGAATGTAGTCTTGACTGTTAGGGAAGACCTGGGTAGAAGTCTTAAAAAGAAAGAGGAGTTCTAAACCCAAACTGTGGTATATAGTAAGTCAGTCTGCAGGTGTCTGCCTGGCTCATAATCACCTCTCCTTTGCTGAAAATTGATTTGATATAGAGGAAATGATTCCATGACCATGTCAGTAGTGAGGTGCCCCCAGGTAACAATGATAAAGAGTGTAATATCTGTAATCAAACTTTTTGAGTTCAAAGTCTGCCTCTTCCCCTTTCCAGCTGTGACTGTGGCAAATTGCTTACCTGTTCTGATTCTCACTCTTTCCTGTGCAAAATTGGGGATTATAACAGTACTGACTTTAGAGTTCCTCTGAGGATTAAATGAGATACGTTCCCAAATCACATGGGTAATGCCTGGTACATGCTGTATACTTCCCTGCCATGGAGACCGATCTGGGGCAAATCTCTCCTTCATGGCAGCACACTCAAAGCCTTTCTGCTTAGACTTGGAAACCAAAAAGAGAGCTAAGAATCTTGAACTGAAATCACATTCATGACAATTCAAGAGAGAAAGGCCCTGAACTTCTCCTGAGAGAAGTAATTCTTGCTCTTCTCGACCTTCCTGCTCATTTCTTTTTTTCTGGGAAAGAACTCACTATGGATCTAATAAAAGGAAACATAATGCAAAGGATGCAGGATGTCCCCAAAATGGTGGTCACTGCTGTTATGGCCAGTGACCTGAGAAGGGATGACAGTACAGGGGTAGAAAATAAGATGAATCCTTAAAAAGACTGGGGAAGCTTTGGGAAACTTCTAGTTCCACATCCTGGTGTCTTTGCATATTATATATGTCTTTCTCTGCTCACTTATGCTATAAATCCTCACATTTCAGCCAGTTTGTTTGTTATATCCTAGGGAAAGCCTTCTTTGGACCACCATGCTAGGTCAACTTCCTTCCCTGAACCACCATGCCAAGTCAAGTTGGATTACAGAGTCCTGGACTTCTCTTTCCAAATATTTTATACAGGTTACAATTATATATGTATAAGATGTTTGGTGACTATTTGTTCCAAAAGCTGTAAGTCCCTAAAAACAAAACCATGTGACTTGTTCATTGCTGTGTTCCCAGGACTAAGAAAGGTGCTTGGAACAAAGACAATGACCAAGAAAGAGTGGTCGAATAAATAAGTGAGTGAATAAAAGAACATTCAGTGCAAAACTGTCCCACAACTATTCTGATTTCTGAGTAGAATGTGTTGCTCCCTCAACCATGCTTCCAGACTACTTTGCAGATACACTGATTATTCTCAAGGTCATCATCTCCTACTGGTGGCTCCCAAACTCAGCTATGAGCTCCCAGTGGCAGGGTTTATGAACTAACTACTCATTTATCCTTTCTGCTACTATTTAAGCCTGGCACACGCAGGTACTTGATTCAAATTTGTTAAAATGAAAGAAAATCGAATTCCCTCCCACAAGGCTAAAATAACAAGTGGGGCCCATTTGTGACATATTCTATAGGAAATAAGTGAATAAATAAATTGTTTCTTTGATTTGTCCATTCAATTTCATCAAGGCGATCCATTTGCTGAAATCTTACGGTGCACTTATATCAGCTTTTTGACACTTCAAAGAACTTTAAAGTCTTTCAGTTCCTTAAGAACCTGCCAAAATCCTGAGAAGTAGCCAGGCAGCTATTATTATACCTATTTCACACAGGGAAGTGAGGATCATGGAGGTTAAATTTGCCTGAAATCAACACCCAGAGAAACATCCAGGTTTCCAGACTCTTTCTAAGGAATGAGGTGTGTGCTACTGAGAAGGGCAAAAAATGGGGTGTATCCTTTCCTCATACATCCCTTTGGGTATCAGAAAAAGGGACAAAGAGGCCCAGGAGGGAGCGAGGAACCTCGCCCACAGTCTATGAATCAAAGATCATCCAGGTGTAGTTAAGCACTGCGATGGTATTCCATCAGTATTCTCCCAATCCATTTCTCCAAGGACACGTGATATAATCATGCATTGCTGATGGGGATTCCAATGGGCCTCCTGAGAGAGAACGCATGCTTAGATTAAAGTAGACATCAAAAAACAATCCTGCAAATGAATTGCTGCAAGGAATTATGGAAATTATCTTTGATTTATGTGCAAAATTAAAATTTTATGATTAAACAAAAAATGACAAATTGGAGAAACCAACTGCTTTATATTTTATTAAAAACACAAGAAATAGCCTCTCACAAACATATGCTGAAACTATAAATCATACAAATCATGTGATATAGAATATATATAAATATATAAAATACATACCACTTATATGAATGCATAAATATAAATATATAAGTGTATATAAATATATGCTGAAATTATGAGTCAAGAGATATCAAAGATTATTGATCAGTAAATAGCTGCACACATCACCTTGGCAGGTCTTGAAAGTGGCCAGAATATCATGAGCTGATGGAAAAAATGTGGCTCCTCCTCCCACAGGGTCACACTCAACCTCCTTCCCTAACATCACCATTCCTTCATGGCAGATACGGCCCATTATGTCAGAAGAACAGGTTTATGCTTTTGACAAAAGAATCTCTTTCTTAGAAATTCACTCTAAGAAATTTTTCTAAAACTGAAATTTCTAAACAAAGTTAGAATACATGTTATGTGTATGTGTTTGTATGTATATGTATGGGTGCATGTATGTGTCCATACACACACCTAACATCACTTATGTTTCTGCAGTTCAGATGGGGGCCCAGTCTAGATTACCCCCTCAGGAGACTGTGTTCGCCTGCAGCACATTCTCATTCCAATCTTCACAGGACGGGGATGCACTGGCAACTGCCCACTTCATCCACTCCCTTGAACAGAGAATGTTCCATGGGGAATAGGTACACAGTGTCACGCTCCAAGCTAGGGTGCCCTGTCCTGAAGTACCAGGGGCCGGATTACTCAGAGGTAGCTCTTGTACCAGACAGGAAGGGTCTAACCCAATGGGTTCTATGTGAAGGGACCAGTTCCTGATGTGAAGGCAGGCTCAGGAACCAACAAGACAGAGGGAGTCCTCAGTGACTGTAGGATCCTTGAAGAGGACAGAACAGAGTTACCAGAGTTCAGTGAAATCTAGTGCCATGAAAGAGGGCCCAACAGGAGTTGCTGCCAAAGGACTATAGTCATTATCCAAACCATGGCAAGGGCACACCAGGAAAAGGAACAAATGCCCCAGCCTTATGTTCTGATGTGAATTTCCAGGTCTTAATTTTGTAGTATCAGTTAAGCAAGATATAACTATGGAGAAAATATAGTAAAGGGTGTACAGGGCCTCCCTGTATATTTTTGCAACTTCCTGTGAGTCTATAATTACTTGGAAATAAAGTTATCTTTTAAAAGCTGCAAATAGTCCTGGAACATTATACAGAAGGGTTATTGTGAGTATTAAAATGGGCATAGTAATTCTGAAGCTCTTTTATGTGCAGAATAGCACAAATACATTGATATTAAAACTAAAATGTTTAAGAGAAAAGAAATACAAATCCAACATAAAAGAAGATAAAGAAAGTTGGGTACTGTGGTACGCCTTGTGATCCCAGTGGCTCAGGAGGCTGAGGCAGGAGGATTGTAAGTTCAAAGCCAGCCTTTGCCACTTAGCAAGGCCCTAAGCAACTTAGCAGGATCCTGTCTCAAAATATAAAAAAGGGCTGGGAATGTGGCTCAGTGGTTAAGCACCCCTGGTATGTATAAATAAATAAATAAATAAATAAATAAATAAATAAGAAAATGTGTAATGTCAATCGTGTTAAATTTGAAAGGAAAATTCTAAAATAAACTCATATTTTAAAAGATGTATTTCCTGTCTCTGTCTACTGTAAGGGCCTGGAAGCAACATTATCCAGTAGTACTCACATTTTGGATTCTAAATGCCATTTCCACTAAAAGCAACCAGAGAATTGGCTGATCTAGGTCTGGAGAAAAGACTGTGAGGTGAATATGGTACTTCTTGGGCCAGGGGATGCTCAAGTGTAAGAGGACCTCCTCAGGATGTACAAGCTGACTTGAATAGGTATTACTGTCCAAATTTAGAATAATTTAAATATCAAAAAATAATAATGATAAAGAATTATAATATGCTGAATGCTTTTTAAAACGTTCAATTATTTAGAAACAGAGACAGAGGAAAATCCTACTTTTTAGAACAATACTAGTTAATGAATGTAAAAATGATAGAAGTAGAAAATCAACTTCTCATGAACTGGATTGAACAAGGATCATCAGTGTCTGTTTAGTCTATGGGTAAAATATTGATGGCAATACTACATTCACCCAGTTGCAAAGTGCTACCCTGCATCTCTCACTGTTGCAATGGGGAATTGGACAATTGTGAGATCTGGTGGCCATCATCCTAACTAGAAGATCAAAGGGACTTGACTGAGGGCATGCTATGATTAAATTCTAAACATATTAGTGACTCAAAGAGGGGAGGGTAAGTCCATCCAGAGTAGGGGCAGGAAGGGCTTCCTAGAGACGCTGAGCTGGAATGTGGGAAGGAAGGAGCCTGGTTTCTGGGAGAGGGGTTCCAAGCAAAGGACTCAGCAGAAGCAAAGGCACAGTGGCTTAAAACAACTGCTGAATTTAGAGAACCATAGTTAGTTTAAAATGGCTTTGATAACAGTATGGAGACAGGAATGGAGACAGGTGAGGCTAGAGAGTTAGGAGAAACTGTGCCATCGGAGATCTGTCTGACCAGGCCAAGGAGCTTGGACCTTACTCAAAAGATGAAAGGAAGACATTGAAGGGTTTTAAGTAGGTGGCAACAATTAGGACAGAAAGACAGTGACTCACTGAAGAGCTACAAAGAAGGCAGAATCCACCAGAATAGTGACTAATCAGTGAAGTGGAGGTTGAAAGAAAAGGAAAGAATGTACTGGAGAATGTTTCCACCCCGAAGGTAAATCCTGAGCATGGACAACATTGGGCTGGAGAGCTGAGGGAAAGGCATTGAAAGGTCACATGCGGGTCACCAGCAGGAAGTGGTGCTTGGGTCATTAGTGATGCCTGTTTTGGTCAGGATTAGGGAAAAGGGAAGAATAACAGGGCAGATCATGGTACCATTAACTGAGATTGAAAACACAGTAGGAGGAACAGGTGTAGGAATGGGAGGACAAGCTGTTACTTCAACTGTCCCAAAGGAGAAAGGGTTACTAGTTATTGTAGAATTCTTGGTACCTAGTGGAGATTCAGACATATGCTGGAGGAGTCTTTTGGAGTTCTGATGATAACTTAATGACTATTTAATATATAGGTTATTTACCCAGTAGACTTCAGGGGCTCCTTCAACACATGCATGAAGGATCATCTTCTGGATTTAGAGTTTGGAGTTTTAATCAGAAGCATCCCATTGGGTTTAATAGGATTTACATAGATAGAAGGCCTGGGGATGCTAAAATGAAAAAAACCTCTCAACCTGCTTTTGCATTTAAGAATAATTAATAATGAAAATGTTCTTTCCCATGGGAGCTGAGCATAGGCAAAAATGTCTGTTTGGAAACCATATTCTCTGCTTTGGATCTCAGTCCCACGCTACGGCTGGCACCCCAATTCATCAGGGCCTGAGAGACTGTGTAGCTTGGGACCCACACTGGGTGACTTATAATTAAAACGATTGCAATTCTTTCTTTAAAATTTAATTCCAAGTATAATTTCTTATTTGCCTCACCAGGGCATGGCAATGCACAGTGGTCGATCTGTGGGGAAATTAAAGGAGAGCAGGAGGAATTGCACCATACAGTCCTTATATTAAAATGATCACTCATATTTTTCTGGCAACACTTTTTAATAAGTGTCAAATCTTTATTGCTTTCTTTGGAATTAGCATCCACATTAATCATGTCAAATTCACATGGTATTTATTTCTGGAGGTTGTAAAAATCAATACAGGGGCTTCCCCAAGCTAATCAATTAGTCCAAATTCTCTCCTGGGTTTCTGATCTGCAAAAGCTCTGCTGGCTCAGGAAGCAGCAAGAAAGCAGGCTCCTGACTTTGTGATGGCCACAGGGACATGGGAGGAGATACAGTTACAGTCCTGAGTCATGTGTCACACACAGTTCCCCTACTGCCTGAGCCAACGAGATCAAGGTCCTCTTGGGGCCAACTTTATGACACAAGAAACACATATTCCCACTTTTCCATTGCCACAGAGGGGGCCAGAGGAGAGGGCTGAGAGCTGTCAAGCCCTCCTTTTATGGTGAAGGGTAGGCCAAACCATGAGAGCTACTGGTTCTTCCAGGACCAGCTCTCCAAATCATGGAGAGCAGTCTCCTAATAAAGAGGAAAGAGAGCTTTCTTAGAAATGATGTTGTAAAATTTCCTTCTGTTTGTCCTCAGTCTTTAGGCCTCTCGGATGGGCCCACTGCAAGGGCATGTCAGGCTTTTCCAGTTTCCAAATGGGTGAGGGACATCATCCAACACCTTCCACTCCAGAATGACACCCATAGCAGGGAAATTGGAGGATGTGGTGGCTGGCCATGGTGTTAAGTTTGGCCAAAAGAGGCAGTGTCCCTTGGGGACTGAACTTCATTGTCATCTTCACCTTTAGAACTGAAACCTCTAATTTCACCACTGGGGAAGCAGAGGAAGTGAGGCATCTGGGGTTTCTTAGGATTTCATTCATCAAGGAAGAAAAAACAACAGGAAGCCTCAGTATGGCAGGGCTGGGTCACTCTGCACTGTAACTTATCCGTTTGGGGTATTTGGCACTGGTTATGAAAATTTTATTCACTTGTAGTGCAAAAGATAGAGTCTGGTTGAACTGATATTTTACTATTGTACCCGCATGTATCCTCAAAATTACAGAACAGAAAGAACTTGAGTTATGTAGGCAATGACTTCTCATTATAAATGCAAATCCATAATTTTCTGAGAAATAACCCATATCATTGGAACTCCAATTATTACATTTTCCAGTCTTCCTTGATACTAGATGTGTTCAGGTAAATGTGCTGTGGCTAATGGATTGCATTGGAAAGCTGTGTGACTGCAAGAACACATACTTTTAGGTGAGTTGCACTCCTTCCCTGCATCTAAGCATGGTCATGGAAATGAGCCATTTTGCACCAGGAGGCCAGGGCAACCTCCTAGGGATGGCAGAGAATTAAGACAAAGGAGCCTAGGTCTCTGGACAACCATAGATAACAAGACCATCAACCCAGCAGTGGAATTCCTACTAAAGAACTGTATGTCAACAAAATAAAAATTTCTTTAAGTCACTTATTTTTTTAACCTTTGTTATCCATAGTTAAAACCATACTGTAACTAAAAATGAAGGCCAAAGTTCAGCTCCAGTGGAAATGGCAATATCATCTCAGACCTCTATGTTTAAATTCCAAATCCAACATTCAATACCTGTGTGATCTTGACCAATTTACTTCCTTCCTCTAAAACTCATTTTCCCCAGGTCCCACAGGTATGAAGTTTCAGTTACAACAAAATGAATAAGTTTTAGTGATCTGCTATGTAAGAGGGTAGATCTCTTATTAGGTGGTTGTACCAAAATAATAAAAAGAAAAAGAACAAGTATTCTTATTTCATAATCCTACTATGAAAAATCAACTCAAGGCTTATGCAAGTACTTTGTACACTCAAAGGTACAACATAGCACTATGATGTTTGTCAATGCTGGCCAAAGTTCTTTGGATTGGAAGGAACAGGAAACCACTCACACTAACTCAGTGAGAAGCTTGCTGTAAGGACATAGTAAACAAGAACATAGAGCTATGGTCTAACTGCATCCTCCCAAATTCCAACAGAGAAGCCCTGACTCCTGTGTAATGGATCTTTAAATGATAAGTAGGTTCATAGGAAGTCCTGAGGGTTGGGCCCTCAGGAGAGGATTAGTATCTCTATAGAAAAGATATAACAAAGAGCTTGCTTCTTCTTTCTTCACTATATGAACATACAGTGAGAAGGTGGCCATCTACATGCTAGGAAGACAGCCCTCACCAGAAACCAAATATGTTGATACCCTGATGTCAACTTCCAGTCTCCAGAATTGTGAGAAAATTTATGTCTGATGTTTAAGCCACCCAGCCTATGGCATTTTGTTATGGCACCCTGGGTAGACTACGACTACACAGATCCCCCAGAAAGGGAAACAAAAAGCAACTAGACCTTTGGAACCACTGAAACTGAAGAATCAGAAATGATGCACCACATTCAATGTCATCAAGGACCAGATGAGCTCTCCCTGCAGAGTTCTCCAGATAGTCCACCTTTCTTATTGTGTAATGGGCCTTGTAACTTCAGTTTCCCATGAACAATGCAGATAAAAACTCATCTTCTCTTTAGCAGTTAGCTGCCCTTGCTTATTACAGCACAAAGTACTGGGAGGTTAGTCACGTAACTGTACTCTCACCTTTATCTTTCATGACTGAAATGAAAAGTTCCTCTCCGATAGGACATTGATGTGGTATAAAAGAGCATGGCATCTTTCCAACACAATCCAGCACTCAGAGCCATACATGAATTTTGATCCCAACAGAGTCCTTAGTTTCCCTATAATTTCCAGCTCTCCAGTGACTTACCTCCTAAGTAATTTATCTATACTTTTCCCTTTCAAAAGGAAGAACAAAGAAAAAAAAATCTGATCCAAGGCTTTAAGAAAATGGAGAAAGACATTCTGCCCTGCTTCCTAGGTGTGCCCTCCTGCTGGAAAAAATAACATCTTGTGCTCAGGCAAGATGCTTGGAGGATAAAAAAAAAATTTAGAAAGCAAATGTGAAAATAAGTGAAGCCCATTTATTTTTGATCATGCCAGATGGAAAGGAAGAGTTGAAAATAAAAATTTCTAAACTTTAGCTTTCTTAATTTCATTTTTATTTCCTTTAATGAGACCAACACCTCCCAGAGGACTCAGATTCATTGTTAATGATCTGTGGCTATGTGTGCTGTGTGTGTGTGTGTACACACACATATCTTAATTCCCATCTGCTGTGTATGAGAATTCCAGTTACTCCACATCTCTACAAATGTTGCTATTGTCTTTTTAATTTTAGAGAATCTAAGACATGTGTAGTGCTTTAACAATGTAATGTTCATTTCCTTAATACTTAACTATACTGAGATTGAGTTTATTTGTACATCTTTTTAATGTCCTAATATGAACCATCTGTTCAAAACGTTTGTATTTTCTTAATTAGGTTATTTGTTTTCTTCTTATTGAGGTTTGAGAATTATTTATATATTCCTGATGTAACTTCTTTAAAAATGAGGGATTTTGGAACATTTTCTCCATGCCAACAGTAACTTTCCAAGAACAGAAATTCCTAATTTTGATAAAGTCCAAATTATGTTTTTCTTTTATAGACCACTCTGTTGGTGATATAGATCCTTGTCTAACCTGATATTGCAAAGAATCTTTACTGCATTTTCTTCAAGAATTTTCATAGTTTGAGGTTTTGACCTCTAGATTCTGACAGGGTGTTGTTCACTGATTCATTTGCCACTGGGGGAAAAGTGTCAGGAGAGTATATTAGTGAACAAAGTAACAATATCCTTGAGCTTAGAAAAGTGCCTCATGCATGTAACTACTCGAGATAAGTGCTTCTTATATATTAACTACAATCCATATTAAGAAGTAACTGAAGCAAAGAAAGTTTCAGTAATTCAGTCAAGGTAACCGTTATTTTAACTAGGAGGGAGCTAGAGCTGGGATTCAATTCAAGTAGCTTACCTCCAGAATCTTTGCCCTGAACCACAGTGTGGCATTGCCTTTACACATGTCAACAGACCAGTGTGCTGGAGCACATACATCCGCATTCATCCATACCTTGATGGAAGGTTAGGCAAAGTGAGGAGATAATGCTAGACTGTGCTTTCTTACAGAGTGGCCCATGTGATGTGTGTCTTAGGAGGTAACATTTGAGGCAGAGAGCTGAACAAAACCAGGAAGAAAGATGTACAGCAACCTGGGAATAGGCTTTTCAGCATTTCTGGGAAAGCCATTGAGATGCTTGCTCTCCTCAAGGAGTAGCAAGGAAGCCCATTGATGGAGCAGTATGGGAAGAAGGGTGATCGAGGGCAAGAATTGTCATGACTTATGTAAAATGCCTACCACAATGCTTGGCACATAGTACATGCTCCCCAAAGGGTGGATAACACTATTATCATCATCATCATTGTTAGCATAGGAGAGTTCTGAGAGAAAAATGACTTGAGAGAAAGGAGGTACCTGTATTGCTTGGGTTGATCAGGAAAAGCTGCTTGCAATCAGGACTTAAGCTGAGGTTTCAAGAACAAGACCTTGCACCCCCTTCCAAGTGACATATGAGGCCTCTTTTGTTTAGGGATGGATGGGCCCTGTGACTTGGAGATGACCCAAAGTTGCCAGACACTTAAATGTCAGCAGGCTCATAAAGATAAATTAAAGATAAACTAAAGGTCTTCTTTGGCTGGATTTGAACCCCTTCTTTTTGGCTCTTTGATCTCAGAATCCCTCAGACCCTACCCCCCCCCACACACACACACTTTTGATCTTTAAAGGAACTATACAGTGAAGATGCTCATCAGGGCTCTAAGCTAAATGGAGCAAATTAAATCAGACTCAGGAAAAACCTGAGTTGGCTTCTGCACAGAGAAGTTTTCATGTGCACTACTTTAACCCAATAGGGACAGCTTTTCTGGAAGTCCAAATGGCACTGAGTAGGCAGAGAAGCCGAGAGTGATCTCCCATCAATCAGGGCTCTTTGCATTTCCATGTCATACACTGGCAGCTCATCACACAGAGACTAGCAGCCCACTGAAGTTGCTAGGTTGAAAGAATAGGGAGAAAGCTATGAGCAGAATTCTTTCGAAATGCCACACAGGTTTTCAGAAATAAACATCTAGCCTGCTTCTCAGGCAATGCTCAACTCATAATCACCCCGACTGTCCTTATTTGTGACAGGGATGGCTTACCTTTCTTTCCAATCTGTAAGAAACAAGGGAAGGAGGCGAGCATCCAGCAAGTTGCCCACTCTACTGCCCATGTCAAAACCTCCTGGGGAGTTTGTAAAAAATGTGACCTCAGCTCCACCCCACACCCACCTAAACAGAATCTCTTAAGACTAGCAGCCCAAGGTCAAAGTCACCAGGTGATTTTTAGACAAGGCAGTTGCAAATGAGTCCTCAGGTACCTGAGAGTATGCCATGCTGGGATCCTGTCTTGAGGCAGCTTCTGGAATGTTCATCAGGTGGGGAAGAACCAGTGGTTTTCAAGGGTCAGCTGGAGAGCTTAAAAATGCAGATTCCTGGGCCCTCCTCCTGAGGTTCTTCCATAACCTTCTGTGGTAATTGGTGTCTTTTCTTTCTTTTCCTGTCACTTTTCTTCTCTTCCAAGATCATTCTACTATGCATCCAAGCTTGAGAACTACCAAGCCAGAGAGCAGGGACAGCAGTACCAACAGCCAGAGGGCCAGAGGCAATGCGTGAAGCCAACTGACCAGGATGGTGACACAGAGGGGACCTCTCCTCAGCTAGCAACTCCTGCCACGTGGAAACAAAAGCCATTCTCGCCAACCACTCTGAGTCTGAGTTTTCAAGGGAAGTCAGAAATAAGGCTTTTAAGATGACATCTTCTAGTTTCTAAAAGTCTAAAAGTGAAAGAAAATGTGTAAATCACTGTCTGCACAGGACAGAATGCACCTGTGGGAGGCTGTGGCACAGAGACTGCCAGTTTGTGACTTCTGCTTGCAATTTCCCAGCCTGCAGATAACACTAGGTGGTCCCTTCACAGTGACCTCTCCTTGGAGACTTGTTCCAGAAAGCTCACCGGCTTGTGTGTAGACCCACCTGCTGTTATAGAGTTTATCTTCTTTGATGTGGGTTTGCCAGATTTCCTGACTGTTTGAGGCCAGAGAAACCAGTCTTTATAATAATATTTAAGAAAGCATATTTTGAACATTTTTCTCTCTGCAGTAGCCTTCCATCTTAAACAGGTGATATTTGTAAGAATACGGCGTTTATAAATGACATCTGAGAGTGCTTTTGTTCCTATCAAACTCGCTATTACCAACACTCCTATCTCATCCAATCTACCTACCACAGTTAGAATAGTGCTTCTCCAACTTTAATATGCAGAAGAATTACCAGAGGCATGTGTTAAAATGCAATCTCAGGCTTACAGTGTTCATATAGTTTTTTGTTAACATCAGAACACTTTTGAGAATGAAAGTAACTACATTAGTGACTTTAAGATGGTCCATGCAGTCAGCTCACCCTTGACCTCCCTTGTATAAAATATGATTTGGTGGTCTGCTGCAGATGGGAACCCCTACTTTTAACAATGTACCCCAAGTAACTCAGATGCAGGTGGTTTGTGGACTGCACTTTAAATGCTGTCTTAGGAGTGCAAAGGGAACACCATAGAAAACACCCACCTGGGGAATGCATGTCCTCTATGGAGAGGACTCACTGAGACCCAGCTGTTTAGTGGTGCTTGATGCATTATAAGTTGAGCAGCCAGCCAGCAAGGAAAGTTGGCGCAAATACTAATTGCTAATCTCACACTTTCCTTTTCCTAGATTCTTCACAAAATAATTTGTTAGCTCTGTGTGATTACATAGTACTTGACTGTCTTCAAGTAAATGCCTAAAGGCAACTGGTAATTAATGAGGTGCATATAAGCATTGTGATGGGTGATAAACATAGGCTGCAGACATGCATTTTTATGAAGATATGTTAATGAATCTTAACACCCCAAAACCAAAAGCATCACTCCAGAGTGGTTTCCTTTTTATACATTTCTTTTAGCCAACAACCAAGTGATAAGAAATGAGTTCACTTGGGGCTAGATTTCCAGGCCATGGGCACTGGGGGTCCTCTGCAGCAGAATCCCAGTAAGTTCTATGAGATCATGTTTCCAGGAGCACAGAATTGGAAAACAGGATTTGCATTTTATTTCTGTTAGCCAGAGTCATATATTTGTACAACGTGAACTGGCCAAGAAGCAGCTTCCTTCAAAATAAGCCAATCCCCAAAGAACCAAAGTCTAAATGTTTTCTCTGATATGTGGGTATTATTCACAATAAGGTGGTGGGGAGAAAAGAGCTATTTTGTACTAGACAGTCGGGAGTAAACGGAGGGGAGGGAGCACGGGAGTAGAAATGATAGTAAAATGAATCAGCCATTATTACCCTATATGCATGTATGATTATATGGCCTCTGTAACTCTACATTATGTACAATCAGACAAATGAGAAGTTATACTTCATTTATGCATGATAGATCAAAATGCATTCTATTGGCATGTATAACTAATCAGAATAAAAAATATATTTAAAATAAAGAAACAGCTTCCTTATTTAATTGATTTTAATTGGCCAACTCTCACCTGATAAATTCAAGTCAGAGAAGCCCAGGATGTATGGGTCTGCTTTCTGTCACTGTGACAAAATACCTGAGAAAAGCAAGCTTAAGGGAGGAAAGGTTTTTATTCTGGCCCCCAGTTTCAGAGATTTCAGTTGGAGGTCACTTAGCTCTGTTGTTTCTGGACCTGTGGTGAAGCAGAACATCAAGTGGAGAGGGTGGTAGAGCAAATCTGCTCATTTCATGGTGGCCAGGAGGTGGAAAGAGAAAGAGAAAGAGTGAGGAGAAGAGGGTAAGGACAAAAATATACCCTTCAAAGGCAAGCTCCCAGTGACCTACTTCCTCTAACCAGAGCCCACCCCCTAAATTTCCAATTGCCTCTTAATAACCCATTAAACTACGAATCCATCAGTAGATAAATCCATTGATGAGGTCAGAGCCCTCGTGATCAATCATTTCTCCAAGGCCCCACCTGTGAACATTGTTACATTGTGGACCAAGCCTCCAACAGGTGAGCTTTTGAGGAAATTTCATATCCAAACCATGATGCTGGGGGTGGGAGATTCCTTGGACTTCCAGGGGTGACATGAGAGTTGTACGCCTTTTCCAGGCAGGGTGGTAGAGTTCAGTGTTCAGAGCCTGGTCTGGAATCCTGCTGCCTATGTTTGAATCCTGGCTCTGCTATTTTTCTCTGTGTTCTCGAGTTTCACTTGTCTGGGCTTCGGCTTCCCCATTTACCAAACGGGATAATAATAGTACCTATTTCAAAGGGTTTTATGAATAATAAGTGAGCTAATACTTGTGAAGCACTCAGGAGGGTGCTTCACCTGCAGCAGGAGCTATGAATGTGCACACTGTAGTTCAGAAGACCGCGCTCCCCTTGGAAGAGAGTTCCCAGATAGAAAGTTGGGGTAAGGTACTGTGGGGTTGGCCTTGACCTCTCTGACCTTATCTGTGAATCACTTGCTGTGTCCCCACTTTGCATCAAAACTGCATTTCAGTTTCCTCATTTCCTTATGACAATATAATTTTCTGCACAATCCATCCTATGGTTGGTTGGTTTGATACAGCTGTCAGGTAAAAAGAAGTTTCAGAGTACAGCCATAGATCGTCCCAGAACCCTGGAACCTTCCTGATCCCGCTAGAACATGCTAGGCAGCTGGGTATGTGCCCAGTGATGGTGCCTGGCCTTCCTGGGGTCATCTGTCCTTCCCAAAGTGAAGTTTGACCTCCCCACCTCTCACCCCAGACACAGTCCACACACCCTCCCCCAGTCCCTCACCGTTTTCAGGAGAGACTGAAAGTCTGTGCAAGCTTCTGTCCCCACCCTGCTGCAGACATTCTGTGTTTAGAATCATAGGCACCTTTATTTTCAGCTTCAAGCAGCTGTTCCAGGCAGAAAATGCCTGCCAAGAGTTCCGGGTTGCATTCAGGCGGTTTGAGCACACCCTTTGGGGAACAAAAGTCTGTGCTGACATTCTTAAAAACAGTAACACTTTAGGGCAGCGGGGAGGCTCCCCTCCTCTGAGTGGAGAGGGTTTTCCTGGGAGAGGTTTGAAGCTGCAGAGGAATAATTGCAGTGCCTCCTGCTTGACATAACTTTACTAAGTTCTCACACGTCCAGGATTTCATGAGCATCTTTTAACAACACTGAGAAGTAGTCATGACAAGGATTAAGATCATTATTTTATAGGTGACAAGGCTGGAGATAAAGAGAGATGCAAGCCTTTCCCTAAATTCGGGCCAGAACTTAGTCTCTTGACTTTCAAACCTTCGGGCTTTCCACAAATGACAAGAGACATTTACACATTGCTTTGATATACAATTTACTGTTACAGGGCTGGGGCTTCCCAGGAAACTGAGGCAGTACAAAGCCCGCCCCCTTCAAACCCCGAATCTTGAGATCAAGTCAGAAAAATTTTAAATAAGTTGCTCAGAGTAACAGGCATGATTTTATTAGGAAGGTTAGGAAAGAGGAAAGGGGACATTCTTAAGGGAGAGAGAGAGTCCTCTCAGAGAGGAGAGGGACAGTGTGCCTCTCCTACGTTCCAGTTTTATTAGGTAACCCAGAGAAGTTTCCAGAGAGTCCCACCCAGGTCTACCTCTTGACTTTTGACTGACAGCAGGATGACATCAGATTTTCAAGTCCCCACTGCCATGACGACTCTATATCACATTGGCCCATGCTGACCAGTTCTAACAAGATTTTATGGTTAGAAGGAATTATCCATAACTCCCTGAGTTTCAGGATCTGGTCTATGAAAAGAGTCACAAAATTCTCCCCCTTAAGGGTAATTTGAGTCCCTTCTTTTTTTTCATTTTTTTATTTGTTCTTTTTATATATACATGACAGTAGAATGTATTTTGACATATTATACATACATAGAGTATATCTTCTTCTAATGAGGATCCCATTCTTTTGGTTTACATGATGTGGCGTTTCACTGTGATATATTTATATATGAGCATAGGAAAGTTATGTCATTTCACTGTCTTTCCTATTCCTATCCCTCTCCCTTCCCTTCATTCCCCTTTGTCTAAAAAGTTCAGTGGGTTCCTCTTATCAACATTATTTTGAGCCTGCATTTCTCCTGCAGATAGCTTGCTAAGAAATGTGACATATGCTGTCCACTTAAGTCAGGCAGGACTGCAGGTAAATTGCTTCTTAAAAAGAAAGCATGTGGGGGTCAGCACAGTGGGTCCATATTATAAAATTATTCCCTTAACCTATGTTCCCACCACTCAGTCCATCTGTCCCTTATCATTACCACAAACTAACATGATCACAGTATCATTTTTTTTTTCTCACAAAAGTCCCATAAGTTAGGCAAGGATGTTTTTGTCAGAGCTGAATAGGTTATGCTGTGTGTTTCGGTCGGCTTTTTCACTGCTGTGACTAAAAGACCCGACCAGAAAAATTGTGGAGAAGGAAAAGTTTATTTGGAGGCTTACAGTTTCAGAGGTCTCAGTCCATAGAAGGCCGGCTCTATTCCTCAGGGCTCTAGGTGAGGCAGAACATCATAGTGGAAGAGTGTGGCATAGGGAAGCAGCTCCCATGATGATGGGGAAACAGAGAGAGACTCTACTCGCCAGATACCCCGAAGCTATGCCCCCAGTGTCCACCTCCTCTAGCCACACCCTGCCACTGCAGTTACCACTCAGAAAGTCCCTATTAGAGGATGAATTCACTGATTGGTTTAAGACTCTTACAACCCAATCATTTCTTCTCTGAACCTTCTTGCATTGTCTAACACATGAGCTTTTGGGGGATACTTCACATCCAAACAATAACACTACAGTAACAAATAAACCCTGTTATCTCGGAAGCTTAGCCATAGGTTGGTTTCTTACTCATTTCATAATCTTGTGAAGGTCCAGGTAATTCCCTCTGATTTTCCTCCATGTAATAACTCAGGTAGCCTAGTGTTCTGTACATTATCATTTTTAAACAGAATAATAGTATAATGGACATATTATAGTATTAACATATTCACTGGGAAATGGGAACAGAATTTCATCAACTTAACAAAAGATACTATGACTAGGTCTCAAAAGAGAACATGGCACTTCCTTTCATATGTGATTGGTCTAAACCCAGAAATGACCTCAATATAGGAAAAGGTGGTCTTCTTGTGTGGTCAGGAAGAATAAATAGAATGCATTTTGGCAAATACAAAGCATTCTTTCTGCCACTTTAAATTACACCAGCACTTACACTAGGCTGCCCACGGAGAGTTGGAGGATAAACCATCACAGTTACAATCTTTTGACATCATGCCAACTACATGTTATCAATAAAATACCTCAAGGGCAAATTGAACTGTTTCCAAGATAATGTTCCCTACAAGCCAGAACATGTCATTGCATGTCACAACAGGCTCCCAGGTCAGAGGGAAGGATAGCACAAGAGGATGCACAACACAGACTGAAGTAGAAATATTGCTATTTATTCATTCACCTTTTTGTATACCCTCTGTATTTACAAGTGATTTGAATAAATGTCTAATCCTAAAGCATGCTCAAAAGGAATAGCAGTTAGAGCAGAGAATCAACTACACTAAATACTTGGGACTGATTAATTATTACAACTGAGATCTGTGCATGTTGGAAGCTAAAGTAGAAAGGAGAATAAGGAAGTAACATTTTTGAATACCTTCATTTTCTCAGTTACTATTTGAACTGAGCTGATGTGTGGATCAAATAAGCTGATAGGTGCCAAATATTTTACATTAACTAATCATATGATAGTGATAGTTGCCATTACATATCAGATGTTTTGTATAGACCAAGCCAATGGTTAAACACTTACATACAGACCACCATGTCTTCCCAGGGTGAGCCCACAAGGCATTTATAAAAAGGATAATCAAAAGAGAGAGTTGTCCAACAAAGAGGAAAGTGCAGCAAAGAAACAAAATTAAAACACTGAAAGTGAGATTCAAATCCAATCTTAAGGGTGTATAATAGCTGTCATGGGGAATGGCCACTCAGCTGCTAGGTGAGAGACCAGACATACACAGGAAGGTACACTTTCATCATTTGTAAAGAAAGTGCTTGGTATGAAAAAGAGAGAAATATCCTAAAAAAAAAAAACCCTGGCACCATCAAAAAACATCACATTGAAAGACCTCTTGAAACTATTTCAAGCATTGTAAGTACAAAGAATAAAATGTTGGAAGCCAAGTCAAACTTAGAAAGAAGCTTGAGTATCCACCCAGGTACAGAAAAGATGTCCACTCGTATTATAACTTATACAAACACAAGAAAGAAGGCACCAAACAGATCCTTACAACGTTTGCATAAAAGAAATAAAGCCTTTTCATTCTCAATATTTTTATAACACTGTACTAAATAAATACTAGTTTAATTATTTATTTTACATTTCCTATACATTTATAAGTGACAGTAAGAGAGCTTTATTTTTTCTTTTGATGGAAATTTGTAAAGGTCACAGAACAATTGTAAATGTTCTCATTGAGTATTAATGTTATTTTTTGTGGTTTCAGTTTGTATGGTCATTTTGTCCCATAATACATGCAAACCAAAGACCTCCTGTATATGCAGGCCCTTCAGTGAGGATTTCTACTCACATACAGCATCATACAAAAATAATGACCCTTAACAGAGGCCCATGGCATGCACCAGAGAATTAAGAATGTTGACCTGACACTGTTCATTTGATTGACCTCTGGTGATGGTTCCAAAAACATGAACACAGTGCTATAAATGACGGGAAAGATGAACACTGCTTGTGAGGTTTTTTTTTAGGAAAGAGCTTATGGATGGTTTAAGTGATATATAACTGGTGGAATTACCAGTTATTCATGTATCTAAATGGAATAATCAAGCAGATATTTAGAGTTTCTCATCTGAGTCTCAAAAGGAATCTGGACCAAAGAATCATAATTGAGATGTGATTCCCTGTGCGTGGCAGCAAAGGCCAACCACACAACTAGGAGTCAACGTAGGAGATACTGAGGCAGGCATCACGCAATCCATCTCCATTTCTAGTTTGCGGAGTAAAAGCCAGATTTTGGTTTAGCTCCCCGCTACACATGGTTATGTGTCTGGGGCGGGCCTCTCCCTGGCTGTGGGGCATGAGTCATGATCAGCCTGATATTGTGAAGGTCATTCCATGCCTTGTGCAAGGTTTAGGAAAAAGCTGGGCCGCTCTGGCCATTGAGAAGTGGAGAGCAGAGGCTTCCAGCAGAGTGTCTCTCACTGATGAAGAGTCAGGCACTAAAGTGTCCATCTCTGTTAGCCAGTTTATATGTTGAGGTTGTTTTTCATGAGACCTAGGAAAAACCTGAGTTGTTGAATTAACCAACTGACCCATGTGGCGAATTCCTGTCATGTGGGGCAAAAGTCCTTATATTTGAAGCTCTCTCCCTTACAGAAGAAATATCCTCATATTTCCAGTAAGAGCTTGAGAAATGACAGAGGCTAATGGAGCTGAGGAAGGAAACTAGAAGGAGGCAGGAGGAGGGAAGAAACTGTGAAGCCCCAAAGAAGAGACCTGGGACAGAGACTCCTGGCTCCTAACGAACTCTCTGACCCCAAGACTTTAAAACTAACAAGCCCTGTGATCCCTCTTTCCAAACCTACATATACATCAGTGAAGAATTGAGATTCTAGTACGTAGAGGAATAAGAATCACAATCACCACCAGAGGGAATTTTTACATTTTTTTCCCTTAAAAATCACGTTGCCTCTTTCAAGACTCTCAAGGCTTTCAATATGAAATGAAGATGAGCATCTTGGCAGGTGGCAGAAAGGGAACAAGCACAGGCAACCAGCCACCACAGAAATGAGATAACCTGCAGCTTTGGTAATGCTGAAATTATCCATATCCCAGGAGCAGATGATTAGTACGAAAAAGTCACCAATAAAGGACCAAAGAGAGGGCTGAAAACTAGCCCAATCTTGTGTCTGCCTTTCAAATCAAGTAGGATGTGACATGTGTATTTGAGAAGAAATGTCTGTGGAGATTCTGTTATATGTGATTGGGTTGGGATGTCAAGACAGCATCCTCTGCCAACAGACTGAACAATTAAATAAGGGGTCTTTGTGTAACAAATGCTTCATAATTATGATGAGACAATGCCTGAAAGCCAGAGTAGCATGAGTTACTGCTATGGAGTTGGAACTGGAGTTGGGTCAAGAATGATACGTCCCTCTTCTCATCTCCTAACTACCAGAAATTGAAGAAATTAAATAGGAGTCCAGAACTCAGGCTTTGGAGTCAGACAAGCCTGGTGATACCAACCCCACCAATCAATGCAGTTTGCTCTCACACACAAGTCACAAAATCTCTGGGCTTCAGTTTCCTTGTGTGGTAATAGGAACAGTTATAATTTTAGGTTGTATAATTATTCAGTGAGACTTTATTGTAATCATTTAAATGACAGAAATACTAATATTCATTAAACATTTATTATATGACAGACACAGTATGAGGCATGCCAAAGAGAGGGACGAGAAGGGAGCTCCTCAGCAATGCCAAGGTAGTGGTGAGTGCACGCTTGCTTTGAAAAGGTAGGACTGTGGCTTTCCTCTGACTGGGGTGGGCTCATCATTTCAATAGGCAAGATAGCCAATTGCTTAGAAAGGTAAGGTCTTACCAATATTGAGTAATATGAGTGACCTTGATAACTCCTGCCCCAGCACTTGCTCCCTATCTGTGTTTGAAACTCTGTGGTTAGTCCTTCTGTTAGACTTTGCTGTCTCCCAGCACTGTGCTGTAATGCACATTTGTTTTGTTGACCCATTTCTTCCTTCCTGAATTTTTAATAGCCTCTCGCTTCCTTTGAGCAATGCCACATTACCCAACTCCAGGTAGTTCTGATAAGGCTTCCGATCCTCCCTCCCCAGTATCTTAGCTATTAGAATGAGCAGAGAGATGGGATGGGTAGTATCACATGACACAAGCTGATCATTAATACTGACTGCTCTCGTCTCAGTGTTTGTGTTTCCCCCAAATTCATGTTGAAACCCAATCCTCACTGCAATCATATTAAGATGTGGGTATTTAGGAGGTAATTAGGTAATGAGAGCACAGCCTTCAAAAAATCAGATTAGTTCCCTTAGAAAAGAGACCCAAAGAGCTTATTTGCCTCTTCTGCCATCTGAGGACACAGTGAGAAGGCACCATTTATAAACCAGAGGGTCCTCATGGAACACTGAATCTGCCAGTGTTCACACTTCTCAGTCTCCAGAATAAGCAATAAATTTCTGTTACCAGTCTAAAGTATTTTATTACAGCAACCAGGTGGACTAAGGCATTCACTGTTCTGATCCAAGATGGGCAGGTGACTCTAGGATTTTATAACTGGATGCTCAGAAACAGACGCTCTCTATTCTGTGTGTGGATTTCAGGCTATAAGTATAGGACTCAAGCTACTGGCGGCCAGATTACAACTACTGGGAGGAAAGATATCGGCGGGAAGAGAAAATGAAATTAACAAAGAGAAGCAGAAGAAAAAGTACAACCAAGGGACAGGAGCCCTGAGGACATTGCTTGGATCACAGATTCAGTCACACCTCTACTTAGCATCTATCTTCTCCATCCCTCCAAGCTATGGAAATAAACAAATTCCCTTCTTTACTTATACTACTTTGGCTTAATCAAAAGAGTTCTGATTATTATAGATCTAATTAAAAGAGAAATGCACAATCCTATGCAAAGTTGTCGGATAGAAATGTTTATAAGTTGCTGGTTTAGAGCACAGATCTATCTCTACATATCTTCCAGTGACCCCCTTGAGATTTCATGCGTCTCTCTGTCCCCAAGAACTTAAAAGTCCCTGAAAAGAACTTTCTTCTTACTCCAGGTCAGTTGGTCCTTAAAATATTATTTAACTGGAATCCTATTGCCCAAAGTCCTCTTTAGATGCTCAGAGTACTTGCAACTAAAGTAAAGGGCTCTTGCTGCCAGATGGTAGATAATGATTCAAGAAGATACAACTGAGAATTTGAGGGAAGGGCGCCTGCAGCCAAAGGAAACCCAAAGACACAATGGTTCATGCTCAAGAAAGGCAGGCCAGGGAATGGATCTAAGGTACCATGGAGAGTCCTGAGTCTACTCATGCCAGGACAGCTAGTCCCAGAACAAAATCTGCCTTCAGACTTTCTATATATTTATGGAACACAGTGTTTGATGGCTTTGGAGATTGAAAAATAAATGAACCCTTTCCTGAAGAGTCAGAAATTGTGCATATGTGTAGGATGAATTCCTTCTGTCACCTAGGAGCACAATTATCTTAATAAATGTATTTGACTATGGAACACTTTGTTTCTTGAACACGTGTCATTATTTTAGATAATAATGTTAACATCCTATGGAACTATTAGGATTGGCTCATCTCGACTAATAATAGCTCTCTTTTTTTATTGAGTGCCTGCACTGTGCCAGGCATCACATGAAGCCTGTGGCCAGCCATATCTCACTGCATTATCACAGCAGTCTTATGATTAGTGGGAATCATGATCCCTGCTTTACAGATGAGGAAACTAAGCCTCTGATGGTTAAGTGACTTACTCTAGATCAATGCTACTCAAAGAGCTCAGTGAGCTCTTCTCTCAGAGAGGGAATAGGAAGCTTACCCTAGAATGTAAATCATACTGCTTCCTTCATTGAGAAAGTCGTATTATAGAAATAAAAGTCAGCAGAACAAAGAGCCTCCTTAGGGACATGGCTGATTTACATTCTGGGGCAAGCTCCTCCTCTCCTTGTTGCCTAGAAACACATAGTTTGTGGACTGGCAGCTGTCTTTGAACTACATCCTTTATTACCTTGCTCCAGATTACAGAACTGTGCGAGAAGAAGAACTGGGATTCCAAACCCAAGCAAAGAGAGCTTCAAAGCCTCCTCTCTAAAAACCACTGTGATCTACGGTCTCCTGGAATTGAATCCTATTGCCATCACTATATATCCAGTTTCCAACTATAAGAGTTAGATTTCTCAAGTCCCTGAGGAGAGGTACCACAAAAGGTTGATATTTCCTTTCAGAGGTGCATGAAACCATTAGTCTGAGCAGAACCTATGTAGTATGGAAGGCAGGGGGTTATGGCCAGTGGCCTGGAAGCTAAGCTGATGCTCCATGGAGCAGGCAGTGTCTGAACCATGTGCTGACATAAGACTGCTCAGGCAGTGGGAGACCTTGCTGTGGAGTCCCTTTTGAGATTTGATCCACTGTAGCTTATAATTAGGACTGTCGCTTTGATAACCAAATGGATTACAGTGAGGATGACATTAGGGAGGATGACAAAAGCTGAAATGGGTAAGTTTTACAAAAAGTTAATAGCCTGGAAAAAATTAATCTGAAACAGTCAGGCTTCTGGGAAGCCGGTGTCAGAAGTTTCACAAGGCATGACTGTGATGACTTAAACAATAAAGTGCTGTGGCTGCTGGTTTTCTACCCACCCCTGATTCTTGTCTGTACTGGAATTACCTTTGAAGTACATCCTTTCCCTCCTCTAATTCTTACATGGAAAACCGCTAGTGTCTAAGAAAGGAGGGTAGTTTGTTTTAGTTCAGCTTGTTCACGCCTTCATTATTTCACTTAAACATGTATTAAATCTTATTCTGTGTCAGGCACTGTATTGAGTATGAAGGAAGAACAAAAACATGCTCAAACATCACAGAATTTGAGATAAAACCACTCTGCTGTTATTGACCCAGTCCTGGAAACTGAGAAGTAAAGAAAGATCTTAGAATCACACCAGCTAAGGACATATGTCTATAGTTATACTCTGAGGCAGGGTACAAGAAGTCTCCAAGGAGAAATGATAGTAACAGGTATCATTTGCAGACATATCAATTACTGGGTTAAGTATGTCACACGTATTGCTGCATTTAATCCTCAGGATTGCACCAAGAGGTAAGTCTTATTATTAGCTTCCTTTTACACAGGGGGAAACTGAGGAATAGAGAGCTAAGTAACTTGTCCAAATTTACATCGTATATGTTAGATCTTTACCACAAACCAGGTAATCTGGCTTCAGAGCCCTTGTTTTTAGCTTTAAACCTTTTCTAAATAGCTTGTTAGCATGTCCCTTTTACCAGCTGAAACCTATTTTCTCTTTCATTTAGTTCATCAGGAACAAACAACTGCCGAGTTCAAACCACATACCTTTCTAGACTTGGGAATGGGAAAAACAACAAGGTCTCCGCCACGGTCAGTTCTCTTGGCACTTAGATTCTTCCTGGCACACATCGCAACAAAACTTTTGACAGACAGTTGGCCTTTCAGAGTACAAAACCGTCTCATGCTACGATGCCAAACTGCATGGTTCACTCCACGTGTTAGTCAACTTTCCATGAAAATACCTAGGATGATCGACTTTCAGGAAGGGAAGGTTTGTTTTGGCTCACAGTTTTGGAGTTTTCAGTCTATGGTAAATTGGCTCCATTGTTTTGTGGTGGCGCAGTCCATCATGGCGGCAGTGCATTGCAGAGAAAGATGCTCATCCATCTCGTGGAGCCCTGGAAGCAAAAAGAGAAAGGAAGGAGCTGGGGTTCCAATTTCCCCTTCAAGGGAACACCCCCCCTTAGAGTGAACTAACTTCCTTTCCATATGCCCCACCTCCTAGAGGGTTCTATTACCTTACAAAAGCATCCTAGAATGAGCGCCAAACTTTAAACACGCGAGGGATATTTTATATTCAAATACAGTACTCCATTTACAAAGAGACTAGAAAGAAATCTAGAGTGATGTTTCCTAAACTTGGTTGCACCTGGTGAGTTTTAAAAATATTCACATCTATCTACCCAGTGATTTGAATTTCATTGGCCATAAGGATTTCGAATCAGCCTTAACATCTGCCTTGGTGATCTGAACGTGTAGCAAGGGTGTGATGACTGATCTATGGTTCATTGTGTGGCACGTTAGGATGAAAAGCCAAAGGTATCACTTTAGGCTATGTACTTTATACACAGCTGCTGGCTTGCTTCCTACATTCACATAAACGTCCTTTTACATAACACATTAACTTGTCAGTGAGGAGCTATTACCATGTCCATTTTACAGATAAGAGATTTAAAATATAGCAAGAAAACAATCTTCCTGGGGCATAAGTCACGACTTCCACTCAGGACTGCCTGCCTCTGAAGACTATTCACTTAACCAAGAGGAAGAACTCTTGGAGGAGATAAATCAGAGCTAAACGACAGACGGAAGGCCAAGCAGAGAGGGTGCAGGTCATACCAGGGTGGGAGGCTGTTAATGGACAGTCATCAGAGCCTGGAAGCCTCTCAGCAATCAGGGCGACAGACCAGAGGGTTTGCAGAGTGAAAGCTGGGCTTTACTGCATCAAGAGGACTGGAAAAGAAAAGTTTGGTTTTATTTTTTAAGTCTTGAGTAGGTGTTTAGAGTCATCTGGAGAGCTTGTTAAAACAGATCCCTGGACCCCACACTCAGAGCTCCTGATTCAATAGGCCTGGATGACTGCTAAGTTTAAGTGCTGTGTCGGTAAGAGAGGCTTTTTAGTAAAGTTAATCAGAAGCAGGAAAGGCTTTAACCCCTAAAGCCTAATGTTTGATGAGCTTCTTAGATGTTAAGAAATCCTTTAATGAGGAGTTGAGCCAAAGTTTTGTTCTAGATGAATTTATAATTAGATTTAGAAATATGTATAAATATGTGCATATACATATATATGGAGCCTTAAAGACAGTTCATAAATATTTCTTCCTTTAGGGGTTTAACCAGAATAAAAATTATATATACATACAAATATTAGCATAACTTGAGGTCAGTCGATAGGAGGGGTTTGTGGAGTTAATTGGTGAAAGAGATTTTGTGTGTGTGTGTGTTGCCTTTATTTTTACTGAATATGGATTAACACCTTACTGATTTAATGTGAGAAAACACAGAATTTAATTCAGCTGTAGTTTCCTTCACTGTGTCAAGATCTTGATGGATATGATGGATAGTAGCATCCCCCTACATTTTCGTTCTGTACTTTGGAGGATGTAATACAAAGGCTGGGCTCATCCTTAAGGATAAGTAGTGAAGGAAATCACAGTGGACAGAAGAGGCAATTTTGAAGCAGCCATTGTATGACCTGCCAACAAGCCAAAAACAGTCCTTGACTAGGGTTTGGGGAATCAGTAACATGTGCTGGGAAACCGTGGGGGGCGGTTGATGAGGATATCATTGCTGGTTATCATGGCCTCAATATTATAGGTAAAGTGCTCTTCTGAGGTCTAGAGAACTTAGACACATTCATTCATTCATTCATTCAACAAATTTTTATTAATCTCTTCTATGGCTCAGGCACTATTCTAAGAAATTGGGATCATCTGGGAACTGAGGAGACAAAGGGTATGCATCTTAGAGAATTACATGTGCTTTTAATGAGCAACTTCTTGACAGCAAAGCCCAGGTGAAAGATCTCTACCACTGGGATGATGGAAAAAGGTCAAGAGACCTTTCTAATGCTTCCCCCATTGAAGCTTGCCATTATTCATGATTTTGGCCTCAGTTTTCTCTTCTATAAGTTGGAGCTTATTCCTCCTTTACCCATCTAGTGGCAATAGAGGAAGCAAATAGATAAGAAAGAACGCTGTATTTGTCAACAGCATACTCTCCCTTTGCTTTAAACCTATTTTCCCTGAAAACTTTTATATAATTGCCAATAACACGTTGCTCAAGAGAGCGGGTGAGGACATGCTGTCTGTTATTCTTCATTTCAGCTCCCGGACTCCTGCTCTCCAGAGGGGCTGGCAGATGATTAACAAGTCATCTGATGAATATGCAACACGATTCGAGCTTAATAAGTCCCGCAGCTGTTGGGAACTTGACAAGGAAAACAAAGCCATAGAAATAGGTGATATCGAAAAACCTCCTGCCAATTTCACAGATTCCCCCAAGTGGGGTCTCCCAGACACAAAGGTCCTGGGCTATTCCTGAAACACTAAACATGCTGGTGGTGGGCCGTACTGACCCAGTCAGTGGTGCTCACTTGGAAGACATCCTCTTTCCCCTGGTAGTTTGCCTTCTAAGCATCCATCTATTTCTCCATTCTGAGCATTTGCACACACACTTGTTTTCTCTATGGAGTCAGAAGTAGGAAATGCTCACTGAGAGAGGCACTATGGGAAAAGCTAGGATCCCAAGACAGACCTGAGTTAAAACACTGCTTGCCCTCTTGAGAGCTATGCAGCCTCAGTAATTCACTTGACTTTTTAGAGTTCCAGTTTTATCTTTAGTAAAATAGGCATAAGAACATCTAACCTCTGGTGTCGTGATAAGGATTGTCAGTAGAGTGCTTAGAATATATCAGATGCTGAACAAGCAGTCATGATTATGCTAATTAATATTATCATCTCTTCATCATTTCACACAGGAAGAGATCAAAGTCTCCTTCTGGATTTTTGTAGACATTTATTGATTTTCTTGTCCTGCATCATTATTGTCCTCTTTTCTGGTATTAGAATCATAATTTTTCTCTTCCCCAATGCATACGGTGCAGATAAAACAGACTCTACTTTCAGCCCAGAGATGGGCCACAAAAATTGGTTCTTGGGAAGGCCTGAGACCCAGGCTAAGCCAAGACATGCTTTGGTTGGAACGATTTAAATAAAGGAAATCTCTGAGTTAGGGATGTACCTCAAGTGGTAGAGCACTTGCCAGGGTGTGCCAGACCCTGGGTTTAATCCCCAGCACTGCAAAAAGAAAAGGTGTCCTCATTTTGTCTGGACTTCAGCTTAGGAAAATATAAAATGGAATTAGTAGGGGTACAAGGAGAAAGGAGCAGAGCTGTTCTGAGGACATTTGACTCAAGTCCCTGAATCCAGCAATCTTGAAAGCCCTAGAACTTTCAGCCACACAAGGAAGAAACTTATGGTGTTTAAGGCACTTTGACTTAAAGTTTTGTCAGGTTTGGTCACACTCAAACTAAATGCCTCTGACTTCCTGCATTTTACTATATGTAAATTATAACAATAAAAATATAATTTCATATCAACATTTTTCCCCCGAGTTTCATGTAGATCAATATATCTTCTGAGGAACAATTCTCATTGCCACTTCCACAAGACATTTCTGTGTAACTCATTCTTGGCCCATAAATGTGGACCGAGTGCTAAAAGCAGCACGTTCACACCACCTCCTACACAGTAGCTGTGACTTGACACAGTCTTGCATATTCAGTGATATTAGTGGATACATTTCCCGCTAACGAAGCTGGGTGGTTTTTAAATGTCTAAAAGACACACAGATTACAGCATTTGTAGGCACTGATGTTTGGATTCTCTTTTCAAGATTATTATTTTAAAATGTGGGCATTTTCCAGGAAACACTATGGTTTCGTTTAAGCACAAACTACAGTTTAATTCTGCAAATCAAATGGGACTCTTTGAGGGGAATGCACAGGACACCAACCTCAGTCAGCTTCTTCCAGTGAAGCTTGCTGACATATGGCCACATCTACATCCTTGTTATTCTTCAGTAGAGTGTCATTTGTGCTCTGCATTTCTCATTAACAATTTGATTGATTTCCAGATCCTTCAAGCCTGGGCAAAGCCAATGGAAAGAGTAAATTTTCTAAAAAATATCTCCATACAGGAGATGTGACAGATCAGTGTAGACAGAGAAGAACCAGGAAGGCTGTGAACTAGCACAGGGGTCCTTGCCCACTCCCACAGCCCAGTTCCAGGAGGAGCAACTGCTGGGAGCCTCCTTTTCCCTACGTTCTCAGTTTGGGATTCCAATGAAAGCCCACATTATTCTGGGTACATAGTGATGAATCTCCACTATAGCTATTTAAAGTCTTTACCTCATCCTATTCTCTATAGGAGCTTACTTACATTTTTACTTCTTCACAAGGAGAAAGGATGTTACAATTTTGACATGTATACACTTTTGAGTTGGACAGACTTCAATTCTAATCTGGCCAGGTCACTTTCAATCTGAGCCTTGATTTCCTCTTCTTTAAAATGAGGTCAGGGCTATCATGGGGATTCAGCAACCTAACACCTGTGAAGCCCCTGGCCTGGGCTCTGGTGCCTAGGAGGTACTCTACAGGTGTTCACCTCCCAGCTTACCTGCTCCTTGTAACATCCTCAAGGGCTGTACCCATGCAGATCTCCCCTTTGTATCCCTCCATCTGTTAAGAAAATAGCATATCCTAAATATGTTTGGAATGAACACATGAATAAAGGTAAGTTTCTTTAATAAAATTATTTGACTAATATTTGTCGGTTCCACTAGACTGAACAAAAATTAACTCATTTTGCTTTCTAACAGCATAGTCCTGGCACATAGTGCATATTAAATAAGCATTTGTTGAGTGAAAGAATGAATGAATGAATGAATGGCCCAAAGACATCATTATTAAAAATAACACTAAGAAGCAGAGTTTCATGAGTAGGAATGGAGTGTAAGTATGCATATGGGAGTGTCTATTTACACTTAATAATCAGACAAGATCATTGTCTTAGTATTTGCACACAGTTCCATTCCACTGTGTTAGTATTCTTGGAGTGGTGGGGGAAAGGAGACACTGAATGAAAAGACAATGGAATAAAAAGAAAATTGGGGAAAAGTTGGAGAATAGATGAAAGAAGAGCATCAAAGCCTGGCTTGGAGTTCATTCCACAAAAGCCATCTTCAAAAGACCAAGGCAATTTGGTTCCCAAGTTCAAAACCTGAACATGCTAATAAAAGCATATATTGTTTTATAGATACCTCTCAACACTAATTTCAGTTGCAGGTGTCAAATTTATGGTTTCTTTTATTATGACCTGTGACCCAGGTGCATTTCCTCCATTGCCAGGACAATGGGCCAGTCTGGCTGCCATTTTGGTTCATTGACCACTTAGATTGCTCTTTCATCATCTACCAGCCCAGCCTGGGGAGGATCTAGAATTCAGGGGATTCTGCCATCTTGCCAGCCCATCTTTCCCTGTGAGTTGCCCTTGGAACTTACCTGCCTCTGGATCCTGAGTCTGGCTCCAACTTCCCCTGTGTGACTATGAAATCCCTAGTTCTTGTTGGCTCAGTTTACCTGAGCATTATTATTAACATAATGTAGTACTTATTGTGTCTCTTTTCTGATTATAAAACGTAAAGATTTGGGAGGAAAACAAACATAGAGAAGAAAATTAAGACCACCTATAATCTTTTTTTTCAACACCTTTATTTCACTTATTTATTTGTTTATGTGGTGCTGAGGACCAAACCCAGAGTCTCACATGTGAGAGGCAAGCACTCTGCTGCTGAGCCACAACCCCAGCGCCCCCACCTATAATCTTATACCCAAGAAATAATGACTGTATAAGCATGCACACATACACACAAAAAAAAATACCCTTTTCCCCTCCAAGAAATTGAATTTTTATTCTTCATATACTTGTAATAGTTCTGATTTGGTTTTCTTTTTACTAAGACTACACTGTGAGCATATTTACTCCAACATAAATATTCTCAGAGTTTTGATTTTAGAAGCTAAAAAATATTCCATAACGTGGTGTATCATAATTGAGTTAATAAATCTCATATTGTTGAGCACAGGGCAGTTTCCCATATTTCACTATTATAAATCAGATTGTCTTCATAAGAAATTCTTAGAATGAAATTACTTGGTGAAAGGCTGTGTGTTTTTTAAGAGTTTTGACACATGGTAACAAATTGTCTTGCAAAAAAACAGCAGATTCATTTCCCAGTACAAATATACCAATACTGAGTACCATACATTTTTTAATGATTTTGTAATTTAAAAATATCCAATGCTATTTTCTGAAAGGATTTGCCACTCTTTATGTTTGAGAATATAAGAATTCCTTATATAGTAACTATAATTTATTAATTAGTTGTTGTCTGTGTGCCCTACAACTATTTTCCTATGTTTTTAATTTTAGATACATACATGAAATTCATTGATACACAGAAGATATAGTAATCTCTTCCTGAACTACAGCAGTCATTTAAACACATTTCTCTGCTTAAACTTCTGTTATTACTTTTCTTTTTAAATTTAACTTTAAAAACTTTATGATGTGGCTTGTTTTGTTTTGTGTTGGTTTTGGATTTTGGTTCTGTTTTTGTTGTTGTTTATTAGGTAAAACAGGAAATTGTTATATATACTTTTCCCAGTGGTTAACCGGCTGTTTGATCATTATTTACTGAGCAGTCTATTTGACAATTGATTTGCAATGCTACACATATTATGTACTAAATACTATTTTATCATTGTATCTGTTCACTTATTGTTACTTGATAAGCCTTATTTAATATCTTGTAGAGCAACACATCCTCTGGCCAATTATGTTTATAGTTTCTTTCTTTAAACAAAATGTACTTGTCTGTATTCTTTTTTAAATTTTTAAAATTTTTTTCCTAGAGGAATTTTGTCATCTTGTTTTACATTTTAAAAAGTTCAATTGGAATTTTGATATTAAACAAATTTAAATTTAAAGTTGTGTAGAATAGTATTCAAAATCTTGAAACTTCCCATCTCATAAAGGTTTTATTCACTTAATCTTTTGAAATATGTTTCTATGTCTTTTAGAAGTTTTAAAAATGTTCCTTCATATAGGTTGTAAATATGTGTTTGGTAGGGTTATTTATAGATATTTTTCTGTTTTTAGTGACCATTGGGCATGAAATCTTTAATTTTGTGTAATTCACATAAGTTTTGCAATTTTTAGTGTAAAATGACTTCTATATATTTAATTTATAACCAATCAACTTTCTGTACTCATATTAATTTCATTTTTATTTCAGTTTGATCCCCTTTGTGTTTTCTAGGAAGAATATCTCCATTTACAAATAAAGATAATAATATCCACATTATATGTTGATTTTTAAATTATTCTCATCTCATCACATTGGTAGAATTTCTAGGACCATATTTTTTGTTTGTTTTTAAGTTAAGAGACTTCATTTTGAAGAGCATTTTTAGATTCCTAGAAAAACTGAATGAAAAGTAAAGAGAACTCCCAAGAAACACATGCACACACACATACACACGCACACACACGCACACACACACACACACACACACCCAGCTCTTGCATCAATGAGGAACATTTTTATTTATTTATTTATGTATTTATTTATTTATGTATTTATTTATTTATTTATTTATTTATTTATTTATTTATTAGTTGTTCACAACATTACAAAGCTCTTGACATATCATATTTCATACATTAGATTGAAGTGGGTTATGAACCCCCAATTTTACCCCAAATTTTTTACAGTCAATGAACCAACATTGGCTTAGCCACATCAATCAAAGTCTAGAGTTTACTAAAGGTGCACTGTGCTTAAATTCTATGGGTTTTATATATATAGTATCATGTAATATCCAGCACGGTATTTTATAGAATAGTTTCTCTGTCCCATAATTCTTCTGTGTTCTCTCTACTTATCCTTCCTTCTCCAGAACCCTATGCAATCTCTGATATTTTTTGCTATCTCCATAATTTTGCCTTTTCTGGAATTTCATTTATTTGGAATCTTTCAGCGTGTACCTTTTCAGATTGGCTTCTTTCCCTTAGCAATTTACCTTCAAAGTCATTGCATGAATTTTTGTGACTTGTTAGCTCATTTCTTCTGAGTGCTGAATAATATTCCCTTGAATATCACAGCTTATTTATCCATTCACCCATTGAAGGATATGATGGTTGATCCCAAGTTTGGACAATTATGAATAAAGCTGCTATAATCATCAGTGTACAAGGTTTGCATGGAGATGAGTTTTTTAACTTATTTCAGTTTAAATATCAGGAGTACAAATTGCTGGAATATACACTAAGATTATGTCCAGTTTTGTAAGAAATGACTAAAATGTCTTCCAAACTTCTCTTTCATCCTCAAAAATTGTCCCGGTTTGGGATATAAATTATGTCATTTCTACATGAATGATCTGTTTAAAGCTGCGTGCATGGTGGCTATGTAAAGAAAGGGCTGATTTTCTCTGAAGGGGACATAGAGTAACAAACCTTTCCACATGGAGGTGGGAGTTCAGTTAGAGCACGTGCCAAGCACTGCCTTCAGGTGAGCCCATGGTCTTCCTTCCATCTGTTGAGAGCTCCTTTCTCAGAATCCACCCAGCCCTTTGGAAGTCATATCCGAGTCCACACTTGGAAAGCAACTTTCAAATACATCAGACTTCATAGTCAGAGGTCATTGCTCCGCTCTGCCTCACTCATCTCCTGCTCATTATTAATCTCTTCAGTCCTAGGAAGCCACATCAGACACACATCTTTAGGTGACAGAAGAGGCGGATGCGACCATAATAAGTTGTCAGCCTGCTCAACCCTGAGCAGTGAGAGGCAACAACAATAATTAGGTTCAGAATCAATGTGAACGCTGAAAGGTAATGAAGTATTCCACGTTCCATCCGTTTCCAGGCGGTCAGGGTGACTGAAGCACTCCCTCTGCAGCCCATTTTTAGCCAGGCTGACAAATGAGAGGTGGGAGGCATCTTGCTCACCAAATAAAGAGCAGGCATCCTTGGCAACAAAGTGGCTCTGTTACTCCCCAGATAGATTCCCTAGTTCCATCAAGTCCCCAAGCTCCAGCAGAGGCAGGCTAGAGCCTTAACATGAGACCCTAACCCATTGGGTGTTTGGAGGCCCCACTAGGAGCCATGTTGGCAATGGAAAGGAAGTTTAGGCTTTGTATGATGTGGAGGGCCAGGGATACTCACTGGGGCACAGGACGCTCTTGCTCCTACCTTTAAATTCATCAGTGGGAACCCTTTGCTTTATGCTACAGAGTTGAGTAAAGGGGGTGACTTCTGACTTCAGTGTTATGCTTCTCCATCTGATCCTGCCCTCACCACTCCTTGTAAGGACAGTGTTCAAGAACAGGAGGCTCAAATCCAGGTAGACCTGGTTCACATCCTTGCTCTGCTCTTACTCACTGATGCTCTTAGAGAATGTGCCTACTCTTTCTGTACCTCATGTACCTCACATGTCTCAACTGCAAAATGAGGATGATAGGACATCCCCCCTAGTGCCATCATGAGGCATTTGATAAAGGCCTTTGACAAAGTGCTTAGCTTGGACCTCACAAATTTTGAGGATTAATTAATGCATGATTAATACATGTTGAATGAGGGAATAAGTGAATAGATGAAAGTAGACTGCATTTGAGGATAGGAAAGTGAATGGTAATTAACTGACTACTCTGAGTCAGGCAAAAGCTAGGTTTGGGGAAAAAAATAGGGAACAGAATTCAGATGTCATTCCTGCTGTCATGAACTATATATGGTGCTGGAGCCAGATCTTAATTTTAAAAGGAAATACAGCACTGATAAATACACATTTTAAAGTGGAGTTAAATACTATGAAGTACACATGAAAGGAACCTGATTTCAGGAGGGCTTCTCTGAGGATGCACCATTTCTCAAGTCATGATCTCTGAAAGATGAGAGAGGATCTATACCATTCAAGGAGAGCAGAGGAGCATTCAAGGAGAGCAGAGAGCATGCATGAAGTTCTGAGGTCGAAGGGAACATGGTGTAGTCAAGGAACCAAAAGAAGGGTAGAGTTGTGCCTTTGCCATATCTAAATGGGCAACGGGATTCATGGAATTAGAAGTCCATGTGAAAGCACCCGTCCTCAGGACACCACTGGGCTGCCCATGAAGGGCATGGGTAAGCCAACCTAGGAAACTAAAAGTGGAGTGAGATTTAGGAGGCAAACCAAGAGAATTTGTTACATCAACTGTGTTCAGCTACTAGTGCTGCATAACAAATAGCCCCCAAATGTAGCCACTTAAAATAATCATTTTACTTCGCTCATGACTTTGTGGGTTGTGAATTTGCCAAGCAAGAGCTTATCTCAGCAGTCATCACTTGAGGTTTCTCAGGCTGTTACAGTCAGATATTAGCTGAGCTACAGTTATCTGAAGGCTGCACTGAGTTGGACACTCAAGATGGCTCACTCACAGAGCTGACAGGTGCCATTGGTTGCAGCTGGGGGCTCGATTGGGGCTATCAACTGGCATGTCTGTGTTGGGCCTCTCCACATGTTGCCAATTGACAACCTAGAGCACTGCTCAAAAACTATGGTTGAGGTGAGAAGGAGCAGAGGGGATTGTGGCTACAGCGGGGATAGGGAGACAATTTTCTTCCTCTCTCCTTCCTTTTTTTTTTCTTTCCTAGTGGGGTAGCTTTATTTATCTATTTTTGTGTGTGTGTGTGTGTGTGTGTACTGGGGATTGAACTCAGGGGCACTTTATCATTAAGCCACATCCCCAGCCCTATTTTGTATTTTATTTAGAGACAAGGTCTCACTGAGTTGCTTAGTGCCTCAACATTGCTGAGGCTGGCTTTGAACTCGCAATCCTCCTGCCTCAGCCTCCTGAGTCACTGGGATTATAGGTGTGTTCCACCACACCTGGCCTGGGGTAGCTTTTAAGTATGTTTTAAGTATTGACGGGAAAAATCCAAGGTGGAAGGAAGCAAATATCCAGGAGTGAGAAGACATAACTGACAGTCTGAGGTTCCTAAGAAGGCAGGAATAAGGGTATTCAAATCAAAGGTAGAACCATTAGTCTTACAAAGAAGGAAGGCTGTCTTTCAAAGCTCTTCCCTGACTCATTGTCTATACCATAGTGCATCCTCAACTCCCCCGCCCTGAAGTTCTCCAGCAATCAAGCTGGCCTCACTCACCACACAAAAATAAATCAGCAATAGATCAGCCCTCGTTCTTCATGTGGATATGTTTTATAGCCTTGGAAAACTGTAAGTACTTGCTCCCTGCTGTAGTTCTCATGGTGCCTAGTGCAACAAAACTGAGCTCAGGTGAAGTCTCAATCAATGTGCTACAACAAGTTATCAGTGCATTTGGATCACAGACTCAGCAAACCTCAAGGGTAGAGGCACATCATCACCTATGTCTCCCAGTGTGTGGACAGTTCAGAGGCAACATGGGGGCTCCACAGCTACTTAACAAACCAAACCAAAGACCAATATGCTCCAATTGAATGTTTGTTGAGATAATGGATCAACAAGACCACAACCATCTTATAAGCTATCACGTGAGAACTTCTCAGATATATCCCCTGGCCAACAATGGGATTCTTCCAGAGATGAAGATCAGACCCAGTTTTGTCCATATTGATTGAGGATCTACTGGTACATGCCAGACACTTTGACTTGGGAAAAATTCATTCCTAAGATTCAACACTTTCCCGAGGCAGTAGATGTTGGCTTCTGTATTATGCATCCTAAATGCCAATTTTCCAGGTGCCTTGTAGCAGGATGCTTTATTTAGACAGTAAACAAAACTTTTGGTTAGAGGTTTTGAAAATAATGCAATCTATTTTTCCTTCCTCCTAGCTATTTTCCATTCTTATGTAATGTGTGTTCCACAAGGTTTGAGCCAAGCAGGAAGCAGAAAGCAGCAGGCACTGTACTTCTAATGTGCTCAGAAGCAGGAGGCCAAGGCTCCACGCCAGGTGGTGCTGGACTTGCCAGTTGACCTTGGACATGCTGGATCCCTTGGTTCAACAAGTTCACAGAAGGGCAGGTCAGTTCAAACCCGGCCAGAGGGATTGACAGTCAGAGTTTAGGGGAGGCCTGAGCCAGGGACAGTGCTGGTTCTTTGAACAAAAGAAGGGATATTTGGGTCAAGGAGACCTGTTTTCGATTTGAGTTTGGGGTCCCCTCTTCCGGCTGTCTCCTTTGGCATATCATTTTCTTCTTGAAGCAAGTATTGGCATAAGTGACTTCTCCGATAAGAAGTCACTTTCTTACTAGGAAATGAGGAGATCACAAGCCAGATCCACTTGACAGAACCTCCTCCTGACATTTTTTTGTCTCTCTGTACCTTCCTCACCCAACTCCACATAAAATACAGGAGGCCACAACGGTCAGGTTTATTGGACCCATCCTAACTAGTAGGACTTTTGCTTATATTCCTAACCTTTAGAGATAGATATATTTCTATGTTTAATTGAATAATACATTTTAATAATTGTTCTTTTTAGATTTTGAAACACACAGTCCAATCATTTTTAATTCATTATAAAGTGTCTCTTGATACTTCATGAGTCTGCCAATACAAAGAGAGACTTTCATTAGCATAAATGGCTAGAGAATACACAGTAAGCTTGGTCTTTTACACAACACCAATGTGAATTAATCACTTCAGCTGAAATGAGGAAGAATAAATGGCAACGTTTGATACTGAAGTGTGATTAGAAACAAAATTATTTTCTTTCGTTGATTTCTTTGCAAAGAATTAGAAAACCTTGCCTAAACTTGTCTTCTATTAAGAAAAAAAAAAGGCAAGTGAATATTGTCCAGCCTGTGTCTTCTAGAAGCACAGGAACTTCTTTTTAAGTTCTTTTTAGTTATATATGACAGTAGAGTCCATTTTGATATAATTATACATGAATGGAATATATCTTATTCTCATTAGGGCCCCAGTCTCTATGCACACATAGTGGGATTAACAGTGGTGTATTTATATATGTGTGTAGAAAAGTAAAATCTGATTCTTTCCACTGTCTTTCCTATTCCTGTCCCCACTTCCCTTCATTCCCCTTTGTCTAATTCTCTGAACTTTTATTCTTCCTCTCTCTCCCCCTTATTGTGGGTTTGCTTCAAAACTTTAAGGGGTGCTTCCTGTAACCTGAGAGTGAAAGGAGAAGGAACCCCTTTAATCTCCATCTGCGTAGCGGGCACCGGTTAAGCAGTAGGGAAGAGAATGAGTAGAACATTTGCTTTAACAATAGCCAAGGCTGTTATGAAACCTAAACCCTGCTGTTCTGTGTGCCTCTCCATTAAAGACAGACGTCTTCAGACCCACAGGCTTTCAACCATTATCTGAGTCACATGTTTCCTAAAAGGTTCAATCACACATCTCTCAATGCCCACTAGAATATACAACATCATGAAATGGGCAGCAATACCTTATTGTAGCCCTTGACCCTCTTATTTCTCCATCAGCAATCTGTACCAAGTAACATTGGCATTACTTTATAAGCCGTCCTCAGCCTTCCTTCAAGTTCATCTCTATCTTCACCACCCATACAAACTCTCAGTACTTCCCTCTGCATGGCCCCTTTATGCCCTGAATATTCTTATTCCAACCACATATCAGTGTTGAATTCACTACTTTGAACATGATAGCTTGGGCTAAAAGAAAAGATGAGTTTGAGAATCAGACAGATTTGAATGGAAGACTCTTTTCATTCTAGCTGTGTAAACTAAGACAAGTCACCCCACTTCTCAGAGCCCCTTTCTACTTACCTGCAACACAAGAATAGCAACACTTTATGGAATTGGTGTAAGAATTTAACAGAAAAATATATGTGAAACCCCAGTCAAATACTATTGCAACTAGTGGTTCATGCATGCCGATATAGTCTGGAATAATGTTCCAAACAGTCTTACTTGATGTTCAAGTTTTATCTTTTAAATATTTTAAAGTCTAAAAACAAACAAAAAATGTGGTTCTTAGGAGTCATTTCTCCTCTTTGTTCAACTCATCGCTAGTTCCGTACTAGAGCTGGAACTTCAGTCTCCATTTCTGAGGCCATTCTGTGTGGACACTCCCTCACAGACACTGAAGAGCAACAACCTTCTCAGAACATTTCTTGATTTTTTCTTTTCTTCCTGTGGATCCTCTGTCCCTTTAGTTCCCCTTCTTCCCTCATTTCCAATCATCAGTTCCTCAGTTAGTCAAGGGCTTGGTGTCCCTTAAAACACTGAGGGATCAGACATCTATGGGACATACATCTAGAGTTGAGATGTGTCTCTGTATTAGTTTCTCATTGCTGCAACAAATCAACATAGGCTAGTAGCTCAAAAGAACTCACACTATCATACAGTTGGGTAGGTTAAAACTTAAACATTGTTCCCACTAGTCTAAAACCAAGGTGTTGACAGGGCTGCATTCCTTTCTAGAACGTCTTGGGGCGATATACTCCATGCCCCTTTCTAACTCCTAACTCCTATAGGCCAACCACACAATCCATGGCTCCTTTACTCCAACTTCAATACCAGCAATGTTGTGTCTTTCAGACTCTTCTTCCTATCACATCTGCCTCTGATGCTTCTCTTTAGCCTCCCTCTTCCACTTTTAAGGACCCTCGTGATTTCATTGGACCCACTTGGATAATCTCCTTATTTTCAAGTGAGCTCATTAGCAAACTTAACGTCCTCTGCCACCACAGTTTTTCTTTCCCTTGTAAACTAATGTTCCATAGTCACATGGATTAGGACAGGGACATCTTTCGGAGGCTTTTATTTGGCCCACCGGAAGTTTTTATTTCTTCTTCTTCTTCTACATTGAATGGCATTCCCAAATAGCCTCTTTCATTAATCTTACTTCAGTCAATTCCACACCCCATTAAAAGAGATTAATCTTTGACTTCCTAGGAAAAGGGGTAGAGACAAAAACATCCTTTTAAGTATCTAAAGAATCTACTAGTTTGCCTTATACAATGACTAATAAATGGTAGTCTCCTCCCCTTTTATTGGAAAAGCAGCATCCTAGACACTACAAGATGGGGGCTAAATTTCCTGGTCCAACATTCATGGTGATCTATAGTCTGGTTCAATCTGTCCATACATGCTATCACTCCCTGGCATGTTCATTGTCTCCAAATGACACCAGAGCAAATGAAATCTCTTGAGAACCCAACCTCTATATCAGACAAGGTCCACATGCAGATTAAGTATATTTAGCCAACCTTTTCAAAGGTCTTATATTTAAGAGTTTGAGTGGAGTAGTTTTGCCATCATTTTCTGCCTAGCACTCTGCAATGCTGCTATTGGCTCCTGGCATCTTCTCAAGCCATTTTCTTCTCCCAGCATATTGGTCAGTTTCAACTCTTTTGTGAAATCTCCTGTCAAAAATTCTTTCCCAGCTTAAAGGAAACTCTACCTTCTGAGAATTAAATGCATAAATTAAGACATATTCATCATTTGGTGAAGTTTTTAAATAGCCTTGGGGTATCTCCTGGGTCCTTGCGTGATTATCTCATTTTCCCGAAACAAAATGCAGGTCCCTCAAGGGCAGAAACTGTCTTCCATATTTTTCTATTGCACAAGTCAAAGAGTGGGTGTTGAGTTGAGGAGTGGGGTATTGAATCTTTATTTGCAATAAGGAGAAATTACATAATTGCTCTGGAAAAAAAACATGCAAAAATTTGGGGTCTTTCATGCTGGTCACAAATATGTCTACTTTGCCTAAGAATATGAGGATTTGTACTTCCCAGTACCCTTGAAGTTAGGTGTAGTAAATATGACTCATTTTGCCCAGTGGAAATGTTAGCAAAAGTAACCCTCATTTTTCAGGAAGTTTTTAAGTGTATATTGCATCTTGTCCCCTTTTCATGGTGACTAGCTAAAGTTAGGTGTGGAAGTTCCAAGAGCCCTAAATGAAGCTTCAATTGAATTGAGAGGGACCTGGAGCAGAAGTAAAAATTAGACCTGGTGTGATGCATTTGTTAAAATTAGTGAGCCCATGTTGACGTACCATTATTAACTACAGTCCGTATTTTTCATATTCCTCTTTTCTTTCTGTTCCACGATCTCATTCAGGATACTACATTACATTTAATTGCCCTGACCCTTCTGGGCTCCTCTTGGTTAAGACAGTTTCTTTGTGTTTCCTTGCTTTTGATGACTTCAATAATGTTGAGTAACACCGGTCAGCAATATTGAAGGATGCCTCTCTATTGAATTTGTCTGATGTTTTCTCACGATTGGATTGGGTTTATGTGTTTTGAGAGGGAAGAACACAGAGATAAAAGTGCTGTTTTATCATATCATATCATATCATATCAAAGATATATATTATCAATATGGCATGATAATTGATGTTGACCTTGATCACCTAGCTAGAGTGCCATTTTTTTTTTATTTCTCCATCGTGAAGTTGCTCTACATTCATCCCTTTTTATATTCTGTACTCTTGGAAAGAAAGTTACTATGTACATCTCTTATTTAAAGAGGGGAAACTTTGGCTCCCCCTCTTTAGGATGGAGTATACACAAATTATTTGTTGTTTCCTGCATAGAGATTTAACTTCTTCCCATTTATCAATTTATTTGAAAGTTGATTTCTATCAAAATGGACTCATGGATATTCATTATATTTTTGGTGTTATAGTCCAATACTACTTTGTTTATTTTATTATTATATTTTTTTCTAGCATTGTGAATTGAGTGATCTTTCAATTGGTTACTGTGATCCTTTGATATACATTGTTTTTTTTAGCACTTCCTTCCTTTCTGAAACTATAAGATGTTCCAGAATCACCTTGCCTATTTCCTGCCCCATAATTAGAATTAGTTATTTCTCCAAGAATCCCTGGTTCTCTTTATTAAAGTATAAACCAAGATCTGGGTGATAGTTATGTTCATTGCTACTGGGGTATCATTTCTTATAGGCCCTTTCATCTGATACTACAACAAATATGCATGTATATATATATCAATCCATACACATACATATATCTAAAAGTATTTCTACATGGGACTCTCTATATCTGTATCAAGCTAAGTAAGAGTCCTCTCTGATATCTCCAACTGTCACCTTTACCATGTGGATCATTCTAGCCCCCTCACACTTACTTATCTGTAAATTACCACTCCAACAGTGAAATGCTTGGCTCTCATGACATACCATCCATTTACTTAATTCTTCAAGTATACAAGTAGAGCAGTACCAGAATTCATAATCCACATTCCCATGAGAAACAGCTTTATCAAGCCAAGTACAGTACCTGTGTACATCTCCTTTTACTTTTAATCTTACAGACACTGCTCATTTCCAAAGCTACTTGGGACAGCAGCATTCCCACCCAGCCATTCAGTGAATTTGTTTTATACATTTATGTTTACTCAGATTCTCTTTTCAGAGTTGTTGGGAGTTGTTTTAGTCATACTGTTACTATATTCTAGTCTCTCTTTTGATGTGCCAAGTCATGAAAGGGTTTACTATATATGTCCATTAAAAAAAAATAGAGTTGAGAACTTCCTTAGAAGGCATGACTTTTCTACCTCATTCATCACTCTGAGGTCAAAGTAAAATACAAGTTAACACAAAGAATGTTCTCTCTATTCTATTCTCAATCTACTTCCTTCAAAGTGTGGAGGATATTATGGACTTCAAGAGTTAATGCTCATTATAACTAGATAATTGTGCTTTTAGGGCCCCGCAGTAGATGAAACCTACCCTCACCATTTCCCCTCTTGCCCACAAACCACTTTTTGGAGACTAGAGAGGAGCCTGGTCTTGACCATACCCTTGAGGTTTGAGGATAGACAAATTTGAACTCATTTAGGTACCAAAGAGTGCAACATGAGCCAAAGACAGCCATATTGCTAGTCTTGTGCTGTGCCCATATCCTAACCCAGACTGCCCCTTAGCTGCCAAGCCGACCTCATAATCATGCCCTTAGAAGCTCTAAAATTCATTTTCAATCTTGCTTTTCCTATAGAATAGGATCTTAATAGCATTCTGACTGTGACCTTTGAGAGTCCAAGAAAACACAAAAGAACTATAGAAAACTGACTCCTCAAACAGATAATAGAGTTCAATTATTAAATACAGAGCTTGAGTAAACACCAGATTGAAAACTCTGGGTTGTTTCAGAAGCATAACTTCAGGAACATAATGTTGTAACTTAGCCTTAGTTCCTCAGTGTTGAACTTGGCTTTATATTGAATTGCCACAGTCAGGTATAGTGGTCCTACCTGCTTGAACTAATCTCTGTGGTGCACACTTGGAAGCTTCCGGTCTGCTTGTTCAGTGGTGGTACAGAATTATGTTTCTAAGTAGCAGCAAATCCCTTGTCAAAAAGGATTGTTTTTAAACCTCAGAGACTTGTTAGCACTGTGTAACTAATAAGAAGAAAATGCTTGCAGATTAAGAGGACTATACCAATGCTCAGATTTCCAGACATAAAACTGGTAGGAATGTGCCTCTGTGTGTGTGCACCACCCCCTTCCTCCCACACACAAGGACTTGTACACTATAAAGATATAAGGAGGGCTTTCTCTCAAGGCAACCTGTCTTATTTTGCCTGCCCATTTAGAAGTATTCCTAAATATTAGAAGCATTTAAATACCATACTTTGGTGCTCATAAAAATTCATGTTTAGGAAGTTTCAAAAAACACAAACTGTTGTTAAAATGTCCAACTTGGACTGTTTGTTTATTTCTCATACTATGTTTGCTCAAAAACCATCACATGCATGCATCCTCTGCTTAAGACAACTATCACCCAGAGTTCTAACCAATAAGTGTGTGCTTCCAACAGCCAAGCATTGAGAGCTTTCTAGTCTGAGACCTAGAAGACCAGCATGCCTCTGTCAAAGCATTGATCTACATCCCAAGCAAGAGACAATAAGTCAAATACAATTTTGTAAATGTAATGTGTCAATTTAAAACTGCTGTTCACAGAGGGTTAGAAAACCAATTTTCAGAGGAGCAGGTCAGAAGTGGTAAACAAATTCCCACGGCTAAGCAGTTGCTGATGTAAATTGTCTGAAATGAAAGATATTTATTCATGACCACAGTGGGTTCAAAAAATTAATTCAGAGAAGTTTTTTTTTCACCTTCCCTGGAGTATGCAATTCTTAAATAAATGATCAATAGCTGACTTGAGCCAAATAGAAGGACTTGTCCAGGATCAGGCAGGTAATTACTTACAGTGATGAGCCTAGGAAGTAAGACAGCCAGGGACACAGTAGCATTAATCACGGCTTTAAACTATCTCTCCCCTTCTAGCTGCATCATCTGAAAAATCACTGAACAACTTAGTCCACTAGGAAATTCATAGATCAGAGTGTGTATTTCAGATACCTCCATCTTGAGAACAACTCCCAGAGCAGGCAGAAAGGATTATTAATGGGAGGCAATATCGTTTTGTACCTTTTAAGAGACATTGGAGCTCCTGGTTAGCTGAGGGAGCCCGAGTAAATGGGGGTTGGGGGAGGTGAATAAGACATGAGCAATTTGGGTCTGTAAATATCTGTTTAGTTCCCTGGTGGGAATCGAGAACATTTGCTTCATTTAGTCCTCAGAACAAAATACCCACAGCTGGATCCCAAACTTTCTGCCTCTATAAGCTGGGCCAAGATGAAAAAGCTAATGTGGAATCAATCTGGCATTTCAGTCCTTTATTTGTCCCCAAGGGTGACTCACTGACAGGTCTATGGAAGAAAATGGCAGTGCAGTGCGTCAAAGCAGGAGGAAAGGAACCCTGGATGTGCAGATATAGTGACCCCACAAATGCCACTTCTATGAATCCGAGAATAGTTACTCAAGTATGTAAGCATAGCTGAAGCTAGAACAGTAAACAAAAACTAATGTCCATCTCTAGGGAGAAGGCTAAAAAGTGAATATTTTATAACTACAAAAACAAGGTAGGGGGCTGGGTATGTGGCTCAGAGGTAGAGCGCTCGCCTAGCATGCATTGGGTTCAATCCCCAGCACCACATAAAAATAAAATAAAGATATTGTGTCCACCTAAAACTAAAATATAAATATTTTAAAAAAAACAAGGTAGATGTGTATGTGTGTTGATATACGTATGTGTGTGTATATGTGTTGTGTATATATAAACATATACATATATGTGTATATATATACATATATATACATACATACACAAACATCTATATACACACACATATATATTTTGTATAGAATTATTTTCAATATGAATTATTAAATGAAAAAAGCAAGAAACAGAACAAGATGGATAGCTTGCTTGCACTCACAGAAAAATATGTATGTATCAATATTTTATATTGTTATCGTTACACATCCATAGACAATTTCTGCCAAACATCCAAAAACTATTGACTTTGAAAACTTGGGAATGAATGAAAGTCTTAAAAAATGAAGAGAGGGATTTATGTTTTCCTCCATATTTAATATTTTTCTTACTGCAAATGTAAATTAATTATAAAATTAAAAGACATTTAACAAGAAGCTTCCTTTTCCTAAGAGGAACATGAATCAATAGTCTGTAGCCCTCAGTGACTTATTCTTTAGTCACCTACAACCAATAAGAAATTACTGAAATCCAAGGTGTTTCAGGTAGACTGAAACACTAGTTCTGTGATCTTGGATAAGTGCCTTACAGATATTTTTTTTTTTTTTTTTTTTTTTTAGTAAATTAATAGGCCAGACTAGATTGGGTATATTCACAGAAGAGGGCACATCTGCTGCCTTGGGTGTGGAAGACTAGGGAGAAATGGCAGCATTTCAGATGCTGTGGTCCATATCTCTGCTTCAAGAGTGGATTTAACCTCATCTAATTTACTTACATGATGCTTCCGGGTAGGTTATAGTTAAAGTAATGGTCCTAAGGCTAAAACACACAGAAAAATAAAAACTCCTGAGAATGCAAGAAATGCATTTCTTTATTTATTTTTTTTTTAAAGAGAGAGTGAGAGAGGGGAGAGAGAGAGAGAGAGAGAGAGAGAGAGAGAGAGAGAGAGAATTTTTTTTTAATATTTATTTTTTAGTTCTCGGCGGACACAACATCTTTGTTGGTATGTGGTGCTGAGGATCGAACCCGGGCCGCACGCATGCCAGGCGAGCGCGCTACCGCTTGAGCCACATCCCCAGCCCAAGAAATGCATTTCTAACATTGGTTAGCACTTATTGAGTGCTGGTGATATGCTGAGCACCAAACCAACAACTTTATATGCAGCATTTCTATTAATCCTTACCATAATTCTATGAAGTAGGTATTATTGTCATTCCCATTTGAGAGTTAAAGAAGCAACAGTGACCTCTCTTGCCCTAGCCAATATCCCACAAAAGGAAAGAATTGAAGACAAGAGAACAAACTCAGGAACTCCCAAGTCCACTTACTCAATGACCATGAGATACCTTGTCAGGCATCAGAACAGGGAAAGTGTGTTCCCATCTTACCTAGCCCACCAGGAGGCCAACAGGATGATAAGATGGTAAGGTAGGTGCTTGGTCAGTGCTGCTCACAGAAATTTGCATTTATATAGACTGGGGACTGAGCAGCATCACCTGGGAGCTTTCAAGAAAGACAAAATCATGGGCTCCACCCAGGGTGACAGAGACAGTGACTCTAGGGGTAAAGGCCTGCCATCTAAATTTTAATAAGGTCCCCAGGGAATTCATAGATTCCTTCAGGTCTGAGAAGTGGTCTGTACACCACTACTGAGTTTTCAGTTCAAGTATAGTGGCCATCACCTCTCTGAATATTAGAATCACCTGGAAAGTTCTTTAAGACTATTGATGCTCAAGCCCCAATTAATTAAATCTTAGGGGACACCTGAAAGTGTTTATTTTTTGTAACTGCCTGGATTATTCCAATGTGCAGCCAAAGTTAAAAAACATTATTCTAAACCTAAAACTTCAAAGACCAGTGAGTCTCTTTGCCTGCATAAAATCACTTGGGGAGCATTAAAAATGCTGTTGTCTGAACTCCTAGGGATTTTGTTTCTGTTGTTCTGGAGAGTGGCCTGAACTTGGGACTTTTTAACGTTCCCTAAACAACTTAAAAGTACAACCAGTTAAGAACCACCTTAGGAGGAGGGAGGGCCCAGCGCAAACCTGGCTTCTATTCCACATGGTTCATCCACTCATCTAGACACAACAGAAGCCTAAGGCTAATGACAAAGAGATTCCAGTGGATTTCCACCAGGCCTTGGGCACCCTGAGCAAATTCCTAGACAAGGAACTCTAAGACACTTATTTGTCAACATTGCCACAATGTAAAAGTTCTGCTGTGTTTTTACTTCCTTTTGACTCCTCCAAACCCTCAGACCAGTAAAAATGAGTACAGATACTGAGTTTGGAGCTTGACACTTATTTAGCTGTAAGCTCAGAAATCTGAATCATTGTTCCCAGGAAACATCTAAAATTGCAGCCTGTTGAGAAGGAGATGCTCAAAGGAAATAAACTCAGACCCAGCCTACTCCTGAGAAAATTATGCCTTTCAGGGAAGAACAAAGCATCATACCTTTTAATGAACAGGATATATTTGCTTGGGTCTCATGTTAATTTAGAACTCAGGCTAATCCCAGTGGAGGAATCAAAATTTGCATTTATATAGAGGCTGAATACTCTATCAAAAGACATCTGTCCTGAAATTTTATTTTTCCATAGGAAACAGTGAGGTCAAAATGATAGCATCATTGGGTAAGGGTATTGGACAAAGCATAAGCATTTAACACAGAGAGATTCAAGTTCAAGTCTGGCCTCTACTTTTTACACTTATATAAGTTATTCCATCTCTCTAAGGTACCATTTCCATATCTATAAAATAGGGGTAATATCCTTTCATGAGTAGATTGATAATAATCAAATGGAATGCTAAGCATAAGGCTTCTGACACAATTGGTATAGGCACCAAATTAATATTTGCCTCCATCTCATTTCTTGCCTATATTTTCTCAACAAAATAAATGTATTTCCATTAATTGAAACCCATTCTGGTTCCATGTAGGGCAGCTATCAGGCATCACTCACACTGATCAAAGCCAACATTCCACTTTTGGGGAAGCTTACGAATTCTCTGGGCTCTCCATCCAGCAAAGAGACTACCATGATTTATTGCCAATGTCTTGGCTGGGCACAAGATCACGAGCCACCACCACACCTTGTAGATTCAAACAGCAATTCTTTATTCCCGAACTCACACCGGCCTCTACACACGTTCTGGGGAAATCACAGTTCTGCTGCTGCCCAATTCACCTACTCCACAAGGCTTTCTTTCAAATACTTTCTGAATCTCCCGAGAACTCAACGGGAACTCAGGCAGCAGGAATGCCCTATTTCCAGCAGCAATAATCTTCAACCTCCAACTTCCCTAAAACCCATATTGTCTTAAACCGGGAACGCCCTAAACCCAAGGACCGGGATACTTCCTCAAACCTGATCAGCTCTAAACCCGGAACAAGGTCACCTTACATGCAGTGTCAACAGCGAAATTCCAAGGCAAGTCCATTTAACATGGGGTACGCTGGCAAGGAAATTTCGATGCGTCATTCCTACTTGGCAATGGCCCTCAGCAATTTATACTGGAGCAACAGAAATTAAAGAGCAACAAGAGATTGAAAGAAACTGAAGGAGGAAATAAGACTAAGAAATCAGAAACTAAAAAAGTGGAATAAATGTGATCCATTTACCTGCAAATTTAACCAACCCAGGCTTTCAGAAAAATCTGCAGTCTAATGTTTATTTCTCTGTCCCAGGCTCCCAGTCTTCGCATGTCCTGCTCTTAAGATACTCTCTGCCTACGCAATATGCTTTCAGAAATAACTGAAAACTCACTATAAACAGAGTGGTAAGTTTGGGTAGGTAAAGATGAAAAATAAATCGGTCCTTTGAGGAAGACTTCTGTTGATCCAGAGCCAGGAATTCACATTTACCACCCTCTTACTGGACTCTGTAGGAGCCTAGTGTAGCAGTCTCCCCACCTAGAAACTGTTTGCTGCCTTCTGCTCTGAAGAACTTCTTCCTTGACTGTGCTGAGGTCACTCATATGGGGACTTCCGCAGACTTTCTCAGTCTTTGTCTCATGTTCTTCTTCCTCTGACCATCCTTTGTATGCTGTGTTCTCCCAGAAAGAAAAGAACTCAGCCCAAGTCATCAATCTAGCACCTCATCCTCACCCATCATTTCAAGGACAGCATTTGTAGGACAACCCACAAGGCCATTCTTCATTCTCTGCTCCTCTCCTGTGCAACAAACTTTAATACCCAACTGCCACCAAAACCTGAATCCAACATGTCTAAAACTTAGCTAGTGTTTTCTCCCAAATTTGTTCTGTTTCCTATCATTTGCACCTCATGAAAGAAGCCCCTGGTAACACAGTTACAAGTCAATCTGTCCTTGACCTTCATTCTCTAATGTATCTAATCATCAGTACTTCTGACAATTTGATTCTTGTTTCATGAATCCACTGGACAGCTCCAGAGTCTGCCTACTTACTCTTTGGAAGGCCAGACACCTACATATGAAAAACTAATATTGGTATGATGCAGTTTCATTCGCCTGTCCAATAAATGTTGGCTAAAATTTTATTTCTTTATAGACATAGGTTCTTGGAGAGAGAGAGGAAAATGAGAATCTCTTTCCTTGAGAAGCTCATAGACTAATATAGGAGTGAGGAAAGAACTTATATATCTCAGTAACTAAATCCAAAGTTGGCAATGATGACTATGACATTGTGTAATACTTGCTAAAATAAAGTGTCTCAACTTTGAACATTTTAAGGAGGATTCTTCAGTAGACAGAATTTGGGCAGGAAACACAAAGATAAGAAGATACTACTGCTGTTACCACTGCCTTCATGGACTCATGTTTATAAACTACTTTACAAACATACAAGGCTCTGTGTGCATTTTTCTATGTACATGTCTCATTCAATCTTCACAAAGCCCAGCATGATAGAAGCTGCATAAAAATACTTCTATCTTGCTAATGCAGAAACTGAAGTTTCCAGAGATTGATTATTGCCTAAGGTCACACAATTAGTAAAGACGCAGATCCATTCTTTAAATCACCATGTCACATACAGAACACCACGTCTAGCAGAATGTAAGATAAATTCCATGGGAATGCCACAGAAGGTCAGAATCAAGCTGTTTTCTCCAGTATGATGGCCCCTGGGCACATGTAGCTTCTGAACACTTTGTGAATCATCCAAATTGAAAAAGATACTGAAAATATCTAGTCCACATTTTGAAGATTTCATATAAACAAATACTATAAAATATCTCAATAATAACTTTTCAATGATTATATATGGAAATAATATTTTAGATATATTGGGTTAAGCACAATATATTATTAGGATCTATGCCACATGTTTTTCTTTTTTAGAGCATCCTGTTTATATATAGAAGTTTGGTTCATTTTGACAAAATTGCACATGCTTGGAATTTGATTTACTACATTTCAGTCCTCATTCCCCCTGACTCTTCTTCCTCTCTCCTCTCCCCTTTATTCTTCTTCCTCTAATCTACTGATCTTCCTTTCACTTATTTATTATTTATTTTTGATTGGTGCTTTCAAAATACACATAAAGTTGAAATTTCCTGTGGTATATCTATATATGCATATAACATAACGTTGTTAAATTGATTTCACATCCCCACCCCTTCCCATCCCTCTTTGCTCCCTCTTGATCTCCTTCTTCTATTTATTCCACAATCTTCCCTAAACATTTACGATATCCTATCTCCATTCCTTGTTATCTTCTTTTCCTTATTTTGTTCTAGTTTCCACATATGAGAGAAAACATTTGACCTTTGATTTTCTGAATCTGATCTATTTCACTTAACATGATATTCTCCATTTCCATCCAATTTATCAGCAAATGCCATAATTTCATTATTCTTTATGGCTAAGAAAACTCCACTATGTTATGTATACATAACATATTTTCTTGATCCAGTCATCTATTGATGGGCATGTAGGCTGATTCCATAATTTGTCTATTATGAATTGTGTTGCTATAAACATTGAAGTGGCTGTATCATCATAGTATACTGATTCTAGTTATTTTGGATAAATATCAAGAAGCAGCACAGCTGAGTCATATGGTTGTTCTATTCCTATTTTTTGAGGTGTCTCCATACTTCTTTCCAGAAAGGCTATACTAATTTACAGTCCCACCAACAATGTGTCAGTCTTCCTTTCCTCCCCACATTCTCTCTGGCATTTATTATTATTTGTATTTGTATTTTTTTTTTGTTTTTGGTATCCAGGGTTACTTTAACCCTTCCCTACATCCCCAGCCCTTTCTATTTATTTATTTATTTTTTAAATTTTGAGACAGGTTTTGGCTAAATTACTTGGGACCTTGTTAAGTTGCTGAGGCTGGTCTTGATTGTGATCTTCCTGACTTAGCCTCCTGAGTGTGTGTGCCATCATACCCACCTAGTATTTGTATTTGTATTCTTGATAATTGCCATTCTGTCCAAAGTGACATGAAATCGCAATGTGGTTTTCATTTTGCATTTCCCTGACTGTTATAGAAGTTGAACATTGTTTTCATATGTGTTGATCATTTGTGTTTCTTCTTTTGATAAGTGGCTGGTTAGTTATTTTGCCCATTTATTGATTGGTGGGTTTTTTTTTGGTGTTTATTCAGTTCTTTGTATATTTGGGATATTAATCCCCTATCAAAGGAGAAACCGCCAAAGATTTTCTCCTATTCTGTAGGGAGAATCTCTCTTCAATTATAATCATTTCCTTTGCTATGCAGAAGCTTTATGATTTGATGCCATTACACTTATTGATTCATTCTTGGTTTTATTTCTTGAGTTTTAGGGGTCTTGTTAAGAAAGCCAGTGCCCACACCAATATGTTGAAATGTTTTCTTCTAGAAGTTGCAATGTTTCTCACCTAATTCCCAAGTCTTTTATCCATTTTGATTTGACTTTTGTGCAAGGTGAGAGGGATCTAGTTTCATTCTTCTACATATAGATGTCCAGTTTTCCCAGCCCTATTTGTTTAAAAGGCTATCTTTTCTACAAAATATATTTTTGGCATATCTGTCAAGTATCAGATGGCTGTTACATATACGGATTTGTCTCTGTGTCTTATATTTAGTCCACTGGTCTTGATGTCGGTTTTGATGCCAATACCATGCTGTTTTGGTACAACAGCTTTGTAGTATTATTTCAGATCAGGTATGGTGATGTCTCCTGCATCTTGCTTCTTGCTCAGGATTGCTTTGGCTATTTTAGGTCTCTTATTTTTCCAAATGAATTTTAGGACATTTTCTTTTCTCATTCTATAAAGAATGCCATTAGTAAAAAATAAATGTTATAAAACATAAATGTTATATTTATGATGGGGATTGCATTCAATCTGTATATTGCTTTTTCAGTTTGGACATTTTGATAATATTAATTCTGCCTATGCAAGAACATGGGAGGTCTTTACATCTTCTAAGGTCTTTAATTTCTTTCTTCAGTGTTCTATATTTTTGTTATAGATCTGCTTCACCTCCTTGGTTAGCATTAATTAATTAATACTAATTCCCAAGTATATTATAATGTTATTGTGAATGGAATGGATTTTTTTCTTTCTCAGTAGAATCAGTGCTGAAGTACAGAAAAGCTAGTGATTTATGAGTGTTGATCTTGTGTCCTGCTACTTTGGTAAATTCATTTTTAAGCTTTAAAGATCTTTTGGTGAAGTTTTTGGGGCCTTCTAGATATAGGATCATGTCATCAACAGAGATAGTTTGACCTTTTTTTCCCTTATTTGTATCCCTATAATTTCCTTCTCTTGCTTGAATGCTCTGACTACAGTTTTGAGACCTTTATTGAATAGAAATGGTCAGTGTGAACATCCATTCCTTGCTCCTGACTTGAGAGGAAATGCTTTCAGTTTTTTCTGTTTGGTATGACATTGGCTTAGGGTTATATGGTCTTTTTTTATGTTGAGATAAGTTCCTTCTATCCCTAGTTTCTCCAGCATTTAACATGAATGCCACTGGTTTCTCTTTATCTTTCCGTGTGACATTTGTGGCGTATGTTATATTTCTTTTGGACAGTAATGAGCTGGGGTGTTGAAAGGGATATAAGATGACTATAAGTGGATCAAGGACTTAGGTATTAGACCAGAAACCTGCACAAACTAGAAGAAAAAGTAGGGCCAACACTGCAACGTATCAGCTCAGTAACTGATTTCCTTAATAAGACTCCTAAAGTACAAGAAGTAAAATCAATTATCAATAAATGGGATGGCATCAAACTAAAAATATTCTTCACAGCAAAGGAAATAATCAAGAGTGTAAAGAGAGAGCCTGCAGCATAGGAGAAATTTTGGCCACCTGAACCTCAGATAGAGCATTAATTTCCAAGATATTAAAAAAAAATAAAAAAATTTAACACCCCAAATCAAATAACTCAATCAATGAATGGGCAAAGAACCTCAACAGGCACTTCACAGAAGAAATACAAATGGTCAACAAATATATGAAAAAAATATTAAACATCTCTAGCAATTAGAGAAATGCAAATTAAAGCTACACTGAGATTCCATCTCACTCCAGTCAGAATGGCAATTATCAAGAATACACGTAACAATAAATGTTGGTGAGGATGTGGAGAAAAAGGTACACTCATACATTGCCGGTGGGACTGAAAATTGGTTCAACCACTCTGGAAAGCAGTATGGAGATTCCTCAGAAAACTTGGAATGGGACCACCATTTGACCTAGTTTTCCCACTCCTCAATATATATCCAAAGGATTAAAATGAACATACTACCTAGTTTTCCCACTCCTCAATATATATCCAAAGGATTAAAATGAACATACTAAAGTGACACAGCCACATCAATGTTTATAGAAGCTCAATTCATAATAGGTAAACTGTGGAACCAACCCAGGTGCCCTTCAACAGATGAATAGATAAAGAAACTGTGATACACACACACACACACACACACTCACACATGCACATACATACGCATACACGATTACTCAGCCATAAAGAAGAATGACTTTATGGTATTTGCAGGTAAATGGATGGATCTGGAAACCATCATGCTAAGTCATATAAGACAGTATGCAAAAGCCATAGGTTGAATGTTTTCTTTGGTATGTGGAAGCTTACCCACAAGAATAGGGGAAGTGAGGTGAAGAATAGAAGTTCAGTTAGACAATGGGAAATGGAGTGAAGGAGAGAGGAGATAGGAAAAGGAAAGGCAGTGGAATGAATCTGACATAATTTTTCCACGAACATATATGAAAACAACACAGTGAATCCTATTATCATGTACATCCACAAGAATTGGATCCTAACTAGAATATTATGTATTCCATGCTTGTACAGTAATTATATAAAATTGAATTCAACTGTCATAGATAATTAGAACCAATAAATAACAAAAAAAGGGGGACAGAGACGCCAAACAGTTGAACCATGTTAGAAGGTATCACAGAACTCAAGGCCTGTGTTAAGGGCTCTGATCAGCTTTGAATGGGTAGTGAGATCTGGGGTAGATTTTTTAAGTGAAACAACTAATGAGAAATGACAGTCTGTTATCTTTGGGGGAATAGAAGAGAGGGCAGCCAAACCTGAACCATAGAGTTTGTTCCAGGTACCTATACATAAATTGAAACTCTCATTTAGTCTGAGGTCTGTGAACAGGAAATAGCTTTTATCAAATTCTTCACTAGGGACCTATTGTAATTCTATTGCAAAAGGAAGTAAACTGTAAGTTTAAATAACTGTGCCATTTGGAGAACTATTATTCTGTGAAAATATTAGGTAAGGCAGGTCCTCAGAAATTTGAGACTGTAAATTGTTCATCCTTGAAATTTTCAAGTACATTATCTCTAAATTAAAGGTGGCACTCTAATAAATTAAAGCTATTTTACCTTAGATGAAAGATTATACTTCTGACTATAAATTCTGGTCCTAAATACTGGCCCTAAATTTGTGTTAAAATTCCCTTTTTGAAAATATTTATCCAATGTAGTCTGCAGTGGAGATATCACATTTGTGTATAAATATGAAGTCAAGGTGACACTTTATGGGAAAGTTCACAGTTTGGGTGTCAAACAGATCTGAGTTGCCATTCTGGTTCTCCCAAGTAATGGTTGGTGGCTTAGTTGCTCTGTACCTAAATAATCTCATCTGTAAAATGGGGCCAAAGATGCCTACTGACTCCCTACACACAGAGAAGCTGTGTAGGGTTAAGTGAATAGAGGCAGACAGTACCTTTGGTACAGCACTGGAATGTCTTGAAAGCTCAGAGAATGGTAGACACACAAATGTGTGAACCTGGTGTGAGAATTGCAGAACTGGTTTTTAATATCCTGACTGGGAAAGCATATGCAAAGCTGTCCATGAGACTTCCTAGAGCCTAAAATCAACTCTGCTCTTGGCTGTCTTAAGCAGTCTTTGGAATGTTCTATTAGTGACAAATGAACTGAGTATATACCATTTGTATAATAAGCAGAGATTTCCTTTTCAAACTTCCTTAAACAAGATGGGGAGACTGTCTTTTAGACCAAAAGGAATATCTCAAGAGACTGAGCATATGTTGATTTGATCTCAAGCCTAGACTTGGAGAGCAATGCAAAACAGCAAGAAATAGAATCTGGTCATCCTATCACCCATAATGAATCATTTGCTTTCAGCTCTTTACACAAATACAAACAAAGCCAATTTTGGTTAATCACATACCCATCTATGAAAGAGTACACTGGATACTCCTTTTATTTTACAGTACTGATTCTCAAGATACACATGAGGGGCCTTAAATTCTGTTTGAGCCTTGGGAGTGAGACCATCTTATCTATACCCGAATCCCCCAAAATTACTAGCTCAAGTGCCAAAAAAAAATACTTAACTGAATGAATGATATGGTGAGAAAATTAATATATTTTTACATGCTTTAATGGGGAATGATGCCACTTTAGCACAGAGGAGAAGTGTCATACTGTCAAAGTTTCCTTGGGACAGTGGTACTCAAACTCGGTTATGAGCCAGGCATGGTGGTACATTCCTGTCATCCCAGCTACTCCAGAGGCTGAGGCAAGGAGAATCACAAGTTCAAGGTCATCCTGGACAACTAAGCCATTACCTTGTCTCAAAATAAAAATTAAAAGGGCTAGGGATGTAGCTCAGTGGTAAAGCATCTCTGGGTTAAATCCCTTAGAGAGAGAGAGAGAGAGAGACAGAGAGAGAGAGAGAGAGAGAGAGAGAGACCAACCGACCTGGTTATGATTGAAAAACCCAGAAAAGGCATTTTTAAATTATACATCCTCTTGCCCCTAATTCTAATATTGTATTTCTAATATGGGGAGCAAAACTATTCCTCTCAGGCATTTCAGAAAATCAAACAGACTTGGGAGAACACAAAGCCTGCAGCCAGTGAACTTCACTGAAGCCCCATCAGAATTCTGTAAATCTTCTGTCAGGGTCAAGACAGCTGTGGGCACTTCAAGAAAGAAACTGGATTTCAAATATTTGGAAGTCGTGAACACAATGAGTCCTGACCCCAGGAGAATGGATATGAGTTCTTTCAATTTGTTAGTGATGTCAGGTTTATTAGATGAATGCTCTTAAAACAAAAAGGCAATGATGAATGACGTCAGCTGAGTCATAGATGGGGCAGGCTTTTCTCTGGTGACTTTTGTGCCAAGTTAATAAATGGAAAGTGAGACTCATTCTGGTAATTAGAAGCCAAATTGACAACCAAGATGATTCTTTCCCAAATTTGCTTAACCAGGAAGAAAGAGAAAGTGCCAATATGGCAGGATACCAGGGAAATCAGGGCCTCCAGATATCATGTGTTTACTGTACAGCAGGGTGACTTGTGAAAGGGTAGAATTATGAGTGCATCTGTGTGGGTGTGTTATTCCATAAAGCAGGAGGCAAGGTGGGCAGTCAGCCTTCATGTGTACATCCCAGATACTAGTATGGGGTAGATGTACGGGTTCACCTTCTTCCCATGGTGGATTCTAGCTGCCCTCCCTCACCTCAGGCTACTAGTGTTGTGCTTATCAGAAACCCAGACAGTCCCAGCCACTATGAAAGAACCCAAATGTAGGAGGAAAGAGATTCAACATCCACCCGAGAAGTGCTTACTCAAAACTGATGTGGCTTAGTTTGGGGGTCTTACTTCTCAAGGTCTTTTAGGTGATGACAGCTTGAAAATGGCCAGGGAGAGTTGTCTGGTTTTTAACAATGATGCCTTTATGTTTCTAAGGTTGGGAGCAATGGAAATATCCAATGCACACGGAATGGGGAGATGGCAGTCTGCATAGGGAGAGTAACAAGGGTGGCCACCAGGATTTAGGATTTTAACTCTTGCTCTTCCCTTTGTTGGTGGTATAAACTCGGAAACGTGAGTTAACCTTTGAGCCTGTTCCCTACCTTAAAGGGGAACAAAAAGAGTATCCACTCATAAGATTGTCATGAAGGTTAAATGAGGTGGTTATGGTAAACCTCATAGCTGAGTGACTCAGGCCTCTCTGCTCAGATCAAGGATGTCCACCATCTGAAAACATGCCTCAATTGCAAGGTATGTTTTGGATAGGCAAATAAACCACACTTTCTCCAAAGATTGAGTTGCCACCTAAGATAGGGTAATGGAGCTTCTTCAAAGGATGAAATGAAGACCATGACTTCATTGAAACTAGCTGATCCCTTTTTTGACCCGAGTTTGGTCATTCATTCTCAAGAGTGTGCACTATGTAGAAGCCAGTCATCTGTGGCACCATAAATCAATATCTAATTTGCGTCAAATATGTCAACAAGTTAACAAAAAGGCAGCAAGACTGGTACTCTGAGTTCTTGTAGTCTCTCTGGCAGTGAATTTACAAGCTAAATTGAATCATCAGCACCCAATTAAATTCCTCCTGCATCATGGCCCAAAATACTCATTTTTATTTTCTTGATGAAGGAGGGGATTTAGGGAAGAATGTGAGAGCCATATCGTTCTCATCCATATATTTCTTTGAACTAGAGTATATTTCACTCTTGAATTCCTCTGGTTTCCCAAGTCTAGTGAAGTAAAGAAATGCTATAATTATATTTCCTGGTTGCCTACATATCTATCTCCTTTGCTATAATCTTGGTTACTCATTAAACTCCCACTGACTCTATCAAGGTTAAAAAATTTATCTGCACAGATCTCAATATCCGTTGCAGTCCCCAAGCACCCATGAGCTAGCAGCTTTTGTATGGAATCTCATCCAGAGAAGGGGTTCATCATTTCTGAATGGAACCTGCCAATGAAATATTAAAGTCCTTATTGTCTCAGCCACCACCACTAGAAACCAACTGTTCTGTCTAGCTGGGACAAAAGGGACAGTTATTCCCCCTGGAAGGAAGGGTGCCAAGAAAGAAGCCATACCACCCAGCTGCACTTTCCAAAGTCCTACTTCCAGCACTACTGGTTGCCTTTCTCAACCCAGGTTGATAGCCCCATATACCAGTCAGGCAATAAAGACAAGTTGAAATTACCTCCACCTGCACCAGATCCAATCTCATTTCTGTCTAGAGTCTGATTCATGGCCACATCTCCTGTGTACAGCCCCAACCTTGCTGCTTTAGATGTGACGTTTAGATGAGTAGGCTCCAAGTGCAAGTAAACCCCTTTCTTGAGTAAAGTTCCAAATTGCTCCTCCAGCTTCCCCAGTTTGGTCTACCTTAGGGAAGGTTTCACGTTGAATTCCTTCAAATCAGATCCTGATTCAAGGATTTGGATACAAGATCATGTCAGAAAGCACTTTGAGGAAAAGGAAGAAATCCAATGAGAAAGATTATGTTAATAAATAGGTTTCCTTGTACTCAATCCTACTAGGCATTGTCCAAGAGATAGTGTGGACAACTTAGAGTGGTCATATGGATGAGTGAAGAAGGTGGGGGATCTTATCCACAAACTTCCAACACTTCTTACTGGTTGAGGGTTGCTGGCTATCTGGCTTGCCCTATAAGCAGGGAATATTCCACACCCAAAGAAATCTATAGGCAAGAAACCTCAGGAGCCATGGAGTATCTGTGCTGATTACACAGAATGCTGAAGGGATGCAGCCAGGTACCAACAGTCTGCAAGGAAGACATTATCCCAACTCAAGACAAGTAAACCTGATGGGTCACCTGCCAAAAGATCAAACTCCAATCAGAGACAGGGTTGTGGTGCTTTGCATCCCCTTCCAAGAATATCTTAGACAAAAGTAGCATAGATGAACACACTGAACCAAATGCACGGGCCACCAAGTCTCAGTTGTGGGTTGGAGCTTGTCTATCATGCAGATAGAAAGTGATGATGGCACAGCTCCTATTAAATGCTGGGCAGGGCACAGAAATTTCCAAAGGTTTAGTTCTCATAATTATATGGTATAGACATTTCTATTCTCAGGTTTTTTGTGAGACTGCTGAAATTTGGAGAAACTAACCAATTCACCAAAAGTTCACAGTAAGTCATGAAACTGCAGCTCTCTGTAGCCCTCCTCCTTTTGCTGGTCCACAGGCTTCTTGGGCCTCCTAATGCAGGACAGGCCTGCTGGAGGGGCAGACCAGGTCATCTGCTGTCTGCAGGGGCTTGGGGGATTTGGAAAGAACAGCTTCCCCCTCCCCTCACACCCTACTCCAGACATGCTAAATGTCTCCATTCCTGTACCATAACTGACATCTAACATTCTGCAGTCCCACAGTCATCAATCCATTCTCTAGGGCTAGCAGAAAAAGACCATAAAAGAGAGCAAATAAATCCATTAAACTCTGAGCTCATCTGGGGCAAGGACCTTGTGAATCATCACTTTATCTCCAGTACCTAGAGCTTGGTGTATTAAAAGGCTCTTAGTATTCAGCTGCTGAATAAATGAATAAATATTAGTGTGAATAAATTTAGCAAACATATGAAGGATAGAACGGCTAAATATAAGAAAAGAATAAACAATGCAGGCAAAGAGAACTTAGGACTTTTCCTATTTCCTATTAATCCTATTAACCTGGAGAGAAACTTGCCTTTTGTTTCCTTAATCATTATAACTAATATCTAGAGTCCCCTGATTCTTTTCCAAAGTTTTCTTGCAATGTTTACCTTTTCAGGCCCTAAAGGTGCTCTGGATTCCCCTCTATACTTCATACTCAAAGGGAATTGACTTTTTCCATTTCAAATTCCACCATATACTTCATACCTACTTACAATTTTTGTATTTAAAATTTTTTATAGATTGGTTCCTTCTGTTATATATGGCAGCAGAATCCATTTTGACATAATTAGAAAAGCATAGACTATATCTCGTTCTAACTTAGTCCCCAGTACCTCTCCTTCCCCTCCGCTATTTTTACTCTTTGTCCTAACAAGATGAGATTCACAAGATCTTCAAAATTGGGTAGCTGATCTTTGCTCCCAAGAAAGTCTGAGATGATTAGAAAAAAGGTCAGAGTTGGTGTTTACTACAGAGAGAGTAAAGAATGTTATGACACTCAAGAAAAACAGACATCAATTCTATTCTCTCTCTCTCTACATCAAAGGAAACAGGTTCTATAGTCTCCCAAGCCTAAGTGAAAATATTCTCCTTCACTATGAACTTGGGGGCTGTATGGCTCTTTCCTATGGAGGATTCAGACGACTCTATGGGGATAATAAAATGTTCCAAGTTCCTACTTACTGGATTTGTCTCTGTGCCTTCTAGACTTACCCCAAACCTCAGCAGCCCAACGCTGCCAGGGGGTGAATTGCAAACTATGACAAATGTATCAGTTTATTTCATTCAAATCAGCAAGACCCTGTGAGTCCTTTCTGAGTCATAGCCTCATGAGCAGTAAAATAAAATAATTTTACAAATTAAAAAACTGAACCAACAAATGGCCAAGTGGGGATTTTTTAAAAAAAAATTCTAGTTGTAGATAGACACAATATCTTTATTTATTTATTGTTATGTGGTGCTGAAGATCAAACCCAGTTCCTCACACGTGCAAGGCAGACGCTCTACCACTGAGCTACAGCCCCAGCCCAGCAAAGTAGGGATTTTAACCTGGTCATTGGGATGCTGAATTAAGTGCTTTTCTACTGCACCAAAATGATAGGGTATGAGAGTGCTCAAAGGTAACTATGTTTTAAATCAAGTAAAGTCATGACTTGCATACAAATATGAAAGAACACATACCAAAGATTTTATTTTCAGTCCAGTTGATGAGAGAATGAATAAGGTGTTATAACTGACCCAAAGGAGAAGCTAAAGAACAGACATAGAGAGACATTCAGGATCATTGAAGTAAATTGTTTTGAAAACATACAAGACTGACCTAATCCATAGGAAGGAAATCAAATGCATCTTTACTGAATAAAATCCACCTGCATTGCTATGATCTAGAATCATTTGTATCACCATCAGATTTCTATAGATTTACTTCTTTCTCTATGGAATAGAGAATAATGAGTATTTATAAAACAGACAATAAAAGGCACTGGACCCTCTACAAACAGTTAACCCTGGAAGGATCCTCAAGACAACACCTTCATTTCATCAAAAGGATGACAAGTACACTTTTGCTCATTTCAACGTCTCTCTTTTTTAATTTTATTTGTTTATTTTTTTATGCAGTGCTGAGGATCGAACCCAGTGCCTCACATGTGCTAGGCAAGCACTCCACCACTGAGCTAAAGTCCCAGCCCCCATTTCAATGTATTTCATAATTTTTCCTGGATGTAGCATGGCACAGGAAGAGACACTTGTGAAGCATACAGTTGAAAAAGAAAAAAATCAATCTAAAAGCCCTTCTACCTCTTTCCTGGCCTCTTATTTCCTGCCTTAAAATGGGAGTTGGGAGCCCATCCCAGGGCCCAGGTTAGGGAATTACACTTAAGTGGGAGTGAGAAGATGCTCCAGAAACCAAGGGAAACCCAAGCTGCAGCATTTTTTAACAGAGTAAAATCGCAGTGCTTAGTTTCTTCGCCCTTGAAGAGCTATTGCCAAGGGCTAATGGCACAGATAGATAGGAGACCAACCACCTTGCTGGCAGTCTAGCTTGCTGGTGACCTTCCCACAGAAGTAGCTCTGGAAAACAGTGAAAATTAACTGAGAATACTTTCTAAATATCAGTCAAGAATTCTGTACTCTCTCCTGTTCCTTTATGAAATACTCAAGGTACTTCTGGGTGGACGGGGCACTGGAATAAACTCAGGAGGAGGAGAGCGAGTGGTTATAGGATCTGGCTACCCACATGACAATATATTGTTCATCTGAAGATGAGGTTGTATAAGCACATAGTAATGGATACTTAAAGGAAGACAAGAGAAAGGAAACCTAGACTTTCATGACGCTATTTAATCTTAATGATACCTGTGCAGACACTCAAGCTGGATATTAAGGGACAGCTAAGAGGTATCCAGGTCAAGGAAGTTGGGGGAAATACCACTCCTCAGGTAGGGAACGTTCTCACAGCTGCAAATAACTTTGAGTTACAGTGTAGCAATTCCTATTATTCTCCCTGGGCCCTGATGTCTTGAACCTGAATCTCCTCTCTCTTCAAGTCCTCCTGTAGATGAACAACTGCATCTTGTCCACTGCAGACTCTGCCTAGCAGGAGAACTCATGGTGTCTTGGCAGCATGAACATAGTTGTATGATGGACAGAGAGGATCCTGGAAAAAGAATCCATCCTAAATCTGAAAGTCAGAGAGGTTTCCTGGCCAACATAGAGGCAGAGAGCCAGGCCACCGTGAATGTTCAACCAGACAACATATAAAATCTTTGATCCAGGATTTGGCACATACCAAGCCTCTCATGATTGCTAGCTATGAGGCTCTCTACCTTGCTGCTTCTCTGAGAGATTTTAGCAGCATGACACTTGTGAATGGATTATATAAGAGGACAATCTGTTAAATCCTCTTTCCTGCCTTCAAAATCAGTCAGGAGCCCATCCCAGGGTTAGTGCAAAATGCCTAAGTGGGAGAGAGAGATGATGTGGAAACCTCCAGAAACCCAGGAAAACATTTTGCAGTGATTTTTAACAGAAAAAAAATTGCTTTTAGTAAAAAAACAAATTCTGGAAGCCTATCTGATTTTATTCAGTATCTACTGGAGCAATCCCAACATTTGATATCAATCAATTATTTAGGAGACCTTACCATCTGCATTGCACAATCAGAAAGAAAGCAGCAGCTCTGGTTAGTAAGATTAAGTTTTTCACTCCACAACTTATTTTCATCCATCCAGAAGGTCACCAGTTAATGGTGTTCGTTTTTATAGTGGGAAACCATTGTAGATGGCTCTACTAATGAGATGCTTTTAAAACAGCAGGTCAGTGAGTCTCGTGGTATCACATAAAGGACTTTTATGAGGCTATTGGCTTTCAGCAAATAATCATTTTAATGCTATATCCTAAATGTAATTGTAAACACTCAGTTGGGCTATTTAACCTTAATGATACGAGAGCAGGAGAGAGCAGAAAAAAATGGTGGCCTCCCCCAAGAAGAGATGAACGTTGTAATGGGGGAAGCATTTCCTGATAATTAAACAGTACGATGAAATGGTCCATTTGGAGGTAAAAGTGATTGAAGATATAGGTTTGGGCATCTGTGCTAACCCTTTGACCTCAAATTCAGATCTTAACCTCTCTGAGGCTATTTCCTTTCCTACGACATGAGCATCATGTTAAGCATCTCTTGAGGTTAATGTGAGAATTCACTTAATAATTGTGACAATTGTCATCAAGATCACATGCCAGACTCAAGATGCTTTGTCATGTCTCCTCACAGCAGCGAGAGTCACAGAGCTCCCTTTTCTTGGATATTAGTGCAGCAAGGAGTCTCTCGGTGAAAGCTGTACTCTCTGCCAGATAATCGAGTCCTCGCTCTAAGAGAAAACTAGAAAGGAAGAAAGAACTTTCTCCAGATTTGTATGTAGTTATTTTGTTTTAGGTCTGATCAAATGAGGATCTTGTAAATAATATCTGTGGTTGAAGAGCTCAGGCATGAGTGAAAGAGCAGAGAGTTCCCCCAAAAAATGTTCCCCTCTCACTTATTTTTCTGCCCTCTATGTGAAATAGAGTTTGGAAATTTCCATTATGCCACCTGGAATCTCTTTTACCATGGAGAAAAAGAAAAGCGTAGCTTATTTGAGATGATGGTGTACAGTCCATGTTTTTAATCAGACAGCCTCCAGAGATGAGCAGCAAAAAAAAAAAAAAAAAAAAGGAATTGTCAATTACCAAGTTCAGACAGAGTCTTTCAAGATAGGTACCCATGCCTACAGATCTAAACCACCCCCTGCAGAATATAGCATCAGTTTCTAACATTACACCCAGGATGAGAGTTATAAGGTGTGTGTGTGTGTGTGTGTGTGTGAGAGAGAGAGAGAGAGAGAGAGAGAGCGCGAAAGAGATGATGATGATGATGCAGAGGAGCTAATGAAAGGATGTATACAAAAAAAATCTTTTTAAATGAGATGATTCTCACCCCATCTATATTTCAAAGAAAATTCCTGGGCAAAATGAGACATCTCTTCAAAGATATTTTCCATCAAAGAGCATTCTGAGATTCCACGAAAGGTTTCACTGTAGAATCCCAAATAGATCAATTAATTACCTTACTAGAACTTGGTAGTCAGCTCTTATCCAATAATTGGATATTCATGTCTCTGTGAACCAACCTTGAAAATCAACTTTAAAATCCTATGCATTCTCAAACCAGTAACCCCCTGAGAATTCAACTGTGTAATCCCTTCATTTTTACATATGAGGGACCAAAGTCCTATCAGTCAGAATATTAGTGACAGAAACCCCAGCTCAGGCTGGCTTTAATCAAAAAGAAAATTTCTATTAAAGTAATTGAAAACTTTAGGGGTGATACCTCCCAACATGGCTTTATCAAAGTGGGTCACGCAGTTTCCAAGCACATATGTTTCAACACCTCATTCTATGTGACTCTGTCTGTGTCACCTTAGTTTCAGACAGATTCTCTTGCTGAAGACACAAAGATGGCTGGCATCTCCAGCTTATATACAGAAAACCTTGAACTCCAACAGAAAGATCTTCTGCCTTCCAGAACTACCCTCTCCCCTGACAGACGCACACACACACACACACACACACACACACACACACACACACACATACACACACACACCAGGCTTACCCTATTTAGTCAACCCAAGTCATATAGCCATGTGCTCACATACATGGTCTGACACATACCAGTGGTCAGACCTGAACCACATCCTAACCCAAAATCATGAGCTGGAGGAGAGGAGGAAGTTATGAAAGGTAAACAAGGATACACTTACCCTGGAAGAGAGATGAGGAGATATTGAGACAAAATAAATAGATGTTTACTGCAGACACTGAGAGGTGTAATCCACCAAAAATTACACATAGTTAATGGAAGACAGATCTCCTGCACTATTCTATATTGACTTTTGACTCACTAGGGTCAAAGGAACTATTATTCAGAGGAATCAGGAAATTACTTGGTTTTGATTCAGCAGATTTATATCAGGTTACCCGAACAGTGTACAAGTACACACTGTCAACTGAGAAAATACAGAATGAGAAAAGTTCTATGAATTCAGCAACACTTTTTAAATCCTTATTAATCACAATGGCATCTACATACTCTTGAAAAATAGACTTTCCCAAACATTCCAGACATTCCACTTATTCAGGCTAGAGAAAATTCTTGGTGCCCACATGAATTTTGCAGCATGTTGTGTGGTTCACTGCCCAGAGAATTATTAAGAATTATTGTTTTAATTCAACCCTTAGACATGCCGGAAAATAAAGCCATGTCTTTGGTAAAACTCAAGCAACAAGCAATCTCAGAACTTGAGATGAATGTTGCAGGAAGGGGATAATTGCAATGTGGAGAAGGGGGAGGCTACGACCATTCGGTAGACATAGCAGGAGCAGAGGACCACGAGAGACCAGCCTGGTGGAGAAGAGATGTGGGCTTAGTGAAGCATGGTGGACTAGATTCTGGAGAACCAGGAAACCAGCTTCTGGCTCCTGTTTCCACATAACTACTGAATGTGTGCACTCAATGTGAAGTTAGTGAAGGTCCTTCAGTTGGCAGATAACAGGATGAACACAGTGCTAAGTGATAAAGAAATGAAACCTTTGGCTCTCTTAGGAAACCAGTTCTCCTGAATCTGTAGTGTTTATGGAATTACAAAAAATTCATTTCAGGGTATCAGTCTTAGCATGATGATAAGCCATTGCAGGCTCCACTGAATCATTTGGGTGATGAGCAGAGAACTGGTCCTCCTTGTTAGCATTTTACACAAAAAGGAAAACAAGAGTGGGAAATACTGCTCAGAGCAGCAAAAGCTCATAGTCCACTCTTATTTGCTAGGGTGATTTTCCTGACACTGTAATCAAATCAGTAAGAATTGGTTATTTAATAAGGAAGGTTATCAGATTGTAAAAATGATTCCTGACCTCAAGGGCCCTATGAGACCCAGGTATCATGCCTCTATAAGCTATGTGACCAAAATCAGCTCCAATGCTCTGCTACTCTTTATCTTGGCTATTGGAAAGGGTACCACTGGACCTGCACTAGACTGATAGTCCTGCACTGTTTATTATCAAGAAGGATGGGGTAGGGGAAAGAAATTGAAATCAGCTCAGGACTAATGAAGGCAGAGATCACGTTAGATGCATCTCATTCATTTTCTCATTTAAATCTCCCAAACACCCTGCATGCTAAGGTATTACTGCCTTCGTCTGAACAGACAGACTTGCAGGGACTAAGTGACTTATTTAAGGACATGTAGCTTGTAGTGGCTGAGTTGAGTCAAACTGAGGTCAGAGCCAAAGTTCATGAATTTCCCAATAAATATATACAACATTGGGTGGCAAGAGTGGCAAAATGGTTTTATCTGTCCTTACTCTGTGGCTATTAAAGTGAAAAATACCAGGGACCTTGAATAATTAGAGAACCTTATGTGCCCACCTCTCATTCCTTTAACTGTAGATCGTTGTTCATCAACCTCTTTCCATCCAATTTTATTTTGCCCTCCCCCACTCAGCTCCTGTAATATGGAAAACACTAATGTATTTAATCTCATCTAGTTCTCACAGAAACTCCATGAAGTAGGTACCAGTTTTCCTTATTTAACATATGGAAAATCTAAGAGCCAAATAAAAGAAATAACTTCTCCAGAATCATGCAAAAAATGACCGTGGGATTCCAATCCAATTCTGACTAAGCCAAAGCTGTCCCCTGAGTGGCAGCACCTATCTATGCCTGGTGCTTGATGTCATGCTCACCACCAGTCATTTTTCTCAAAAAAAGATAATAATAACACCTGCCACAAAGAGCATCAATCAGGATAAAGAGGGCCACTGCCAGCTGAGCATTCAGAAGCCTCCTTACTCAATTATCAACTTCCCCAAAGAATGGAGACTCTAGCAGGGCTCCTCCCTGGTCCAGGCACCAGCTGCCAAGCAACCGTTGAGTGTTCCCTGCAAAGCTGAGTGGCACTGGAGTTGCCAGGTGTCATTAAACTGTCAGATCCCTTCCTGGAGCCCCCAGCAGCCTGACAAGCTAATTGTCAGGTGATGAAATCAACAAGTTTCAAAAGGTTTCACAATTAACCTCCCTCTGCCTCTAGAAGATTATTGTTCTTCCCGCAGAAGCTACAAAGCTCTGTTTCCATTGCTCAGTTCTTGTGTGCCCTTGGCATTGAAGTTTAGGGAGCCACATTCATATTAGCATGGCAAATGCTAAACATAACCAGGGAAGGAAAAACAGCTGCAAGAAACACATGTGTTGTACATTTCCAAAACAAAGGCACATTTGAACTATCCACTGGTTTATCTGCCATGGAACTATGCACCTCTGTTATTGATAAAACACAGAGCAGAGAATGAAAGATTAAACCCTGACACATAGTCCCAGTTATCTCAATTCCCTTCCTTGAGGCTGAGTTAGAAATGATCTTCCTCAGTTAGTTACAAAAAAAAACAAAAACATACAAACAAAGAAAAAAACCCTTATATTCACAGATAAATGTACAGCCTTAAAAAACTACATTTATTTGAATTATCACTGTTGTAAATAAACTTTGAAAGAATAGAGGTGGGGTGGTTTTTAGCTCAAGGTAACATAACAAGTGGTGATCAAAATGCAAAACAGTATTTTTCTTGACTCCTCTTGTGGCACTCTTTCATTTCTTTGGACCATACTGCCCTTCAGGTATTCTCCCAAAAGTGTGGCTGGTGGCCAATTAAAGCTCAGAGAACTGGGGCTCAGGGACAAAAGGAAAAAAGAAATACACTTGCAGACTGAATTCTGACTCCTTAAAGATGGCATCCAGCCTCACTGGTCATCCTGCAATTAAACAGACATATGCAGATTGTCTGTCATATGTCCCGACAGCCCCAGTTACTAGAAGCATGGAATTCAGCAGAATATCTCTTGGGAACCCACAAACCAGTTGTCTATCAAGGATCTGCAGAAAGATTTGCTAGTAGAGAAGGATGGGCAATTGCCACAGGAACTCAAAGGAGGGATGGGGGAAGACAGAGAAGAACAGGGCCCTAGAGAAAGGAAGTATGTGTACAAAGAGCATGAACATTTTAGGACCTGAGCCTTATGTGATGTGGCTGGAATGAAGGATGATAAAATAAAGATAAAAAATATATGTAGAGACAAGATCCTAAAGGATCTTGAACACCATGAAAGATTTGAACATTTTTCTGAGACAATGAATCAATTTCAACCATTGAAGAACTTTGACATCATTTAAATCACATTTTAGAAAAGTTCCTCTATCCCATTCCTCGGTATTTACCCAAAAGAACTAAACCAGCATGCCACTAAAGTACAACATAGCCACTACAGTGTTTATAGCAGCACAATTCACAGTTCACAATAGCCAAATTATGGAATCAATCCAGATGCTCATCAGTAGATGAATGGATCAAGAAAACGTGAGGCACGTGCACGCACACATCTTAATAATAATAATAATAACAATAACAACCCAATCATTAAATGGGCAAAAGAACTAAACAGCATTTCTTAAAAGAAGAAATACAAATGGTCAACAAACACATGAAAAAAATGCTTAACATCTTCAGCAGTTAGGGAAATCAAATCAAAACTACATTTTATCTCACATCAGTCAGAATGGCAATTATCAAAATTACAAATAATAATAAATACTGGTAAGAAAGTGGGAGGGAAATGTACAGTCACACATTGCTGGTGGGTCTGCAAATTAGTGTAACTACTTTGGAAAACAGTGTGGAGATTCCTCAAAAAACTAGGACTAGAACTACCATATGACCCAGCTATCCCATTCCTTGGTATATATCCCAAAGAACTAAAATCAGCATATTATAGGGATGAAGTCACAGCAATGTTTATACCAGCACAATTCACAATAGTCAATTGTGGAGCCCACCCAAGTGCGCATCAACAGATGAATGGATAAAGAATATGCAGTACATATACACAATGAAGGACATTACTCAGCCATAAAGAAGAATGAAATTGTGGTATTTGCCAGTAAATGGATGGAACTGGAGATCATCATGCTTATTGAAATAAGCCAGACCCAGAAAGTCAAAGTGCTAATGTTTTTTCTCATATGTAGAAGCTAGTTCAAAGTCAGGTAAAAAGAAAAGGAAGGGAAGCAGTGGATTCCATTAAAATAGAACAAAAAACAGTGAAGAAGAGGAAGGAGATTGAGGGGGAGGGAGGAGGGATAAGACCCTTATGGAAGGAACAATGGAATGCATCCGAACTAACTTTCCCATGTACATATGTGAATACACCAATATGAGTCTCACCATTGTGTATATCCCCAAGGCACTAATGGAAAAAAAAACCTAAGTAAATAGCAGGAAGATCAGTGGTGTAGAGGGTAGGGAACAGCCGGGAGGCAGGAGGGGAGGGAAAGGGGTATACTGGGGTCTGAATTAGGGTAAATTATATTCCATGCTTTTATAGCTATGTCATATCTAATCCTAATGTTACATATAACTAAAAAAGAACTAATAAAAAGAAAAAAGTTTCCTCTAATGATAGTAGGCAGAATGGATTAGGCAATAATAGAAATAGAAAAAGCCTATAGTATGGTTATCAAAAAACCTTTCCAGTTTTTAAAAAATGGTGCAAAACTAAAATGTCCATGGCAGGAGATGGAAAGACAGGAATGAGTTGAGAGATGCTGAGAAGATGGAATGATAGGAATTCATAAATGTGGGGGTCGGAAAGACCAAAGGCCAATGAATGACTCCCCAATTTTTTTTTTTTATTTTAGTGCTTAGAAAGGGTCCTGTATTCACTAGGGAAAAGAAGACTTGAGAGGAAGTTGAAGAGTAGAAATTTAGATATGTCAACTATGGGAATCATCAGAGGAAGATGGTTACAAGATCTGTGGACAGGCAGGCCTGGACGTCTAGAGGAAGCTCAGGGAGGGAGCAAAGGAAGAGAAAGTTCTCCCTGTGTAGCCAGCCGTTGAAACCAGAGGCCAAGACGGCACTGTTCACTAAAGGAATGCAGGAATAAGGCGATGAAGCCCTGGGACCCAGCAACACCTGAATCAGCAGGGTCCTAGAAATCAAGGACAGAAAGAGTGTGGAGGCATGATCAACAATGAGCTGCATGTGATCATTTCATCTAGCACCAGAGAGCCACTGCTAACTTTTTAAGCAAATTCCTCTGCAACTGGGTTTATTTACATGTGAGGGGAAATAAATAAAAATGACATTTTTTTTCTTAGAAGGAGGTGATTTCATTTATATGTAGGTAAAGGCCTTCAACTGTTAGCGTGTGTGTGTGTATAAGTCTGGGGAAGCAGGACTTCTTGGTCCTGTTCTTGGTCCCTAAATCTTCATTTGTTTCTCTGAGCTTTAACTATTCCCCATAAATAACTATCTTCTAGATTCCCAACTAGGAATACCACTTTAAAAAATAGTGCTTAGCTATAAACTAATGCCCCAGGCAGTCTTGTTTAAAGACGGTGTTGTACTCAAAGAAACAATCTAATGTGCATAATGTTTGAAGAGTTTTTCCAATTATTCCTTAAAGAACATAAAAGGGGATTGAATTCATAATACATCACCAGTTTCCTCGGTGCTTTTCCACCTCTCTTCCTTTCTTGCACCCCAGTGGCTCCTTTGGAACCTCACATTTAACTCTACAATTTTCCCCTTGCACCTCCAAAGCTTCCAAGACCCCAGAATTTGTGTTGCCTTCCTTTGTCCTTTTAGCCTGTGAACTAGCCGCAGAGACAGAGCTCCACATTTCAAGAGAAAGGGAAAGAAGAAGGAACTGAATAAATAGAGATTGGATGCTCTCGAAGCCAGCAGCGCTGAGTTCAGGAAAAGGTTGTGAATGTGCATTTTATTAAACTTTTTTTCCAACTACATATATAGAACTTTAAACTTTTGAAAACATATTTATATTTGTACCCTTACGTGATCCTCACACCATGCCCTCTGAAATCAGTGGAACTCTATGAGAAAGCACATTGAGCAGTATGGTTTGAATGTGTTTCCTGAAGGTTCCTGAGTTGGAGGTTTGGTCCCTAGTGTGGCAGCATAGAGGTGGTGAAGTTGTTCTGGTGGGACCCAGCGGAAGGTAATTAAGTCACAGTGGGCATTACCCTCAGAAGAGACTAGTGTAGTTCTCATGGGAGTCCAGTCAATTCCCTTGGGAGAAAACTTTTAAAAAAAGAGAAAGCCTGGCCCCTGAATCTCTCTGACTTCTTGCCTTGCCATGTGATCTGTTCTGAACATGCTCCTGCCATTTTGCTGCTATCTAACATAAGGATCTCATCAGAAGTTGGAGAGATGGAACTTCCTAATATTGGGCTTTCAGCCCCCTAACCTGTGGGTTAAATGAACCTCTTCTGGTTATAAAGCATCCAGCCTCAGATATTTTACTATAGCATCAGAAAATGAACCAAGACACTGAAATACCAAATCCCCTGTCTGAATTTACCCATTGTGTCACACCAGAGCCAAACTGCACCTCTTTCCCAGAAGTCTCACCCCAGTTATCTCTCCTGTCCTCCCCAATCCCTTAGGCTCAGCCACAGCCAATGCTCGCTGAGTAGGCTCTGGTTGGCGAGAACAGAGTCAGAGTATGGGTCACTCATGAATTCTGGCATCTTAAGTACGTTTTGTGCATAAACAAGAGTGCTTAAGCCAACGAAGAATACGGGAGGAAATGAACCCCATTTTATCAACCATTTACTGCAGCTATAGCCTAGGTACCTCCTGTAAACTCAGGCTGTGAGTTTAAATATCAAATTTTTTTTGTATGCTTGAATGTTGCATGACTACAATTTTCAATGAAATAACACCATTTCATGCCTCCTGCCTGAACAGACAACCCCCCTCAAACTCAGCATCTGCCAGATGCACAAATTTGGAAGGAAATGCTAGAACCCTAGCCCCTTTCTCTTGGAAGATAATTAAGTATGAATTATTCAGAAATCCTATATTACTGAGCAGTATTGTGGAGGCAATTTTGCCCAGTTTCCATCTTTCCCTGTGATAGGACACAAAATTCAGTCTTCTATAGCATATCTTATTTCATATTTCCCTAACTTTAAAACTGCTGAAATTGAGAGGCAAGTTAAAAAACCTAATTTTTATAGAAGAAAATCATATATCTAACATCAGATAGTTTCTGGTATTGTGCTCAAATGAGAGGAGAAAATAGACAGCAATTTTAGTAACAGCAGTTCTTCATTTGGTAGTTGGGTAGCAACATGTTTTTTTTTTTTTTTTCTGCCAGCAAAGTCAGGGACTTGAGTTGAAAATAAGTGTTGAAACCTTGTTTTCTCTGCACATCTTGGGGAAATATCACTGCAAAATTAAAAACACTATTGGCACCAGGTGCATGCTAAGAATGTAAGTAGCACTGTTAATTTACTCTAATAAATTAATTACCGTAATGCCCTGGTCTACAGGGAATTTACCTAGAAAGAGGATTGGAATGGTTGGGGAGATCCAGGGCTGCTTCACCGCTCACACTGGAGGAAGCTCACCTACACCAGATGAGCTGCTCTGGGAAACCTAGGGCAGGGGGAGATGTTGAAAGAAACCCCAGGAGGCATCGGCATTCCTGTGGTTCTCATGATGCATCAGAACACTTGGAGGGTTACCCAACCCACACTGCTGGGCCCTACCTCAGGTTCAAGTTGAAATCCAAGAGGCCCCAGGTGATCATTGCTTCTGTTGCTGGTTCCAGGCACCATGCTTTAAAAACTATGGTCCTAGACCTTTGACCTATAGAGAAGGAGGCAGAGTGAACTCTGAAATCTGCCAACCTGAGCTTAACTTCCCGCTTAGCTTAGTGGGAGACCCTGAGGAGTTGCTCCAACTCTCTAAGGGATACATTGTCCATCTATAAATGGGGATGACCACAGCACTCAGGTGCTGTTGTGAAGAAGAGGGCCACACTGTCTGACACACCTGTGATCCTTAGCAAGCTTCAGATAGATTAGGACTGTAGGTTGATAGCAGCCACAGCGTCTACCACGAAGTCCCATCTCTCCTATGAGCTCAGGCAAGGTTTCATTCATGCAAACCTTGGAGGGGACGTAAGTTGTCCCTGGCAGTGTCCTCTCTGTGCCCTTTTGGGTTCATTTGTTTTCGAAAGCCCTGTTTAGAAATAAATACCAGCATTTCGTGCAGGATGAAATACAATACTGAATAATAATAACAGCAGCAGCTGTTAATGGCACTTCCAAGGCTCCAGGCGCCATGCCAAGAAAGTTACCATGCTTACATTTAAACCTCATGACCCCTGTATGAGGCAGGAATCATTAACAACCCATAAACAGGTCAGCTGAGGGGAAACTGAGTCTCAAATGGGTCAGTAACTCACTCAGGGTCACCCCACCAGCCAGCCATGGAAGCCAGATTCAAACCCCATTGGCCCAACTCCAGAGCTCCCAGGCCGGCCCTTCTGCTATGGGTTTACCTAGGAGGGTGACCACGATGCTATTTTGCATTTACTCAGGACTTTCTGTTCAACAGCACTTCACCAATGCCACTGGGTTTGATTTCCTACTTTTGCTACGTACTTGCTGGGTGCCCTTACATGAATCATCGAACATTTCTGAGCAAACTTGTGAAAGCCTCAGAAGGTTTATGATTATTTGCAGGAATAAGAAGGGATGTAAGAGGACAAGAAACATCCGAAAAAATAATGAGATTAAACTCGACTAAATGCCACCATGCACAACAGTTGAAGGATTTACTCAAAGGCGTCATGACACAGGGTGGTATTTTCAAAGCTAGCAGCCCAGGGAGAGATTAAAAAGTGATACGATTCAGAAATAGTAATAGTTATTAAGAGAAGGAATACAAATTACATCTATGGGAATTTATTTTGTACTGAGTACCCTAATATGAGGCTCTGAATAAATTTGCATATGTTCTGGTTTTACATCTGAGCTTAGAGAAGTTACCCAGCTAGACATAAATGTAGAACAGTCTGCTCCCAACACCCTCTCTTTCTGGGATAAACTCCATGAAGATTTGGGGATAACAGAGTCTGGCATTCCTGTTCCTTCCTGCCAATGATGTGTGACAGGGCTTCCCTGCCCATTCTACATGTCTTTCAAATTCCACGCCCATCACATCACCATGACATCTTGAAACAGCCATGGTGGAAGTATTCACACTACGAAAATCAGCAGGTGCTGAAAAGCAAGGCTCGCTGTCTCCTTCCCACCCTTCTTCCCTAGCCAGGTTCCCAGAACACTGTTGACCTGTCCTCTCTCTTACATATTTTTACTGTCAAGATTTGGCACCTATCAGGAGGCAACAGAGACATTATAAAGGGCTAAAGCACTATTTAATATTACCGGGAGGAAATCAAAGTTGTTTTGATCAAAAACTGTATTGACTTCCAACAGAGACAGTTCCTCTTCCTTCTTTATTCTATGGATAAATTTATTCCTCTTTATCTATTCTATTATCCCCAGGTCCAGGCAAAGCATGAGCATTCCAGGTACATGGACCCAGGTGTGCTATTAGGCCTCTTCACAGCTCTCACTGACAGTTGACCACCAGCCTCAGAACAGAAGAGCATCAGCAGGATTCTCTTCTCCATCCCAGCCTTCAGACCAAACAGAGTCCATCGTTGATGATCCATGAAGATGTTGAGAAGCAAGGACAGAAAGAGGAAGCTTCTCCTACATCCCCCAGATGCTCCTCTCCGGGGCTGTAAGAAGCCATCTTCCAAGGGCTTATGAAAACACAGGGGTCTTTGCAATTTCACACTGAAGGACTTCGTGCTGCACGCTGGCTGGAAGCAGGAAGATTCCTCAGAAGTGCATCCCTCCCTCTCTTTAGGACTCCACTTCCCTCTTGGCAGGAGGAGTAAACTAATCAAAAGGAGGCCTTTCCTTCCCCTTGCCTTCCAATCTTCCTTCACACCCCTCACATGCCTGGCGCTCATTAGGAGCTTCATGTCTGACACTTCTTTCTCAGACCTTCACAGGTATTAGGATACAAGAAATTCTGCTAACAGCCTCTTTTGCAATTCCACAAGAGCAAAAAAAAAAAAATCTTCCTTTTATGTTTCTTCATTTGACAAACATAATTAAAAATAAAAGTTGAAAAACAGCGACAAACAGCCTCTTTTCTATACTCATTTTGAAGTTTTGAAGTACTATTTATTTTTTTATTTATTATTTTGAAGTACTATATATTTTGAAGTTTTGAAGCTCTATACTCATTTTGAAGTTTTGAAGTACTATTCTCCTGCTGAGGAGTCAACTGTCCGTAGCTCAAGCTCAGAGTGGACCAGAGTGGGCTGTATTCTTGAGAAGCAGAGAAGATACTTGAGCACAAGACTAAGCTTGAGGAATGGAGGGCACCCAGCACCTCTAAAACTCCTGGGGATGGACCACAGCTCATCAGAATCATATCATCAACCCTATCCTGGAGTTGAAGTACTTCCTTTTTATTAACAGAGAAACAGCAGAGATTCACTTAGGAAACAGAACCTGATTCTAATTCACTGGTCTCAACTTTCAATGGAAGGATGCTATTCATGAAAAAAAATAATTCTCATTAAGAGAGCATAGTCCTGGAGGATGTAGAAGGTAAACAGTTAAAAAGTAGAAGGAAATTCTCTAAAACACACAAACACAAATCACCAGGACGGAACCCAGGTATCTTGCATTTTCTTTTTTGACTCATCAAATATATCAGTCAGGGTTTTCCAGAGAAATAAGGGTGCTCTGTTGAGAGTGGAAACAGCTCCCCTGTTTTTTCTATTATATGTATATATTATATATACATATAAATGTATGTACATATACATTTATATATAATAGATATATATTTACAATTTATAATATATAAATTATATATAAATATATATTGAGAAAGAGAGAGAGAGAATTATTTTAAGACATTGGTTTATGCAGCTGTGGTTGCTGGCTGGCAAGTCTAAAACCTGACAGGCTGGAAATTCAGGTAAGAGTTGATGCTACAGTCTTGGGTCCACAACCTGTAGGACAGATCAGTATGCAGGAAACTTAGGTAGGATTTCTGTTACAGTTTGGAGGCAGAATTCTTTCTTTTCCAAAAAAAAAAAAAAAAAAAAAAAAAAAAAAAAAAAAAACCTTAGTCTTTGCTCTTAAGGCCTTTAGCTGTTTGGATAAGGCCACTATGGAAGGTAATCTGCTTTTCTTAAAACTGATTGAAGTTAAATTTTAATGACCTCTATAAAATATATTCAGAGCAACAACTAAACTAGTTTCTGACCAACCAGCTGAGCACCATAGATGAGCCAAGTAGAGCCACATAGCTAGTCATCACACCAAAGGAGTCTATTGTGCAGAACCATTGCCTTAGAAATAAATTATTTTGGAAGTAACTATTAGGGATTTATGGGAATATTTAAAAATAGCCTAAGTTCTTAAGAAATTGGATAACTTGGATCATTAGTCAAAATACACATTTGTTTCCCTCTTCTCCCTCAATTAAAATGCACTTCCAGTGCTTTATAATCAGCCCTGATGGGAGCATCCTATGGATTATTCAAGTGAGTCTAGTGAGTCAGGGTAAGGATAAAAGGTTGTAACTTGTACCAAAACCTCTTCAGGCTATTTAGTTATTATTGCCCTTCTTGCCTCCCAGGATCTCCACAGTGATTGTTTCTGAGCATTGCCACTCTCTGAATCCCCCACCATGTCCTTGCCTGCTTCACTGACATCAGACAAGCTTTCCTTCTGTCTCTTGGAGAAGATGGTGGCCAACGAAGAGAGCCATCCCTAAACCCCCTATTTTCAGTGTCTGCCAACACAGGTCACCTATTGGATGCTATAGATTAAAATTAGTTATCCATAGAGAAGGAATGACTAGAGATGCTATTTTTGTTGCTATAATTTCAGTGTTCCCAGCCAGTTCTCCCAGTCCATTCAGACATCCATCCCTTCTCAGGGGTAGACATGTTGCCACGGAGGGGTACATATTGTCCCCACTTGATTTAGAAGTAAGTGAATCATAGTTTCCCAAATGAGTTATTCCAGAGAAAGTTTTTTTCACTAATCCAAATTTATAGTTCACACTAATGGTCCCTGAACTTCAGTCATTCATTTCAATCTAGGAAGCTGCTGCTGAATCTCCAGTTGGGAGTAGGCAGGAAATTTCTGGGATTGTCTGTCATCCTAAATATGACAACAGAAACAATGGGAGAAGAATCAACGCTTTGAAGAACTACACATAAAACATCTGCTTAAGAGAATACTACTTACAACTCCACACCTATAAGTAGACAAAATGGATGAATTAATTAAAAAACCCAAATTACCACAACTTACTCAACATGAAACACATAATTATTATCTCTGTGACTATTAAATAAATTTTAATACATAATCTTAAAAATCCCCAAAGAAAAAATCTACAAAACCACATGGTTTTTCCATAGCATTTATTCAACATTAAAAGAATTAGCACTAAATCTATGCAATGTCCTCCAGAAAATAAAAGAGAATGTAATGCTTCCCAAATCATTTTGTAAAACAAGTATTATCCTGATAACAAAAACAGGCAATAATAATATGGTAGTTTAAAAAGAGAAAACTACAGACAAATATTTCTCATGAATACAATAACAACATACAAGCAAATGAAATTGCTAAAAGTATGAATAAAGAAATAAAGATAACAATTAAACCAAGAAAGATGTTCACTAGTCACTAGGGAGATGCAAACTAAGATCACAATTAAATACTATACACCTATCAGAAAGTCTAAAATAAAAAAAAAACAGTTGGCAAAACGAGATCTCTTACACATATCCCATGGGGACACTTGGCAGTTTCTTACAATGCTATGCTTACAACAACCATAAGGCCTCATAATTGAACTCTGAGGCTTTTATCCTAATGAGTTGAAGACTTATGCTCATGCAAAAATCTGTCAATGAATATTTGTTGCAGCTTCATTCACACAGCTAAAAAATGAAAATAACCCAAATACCTTTCAACTGGTGAATGGTTAGACAGTCCATGTGATATATCCTTACCATGGAATATTGCTCAGCAGTAAAAACCAGAAAATTAGCAATACACACAACCTCCTTTATTGCCCTGCATCAAAATATAATCCCTCCAGGTGCAGTGGTGTATGCCTATAATCCCAGTGGCTCTAGAGGCTGAGGCAGGAGGATTACATGTTCAAAGCCAGCTCAGCACTAAGCAATGCAGTAAGACCCTGTCTCTAAATAAAATTAAAAGAGGGGCTGAGGTGTGGCTCCACAGTTGAGTTACCCTGAGTTCAAATGTCATTTACTGTATGATTCCTTTTATATAACATTTTAAAAACAAAATCACAGAAACAGAGAACAGATTAAAGGTTGCTAATGAGGAATGCAGGATGGAAGTATGATGTGAGTAAAAATTGAGGGATCCTTGTATTTGGAAATTTTGGACATCCTGATTGTAACTATGTCAATATCCTGATTGTGATGTTGGACTATAATTTTACAATGTGCTGTCATTGGAGGGAACTCAAGAAAGAGTACCAGACATCTCTCGATATTAATTTTTACTGCTACATGAAAATAGGAAGTTTAATTAAACATTTTAAAAGGAAACTTAAGCTTTTGGTAAATGTGGAGCATCAGAGATCAAGCTTAGTCTCCTTGCTGAATAACTTTTAAAAGAAAACAGATAAAATACAGGAATATAAGAAATGGGGCTGGGGATACAGCTCAGTTGGTAGAGTGCTTGTCTCACATGCAGAAGGCCCTGGGTTCAATCCCCAGCACCACATAAAAAAAGAAAAGAAAAGAAACAACAAATTTCAAGAGATTGGACATGAAACAATTAAGAAAAACGGTCCTTGAGGGACAATCCTTGAATGATTGAGCTCTATGATTGCTCCACCTAAAGAGAGTTTCTGGGCCACAGAAGAGAGAGGGCTGTCAGAGGAAGCTTGTATCTTCCTGAGTTTAGGACATGGTCCTGGGAGTCCGAGGAGTGGAGTGTAAATTGGATTTATAGACTACAGAGGAGAAAGTAGCACAGGAACAAGTTCTGAACATTTATAGAAAGTTCCCCCTTGAAAATTCAGCTGAGTGCTTATCAACACATGAGAGGAACCATCATGGCTGAGGAAAGTACCACTCAAAATGATGGCAATGATTCCTGTTTCCACCAAAATGGAAAACCTAATATTCCTGAGGCATCAGGCAGAGTACTCAAAAAGATTTTTCTTCATTATGGGGAGAAAATTCACTTAAAAACAAGATCTGAGAAGATCAAATTATTTCCAAGTAACTTTACCATGTCCCCAAAGAAACCTCAAAAAAAAATTATTTGGATCAAAAAATATATATATATATATATATCCAGCGTGCCAGATTTTATCTGTTATCCCATCAAAATTTACCAGACTTGTACAGAGGCAGGAACATATGACCCATCATGAGGAGAAAAAATAATCTATTAAAATCTTATGAGAAGCTGGGCACAGTGGCACATGTCTGTAATCCCAGCAGCTCGGGAAGCTGAGGCGGGAGGATTGAGAGTTCAAAGCCAGCCTCAGCAAAAGTGAGGTACTAAGCAACTCAGTGAGACCCTGTCTTTTAGTAAAATATAAAATAAGGCTGAGGATGTGGCTCAGTGGTCAAGTGCCCCTAAGTTCAATATCAAGTATCTTCCCCCCAAAAAACAAATCTTATGAGAAGAAAAAACAAATGATCATTAGAAGCTAACCTAGATATGCAACTGATGATTGAATTCACAAGGAATAAAAATGAAACAATTAGTACAACTTTATTCCATATGTTCAAGAAGCCAGAGAAAACATTGAACATAGAAAGACAGAAGATAAAAAAAAAGACCTAGATTGAACTTTGGGGGATCAAAACTACAATGTCTGAGTAGTTTGGAATATATATGTATGCTAAATAAAATTAAAGACAGGTTAGACATTATAGAAGAAAAAAATTATTGAGCTTGAAGACAAAACAATGGATGTTATTTCAAAAATAACACAAAGAAAAGACAAAAGAGACTAAAGACAGAGCATCTGTGAACTACATCACATGGCTCCAGCAACCTAAGATATGCATAAATGGAATCTGCAAAAGAGAGAAGAGGAGAAGCAAAAAAATATTTAAAGAAATGAGGGATCCAAGATTTTCCAAATTCAATGAGAATTAGGAGAACATAGATCCAAGAATCTCAGCAGATCCCAAATACACACCACACACACTTACACACTCCACACTCACACCAAATAAAAAACAACAAAAAAGAAGAAAACCACAAGGCATATCATAATAAAATTGTTTAAAGCCAGCAATAGAAAAATATCTTCAAAGTAGCCAGAGTAAAACAAAGTAACATTATATATAAAGAAGTGATGGGTAGACAGCACTGTTGAGGAATCTTCCTGAGAATGTACAGGTCATGTCATGCAATCACAGAGATGAGTCTTTAGTCCTGGAATAATTATTAATAACAATTAACATATTTATTTAAAATAACATTAGTGGTAAATCACTAAATGTGAAATCAATTATTTTTCATCAGGACATATTTTCTTGAATGACAAAGAAAGGGTTGGTGCACCAAGAGAGGCCACATGGAGCTCAAGGCACAAAGTGAACCAAGAACCTTCAGCTTATGCCCCACGTCCAAGGACCAGGGTTTCTATGTGACTTGTTCTTTGTTTTTCTTTTTGTTTTACCTTCCAGGATTTATTAATCCATCTGCCACTGTCTCAAACTCCCAGAATTATCTTTAGAGTATTGGACGTATTCAAAACCATAAATGGTGGAGAAAAGCTAAGTGACCTAGAACATGGTGGTGATGTAACACAAATACTTATGACACAGAAATTCCAAAGCATGGGGGAAAATTCATATATCAGCTTTTTATCACCTATTCTACTTTCTTTAGAAAATTATCCAGGAATTTCTTTCTTCCCAAGTCTGGAGCTATCAGACCTGTGGCCTAGTTTTCCTGACTAGATCCTTACGCTTTCTCTGTCTAAAATGCTTGAGAAGTAAATCAAAACCCTTTTCACTCCCACTCAAGAGGAAGGAAGTAGTTTTAACTCAAGACCCTCTCCTGAAATCATTTATCCAGTCCCCAAATTGGATTTCTCAGAGGGATATAATCGAATAGAGAAAAGAGGTTGTAACAGAAGATATTGCCAGGGTAGAAATTTTGCTCATCCTCATGGCTACTAGAATGTATATAAGGAATAAAAGAAAGAACCTGACAGAAAGAGAAAGTCAGTACTGACTTAATTCTGTCAAGATCTACTAAGGTAAGATCCTCTGACATGGACCCCAGCAAGATTCCAGACATGAACCCTGACCTCTGTTCTTCTCCAGGATTCTTACCGTTATCATCTCTAGTTTCTCTCTCTTACAATCCCATCGTTCCTGCCTTGCACAGACTCAATGTGGAATAGAGAAAAGAGCACCTGAGTAGAAAACAGGAGATATGACCTTTAACCCTAGACTTGTCACGTTTTACTGGTATGGCTTTGAGTACTTTACTTAATCTTTCTGAGAGCTATACACACACACACACACACACACACACACACACACACACACACACCACATCAGTCTTGTATTTCTATCATAACCACAAAGTTTAAAATGTTACTCCACTCACCACTGACATTCATTCTATAATTGGCAGGTCTTTGGGATGGAAGTGACCCATCGTTTGACTTCACCGTCTGCTCAACAAGGATGATCAACCAAGGAAGAGCTGAAGTTATAACTTTACAATAGTTCCAGGTTTCTTGCCTTTTAGAAGTGATGGTGATGAGTTATGTAAACTACACGTAAGTAATAATTGCGATGCAAAAATTCCTCATCCACTTAAGTAATTCCTCATCTTGAAGCAAAATGTTTCTTATAAGAAGGTTTTATTGGTTTCAGGATGTCTCGGAAGAAAGATTCCCAAGTTTGTTCCTTACAAATTAATTTCATAAAATCCTGGTGGAAGGGAGAAAGTCCTAATTAAGTTTGGGAATACTACACACTAATCTCCTCCCTTTGAGATCACAATAAATGTGAACAAATTAAAGACTTTAATAAGCAGATACCTGTATAACTTTAACCCAATACTTCCTGAATTTCTTTGACTAAGGAGGCCATTTGAAGTCTCTTAGTATTGGTTTGCTGTGAAATCAACCTAAGATAAGGACTCAAACACAAATAGCTCATTGAAGCTAGGAAAGACAGACAGTACAGCGTGTGCTAATGTACAGCTCACCTCAGTGCGTTCCTCTGGGGATGTCTTGATTGGACCTTAGGATTGTCCCACTTAGGGCAGAGGAAATCAGGCTTTCATCTGTAAGTTCCCTTCCATTCCTAGCTAAAGTCCATAAGGATTGGCTGGAGAATGGTAAATTCTGTTTTCCGTAATATTGAGGATTCTTTTTGCTGTTAGGTTGAGGGTTAAGGAGAAGAAAGTTAGTGAAAACAAGAAACAGAGTGCCCAACATAATTGTCCTAACCCTGCTGCTCTTCTGACCTCTCATGGCACCTGTCCTCATTTCTATGAACTTATTGTATGTTGTGACAACTTTAATTGTCTTTTCCTTTACTCAGCAAACACTTTAGGGATACCTATGAGGCCATGATCTAGGAGGTTAGCATCGGGTTCAGTAAGTCACGGTCCTAACATACAACAGAGAAAGCAGAAAAGAAAGAAGCTTTTGTCTCAGCTAAGGTTAATAAAATCAATCTATCAAGACTTTTTCCTCAAGAATGATGAGTCACATTTCAGAGATTTGAGTCTTCAAATAATCAGCCAGTCTAGAGAAACGTCAGCATTCATCTATCCAGAGAACCACCACTTACCAAGTTAACACCACTGGGTCTGTGCTGAAGTTCAAAAACATCCATAATATTAAGCTGAAAACACAATCCATAAGGAAAAAGATGGGACAGGTGAGGGCGAATATAACCCTAAAGTGAGATTGTTACTATCAGGTTTAATGTCCAGCAATAGTGGGCTCAAATAGACCAAGAGTAACTAACTTGTTTAATACCATCTGATCCATGGTGACAAGTGAATTATGGAAATTCCTTGGATTTTGGTGCTGATTGGAAGCCCTTCAGTTACCTCATTTTTCCACATACAAGGTCTTTTGACACAGATTCTGAGCTCTGGTTGGGTTAAGAGCAGAGTTAAACTTCAAATCAGGCAAGTTTAATTAGAAGGTATCATTGCTTATTATTACACGACTTAGTTCATTCAGTCTTTTCTTTATGAAATAGATGAGAATTTCCTATGTGTGCCCTCAAACAGCTTGTGTTCTATTGAAACTAACAAAGAGGCCATTACTATCTGTTTTACTGAATGCCATAATCAAGGAAATTCTGGATTGGCTGGTATTTGTCTAATCCTTAGCGGTTAGAAGTGACACTATTTCAAAGTGTCAAAAGAAAACAGTTGAAGGGGCTCAAATAAAGGCTTTATGCAGCTGGTGGACATTAGACAGCACCTGAGACCAGACATTCTCCAATTCAAAGCAGAGTTGCAGTTTTAAAGGGTGAATAGCAGACAGGAACACTTTTCTGTGTGGTTGAGCTGGGGGGAGCAGTTTTGTCTTTAACGCTGCAAAACTTGCATTTAGAACAATGAGAGATTGTTCTAGTCTTTGTATCACTTGCTCAGAGTGGTTGATGCAATGCTGTTCTGATAACTGTCAGAACATTCCCTTCAAGAACTGTTTTAGCATGACTCTATAGCTTTTCAATTATGTTTCAAGGCAGAGAAGAAAACTGCAACAACAACTACAAAAAAAAAAAAGTGGGAAGGGGAAATTTGGAAAAAGACAAGGGTCAAAAGCAGAGGAAACTGGAGATCCTCTGTCATGTCTGTTCTAGTCTTTTTACAAAAGGACTCACTGATGTCATGGGTCTTGCTGTATCAACCTTTAAAGAACAAAACAGCAAGGAGCCATCTTTTCATAAGAAATGCTTAGTTGCCCATAATCCCTCCAACCTCTAAGGGTCAAAGTTTTCAATGTTCACCCCTGAAAGCCATGTCTATTAATATTCAAATATTATAACCAAGTGGCAGGTAGATGTGATTATTTTTTAAAACCGGGTGGCTTTGAGCATTTATTAACTCTTTTATTAAATAGGAAAATACTGATGGTTGATGGGCATCCTATCTCAGAATTTCTGGAACATTTCTTGGTGCTGGGCCTTGATGATGTTCAGCATGTTGAAATATATGGTCTGGTCGGGAGTCCCCATGAGCCACAGGATGCTATGTTACCAAGCTGGACCACGTGGAGTTTGAGAATGAAGGGTCCAGGATTAGGGACAGATGGATATGCTTGGAGGGTGCACTTTGTAGGGGTTTTACTTGCAGGTATGGTAAGATCATCCTGGTAAGAGAATGATCTTTTACATCTTTACCTTGATCAATACCCCAGCCTTAAGCTGCCCTCAGTAATATCTTTGCTAGCGAAAGGGCACTTTTGTTGGTAAAGGTTCCCAGGCTGTTCTTTCTATATGCTTCAAGTGTGTACTGGTAGTGACAAGAAGTTTCTCTTTGCCAATTTTTCAGACTTTCTTGTTTTAGAACACACTAATACTCCTTTTGGTTGGTTTGCTTCAGTCCCTTGAAGAAAGGGTTATGGAATTAAGTTTTATGAAATTAATGTTTATATGTCTACAATGTAATGCATTTAATGTGTACATTATCCCTGAAGAATAGGGGGGTAAAATACCATGTCCCTTGATGCTTCCTTCTTGTTCCCAAAATAGTCCAGTTAAGGAAAGAATGAAAAGAAAATCTGGATCAGAAAATCCAAATATCCCTTGCAGAACACTGGCTTTCTCTTAGGCACATTGGGACTAGGGCAGGTCAGCATTATCTGTAGAAAGCCACTCTCCTGTATGTACCCTGGGACAATGACTCCTTGGGATGACACCAGGAGAAGCAAGCTAATTCTGATGTCACCACTTCTGCAGCCAAACATATAAAACCCCTCCCTGAGTGGTGACGGCCACGGAATTGAGAACATTGTGGAAAGGACAACTGTCTTTCATCTAGCTGGCCACCACTGGACAAAGCACCATGAGGGACAGAGGCTCTGCTTGGCAAAGCCTTTGAGGGACAGAGGTGCCATCTGCTCAGCCTGTCACCACTAAACTCTTCTTAAAGAAATCCCTGATCTTTCATAAGCTTTCCCTAATAAACCAGGCCTTGCATGTCCTCTAGCCTTCCCACAACCTGCCCCGCTGCCATGGCACCACCGAGCTGTGGGTAGAATAATATGCACTCCCGATTTTGAAAGTTCCAAATTGCATAAATATTGTGCCAAGAATGGTTTGTGATGCTGAGTCAGTCACAGGGGCAGACTTTGAATAGAATCAGCTTTGCTTTCTGAAATTTGTACTTGGTCCTGGGTAGCTACTCACAAGAGTTTTTTCTTTGAACTTATTAAGTGTTGGATCACAGAGGAACAAACTGATAAATATGTGTACAGTAAAATATGAATAAATACATGTGTTAATATTTGATTAATAATTCTTAAGATCCGCTGGTATGAGCATGCTATGGCCTAGGTTCCGTCAGCTGAGATGAAAGACTTGAAACTGGTTTGATATTTTCAGAAGAAAAACACAGTCTATACTCAAGCTGTTCTTTCGGATCCTGTGAATCACAAATATAACTACACGTACTAATGACAATTTCTGTGAGCAGTAAAGAAGGTAATAAGAAACCCTCACAATTTAATTGCTTTGTCAGTGTTAATATTTGTATTAGAGGAGGTTAGAGGCCAACATGTTTTCTTGAACAAATTGCTTTTTCTTTATGTGCAAAGGGCCTCAGTATCTTCATCCGATCCCTGAAGACCCTGAAAGAGATCACTGGGAGGAGTTTTCCTGCTAAACATTTCAACATTCTGTATTTGGCTTTCATGCCAGCTAGATAGAAATTGTTTCAGCTCTGAACCTCCTGATCCAAGTCCACAGACAAATTTGTTGCTACAAATTGGAGTATTCCCTGCATCGTGATATTTAAAGGCCCATGTTACAACAGAAAAATGTGATGGAAGGAAGAGAAAAAGTAACCAATTTTTCATGCATAAGCACAGAGCTTCCAGGCACAAAGACCCATTGTGTTAGTCAGCTTTCTGTTACTGTAACAAAATACTTGACATAATCAACTTAAAGTGATTATTATCTTAGCTTTACAAAGGAAGGTTTATTTTGGCTGTAGATTTAGAGGTTTCAGACCATGGTCAGTTGGCTGCATTGCTTTTGAGCCTGTGGAAAGGTAGTACATCTTGATGCAGGGGATATGTGGGTTGGGGGCACATTGTGGAAAAATCTGCTAACATCACAAAAGTCAGGAAGCAAAAATAAAGGAAGAAGAAAGGATCCCAGTATACCCTTCGCATGCACCCAATGACCTGACTTCCTTCCTCTAGGTAAATCTCTCAAAGGTTCCACTACTATCCAATAGTGCCATGGATTGGAGACCAAGCCTTCAACAACTAAACCTTTGGGGATATTTGTCCACACCATAGTGCCCAGGTATGCCCTCAGACATTTGTAAAAGCAAGTCCTATTTCACAGGTTATTTGGAGAAGGAAGATGGAGATGACAATAAACAGAGATGGCTAAGAAACAGAAAACTTGTCTGGTAGGAACATAAACCATTAGTTTTATGTTTGAATAGTAAAGGACCAAGCAACAAGAAGAGAAAAGAGGAGCCATCAAAAGTTTATATAGATGGGAAAGCCTCACAATATGTCCCTTATGTGACTTTGTAGACCTTTGAAAGTAGACCCCGAGTTCTTTGGCCTCCCCACAATCTAGTTCAATGCCCTGGCACAAGACAATATGTATTCCCTATGTTGAAAGTTCCAAATTGAGTAAATGTTGTCCCAAGCATGGTTTGCAATGCTGAGCCAGGCAAATAATTTACTGACTTCTTATGAGAACTTCCTAGAACCCTTCAATAGACAGCATCAACGGATGGTTTACACTCTAAGAATCCTTGACATCAGCTCACCTTGAGACTCCCACCAATCCTAAACCTTGGTGTGATCCTCATGCTGCTTTAATCAGACCCTACATTGAAAGATCCACCCAGGTAAAGAGCACCTTGCCTATAACTCTGCATATCTACTTGACAGGTTTTATTTAAATGATGTGCTTTGCATTACTGGTATGAATAACTTGATAGAATGAATGCTAGACTCGGCCAAGTATTGAGTCTTGGTCTTAGTTCTTCCACAACAGAACATTGTGAACTGGAATCAGTCTGTTCCCCTCTCTGCTTTTACTTTTCTCCCTAGTAAGGAGTGGGGATTCATTCATTCAGCATGTATACAGTAAATTTATACAGTATCTGCAATGTGCCAGGCATTGTGAGATATTTCCAGCTCTCAGTTTCTAACATTTTAATTAAATACACAACTTAACAAGGGTCATGACAGAGCCCATGACATGCTGACCCCTCACTGCCATAGTGCACCCATACTTTGCTTCTCTGAATCATAAGCACCAACATCTTCCAACAAGACAATTCTAAAAGGATACCATCATCACCATTGTAATTACAGTTAGTTCCCCCAAATGAATTAATTCTGTGGCATGCTGGTTAAGTTTTGGATACTATTTATAGAACATATAGAGCAAAAGAAAAGAAAAATTAAGACTGTCAGATTCCAGAAACCAGCAGGATATGTTTTATGCATTATTTTAATAATATTCCTGTTAATTAATGCTTGTTCTTATACTTTTAACGAAACAAAGAGGTTCCAAAAGTTTTAATTCCTTGCAGAGGAAGTGCATCATGTCCTGGAGATCTGGCTGCTGTAATGCTCTTCCTAAACTTTCTCTTTGTGCATAAAAGGCTTTCAGCATTAGGAATTTTTAATAGCCCAAGTCCTTAGGGATAGCAAAAACTAGAGCATTCTGTCTAAAGAGGCAAAAATCTAGTTAGAATTTTCCCAAGAGGATTGAGACAAATACAAAATGTTTAAGCCCTGCTATATAAATTTTAAAATAAATAAAATCAGTCTAAAGTGACCCAGATACCTGCCCTATCCAAGGATTTATTCTAGTGTGTGTGGCTTTATGCCTATTTAATGCAGTATAGTTGATTTAGAGCCAGCTGCACTGAGTTAAGAGATAGAGTTCAAGTCTTTGCTCTGACACTGTCCAGCTGTGTGGCTTTGGGAAGCACACATCTTTCCTGCATCTCGATTTCTTGATTTAAGCAAAAAGAATCACAAAACCCATTCACTTCATAATTAGGAAATGAGACAACATATATATAAAAGTGCTCCAACATTGTAAAATACCATTTTATTATAAATAAGTATTATGGACTGTCAAGCATCACTTGTATAAGCCAATGCATCAGAATAAATTCTGTGCCTATAAATGCTGGCATCTACCCTAGACCTATGATTGTCCTTCTCATGTACTTCACACAAAACATCTGACTAGAAGCTAAGCCAAACGTGCACACCCATTCCCTTGCCAGCTATTGGTTCAGGAATAGGAGGTAGTTTAGGCAAGACTGGGCCAAAGAAACATAAGGAGAAGAGACCCTACAATGGGAAAAAGCAATTAGTCTCTCTCTTATTGGACATATATAGAGAAGTAGATTGACCAGCCAAGCTGAAGCCTCTTTTGTTTTCATGCCACCAGGTAAAGCAGAGACAGAAGATGAAATATAGAAATAACATGTGCACCTGAGATAGATAGCAACCACTTCTGAGATGTGCTCTGCCTCTGTATGATCTGATTCGGGGATGAATAATACAATATTAGGGAGAACTGGCTCAGGAACTGTTTTCTGAGCTCAAATCCTGGCTCTAGCACTAACCACCTGGCAACATACCCAACCCCTCTGGATGGCAATTTCCCATCTGTAATATAGAATAATAAGAGTCTTACCTGCATAGCGTTAACATGAGGATTAAGGGAGTAAATACTTTCAAGGCTCTTGGTGTCTGGCACACATGATAGGCAGTATATACGAGAGTTAATTAATAAATAATTTAGAAATATGTTATTTTTTAAACATTTGGGGGTTGGTTTTATTATTTGGTCCCAAAGGCAAACTAAATAGACTTTTTAATTTGCCCTCTGAGTCAGCTGTTCTTAATTGCAATGCCAAATTTAAAAAAAAACACAGTGATTTGTCAAAAGTAAATTTATTATTATACATAAGTTCTCAAAATATTTAGCTTCATATATGCAACATATATAGAAGTACATTCATGTATGTATATACCTGTGTGTATATATATGTATATACATGTATATGAGAGAGAGAGAGAGAGAGAGAGAGAGAGAGGGAGGGGGGGGAGGGAGGGGGGGAGGGAGGGGAGAGAGACAAATTCAACATTACCTTGATACTGACACTATTCTTAGAAAGTTCCCCTAATTAGCTATGTGGTCTGGAGTAGACACTGTCCTCTGGGTCTCAGTTTCTTGAGAAATGGCTGGAGTTGAGAATAACCCTGAGGGCTCAGGGGCAGTGTGCTGCACATGGGCCCAAAGCTGCTCACTAGTTTTAACCCTTCGCACTGAGTCCACCTGCACCGAGGTTCAATCTGCCTTTCCTCTGCCATCTTGCTGGGGGAAGTCAACATCTCTGGTCATGGCCCTTTGTGGCCATGTACAGAGTAGCCAGGTGCTCCCCTCATCCAGTCCTTCTCTTTACTGGGCACCTGACTATATTACATACTTCAGCCTCTCTTGAGGTTAAGTGGGCACATGATTGAGTTTCAGCCAATGGAACATGGTAGAAGTGAGGTAAGCCACTTCCAGGCCTAGCCCCTAAAAGCCACCATGTTTCATACCCCAACCTCCTTCCCCATCCTCCCTCTGAATGTAGGAGATTTTGCAAACCCAGAGAGTAGAGGTCACTTGTTGAAAGCAGCAGCATCTTGAATGACAAGTGGACAGTCAACTGCCCAGAACCAATCTTCTATGGACACTGATGTCAAACAAAATTAAACTTTTCTTGGGCCAATTTCCTGCAAAATTTGGGGTTTATCTATTAAAACAACTCATGTTCCCTTAATTAGTAAATTCAGCAAAAAGAAAAGTGATGCCTTTTAACAAGCCACCATCAAATTCAAAGATAAACTTGGTGAAGCTTCCCTTAACCTCACATTTAGCAAGGGTAATGAGGTAAGTTACTGGATTTGCTTGGTTGCTTCCAAGAAGACAGGAAATACACTGTGCTCTTCTGGGGCTGTCAAATCCCAGCACTCAGTCACTCTAGCATCTCATTGACTGTCTGTGAGGTCCATGGAACATGCTTCTTTCTGCTTTAAAGAGGAAATAAATTTTCCCAGAGTCTGCCAGCATATTCAACCAACAGTCAAAAGAGGAAGGCTACTAGTCTACTTCCTAGTGTGACTATCCCTGGCAGAAGGTGATGTCATCTGCCAGAAAGATGTTCAGCAGCCTCTGAAACTACTTGTGAACTCCTGACATGAACTCAGCATTGGTCACTGCCAATCAATCACATAGCCTCTTGCAAAGGATCTTGGGTTGTTATTTAAGTTGGATAGTTCACCTATTGCACACCTAAGTGCTCTCAATCTATTAAAAAGGAGGCAAAAGATGTAAGTGGAATGATCTTAAGGAAAGAAGCTGCTGTCATACTGAAAGACATTCTAGAATATTCTCTATGGTGGGTCCTGTGATGGTCTCTTTAACTAGATAAGAAGCACAGACAACAGATGTTCTGCCTGTTGCCCTGTCTCACACCCTCCCTCTCACTTTCTTTTTTCTTTGAGACTCCTTTTTAAATAAGTGTGTCAACTGTGATATCAGCTACATTTGTATCACTTTTCAGGCTCCTTTCATTAAAGATGGCTCCCAGAGACTCAGCTAGGAGGATATGCTAAATGCAGTGCCAAGGGCTTCAGAAAGGGTGTGATTCAGAAGACAGCACTAACTGGGTGGCTTAGTTTTGAGGAAGGAAGAGGGCAGTTATGGCTTTTATGAATCCTTTGCCCAAAAACAGGTTCAAGTCCCCCAAATTCACTTGTAAGGTAATTGCTAAACATTGGTTTCCTTAAATGAACACGTGTGATTGCTTTTAATAGTAACAAATCTAATCATTATTCATCACATTATGTATCAGGGAAAGTACACAGTGGTTCTCAACAACAGTATTTTACTTGTCCATAGGTTCTTCTCCACTTCTTCTCCCAAAAAAAGGATGTTAGGTAGTCAGCTGTAGATGAATAAGAGAACTCAAAGACCATTTTAACAAAGGGAAAGCATGTGGTTGTAGGGTTAAGCTATGAAAACTGGGCTCTGAGTCAGTTAAATAATAAACTGAACACCACATTTTCAAGTCCCTGCTAAATGTCAGGCATATAGCATGGGATATAGAAGTCCTCGTTCTCAGGAAGCATATTCAAGTATATCACTGTGGGAAGGCCAGAAGAAAATCTCAAACAGTAGACAAACAATACAATCAATACCCCAGTTGTTTCGGATATTGACAGATGCTGCCAAGACAACATGAGCTAGCATGAGTGCTATCAGTCGAATAGTAGCCCCCCAAAATGCATGTCCAATTGAGACCTCAAAATGTGACTTTACTTGGAGGTAGAGTCTTTGGAGATGTAATTAGTTAAGTAAAGATGAGCTCATTCTAGATAATTTGGGTCTTGAATCCATTGAAAGACAATGAATAAGAAGGCCGTGTGACCATCCAGAGACACCTAGGAGACTCACACAGTGGAAAGATGGCCACGTGAAGACAGAAATTGGAGACACACAGCTATAACCCAGGGAATGGCTCTTCGTTTGAGCTCCCTAGTTGACAAGGCAAAAATGAAGCATAATGTTTCTTTGCTATTTTCCCTTAAGGAAACCAACATTTTATCATTTACCTTACAAGTGAATTTTGGGGACTAGAATCTGTTTTCAAATTAGGGATTCTTTGTCATAAGGGCCACTCCTGATCCCTTTCTTCCCCATAGCTAAGCCACCTAGTTAGTGCTAGTGCCTCTTCCCTCTTTTCCTGGGTCTGATGATTTGCTTAAAGATAGCAAGCAGGATTTGTAAAAGCAGACTGGAGCTGGCAGCTCTCTTTCCCAGACCCTGAAATCCCTGACATTCTGCTTTGGTCTCAACTCTACAAGGAAATTCGCTGTGTGCTGCTCATAGTTTGTTTTATATAGCCCTTTTTAGGTAATGCATGTCATCTCCCATTTTTAAGAGTTAAATAATTCAGTACAGAAAATAGTATTTATATAAATTATAGAAAACAATGCCAAAATGACATTGTGCTGCCTGGAGAAAAATTACACTCTTCAGTCATAAGGCCTTTAACAAAGAGAAAGAGAATTTAAAAGACCAAGGCAGAGAAGACAAGATGGGTTCTGAAATCAGATCCTACGAGATGGAGAGTCAATGAGGTGTGGAGAGACACAGGAAGGCAGAGTTATCATCACCCTTGAAGCCATCGTGTTGATTAAATATCACTCTTTCTACAATGCCAGCTGCAGAACATTCTGTGAACTTTTCAGTGTGTGGCATTCGTTCAGAATAAAGGTAAAACAGCTGGCTCTATGTCTGTATTCTGCAGAGATCTAAAGCTGGGATGGTAGAAGCTTTGAATAAAAACCTTAACTCCTCCCACCCCAACCTTTAAAATGGGTTAGATGTGATCTTCAAATAGAATCCCACTGAGTCCTACCTGGCCAAGGTTGCAGGTCTCAGCCTTGCTTCAAAAGAGCAGCTTCTTTCATGGACAGATGATCTGCATGCAAGTTCACTTTTTAAAGACCTCATTTTTTTTTAATACCAAAACAATAGCATTAAGGCTATAAAGACTAGAGTTTTATGGTCTGGAACTAAACCTCAAAGAAAGATCATGGTTTTATTTTGGAGAAAAGGCCACTTTAAAATATGTTGTTTCTTGAGCCCAGCAAGGTCAAGGAGACCTCACTGGCCAGCTGCTCAAAGACTCCAAAGCAGTCAATTACCTTGGCAGACTCACCACGGCTTTTCTCTGGCATTTGCCTTTGAAGTCTCAGAATCTAGACTTTGTGAGCACAGCAAGAGTGGAGCCAATCATCTGGGATTGACTCACATTAACCCAGGTTAAGAAAGACTAATGTAACAGCCAAAGGCCAAGTGATTTGTTAATACGATGAGAACTAGAAATGGCACATGACCTGGAAGTCTCAAACAAATATGACCAAATTATTCTCTTCTTGCAGATAAATCTACATGAAATGTCAAAGGAGACTCCAATGAGGAAAAGCTGAGGACTCATTCTTTGTATTAAGTGATGCAGGAAAATGTAGGATCAAGTGTCTTCACTTTTTGTTGCTAATGTCCACCAGTTCTGAATCCCAGCCTTCTAGTAAGCAAGGCTTTAGCTCAATAGCAATGCAAGATACTGTCATCCACTCCAACTCCCATCTCCAGTGTTGGTAGAATAGGTGAAGAACAACAGGAGAGAGTGGATTCCATGCTCCTGCATTCCTGGGGGCTGTCCCCACCAGCTAGGCTCCCTTACTCACCACTGGCTGTGATTGGTACAACTACTACTAAAGTGACTATCATCCCATCTCCACCAAGTAAAAGTAAGTACTTTCAGGAGGTTTTAAGGGTATCAACTTATTTTGCCCCTTGGGGATGGAGCTGAAATGATCACTGCAGAGGATGAAGCCCATCGTATTGACATATTTAAATATGCAGCAGTTATCTTTATTACTTCAAACCTTAAATCCTTCATGCTGGTACACATTTCTAGCCATCAACCTACCCTTAGCAGTTACCACGTTTTATTAAAAATAACATCCTCTTATCAAACCCATCACCTTTCATACTGAGAAGCTATAATTCATATTATGATAACGCACAGAATCTGTGAACACCAGAGTCCTATGATCATACTCAGTGCACTCACTCACCTCAGGGCATCTTTTTCTAGACTCATCTAATTCCCCTCTGCTCACACAGTCCAACATAGCACACGACTTAATTCATTCTACTTAATGAATTAAGTCTCTACTTAATGAATTACGACTACATGTCTGTCTTATCTGTCACCATAATTTCGGATCACCTATGTGGAGGTTTTTTTTAAACCACTGAGCCACATCCTCAGCCCTTTCTTATATTTTTGCTTAGAGATAAGTTCTCTTTAAGTTGCTTAGGGTTGCTAAAACAAGGAGCCTTCTTTGAGGTTTAGTTCCAGGTTGTTTAAATGGCTTCACTAAGTTTATGTGAAGTTTGTATAGCCTCAATGGCAAGACATAGGGAGTGTGTCTATCTGCCATCTGGTCTCTCTCGCTTTATAAAACCACCAGGATTCAATCCTGGGGACCCCACTGTGACACCCTGATCTAATCCTAATCACCTCCTAAAGCCCAACCTCTCCATGCCCTGTGGGATTAAGTTCCCACCCTCCTAATATCTCGCAGTAAGGAAACTTCGACACACAAACCCTCTAGCAACACAGTCAAACCAAATCCCAACCTCAGCAGGATCAAAGCAGGAGGGACCAAACTGTTTCTCCTGGTTTGCATGCAGATAGCTTCATTAATAATTGATGTAAAAGTAAAAACTTTCCATTATTTTTCTAGTCACCCTAGGTTTTCTGGTTATTGTAGAAAGCAATTTAAGGTTGGAAGCCCTGGCAGCCTCAGTCCCGAAGTTTTGGGGATCTAGAATGGGACTTAAGAAACTACAGTCTGGGGACCAAATCTAGCCTGCCATCTGTTTGTTTTCTTATTTCTTATAGGTGCATTACAGTTGTACATAATGGTGGGATTTGTGGTTACATATTCATTATTGACACAATAGAATAATATAATTTGGTAATAGGATTCCCCAGTATTTCCCCTTCCCTGCCCTCCTCCCCCCCCAACTGTTCCTTTTCCTCTACTCTTCTGATCTTCAATTTTTATGAGATCCCCCTAGCTTTCTTTTCCTTTCTTCCTCTCTAGCTTCCACATATGAAAAAGTAAAAAATACAGCCCTTGACCTTCCAAGTTTGGCTTATTTGACTTAATATAATGTTCTCAAGTTCCGTCCATTTCCCTGCAAATGACAAATTTTTTTTTCTTCTTTATGGCTGAATAAAACTCCATTGTGTATATATGCCACATTTTCTTCATCCATTCATCCACTGACGGACACTTAGGAGAATTTCAGTTTGGCTATTGTGATTGTACTGCTATAAACATGGGCAAATGGCCAACAAATGTATGAGAAATGTTCAACATCATTATCAATTAGGGAAATGCAGATCAAAACTACACTGAGATTCATCTCACTCCAGTCAGAATGACAAGTCCTCAAGAATACAAACAATGATAAATGCTGGAGGAAATAGGGGGAAAGGAACACATTTATACTATTGGTGGATTGTAAATTAGTTCAACTACTAGGGAAATCAGTATGAAGATTCTTCAAATAACTAGGCATGACCACCACATGACCCAATTATACCACTCCTCTGTGTTTATCCTAAAGAATTAAAGTCACCATACTATAGCAATACATGTCATCTGTTTTGTAAATAAAGTTTTATTAGAACAAAAGTGTGCTTATTCATTTCTGTGTTGTCTATGGCTGCTCTCATAGAGTGGCAGAGTGAAGTAGTTGAGATACAGGCCATATGCTCCTCAAAACCTAAAATATTTACTCTCTAGCCTTTATCAGGATATCTGACATATGCTGATAGAGAGGGTAATAAGTCCTCACCACTTCCTTCACAGAGATGTTCATATCCCACCTAATCTCACTCCCATCCACTCCTGCTCTCATGGAAAACCTGTAACTAAATTAAACAGACCAAACGCAGAGCTCTGGAGTCAGGATGAGGATGAGGTTAAAAGCCCAAGAAGAAGTCAGCGTGGCCTATTATCAGCAACGGTGATTCCAGGAGAAAGAGTGACTCTTTTATCTTTCAAAGGCCATCGTCATCTCAATTAGAGACTTTCACAGCTGTGCAGGAATACTGTCATCTCTCTCCCAAAGTCAAGTCTGACTTTGAAGCCCCAGGCAGCTTTTCCATCTGGCTTCTGTAAGAAGTGGGTAGAAAGTGGAAACCCTTCACAGGGGCTCTCCCACTTCTTAGAAGCAGATAAACATCAATTTATCCTCAATTCTTAGAAATTCTGATAGTATATTCAATTTGGGGCTCAGCAATGAGCTGAGAAGGAGTCGGAGAAAGTAGAACATAGAATGCCTACCTGGAAGGGCCTCAAGCCTGTTTAGCAAACCAAGATGTAAGCACCTGAAACAGGGAAATAGGGCTCATCCTCTCAGTTTTCATATTCATTGAATTTGAGGGAAAAAAAGATGAAGTATACTCTCATGCATACATATACACACTTGTCCTAAAGTTACTAATCCATTACAAAGATGACAAATTATCAGACAAAATCATTGCGGTATCATTGGAGTCATGTAGAGTACAGACTTTGGAGGCACAGGGGGTAAATAGCTATTTTAGACGGATTGAGAAGGATTTTCATAAAAGACACTGGAGCTATCTTAAAGAGATCTGGGAGTGTGCTGGCGAGGTACAGTTCAGGCAGAGGGGAAATTCTCCCAAGAACTCTCACCCTGATAAGCCCAGCCTTCCTGGGGACCCAGGCACTGGAAAGAAGGACAGAGAGCTACAGGGCTCACCAGCTCCTAAAGGATATTTACGGGCCTCAAGACTCTGGAACACTGGCCTGTGAAAAGGGAGACACCTGCAATTGGACTTGAAAATAGTTCAGTGTGACAAAAATGCATACTGGTCACACCCTTGTTTATAGGGACAAGTCCTTTTCCTGAGATATACCTCCTCCTTCCTATCTCTATAATAATCTATAAGCATAAACAGGAGAAACAGACTCCAAATATTGTTTTAACACTAGATCGTACCCAAAAGGTGTTTGTCTTCCCAGCATTCACCTCTTTCCTCTTGTTCTTGGCAAACATCAGGTAAAGATGTATTCCTCCATGTGAGGTCCCCAGCTTACCTGCATCAACGCCACTCGGGAACTGGTTAGAAATACAAATTCTCCAACCACATCCCAGACCTCCTGAATTAGACATTCTGGGGATAGGGACCAGCAATCTGTATTTCAACTCTCCAGAGACTCAACTACAAATTGAAGTTTGAAAACCACTAGGCCAAACAGTTCCTGATGCCCCAGGATACTTCTCATAATTCTATAGTTTCTTCCAATCAAAATGGGGGTGGGGAGAAGGAAGATAATTCTGGCTCTAGTATCACTTCAAAGACTTATAAAATACAGGCATCACGGGATAGCCTTCTGTATAGATTGGGCAAAACAGACTGTTAGAAAACAGTAGCAAGTAAGAAATTAATTGCATATCCCATTCCAGCGAATTAGATGAGAAGATCTGTCTGCATTTGCAGGTGAGTGTTCCCCCTTTTGAAGATTATCTGAAAAGATCATTGCAAAGGCCTGGAAACTTGAAAGAGCAAGTTTACTATGGCTCAATCCCACAAGGAAAGTGGGAAAATGCTGGCCATAAATGTTGATTGCTTTGGGATTATGAAAGGCTGAGTCCTTTTTATGTACTGGCACTTTTATTCCCTAGATGACAGGAAGCCACTCAAGCTGTTTCCATTGTTTGAGAAGCATAGTGTTGGTGGTCAGTTTAGGGTAGAACAGGCAGCGGGTAGAGAAAGAGGTAAGCCACCAAAAGCTCAGGTTCCTGGAGAGGACCCCAAGAAGGGGATAGAAAAGAGAAATCAAATTATAGGACATTCTCAGGAAGAACTTTTGGCAAGGCACTAACTAGACTGGATGTGGAAAATACAGGGAGGGGTGAGTGGAGGTGACTCAGACTTTTAGTTTGAGTGTGGATGGGAGATGCCACCACTTATCAAGGTGACACCACCAGGAAGGAGGTTTAGAGGAGAAAAACAAGTTTTATTTTGAACAGATAATGCTTATGGAGTCTGTAGAATTCACATTCAGGTGTCCATTTAATTTCTTTACCCAGATGGGCAGAATGCATGCAGCAAGTCATTTTCACTACTCACGTCAGATAGGTGAGCTGCGCGGGGGCGTTTCAATCTACAATCTGAAATAGGAAAATTTGGTGCACGGTGGAGGTGCCGTGTCAATCCAGGTGTGTCTGTGCAATCCAAGTTTGCAACATGAATCAAAATTGAGCCATACTGGGAAACATGTTGCCCGTTTTAAGATTTATCTGGGATAATATTTTCTCAGTGATGTCCCCAATCAGCTTTGCAGAACTCATCAGGCTGGAATTGGAAACTCAGCCCATGTATAACCAGTTCCTCACTCACTGTAGGAATCGGAAGACCCAGCAGCTATCCGGCAGCATGTGAAGTGAATGTGATGCAAACCAACAGAGAACCCCTGAAAAGGCAGCACTGATCCCGACAATGGTTTTGTCCCCTCAATCTGTCCAGGAACCATTGCCCCCACTCTCTTTGCAAAACACACATGGCCAGGTTGGAAGAGGCTGAGACATCTGTCCTGAGGTATAACCCAATTTTGAGACGTGGGTGAGAGACCATTAAGATGTGGTAAATACCTGGGGTCGGGGAGCCTCACCTCTGGTCCTAGAGTTTCATTGTTGAAGTTGTAAAGGGACTTAGTAAAAATGAGGCATATTTTAAAGTGGGCTATCAAGGCTGTTATCTGCTATATTATATGCCTGCATCCTGACTCACTTAGGGAATTTTCTAAAAGCACCCTGGCCACCCAGTGAAAAATATCTGGTATGAAAAGTTGGAGGAGTAATTAGTGGATATAAGCCAACCTGATCATCCACTGATAATTCATTTGCATCTGAATAGCCTCAGTGTCTTTGGTCTGATCAAACCAGATCCAAGTCTAAGGTTAACCTCTCAATGAACCAAAAGCTGAATACAGAGGGAAGGGGAAATAGCCTGCTCTGTTTTCTGAAAAAAATTAGGAATATTTACTTCTCTATGACTATTCAAATACCCCAGATAAAGAAACACTTGGCTGCAGTGATTATTACTTGGGAAAGAGAACTCCAACAAAAAGGGGCATCCGATCTCCAAATGTCTCTAAGCATTGCATCAGAGCAACATTAAGAAAAATAAATAAATAACAGAGCTCCTTGTACTAAGCAAGAGAGTGAGTGGTCCTGGAGCTCAAGAGGAGAAGGACCCAAGAGATGTTCCCCCAATTGTCCAGTCCTGGATATCAAACCTGTCTGGGGATAAAAAGGCTGGAGCTATGGAGGGCAAGAGTGGGGTGAAGTGTCTGTTGTGTGTCTTAGCATGCTAAAGTTGTATTTTTTCACAAGGAGGAAAGTATAAAATAGTTAACATGGGATAAAATCATTTGCTTTAAAACTAATGTAAATATGGTGTCAATAATGCAAACCATTTCAACAACCAAGTCATGGATGGTCAAGACAGTGGTAGGTAGTTCACTAAAAGGTTGACCATGATTCTTACACAAATACTCCTGGGCCTAGCTCAGCACTGGGCAGCAGTGATAATACATGGGCATGCCCAACAGAGTGGCTAACAGGTAGTCTTTACTTTACCAGCAACACCACCTCTGCCCTGGATGCCTAGAGTCACCCTCTGGCAGGAATGCCAGGCAGTTAGCTGATCTATGGTCCAGAAGGACACTGATAGGACATATGATCACTGAGATCAGAGAATTCTAGGCTCCATCATTACCTTTTGTAAATCAGTTATTACAAATGCAAACCCCAAAGATATGGCTTCTTCTGTTCAGTGAAAACAACGTGCTGTCAAATGGAAAGACCATTGCCTATTGTCAGATCATCCAGCTTCCCAAGAAAAGCTAATATTTCACTCTCTCATGTCAAATCTTATGAGCTTCAATATTTCATATGCTTTGTGCCAGTCAAACCAAACACTGTTCAAGAGGGCCCGCTAGGCTTCGATCTTTGTTTCCCTCCTTCACCAGGTTACAAAGCCTTTTACTACTGAATCAGAGATACAGAGCCCCCAAGTCAAAGCCTGTGGGAACTGGGACCTTTTCTTTTCTTGGAAGTTGGGGAAATGAGAATGAAGGGCATGTGTCGTAGGTTTCCAAAGATCATAGTATGAGCTGCAAGATCAGCCCTGGACACAGGAATATTTTGTTGCAAAAGTCATTATTTTAGCATAACCAGTGACCACAACGATTGCCAAAACCATTCTTGTCATCAAAGGAGTGGATACATGTGTGCACGCATACACAGCACACTTGTGTGGTTGAGATAGAGGGATGGGTGGGGAAAATAAGTTCTTCTAAAATCTCATAGGGTGCTGCATAAGTCGCCCTCCCAGACTGGCTCCTTTTCTCCTCTTCACAAGTTTCCCATCGATTCAGTGTGTCCATTGCCATCCTGAATAATCAAGCTTACTAATAGCATATTAATTGAATTTTTATTATTAATAGGATGTTCAAAAGCATCTCATTCATGCGACTTAAAAGAATGGAAACTGTCAGGAACAGAATTTGGTGAACAGGATAAAGAAATGTAATGCATTTGCTCTGGTGGCCGGCTCTGCATCCCTCTTCTTTCCAGGCAGCATCCTCAGTGCACTGGTAATCAGAGCAACTTTATGAAATCCTGCTCCCCATGGCTGGAGTCTCCCAATGCAAAAGGTTCTATTTACCTTTCCATATAGAAATCAGCTTCAAATGGCATTTTTGCTTTGGTTTTCCTTTGGGCAACATAAAAGGGGAGAACAAAGAGAATTCAGAACCTCTTTTATTTTTGCCAGAGGCCACTCAGTAGACAATCTAAGTTCAGAAGTGCCAGGGAAGCACCAGTCCACTTCCTCTGCATGCCCAAAGCAGCAGCTCTTGATATTGCAGGCAGAGACCTAAAGCTACTTCTTCTACCAGCGCCAGATGGAAGAAGACCCCTTCTCGGGGCCAGGAAGGAGCTTTGCTAAGAACAAAATTAAGAAATGTGTCCAAGGTCCCACAGTGGGTTCATGGCTCCAACTTCCCTTGCACATCAGTATTGAGAGCATAAACTCCACTGCTGGGCTTCCTGGCTGCAAATCCTGGCTCTGTGATCTTGGGCAAGTTACTTAATCTCTCTGTGATTCCATTTCCTCATGTATAATGATAACAGTACTTACTTGGTAGGATTACCAGGAGAATTAAACAATATAATCTACCCTCCTGGTACATAGTAAACACTGGATATGTGTTAGCTCATTTTGTTGCTATTAATATCATTATCATAGACATCAGCTCTTAACCATATACTTCCCCAGTTTGTTCTAGGAATACCTCCTAAGTAAAATTCCTTTAGGAAAACAGAAACTGTGCATCTAAAGAGTACTGATTTAGGGTCAGAAGACCAAGAGATGGGAGTTAGCATTTCAGCTAGATTGTTAACCAGCCAGTGACTCCAGCCAAGTCACCACCTTTTTGAGTTTCAGTTCTATTATCTGTAAAATGGGGGTAATATTTATCCTTTAGTCTTATAAGACTGCTGTTAAACTTCATTTAGGATTATCTGTCCTTACATGGTAATGTGTTGTATCAATCTTAGCTATTCCTACTCTCCTTTTTCCATTTCACTCCCTTCTTTCTTCTCTTCTGATTCCTAACACAAGCTGAGGGCATGGTTGCAACTCTTGAGAAAGGAAGGGAAGGTGGGGGGGGGATCATGAATGATTGCTCTCACTTGCTCAAAAATATCACGTCGATATTTTTTTTCATTTTACAAAATTCCCCTTAATCTACTTTTCTAGGATTTTAAAGAATTGATATTCTCACTACCCTAAATACAAGTAAAATATTTGCTATATTAAAAAAATGAGGGCTAAATTGTTGCAAATCTTTCAGAAAGCTACATCAGGATGCTTCAGGCACTTTTAAGAAGCTTATTTTCCTATGACTCCATAATCCCACTTCTGGGGATTTGTTCTAAGAAGTATTTGAGAAGAAGAAAAAAAAATGGTTATTAGTTGAAATTGAACATTGGAGCATTATGTATAATAGTAAAACAACCTGAATATCCAACCACAGGATAAACTAGTATGCTATAGAACATTAATTTAATGCACTATTTTGCAGATGCTAAAAGTGAAAGTCATGGCTCTAGGTAGCCATGTGAAAGGGCAAAATACAAAACTGCATAGACATCCTTATTTCTAGTATCTGAAAATAAAACAGTTATATGAATGTAGTGAAAATTACAGAGGATGTTTAAAAATTGTTAAATTTACCTGAAAGTTCAATATTGTCCTTTGCAATCAATGAAATTAGAAGATTGACATTTTATAAACATGTAGGCTTTAAGCTTTCAGCCTGGCAATGAGAAAGTTAGAGAGTGCTGGCCATTTTCCAGGCTGTCACACCTGGGATGGCCCAGCACAATGGCCCAGTGTGGCCTTACAGGGCTCCCCCTGCCCCTGCAGGGGGTTCTAGCTCACATAATTAAAGTACTAATTTAGAATGTTTAGTAACCCCAAGAAATATCAGATTCTAAAGGGGATCTCAACTACCAAGTTTTTCAATCCCAAAGAATGAGATACTGGAATTTTGGAGTCAAAATTTGCTAATTGATGAGATTAGAGCTCCTTTGTCTGGGGTCTCTGCTAAGTATCTGCATCTCCATGCTATCACTGATGGCTCACAAAAAACAAACAAACAAACAAACAAAAACCCTCATTAGATAGGAAAAGTTACAAACTGTGTTTTCACTGTATCTTAAAAAATGTAATTAGAATTTCAGGATAACTGTTTTTAGCTATAGCTTCAGTGCTGTGTTAATAGGCAGCAGGTCACTCAGCTAGAGCCTCAAATTCTAATCTAACGTAAAATTCATAGGGACAGTAAAACAACACTGTATTTGGTATAGTGTGAACTGAAAGAAATACAAAATCATAGGCACACTCTAATTACTATGGCAATTTAGAAATAAACATGGGAAATTCTACTAATTTAGAAAGAAACATGAGTAAAAACAGTTTTGCAAGAGTGGTAAAATTAGGAGTGACTGTTTTTTTCTTCTCAACTTCTTTTATTATTATAATATTGTTCTTTTTTTTCCATAAAGAGGCTCCTGCTACTTTGATAGCACGCATTGCATAGTGTGTCTTTACCCTGTGGAGGCCTGGGGCGCCCTGGCTTAAGCCACAATTATATTAAAAATGAAACTGAATAAATGAATAATAATGATAACAATAAGGGCTGCTGTGAATTAACCATAATTGTCATGATGATTAGAGTAGCTATGAATTAAGAAGCCAATTGTAATTGTAATGGCCACTGTGATAATGAGTTCGAAAATTAATGCTTCATGCAAATGAATCTGTGAGGAAAGGCAATATATGGCAGAAAATGGCGGAGGGTCCGTGGGTAGAGATGGAAAGTTACAAGACCATTGTTCCAGCCAAGAATGGATTCCAACAGAAGCATCAACCAAAGGGAATTTTTCCACATACTGGCGGGAGCTGGACTATGCAAGACCAGATCCTGCTGAGAACAGCAAGTATATGCCAGGTGCCAGTTGATGCCCAGGTGCTTCAAGTATGGGGCTGGCAAGAATGGGTTTCTCCAATTCAGAAGAGGACGTGGAGACTGCCCAATGAAGTTGGTGAGGCTACATCTGGACACTCTGCTCTTATGAGGAGTGGCACCTCTGAGTTTTGTGTAAAATAAACAATAAATATAGAAATAATTCTGTAAATAGAAATAACTCAGTGTATTTTGTATCTCTAGACTGCACACAATATATATATTTCTAAATATATATTCACCAACAAATGGCCCTGAAGACCACATGCACCATAAAGAAAGCAACGTGTTTACATGCATTAATGGTAGGTGCAAATTAAGTACATAGATTTGAGAGACAGAGACCTGGGTTTGAGTCTGCCACTCATCCATACTTGTCTTCATTGGCCTTAGTTTCCTCACCTATAGAACAGAGACAGATATAGAATCTTCCTAAGGGAGTTGTGATGCAAATTAAATATGATGATGTATGGGGAGGGCATGGTGCATCTGAATGCTAAATAGGGTTCAATTATTTGAAGAAATGTTCTTAGGGTAGGTAAAATCAAGTGACGTGGCAATTCATAAATCTAAATTTTATCTTTTGCCAAAATTGCATATCCATTGGTACACTGTCTTTTGACTTCTTTCCCAACATCATGCATTAGAGAAATGATGGCTCACTTAGAAGTCAGGTGCCTGGACCCCAGCATAACTTATCTAAAATGTGGACAGGGAAGTCCTGTTCCAGCATAGATATCATGTGAGAAAAGAAGGGAAAGCCTAAGACTTCTAGAATAGGCAAGGAACCTAGCAGCAATAGAAGCTCAGGGAACTCATTTCTTTGGCATCTTTATAGGATGGGTAATGTTATATTTTGGATCTGTAAGAAAAAAAACAGAACTTATTAGAAGAATAGTTGTTTTGAAAATGTTGATTAGCTATAAAACAATAATTGCTAGCAAATAAATATGTGCCAGTAACAATAGCTAATACTTCTTGAGGGCTTAATATATGCCAAGCAAGATTAAATGCACTTGGTGCATATTAACTCATCAATGAGGCAGCACTGTGAAATAGTAATTTTTCATCCCTACTTGACAGGTAAGGAAAATTAGGGGGAGTGACTAAATAGCTTGCTTTGAAATGATAGAGCTGTGATTTAAGTCAGATAATCTGTCTAGAGAGCCACAGAGGATAGTGACCAGGAAATGGCTCACATACACTCTTTCTAAATTAGAATGAGAACCCTATGAAGTAGGTTTTTTATCTATAGTTTACTCGACTTTACAGGTGAGGGACTTAAGCTCAGTGGCATACCAAGGTTGTAGGATGGAAGTGTGGATGGAGAGAGCCGTCCTGTGGGGAAAAGTATCCTATCATTACAGTGGTCTCCCTTATACATAGGGGATATGTTCCAAGACCCCCAGTGGATGCCTGAAACTGCAGACATACAGAACCCAGACAGACTATGTTTTTCCCTACTCAGACATACCTGTTGAGAGCCAAAGCTGAGTCGGGATGGCGCCTGGCGTTTTGCCAGGGGGAGTGGTTGAGAGGTGGCGCCAGCGAGCCATTAGGATGGTGATGGTTGAGTTCTCCCGGAGTTCCTAGATAGTTCTCGGAGTTCCTGTTAAGTTCCGGTTGAGCTCTCGGGGAGTTCCTGGAGAGTTCTGGTGGGTGGCGTTCTCGTGGGTTCGGAAATAAAGTTCGTTCTTGCTTGAATCCACAAGTGGCTCATGACCTCCTGGTTATTTGTGCCCAGCCAGACTGCGGCACATACCTATGATAAAGCTTGATTCATCAGTTAGTTATAACAAGGGATTAACAATGACAATTATAATGATATACTGGGATAAAATTGCCAGCATCACACTCCTGCATTTTTGGATCAGCTAATAAGTAAAAATAAGACTTAATTGAACATAAAGCATTGGGATACCCATCAATCAATCTGACAAAGAGCTGGCTATTAAGTGACTAATGGGTGAGTAGTGCATACTGCATGGATATGCTGGACAAAGGGATGATTCTTCTCCTTGTCTGGATAGAATGGGATGGTGAGAAGTTACATCATGCTACTCAGAATAGCACTCAATTTAAAAATTTTAAGTTGTTTATTTCTGGTATTTTCCATTTAATATTTTCAGACCATGGGTAATTGAAATTGAGGAAGTTGAAACCACAGATGGGGGAATACTATAACCCTTTATAAATTGCTAGTGTGTGGTGAAAACAAAGTTTAATTGACTTTTATTTGCTTCTGTTGTTTAAAATTTTCTAAAGACAATGCAACCTTTTAGTGACAATATCTAGAGTGGGTTCCTCTCCTTAGTCCTTCAACCCAAGCCTATACACACATTTGGCATGTCACTGGTACAGAGAAATTAAGTAACTGAGGTCACCCAGCTCTTGAGCACAAGATGCAAGATCTGAAGCTAGGTTTGCCTGGTTTCAAAGAGCATAATACTATAAAGCAGGGAGGCACAACATTTGATTCTTCTGCATTCATTAATTAATTAGAATCACTTAGGAAGCTCAGAAAACACAGCAATGTCCAAACCAATCCCACAGACTGATTTAATCAGAATGGCCATGGGTGAAAATTTACATCAATATTTTAAAGCTCATTACATTTGTTTTAGTCAGCTTTTTCACTGCTGTAACTAACAAATCTGACCAGAACAATTTTAGGGAGGAAAAGTTTATCTGGGGGCTCATGATTTCAGAGATCTCAGTCCATGGACAACAGGCTCCATTCCTCTGATGGGGGGGGGGGGTCTCAAAGTGAAGCTGAACATCATGGTGTAGTGTGTTTCAGAGGAAAGTGGCTCACTTGATGATAAGGAAGCGGGGGAGAGGGAGAGAGGGAGAGAGGGAGAGAGGGAGAGAGGGAGAGAGGGAGAGGGAGAGAGGGAAAGAGGGAGAGGGAGAGAGAAAGAGAGAGAGAGAGAGAGAGAGAGATTTTCACTTTCTATATACAAACATATACCCCAAAGGCACACCCCCAATGCCCTACCTCCTCTTGCCTTCAGTTACCACTCAATTAATCCCAACATGTGGTTAATTCACTGATTGGGTTAAGGCTCTATCATTTCGTCCCTGAACCTTCTTGCACTATCTCACATATGAGCTTTTGGGTGACACCTCCCATCCAAACCATAACTACATTTAGTCGAAAGTCCTTTCAGAATTGAGACCTTTAGAGTGTCGGTCTGGAATACATTTTTTTTTTAGAATGAATAAATTTAATTTTTTAAAATTTATTTATTTATTCTAATTTGTTATACATGACAGCAGAATGCATTTCAATTCATAGTACACATACAGCACAATTTTTCATGTCTCTGGTTGTACCCACAAGTAGAGTCATATCACTCATGTCTTCATGCATGTAAGTGATATGAGGATGGAAACTCCTGCTTATTTCCAGAGTCCAGGTGAATGGGATGTTTTTTCCCAAAATTTCACCTTTAGTCTGTGGATGTCTTTTCCTATGAGATGAGTCTCTTGAAGGTAGCATATTGCTGGGTCTTTTCTTTAAATCCAATCTTACAGTCTATGTCTTTTGATTGGTGAGTTTAGACCATTAACATTTATGGTTATTATTGAAACATGATTTGCATTCCTGGTCGTTTTTGTTTATTTTTGGCATTTAACTTGACTTGGTTTCTCCTTAGATTGATTTTTTCCTTTAGTGTAATACCTCCCTTTGCTGATTTTCATTGTTATTTTTTAATTCCTCCTCATGGAATATTTTGCCAAGAATGTTCTGTAGTGCAGGCTTTCTAGTTGTAAATTCTTTTAACTTTTGTTTATCATGGAAGGTGTTTATTTTGTCATCAAATCTAATGCATAATTTTACTGGATATAAATTCTTGGTAGACATCCATTTTCTTTCAGAGCTATTTATTTACTTGTTTATTTCCAGGATCTTTTAGCTTTCAGGGTCTGGGTTGAAAAAATCTATAGATATCCTAATTGATTTATCCCTATATGAAATCTGATTCCTTTCTCTTGTGGCTTTTAAAATTCTCTCCTTATTCTGTATGTTAGGCATTTTCATTATAATGTCTTGGTGTGGATCTGTTGTGATTTTGTATATTTAGTGTCCTGTAAGCCTCTTGTATTTGATTTTCCAATTCATTCTTCATGTTTGGAAATTTTTCTATTATTTCATTGAATAGATTATTCATTCCTTTGTATGTAACTCGATGCCGTCCTCTATCCCAATTATTCTTAAATTTGTTCTTTTTGTGTTATCCCATAATTCTTGAACATTCTGCAGGGTTTCTTACCATCTTCACTGTGTGGTCAACATTCTTTTCAATATTATATAGTTTGTCTTCATTGTCTGAGGTTCTGTCTTCCAAGTGCTCTAATCTGTTGGTGGTGATTTCCATTGTGTTTTTAATTTGGTTTATTGTTTTTTTCATTTAAAGGATTTCTGTGTTTTGTTTTGTTCAGAACCTCTATCCCCTTATTGAAGTAATTCTTTGCTTCCTGCTTATGTAGCTCTTTTTCAAAATGATCCTTTGCTGTCTGTATTTGCTCTCTTATATCATCCTTTAACTCACAGAATATTTTAACTAAGCACATTGTGAACTCCTTCTCTGTCATTTCTTCTTCTGTGCTGGCCTTGGATTCTAATATCTTGATTTGTTGGGGGCACTTTCTTCCTTTGTTTTTTCATGTGGTTCGTGTGTCTTCCCTTCTAGCACTGCAGATTCGAGGCATTTCAGTTTTTACCATATAGGCTTAGAGTGTCTCTGCAGGGTTGCAATACCTATCCTTTAAGGGGGAGAACAATATTAACAGATCTCAATACAAACAATACACAGCCTTAAACCAAATAGCTGCTATTAAGACATTTAGGTTTTTGTCACTATATCCAGAAATGATGAGTTCAGTTATCATCTACAATATAAACAGTAGGTTTGCAAAAGTGTCTACAGTTTCTGATGGTGAACAGAGAACCAGGGGTGAGGTGTAGGATGAGATGTTGAGGGGGTAGGAGGTGAGGATATAGTTATTAGATCTTAGAAAGCATGAAAGAGGAGTCTAAAGAAGTTGGCTAATAGCAGGAGAAAAGAGAGAAAATAATTTTGGGGAGACAAGTAAATAGGAAAACAATAAAAGAGTACACAAAACAAACAAAAATAAATATTAAAAAAATTAAAAATGTAAAAATAGGAGATAAAAGAATATACAACACAATCATTCAGACATCCCAGTTCTCAGTAGCCTAATTCATGAAAAGTACTTGGTTTCACAAATGTTGGGGATGTAAGGATTGGAGAAGAGAGAGAGAGAAAATAGTAAAAAACAATCTCGAAGGAAGATACAAGGATTGTTTTTCTTGGAGATCAGTATACTTCCTGCTTCTCTTCTGATCTAACAGGTGGAGTTGTCTGTTGTTTGCTGGTATCTCCACCCTCAAGATGGTGAATGTTAGTAGGATTGGAAGGTTGGTCTTGGGGGCAGAGCTCCTGGAGGTCAGGTATAGCACTTGTCAGTCCCAGATGGGGGACTGCACCCCAAGGATCTCCTTTAGGGACCACTCCTATGATGTGGACACCTGGTCTTATCTCCTTATTTTGCTTGCAGACCTGGCAATTCCTGGTCTCTAATTTAGTCTATAACTATATCTCACTCACCCCCTCCCTTCCTGTTTCCCAATCAGGAACCTTTCTCTCCAGAGGTCTGTGCTCTGGGGGCTGTTGTATTGGGCAGTTCAAGGCCAGGCTTTGTGGCCTATGAACTGCCTCAAGCACTGTGCCAGGTTAGTGGCTGCCAGGGGGTGTGGGGGGGGAGAGTTGGGGACTATAGTTAACTTGATATTGGTTCTAAGCCCCAGTTGGTGTCCCAAGCAGGGATTTGCCCCAACTAAAGATGGCTACAAAGATGTCCCAAGATGGAGGCAGCTGCTTTCAGCAATGGTGTGTCGGGTCAGGTGGGGCTGGGTGCTGGCATTGGGCAACCTGATCAGAGATGCAGGTCTGTGGTGAGCAATGTTGTGGCTGGCAGCTGTCTCCAGACCCTGTGTGTGTACCCAGGTACAGGCTACCATGTGTAGGGGACTATGACAGTGGTAGCAGTGTCCCAAGATGGAAGAAATTGGGGGAACCCCACATTGGTGGATGGGGGTCCACCCAGGAGTTGTGGCCGGAAGTCTTGCGGGTGGGCAGCAGCCAGGTGTCCTGTGCTGATGCTGAGTCCTGGAGACCTGCCCAGAATACGTTTCATTATCTTATAGAACAATCTCTAGGCACAACTCCTACTTAGAGGCAATCTTGCATTGAATTATTATACAAGCTGTGTACCTGAATGTTTGGCCCTGAGAAAGTACCAGGCTAGCCCACGAAGTTTGTGTACTGGAGAAGGAGAGCATGAGAAAGCTCCGTGTTCCCAGCAGCCCCTGGTGACAGAGGGAGAGCCTTCCCAGACTCCTATAGCACATATAAAATGCTGAGAAGTCAAGTAGAAGCAGCAAAGAGTAAATAGCACAGAGAGTTCCTTCTGCAAAGATAGCCCAGTGTTGACTGTTTGCCGTCAAACACTATTTAATAGTGTGCAACAGTTCCTTCTAGTCTATGCTGGTGAGGCAATTTGTAGAGTTCTGGGGCCAAAAATATCTCCTGGTCTCCCCCTATATTCAATCCAGACATTGAAAGAGCCAAGATGTTAGCATCACCTTTAATGATTAATGAAATTTGAGCAAAGCAAATCCTGACCATCCATGTAGGCCATCAGAGCAGATGATGAAAGACCAGAGGAGACCAGTCAGGGCTGGGCTTCCAAGTCTTAAGAAAGCTTTTAAAACATGCACCTTGAATTCCTGAGCTCCTTGAAGCTCATCTGATTCAGGATCTCCAAGGTTTGTAAAGCTTCCTCAGTGTGTTTCTAATGTGCCTTGCTTGGTTCCCGGTGTGGTAGAGGCCCTAGCTATGGTGTGACTAGTAAAGTTTTAGAAAGCACTAGGCTTCCTGGGTCTCCCCACCTCTCGCCCAGCACCTGAAGAATTGCTATTAAAGTAATATCCTTTATAGTCAAACAAGCATGGCCTGAGAATCCCCAAGTACAACCAAGTGCAGTGACGGAGTTTTGTACAGGGACCCCACTAGCCACATATGTCTGGGCATGAAGCACATATGGGCACAGCAGTCCGGGTAGGTCCTTGTGGAAGACAGATGTGGATTTTGAAGTTAGGCTAGTTTTAATTTTATTCTTGCCTCTGCCAGTTCACCAGCTATGAATATTTGAATCATGAATCTCCTCCAGCCACAATAACTACATCTGTAAAGTAGGGTATAAAAAGGCCTCCCTTGTATGTTTAGGGCAGTGACATTATGTGCCAGTCCTGGGCCTTCTTGTCCTCAAGTCTATTCCCCTCCCTCCATAGGTCTATTTTGTAAGTGAGGCATCAGCTGACTTCTGGCCTGGTTGGCCAATGGTAGATCCCACGGGAGACTGGAAGATGAGAGAAGGAAGAAACCATGATATTCTCTTTCTCTTTGACTTGGTGACATCCCTGCAGTGGCTTCTCTATCATGGCCCATGCTCCCACCAAATAATCTCACCACAATTCTAGATTCTACTCTATGATCTCCATCCTGTGGCCTGCAGTTACCCTGCATCGCCATGAGCCATCTCAGGGTCACCTCATGTTCTATGTTGCATACTCATCTCTTCTTCTACCATCAATTCTTCAATTTATCTTCCCTTTCTCTCAAATACTTAAGTGGTTCTTTTTCTTTATTCTCTTCTAATTAGATTCTTACATAATAATGCTGCAAGTATAGGGCTTGGTACTATTTATACTCAATAAATTGGAAACTATTATAATTGAGTATAATATAATAAACCACTGCTCATTCCCCAGGAGCTTCCTGCCAGGGTCCTCTGTGTGAGTATTCAAGGGCGAGACAGCTGACTGTAGCCAACTCTGGCTGAGCAGCTCTCCCAAGTTTAAAATAATAACAACAACAGACAACATTTATATAATGCTTACTTTGCCTGGCATGGTTCTAATTGCTTCCTTTAAATTAATTCGTTCAATCTTCACCAAAACCCTATGGGGGAGACACTGTTACAACTCAAAACAAGCAAAGAATGAAAAGGGTCAAGTGACTTGTCCAAGGTCACAGAGCTAGTGTCGATGGCAAAGCCAAGATTCAACCCTAGGAAATCAGCACCAGAAGCTGTGCTTTACACCAACTCTCAAGATGACTGCCTCAGAACCAGGAGAAACAATCCATTCTCAGAGATCATTGCCACTCAACACTGAAAGCTGCCACCAGGAAGGGCCTCTACCTCTCAGAGGCTCAGACTGCACAAGAACTCTGACATCTTGAAAGTGCATCAGTGCCCAGCCTGGCTCAGAAAGGCTCTGCATCTGGCCCTGAGGCTGCCCGGCACCCACTCCTTCTTTTCTGCTTTAATAGACTTCTCCAATGGAGCCTGACCATGCAGGAATCCATAAGCCATTAACTGGAGCTATATTAAGCCTATAAAAACCAATTGTTAACATTCCAATGACTTCTTATAAATTGGTCCATCAGATGGCTTTATTCATTCACTAATTAATTGAAGACAGAAAGGAACTAACTTTTATTTCGTATTTCCTGTCCCCAGTCATTTGTCAGAAGCTCTACATGTAACGTCTCTTTTCCTTTTCATCTTCCTAGCAACCTGGGACAGAAATATATGATTCCACTTTACAGATAAGAAAACTGAGCTCAGAGAAACTGAGTAGGACTTCAGAGCAATGCCATAATTTAAACCCTCATCTGCTCACTCCACCTCGCCACACTCTCCTCCGAGTTAAGACAAGGATGGTATCTACATGGAGATTTTAAAGTTTGGTACTCAAAAGCATAATTAGGAAGCTTGGGACACTTTCCACACAGGAAATTTCAGAATTTCCAGAGATGAGTCAATGCTCTTCACCTCACATTTCACCCATTTGATGATCCACCTCTCTGTGCCAGGAAGTGGGCAGCTAGCTGATAGCTCTTTGCACAGAACCTCATACTGAGAGGAACTGTACTCAAGGAAGTCGATCCTATAATGTTATGAATAAGGCATTTGGAGCCCTTGGTAAGGGAAAATATAGTTTGTGTGTGATAGAGATGTGGGTTGTTGGGGTCCAGAGGGTAGACTGTGGTCTGAAGCCTTTAATAGAGCCTCCAGGGATTCCCACCTCCTAATATTAAACCTGTTATGGTCCCTCAAGGGCTCATGTGCTGAAGGCTTGTTGGTTCCCAGTGCAGCATTGGTCAGAGGTGGGGCTCCTGGAAGTGATTGGATCACAAGAGCTCTGACCTCATTGGTGGATTAATCCATTGATGGGTTTATAGCTGATCATCTTATTGGGAGGTGGAAATGGAAACTTTAAGGAAGTGGGACCTAATTGGAAAAAAGTAGGTCACTGAGAGTGTGTCCTGGAGGGCATAACTTGTCCCAACCTTTATTTCTTTTTTCTTCTTTCTCTCCTTTCTGGCTGCTATGAGGTAAGCAGCTCAACTCTACCACACCCTCTGCCATAATGTTTCTGCCTCACCTCAGCCCTAAAGCAATGGATGTCCCAGACCACGGACCACAATCTATGAAACTGTGGACTAAAATAAACCTTTCTCACTCTAAGTCATTATTCTTAGGCACTTTGTCACAGGGCAAAAAGTTGATGAACACAGTGTCCTTGTAGAATTCCCTCCTTTTGTGGCTGGGCATAATGATCTGCGTCCAGTGACTAGAACACAACATGAGTTGACAAAATGACTCCAGCTTGTGTCTTGCTCATTCTTTCCTGCCCTCTCTCTGGCCTGCTCCATCTGATAGAATCCAGTCACCATGTTGTGAACTTCCCGTTGAACAGGTCCATGTGGCAAAGAATGAAGGGAGGTCACAGGCCAACTGCTAACGAAGAACTCAAGACCCCAGTCCAACAGTTCATAAGAAACTGCATCCTGCCCAAACCACATGAGCAGAAGCAGCTTTTTCCCTGTCATTTGAAACTTCAGCCTGGATGACACTGTGAGGAAAGCCTTGTGAAGGACCCTGACAGGAGCACCCAGATTTATGACCCACAGAAACTGAGGAGCAGTAAGTATTTTTGGCTTAAAGACACTAAATTTAGGGATCATTTCTTATGCAACAGTAGACAACCAATACACTTGGTGTCTCATCTGAGCCAGGACTCCTTCTCAGTGGGGCTCAAGAGAATAATATCATTTGGCTCCAAATTCAGCTCTCCAGGAGAGAGGAAAGAAAGAAAATGAACATTTATTGAGCACTTACTAAAACTTTTAAGTGCTCACTCTGGGAACTTATTATCACATTTAATCCTTCCAACACAAACTCTTTCAGGATATAAAAAATCAACATGCAAAATTTAGTAGCTTTCCTGTACACCAATAATAAATGCATAGAAAAAGAAATTAGGAAAACAATCTCCTTCACAATAGCCTCAACAAATATCTAGTAATAAATCTAACCAAGGTGAAAGACCTCTATAATGAAAAATCATGGAACACTGAAGAAACATTAAAGAACATTAAAGAAATTGAGGAAGATACTAGAAAATGGAAAGAGCTCCCTGTTCATGGGTAGGCAGAATTAACATTTTTTAAATGGCCATATTACCAAAAACAATGTATAGATTCAAAATGCCAAAGATATTCTTCACAAAACTAAAAAAAAAAAAATAGTTTTAAAATTCATTTGAGGGGGAGCCGCCGAGAAGCGACCAGCAAGCAGGGAGATTGCAGCAGATGCTGTGGAATCCTGCCACCTGAGCACTCACGGAGCCCTGGGCTGAGTTCGGGATTTCAGACGGGGAAGGAAGCGGTACAGTTCTATCGCCCGCAACGGAAACTCCACCAAGGAAACCAGCGGCCACCATCTTGGAGAGCTGAAGTAACGACCACCACTCTCCAACAGATTGCAACAATAAAACAGGTGCGTGTTACTCAGCTCATCTCCCATACAGCGGGGAATTCACATAAAATCTCTCCTAGCTCTCCGAGGGAGGGATTATCAGAGCAAACCTGCATAAAGACTCGGGGAAAACTAGAGACACACGACCTTCAACTCCCCCTCCCATCAGCGAGGAAAACGAAACCTGTATTGCCAGCGAGGGGGAGGGGCAAGCAGAAAAAAATCAAAACAATAGAGTGCCGGGCGGTTCTCAATAGCCACCCTCCACGCCCAACAAATGGCAGGCCCAGAGTACAGTTTGAACTGCCGAGAGGCATAACTCAGAGGAAATCTGGTCTAGCAGGAGAAACCAGGACTAGCAGGGGAAACCAGGGGACTAGAGGCCAGGCCCGCGCGACTGGGAGGCTGGAGACCACACGCCCGCCTGAGACAACCGGCCCATTGCCCCTACGACTGGGCGGCTGGAGATCGCCTGCCCACCAGTGACAGCCGGCCGATTGCCCCTGCGACTGGGCAGCTAGAGATCGCCCACCTGCCGGCGACAGCCAGCCCGCTGCCTGTGCAACTACGCGGCTGAAGACCACACGACCACCGGCGACCGATCATCAGCCCTCTGGCAACCAACCCCGCGACTGGGCGGCTAGAGATCACCCGCCCACCAGTGACAGCACACCCGCTGTCCACGTGACTGGGCGGCTGGAGACCGCCCGCCAGCCGGCGACTTATCCCCCGCCTGCTGCCAGCGGGACTGAGTGGCTGGAGACCACCTGGCCGCTGGCGTCCATGAGCTGAAACCAAACAGAGACAGTCCAGTCCCACCCCTCCATTCGGACACCCCAGTAAGGGGCCTGGGGCCTGCCTTGGCAGAGAGGTGACGTCATTGGAGCTCAGCCGTCGGAATTCCTTCCCAGCGAAATCCACTTTAGCAAGCATAGTCTACCAACACAAAGGAGAGACAACAGAGATATAAAAAAACAAAACAAATTTATAGAAGAGAGCAGAAACACAGCAATCAAATAGAGCTGGAAAGTAGCGTGAACATCATGAAAAAACAAGGAAAAAAAGGAGTACAAACAATGCAGGACAACTTAAATCTACAGGAGGAGCTAGAAGCATCAGAGACAGGGATAGGGAAAGAACTCAAGGCATACCTAACTCAGATGGAAAGGGATATTAGAGAAGACACGAGACAGCAAGTCCAAGCAATGAAAGTATATTTTGAAGACTAATTAAACAAACAAATTCAAATGGCAAAGAACGAGCTTTACCAGGAGATAGAGATCTTAAAAAAAATCAAACAGTAATACTAGAAATACAAGAAACTATAAACCAAATTAAAAACTCAAATGAGAATATTACAAATAGACTAGATCAAGAAGAAGTCAGAACATCAGATAATGAAGACAAAGTTTATCAACTTGAAAAGAATATAGTCAACACAGAAAAGACGCTTAAATCCCATGAGCAATCTATTCAAGAGATATGGGATGTCATAAAAAAACCAAATTTGAGAGTCATCAGGATAGAAGAAGGCATAGAGATTCAAACCAAAGGAATGGAAAAACTATTAAATGAAATAATTCTAGAAAACTTCCCAGAGATGAAAAATGGAATGGATTGCCAAATCCTGAAAGCCTACAGGACCCCAAACATTCAAAACCGTAATAGACCAACTCCAAGTCATATAATTATGAAGATAGCCAACATACAGAACAAGGAGAGAATATTAAAAGCTATGAGAGAAAGGAGGCAGATTACATTCAGGGGTAAACCTATTAGGTTAACGACTGATTTTTCATCACAGACTTTGAAAGCGAGAAGACCCTGGAACAATGTATTTCAAACACTGAAAAATAATGGATTCCAACCAAGAATACTGTATCCAGCAAAATTAGGCTTCAGATTTGACAATGAAATTAAAATCTTTCACAATAAACAAAAGCTAAAAGAATTCGCAGCCAGAAAACCAGCACTGCAAAGCATTTTGAACAAAATACTACAAGAAGAGGAATTGAAAAATAGTGCCCAAAACTAACAGCAGGAGGTATCTCAGTAAAGGGGGAGGAAAATAACCAAAAAGTAAAAACTAGCCAAACTAAAATAAATAAATAAATAAACATGACTGAAAGTACAAACCATATTTCAATTGTAACCTTAAATGCTAATGGCCTAAACTCATAGGCTAGTAACCTGGATCAAGAAAACAAATCCAACAATATGCAAGTGACAATATAGACACAACATACAAGAATCTATGGGACACAATGAAAGCAGTTTTAAGAGGGAATTTCATTTCTTGGAGTTCTTTCCTCAAAAAAAGAAAAAACCAACAAATAAATGAACTCACACTACACCTCAAAAACCTAGAAAAGGAAGAGCAAAACAACAGCAAATGTAGTAGAAGACAAGAAATAATTAAAATTAGAGCAGAAATCAATGAAATTGAAACAAAAAAAACATTGAAAAAATTGAAAAAACTAAAAGTTGGTTCTTTGAAAAAATAAATAAGATCGACAGGCCCTTAGCCATGCTAACGAAGAGAAGAAGAGACAGAACTCAAATTACTAACATATGGGATGAAAAAGGCAATATCACAACAGACACAACAGAAATACAGAAGATAATTAGAAAGTATTTTGAAATCCTATATTCCAATAAAATAGAAGATAGTGAAGATATCGATAAATTTCTTAAGTCATACGATCTGCCCAGATTGAGTCAGGAAGACACACACAATTTAAACAGACCAATAACAAAGGAAGAAATAGAAGAAGCCATCAAAAGACTACTAACCAAGAAAAGCCCAGGACTGGATCGGTATACAGTGGAGTTTTACAAAACCTTTAAAGAAGAATTAATACCAATACTTTTCAAGTTATTTCAGGAAATAGAAAAAGAGGGAGCTCTTCCAAATTCATTCTATGAGGCCAACATCACCCTGATTCTGAAACCAGACAAAGACACCTCAAAGAAAGAAAACTACAGACCAATATCTCTAATGAACTTGGATGCAAAAATTCTCAATAAAATCCTGGCAAATCGAATACAAAAGCATATCAAAAAAATTGTGCACCATGATCAAGTAGGATTCATCCCTGGGATGCAAGGCTGGTTCAATATACAGAAATCAATAAATACTATTCACCTCATCAATAGACTTAAAGACAAGAACCATATGATCATCTCCATAGATGCAGAGAAAGCATTTGACAAAGTACAGCATCCCTTTATGTTCAAAACGCTAGAAAAACTAGGGATAACAGGAACTTACCTCAACATTGTAAAGCTATATATGCTAAACCTCAGGCTAGCATCATCCTAAATGGAGAAAAACTGAAGGCATTCCCTCTAAAATCTGGAACAAGACAGGGAAGCCCTCTATCACCACTTCTATTCAATTTAGTTCTTGAAATACTAGCCAGAGCAATTAGACAGACAAAAGAAATTAAAGGCATAAAAATAGGAAAAGAAGAACTTAAATTATCGCTATTTGCGGATGACATGATAATATATTTAACAGACCCAAAAGGGTCTACAAAGAAACTGCTAGAGTTAATAAACGAATTCAGCAAAGTGGCAGGATATGAAATCAACATGCATAAATCAAAGGCATTCCTGTATATCAGCAGCAAATCCTCTGAAATGGAAATGAGGAAAAACACTCCATTCACAATATCCTCAAAGAAAATAAAATACTTGGGAATCAACCTAACAAAAGAGGTGAAAGATTTATACCATGAAAACTACAGAACCCTAAAGAGAGAGATAGAAGAAGATCTTAGAAGATGGAAAAATGTACCCTGTTCATGGATTGGCAGAACTAACATCATCAAATGGCGATATTACCCAAAGTTCTCTACAGGTTTAATGTGATGCCATTTAAAATCCCAATGGCATTTCTTGCAGAAATAGATAAAGCAATCATGAAATTCATATGGAAAAACAAAACACCCAGAATAGCAAAAGCAATTCTAAGCAGGAAGTGTGAATCTGGAGTTATAGCGATACCAGAGTTCAAACTGTACTACAAAGCAATAGTAACAAAAACAGCATGGTACTGGTACCAAAACAGGCAGGTGGACCAATGGTACAGAATAGAGGACACAGAAACCAATCCACAAAATTACAACTTTCTTATATTTGATAAAGGGGCTAAAAGCATGCAATGGAGGAAGGATAGCATCTTCAACAAATGGTGCTGGGAAAATTGGAAATCCATATGCAACAAAATGAAACTGAATCCCTTTCTCTCGCCATGCACAAAAGTTAACTCAAAATGGATCAAGGACCTCGATATCAAGTCAGAGACACTGCGTCTGATAGAAGAAAAATTTGGCTATGATCTACATACTGTGGGGTCGGGCTCCAAATTCCTTAATAGGACGCTCATAGCCCAAGAGTTAATAACAAGAATAAACAAATGGGACTTATTTAAACTAAAACATTTTTTCTCAGCAAGAGAAACAATAAGAGAGGTAAATAGAGAGCCTACATCCTGGGAACAAATTTTTACTCCTCACACTTCAGATAGAGCCCTAATATCCAGAGTATACAAAGAACTCAAAAAATTAGACAATAAGATAACAAATAACCCAATCAACAAATGGGCCAAGGACCTGAACAGACACTTCACAGAGGAGGACATACAATCAATCAATAAGTACATGAAAAAATGCTCACCATCTCTATCAGTCAGAGAAATGCAAATCAAAACCACCCTAAGATACCATCTCACTCCAGTAAGATTGGCAGCCATTATGAAGTCAAACAACAATAAGTGTTGGCGAGGATGTGGGGAAAAGGGTACACTTGCACACTGCTGGTGGGACTGCAAATTGGTAAGGCCAATTTGGAAAGCAGTATGGAGATACCTGGCAAAGCTGGGAATGGATCCACCATTTGACCCAGCTATCGCCCTCCGCGGACTATTCCCTGAGGATCTTAAAAGAGCATACTACAGGGATACTGCCACATCAATGATCATAGTGGCACAATTCACAATAGCTAGACTGTGGAACCAACCTAGATGCCCTTCAATAGATGAATGGATAAAAAAAAAATGTGGCATCTATACACAATGGAGTATTACGCAGCAATAAAAAAATGACAAAATCATAGAATTTGCAGGGAAATGGATGACATTAGAGCAGATTATGCTAAGCGAAGCTAGCCAATCCTTAAAATACAAAAGCCAAATATCTTCTTTGATATAAAGAGAACAACTAAGAACAGAATAGGGAGGAAGAGCATGAGGAAAAGATTAACATTAAAGACGAGTGGGGGGAGAGAAAGGGAGAGAGAAGGGAAAGCATATGGAAATGGTAGGAGACCCTCAATTTTACACAAAATTACATAGAAGAGGATGTGAGGAGAAAGGGGGGGGAACAAGGGAAAGAATTGAACAACAGCAGATGAGGTAGAGAGGGATGATGGGAGGGGAGGGAAGGGGGGATAGTAGGGGATAGGAAAGGTAGCAGAATACAACAGTCACTAATATGCCACTATGTAAAAATGTGAGTGTGTAACCGATGTGATTCTGCAATTTGTATTTGGGGTAAAAATGGGAGTTCATAACCCAATTGAGTCAAATGTATGAAAGAAGATATATCATGAGCTTTGTAATGTTTTGAACAACCAATAAAAAATATTAAAAAAAATAAAATTCATTTGGAAGAATAAAAGCCTAGAACAGCCAAAGTAATTCTAAACTAAAACAGCAATGCTGGAAGCATGAAGTATACCTGACTTCAAGCTATACCACAGAGATAGAGTAACCGAAGCTACACAGTACTGCATAAAAATAGACACATAGACCAATGGACCAGAATAGAAGACACAGAGACAAACTCATACATCTACAGTCATCTAATCCTTGACAAAGGTGCCAAAAACATACTTTGGAAAAAAGAAAGCCTTTTAGAAGTCACAGAAACTGAGAAACTCCATATAAAAGTCAACTCAAAATGGATCAAAGACCTTGGAATTAGACCAAAAACTTTGCAACTCCTAGAATAAAATGCAGGTCAACACTCCAACATATAGGATGAAGCATTGACTTCCTCAATAGGACTCTTAAAGCTCATGAAATGATATCAAGAATTAATAGATGGGATGGTATCAAGTTAAAAATCTCCTGCACTGCAAAGGAAACATTAAGTATGTGAAACTGAGCTGGGTGTGCTGGCACATGCCTGTAATCCCATCGGCTCAAGAAGCTGAAACAGGAAAATCATGAGTCCAAAGCCAGCCTCAGCAAAAGCAAGGCATTAAGCAACTCAGTGAGACCCTGTCTCTAAATAAAATACAAAATAAGGCTGGGGATGTGGCTTAGTGGTTGAGTGTCCCGAGTTCAACCCCCAGTACCCCCTCCAAAAAATGTGAAACTGCAGAATGGGAGAATATCTTTGCTAGTTACTTTTCTGACAGAGGATTAATATTCCAAAATATGTAAAAAATTCAAAAAATTACTTCAAAAACTCCCAAATAACTCAATCAAGAAATGGGCAAATGAACCAAACAGACACAAATATATGAAAAGGTATTCAACATCTTTTAACAATTATGGAAATGCAAATAAAAACTACACTGACATTCCATCTCACTCCAGTTAAAATGGCAACTATCAAGAAAACAAATAATAAATTCTAGAGAGGATGTTGGGGAAAAGGATGTTTGGTGGGATTATTAAATTTATATAACCACTATGGAAATAAGTATGGACATTCCTCAAAAGACTAGGAATGGAACCACAACTTGACCCAGCTATACCACTCCTTGGAATTTATCCTAAACAATTAAAGTCATCATAATATAGTGACACATGCACACCATTTTTATAGCAATATAATTTACTGAAGCCAAATTAAGGAACCAGTCTAGGTGTCCATCAATGAATGAATGAAGAAAATGTGGTATAAATATACAATAGAGTTTTATTCAGCCGTAAAGAATAAAATTGTTATTTGCAGAAAAATTATGTATAATTATAATGTACCAGAAAATAGAAAAAAAAATAAAAATAACTTGCTTCAAATCTGAAAAAAAAAATGTATCTTAGAGTTGCTAAGTGTCAGAGCTGGAGGTTTAAACACAGAATCTTCAGTCTACAAAACCGAGGCCCCTTCCAACAGCCACACTGTTGAAAATAGGTCTTCTCTAAGCCTGTTTCCATGCCCCTGCCTTGCCATATTATCTCATTTAGCTCCTCAAGTTTGCTAATGGAAAAAAATATATGCCTATAATCAAAGAATCAACACTGCCTGAGCTTCAGGCACAAAAGGCAAAAGACAGAAGGAAGTTGTTTAAAAGGACAGGATTCTACATCCTCATCCCTTGCCCCTTCTGGGTCTCAAATCATACACATAACCCCCACCCCCTAGTCTTACTCCTTTGGGCTCTTTAAGTGCAGATGAACAAGCAGACCACTTCCACACCCAGGAGAACTCCAGAGTCCCTGCTGGGTTGAAAATGGAAATAATCTCTCTCACAGTAGGAGGAAGAAGCAGGGTGGGGCCAGAGGAGATGCAACATGGCAATGCCCTAATACCTCAAAACCTCCACCAGGGAGGCAGACGCAGGGGAAAATCAATATAAAGTATGTCTTTGCTCCAGTCTTAAATATTTTCTCTCACCAAGCCAAGACTCTACTTTCAGGATATTATTGTCCTCACTCCCCAAGGGACTTGTCTCAACCGTGTTCCGGCTACGAGCCTCCTAGACCCACACTAGAGACCAGGCTGTCTTTCACTGCCACTGCTAATACATCCCTCTAAAATCATTTTGGAAAAATAAGTATTTTTCAGGAGCAATGACTAAAATTTTCCTCTCAAGTATAAATATTTAATATGTGTTTTGTTGTTTTGTTTTGGTTTTTGGTACTGAGTATTGAACCCAGGGGTGTTTGGGGTACTTTTACACTGAGCTACATCCCCAGCCCTTTTTCTTTTTCTTTTTTAAATTTTGAGAAAAAGTCCTGCTTAGTTGCTGAGGCTGACCTTGAACATGTAATCCTCCTGGCTCATATGTGTTTTCTAATTAAATTTTTTAATTGTAGATTACAGTTGTAAGAAATCAGATCCTGGGTACTCTTCACCCAGGATATTGCAATGGTAAAATTACAAACCTATTTGATAATATCATAACCAGGAATATTGACATTGATACAATCAAGACTCGGAACATTTCCATGACCCCAAGGCTCTCTCATGCTACCCTTCACGAGGCAACCCCCTCCTCTCCTTCAACCTTCAGCTTCTGCATTAGTTAGCTAGAATCACTGTGACAAAGCACCACAGACTGGCTGGCTTAAACAACAGAAATTTATTGCCACACAATCCTGGAGGCTGGAATCAAAGATCCCTGTGTCAGCAAGGCTGGTTCCTTCTCAGCGGTTTCAAAGAGCATCTGTTCTATCTGCTACCTCCCCCAATGGCACTAGGGCACTCCTTAGCTCCTAGGTCTCTGCCTTCACCTGCACAAGTATTCTCCCTGTGTATGCATGTCTCCTTTCTCAAAGGATACCAAAAACGTCATATCAGATAACTGATATATTTTACTCCAGTCTGACCTCATCTTTACTGATTATATCTGCAATGACCCCAAATATGAACACATTGAGTTACTGAGCATTAGGGCCTACAGAGATAAATTCAACCTATAACTTTCCTCCCCACCCCTAATCTCTGGCAACCATTAGTCTATTTTCCATGTTCAAAATATTGCCATTTCACAAATGTTACATAAATGGAATTCTACAATAATACTTTCAGATATTAGAGGTTTTGTTTTTTTTTTGTTTTGTTTTTTTACTTAATATATTTCTTTGGAGGTTCTTCCAAATAGTTAAGTGTATTAACAGTTCTTTTCTTGATTTAATTGAGCATTATGCTCAGTGTAATGATCTTTTTATAGCATACCATGATCTGTTTAACCTTTCACATATTAAAGGACACCTGGGATTACTCCAGTTTTCAGCAATTATAAATAAAGCTGATATTAACATTTTTGTATAGATTTTTACATGAATATGACTTTCATCTAGATAAATTCCCAGGTATAAAACTGCTAGATCACGTAGTAATGGTATAGTTTTACGAGAAAATGACAAATCATTTTCCAGAGTGGTGGAACCATTTTATATTCTCATGAGTAAAATGACTGATTTGATTTCTCTGCAGTTTTGAGGATGTTTGATGTTACAAGTGTTTCTGCTTGTTTGCTTTTAAATCGTAACCTGATAGCTCTGTAGTGCTACCTCACTGTGGTTTTAATTTGACTTGATGGATGATATTGAATGTTTATCTCTTTGCTTGTTTTTCATGATTACATTCTCTTCACTGAAACATTTCTTCATGACCTTTTCTTTAGGAATTTAACCTTTATTATATATTTTATTTTTTACATGGTTCTGAGGCTTAAACCCAGGGTCTCACCCATGCTAGGCAAGTGCTCTACCACTGAACTACAACACCAGCCATCTTCATGGCCTATGGCCATTTTCTAAATGCATTGTGTGCTTACTTTACTGTCGAGCTTTGCGAGTTCTCTGTGTATATGTGATTTGCAAATAGTGTTTCCCAGTCTGCAGCTGGTACTTTGGTCCTCTCCACAGAGCCTTTCTCTTAAGAGAAGATTTTAATTTTGATGAGGTCTAATGTACAGACTTTTCCTCTTATGAATTGTGTTTTTAGTGGCAAATCAACTCTAAATCTTGAAATTTTTCTCTGGCTTTCTCTTTTCTAAAAAAGTTATCAATTTTAGTGTTATGTTTTACATGTAAATTCATGATCTATAATTTCTGTATAATCTCTAAAATTCAGATGGAAGGTTTTCTGTTTTTCTTTTTTATTGTTGTTCTGTTTGGTTGGTTGGTTTTGTCTATAGATGTCCAATTCTTCCAGTACCATTTCTTGGGTTGGTGGGCAACTTCCAATTTTAAGCCAGACATTTTGTCTAGTATGTTAGCAGGCTCTGGTCCCATTTACATCTCTTATTTTAGCAGGATGTCACACTTTTGAGGTTTCGATTTTGCTTATGTGTCTAACTTTTGTAGGCTATCCTTCCAATGAAAGTTTAATTTCCAGAGTTTTTGTGGTTTTATTTTGGTTTGGTGGGTTTATCCCAAGCCTGTGGGGCTCCACTTGTTCCTGCAGGTGCTGCCTGAGAGAGGGAAAGAAATTTCTCCAGATTGGACCACCAGGTATAAGAGGAGCAGAACAACTTTAACCAAGCAAATGATAGGATAGTGTTGTATTTTAGGATTGCTTTTTGTTCATTTAATGTTATAATGTAAAATTTGTATTTTATTATTTTGTTTTTTTATATAAACCCTGAGTGACATCATCTCTAATGGTTCCTCTGATGTTTTAACCCCTAGATTACATTCATAAGATAACTGCTGGCAATAAGAGAAATTAAGAATTTAACACTGTCATTCCTCTCTGGTTTTGTTTTATGATGTATTTGGTGAGTTCATCCTCCCTGTTGTCCTTCTTGCCTCCTTAACATTTCATGGAGGAGACCTTTGATAAAAATGATAGTTCTAGGGCAGACGAATCCTACTTTTGGGGTGCTAACCAAGCTCAGGAATTTCCTTTGTGGGCACCAATTTCTCTTTCCAAAGCACTGCAAAATGAGAGATTATATTTTGAATTATAAATAACTTAATTTCAAGAACACATGAAGATTAAGACTATTTAAATACTTCCTCCAGTGAGCTAGCTAGGTGTACCTGCTCCGTCAGTCTTGGGAACCCTCCTGCAAGCACAGGGTAAAGGATAGTCCCTAACTAACCCCAGTCCTAAGAGTGTCCATCACATTGGTTAGTCCTGACAGAGCCATCATCCTAGTTCCTAAGGTCATTTCTTAGCCTGGACCTTTTCATTCTCCCCTGCTGCACCCAGGCTTTGCTTCCCACAGCTTGCAAAAAACATGACTCCTCTCTCTCATTTTTCCAGAAAACTTCTTCTAGTTTTGGGGAAATCTCCTTATTTATCTTTATGTATTAGAGTCTAGACCAGACTATGGGTTCCAGCTCTGGATCTGTCACTTATGATAAAGCTTGTCTTGAATAAGGGTCTCCACTTCTCTCTCAGATAAGATCCTCAGTTTTCTCATCCACAAAATGGGAACAAAACCATAACCTATCTCTTAGAATGTTATAAGGATTAAGAAAACTACAGACATGACAGCCCCCAGATTGGGGTATGGCATCTGATCATCTTCACTACCATTATTTCCACATTGTCCTCACATTTACCTCTAGGGCACTCCCTTTCTTCCCCACCAGAACACAATAAACTCCTCATGGCTGAGGATGTTGAAAATCAAAATCGGGAAGCGATGAATCTTATAGGCCATCGCACAGCCACAAACCTCCCCTAAACTGGGAAGCCAGAGCCTGTCACCCATTTGGGAAAATAGAAAGGAAGAGAATCTTAAATCCTTGTCTGCAAAGATTACCCTGCCAATAGTAGTAGCCATTTCATGACTGCATACATTTGTCAAATCTCATAGAATGGTAATTTAAAATTGGTGAATTTTATTGTATGTGAATTATACCTTGATAAAGTTGACAAAAAGTTATCTTGCTATATAAATAATACTATATTCAAATAAATTATTCAAGAAGTACCTTGGGTGTGCATTTTTGTAAGTGGGGGAAATTATCATCTAAATTGCCTTAGCCCCTCCAAGTGCCTCTACTATGAGATGAAGCCAAAGCATTTAATCATAAACTGCACACTGACTTTTATAACCTGGAATCATGACAAAATAATGATCTCAACTTCCACATTCACAGTGATAATGGAGAGCCAGATACACCTTCACAGAGTACCTTATTGATCAATTCCATGACCCAACATCAGTAAGTCAAGTCTTGTCCCCATTGCACAGATGAGACACTCACTTCCAGAATGAGAGGTGACTTGTCCAAGGTTGCACAGATGGGGAGTCCCAGAGTCAAGCTTCAGCCCTGGTGTTTTGTGGCTGGATACCATGTTTTATTTACTATAGCATTAGACACAGTGATCATATTTTCAGGCCTTGGAATTTCCCACATTTCCCTCCAGGGTCTAGCAGTACAAATTCCTATTACGAAATAGGATTCTGTTGGTCCAAGTCTAGAGACTGTGCTGTCATCCTGCAGTGAATACCATATTGTTATCACTCTGGCCTCATAGGAACAGATGGAGAAAAAATGCAGAATGTTCTTCCTCCTGCTCCTGTTGTCCTGATCCACATGAATTGTGGTGCAGCGAAGGGAAAATGAAAAGGTAGCAGTTTGCCTCTAAAGCATCCAATTGCCATCTGGTCTGGAGGGAATTATTTATTATGTAACCATTGCCACATAGGATTTGTGACAGCTATAAAAAAAAAAAAAAGAGTTGTTTTTTTTTTCCTGGGCCCACAGATAAGGGGCTGTGTCTTGAAATAAATAATTAATTGATATAGTCTGTGCGTGGGGGGATAGCACTTTAAGAAAGAAGAAAATCAAATGGTGATGGATGAGATTTCCATCTGCAGGAGTAACCCAACTGGGTTCTGCAAATGAGAATCTGAAAAAACCTGGAAAGAATCAAGTTTAATCACTGAAAGTTGAAGCAATCTTCAGAGGCAATGATAGAGTGTGTTCTATCTCAGGATGCCAAGCCTCCCAGTGTTAACTCACCAGGGCTACCATGACAAAGTACTGCAGCCTGGGTGTTTTTGCACCAAAGTCTCTTTCATTGTGTTATTGGAGGCTGAAGTCCAAGATTAAGGGTCAGCAGGATATCCTCTGAGGCCTCTCTCCATTTGAAGACATATAACTGTCTTCTTATGTCTTCACATGGTCTTTGCTCTGAACCTGTAAGGATCCAGTTTCCTCTAGGCCCACCCTAAAGACCTTGTGGTCACTTAATTCCCTGTTTTAAACCCCTTTCTCTGAAGACAATCATATTCTGAGCTACTGGGAGTTAGGACCTCAACAATGAATCTGGAGATAAGAAGAGACACAATTCAGTAACTACCACTCCTGAAATGTGTTGTCGCTCATGCTCAGACTTGTCTCTCTCGGATCTATTTCCAATCTTTGCTCTATGCTGTGTTGCAGAAAACACCCTGCAGGCTCCCTTGCCAATAGGTAAAGGCACTAGTAAAATAATTGAATGGTAGGAGGAGGGGAGGAACCAGCACTTTTCTCTCTAGACCTTGAGTGGCCTCTCTGCAAGTGGCTGACCACCCTCCCCCCAACCTCATTGTCCCAGCTTCTATAGAAAGCTCCTCCTTCATGGCCCTCACTCCTTCTGGGAACCCCTATAGGGTGGTGACTTCTCCTAAATAGGCTCCTGGATTCCACTGACCCATCTCCTTTCTTTATCTCCTTTTTTAATTGTTTTTTAATATGATAATTAAATTCATTTTGATACAGTTATACAAGCATAGAGTGTAGCATTTTTAATTAGGACCCCAGTATCTCTCCTTCCCCTTCCCCATCCCCTGCTCTCATCCTTCCATTGATCTTTCTGCCAGTTACCCATAGTTATTTTTGAATATTTTTTTTAAATTAATTTCTTGTCCATAGGTTGGAAGGAGCTCTCAGAACCTTCTGGCTGACCAATTCCATTAACTTCCCTCTCTTTGAAAGACTTAGAAGGTCTTCAGTTTCCTTGCTGGAAATGGGAGATGGATGTCTCCAACAGAAGGTAAAAAAAATAGAAATTCAGCCTAGAATTCTGACACACAAAAGTGTGCCCATTATGTGACGACAAAATAAGGAAACCAAAGCACATATTCTCTCTAGTTATTAGAGTTCTCTTCTAGATAAAGAAATAAACCTTAAGAAACATCTCACAAACTGTAAAATTATGTGACCTCCCCAAATACACAGCCCCAGCAGCCAATTAGCACTAAGAATACTTAATCTTCAGGATCCCACACCTCTATCAGTCCCTCCCAAGGCCCAGGGAGGAGCCCCAGCTATGTGTTAATTGCCTACTGCAATAATTTCAGAATAGGCAGGCAAAAGGCTTAGCAGTCACAGAAGCAGACATTGGCTTTTGGCATTTGATCAAATACCTAAATCTGTTCTCTGGACTCTCGAATCCTGAACATACTGATCATGAATTGGAATCAGCTTCCAGCCACAGCCATTTTTATTTTTTAACATTATACTGAGACAACTGTATGCAGGTGAATATAAGTTCTAGGGTCAGATAGCCTCAAGTGTAGTCTCAGCACTACCTCCTATTACTGCATGAATTTGACCTCCGATTCTCATACATTAAATGGTAATTATCACAGTATCTGTTATAGTTTAGATGTGAGGTATTCCCCAAAAGCTCATGTGAGAGACAATGCAAGAAGTTTTTGAGGAGAAATTAATGGGTTATAAGAGCCTTAACACAATCAGTGAATTAATACCCTCATGGGAATTACTAAATGGTAATTAAAAGCAGGTAGGGTGTGGTTGAAGGAGGTGGGTCATTGGGGGGTGTGTGTTTGGGATATATATTTAGTATCTGGGGAGTGGAGTCTTTCTCTGCTTTCTGATCATCATGTGAGCTGCTTCCCTCTGCCACATTCTTCCATCATGATATTCAGCCTCATCTCAAGCCCTGAGGAATGAAGCCAGCTGTTTTTGGACTGAGACCTCTTAAACCAGGAGCCCCCAAATAAACTCTTCCTCATCTAAAATTGTTATGGTGAGGTCTCATAGTCACAATAGCAATAAAGCTAACTGAAACAAAAATTGGTACCAGGAGTGGGGTCATTGCTGTGACTACCCTGACCACAGGGTTCAGAAGTTTTGGAGCTTTTTGAAATTTTGGAGAGGAATTTTGAGATGTTTAGAAGTACAAGCCTGAAATGCTTTAGATTATTGAAGTGAAGCTTACTGGTCAATTCCGGTGGGAGTTCAGAAGACCAAATGCCAATAGGACTGTGGACAGTGAAGACAAAGGCTCATGAGATTTTAGAGGAAAAGGAAGACATTAGTATTTGAAATAGAGGCCATGCATGCCATCTTGCTGAGAAATTGTCTCAGACTTTCTGTGAGGCTGATTTTAAAAGTGATAAACATTTTAATCTGGTGGAAGAAATATCTAGGCAGCACAGCATTCAGGCAGTGGTATGGATATTGCTAGAAGCTTTTAGCTAAGTTTATTGTGATATTCAGGAACAGAAAATAGATCAGAAAGATTTCAAAACTGGGAGTAAAACTGAGCTTAAGGAAGTTTCAATTGTTACTTTACTGCCACTAAAGAAATGCTAAAGACTTTATCCAAAGACATTAAGAAATTTGACTTAAGGGCATCTCAGGAATTTCCAAGACCATATCCATCTAAAGAACAAGGGAGTAAAAGTAAAAATTCTTTTGAGAAGAGACCAGTGGAGCATACTTTTTGCACAAGGAGACCTAAGAAGTTTTTTTTTCAATGTGCTCAGCCACCCAGGCATTCAGAGGCTACTGCAGCTATGATTCCTAGATGCTTGGTTACTGCTCCAGATGACAGCAGACCTTGGTATCAACCACATGGTGCTGGTTCTGCAGGATTGCAGAAGGCTTCAGTTATGGAGTCTTGGAGGCTTCATACCAAGATTTCAAAGGAAGGCCTGGGAAAGTGCAGACAAAATGCAGCAGGGTTGGAATCCCTGTGGGCACCCCCTGAGAGGGCAAAGTGTGGAAATGTGAGGAGGAAGCTAAAGTTGCAGTGGAGACCCCTGAGATTAAGAAATTTCAGTACCATAGAATGCCCACGAGCAATCCTACAGAAATTGATCTGAGAGAGGGCAATAGAAGGTCACTTGGGCTGCAACCAACAAGGCCATGGGGGTGGATCTACACAGCCCTTTGGATAGAACATCACCATGATGTGTGCCCCAGATGCCAGACGTGGAGCCACAGGACTTGTTTGCCCAGCTGGATTTCAGTCTTTCTTTGGTTCCATCCCTTCTTTCTATGCCCATATTTTTTTGAATGGAAATGTTTACTATTTACCTTTATATATTGATACTTGTAAGTCACATTTGATTTTTACAGTAGCTTATAATGTGAACTTCCCTGAGTCTCAGGGGAGACTTTTGACTTGAACTTTTGAGCAATCTGGAACTGTTGAGACTATGGGGATTCTTGGAAATGGACAAAATGTATTTTGTATTGTGATATGGTCATGACTTTTGGGGGACAGGGGCAGAATGTTATGGTTTGAATGTGAGGTGTCCCCCAAAAGCTCATGTGTGGGACAATGCAATTGTCTTAGAGGAGACATGTTAGGTTATGAAAGCCTTAACCCAATCAGTGAATTAATCCCCTGATGGGATTAACTGAGAGGTGACTGAAGGCAGGCAGGGTGTAGCTAAAGGAGGTGGGTCATTGGGGCATGCCTTTGGGATTTCTATTTAATGTCTGGTGAATGGAGTCTCTCTCTACTTTCTGATCATTATGTGAGCTGATTCCCTCTGCCACACTATACCACCATGATGTTCTGCCTCACCTGCCCCAAGGAATGGAGCTGGCTTTTTAGAGACTGAGACTTCTGAAACCATGAGTCCCCATATAACCTTTCCTCCTCTACAGTTGTTCTGGTCAGATCTTTTGGTCACAGTAGTGAAAAAGCTGTCTAATACACTACCTCATAGAGGTTTTTCCGAAGACATAGTGAGGTGATCCAGGCACAAGATTTAAAGGATAAATCTTTATGTAGTAAGTAACTACCTAAACATTAGATATTGATAAAAAACCTTTATGTAGTAAGTAACTACATGAATATTAGATATTGCTAATATTGCTAGTGTGGACTTGATCTCAGACTCCTCAGTCTTGGTCCTTGTCTCCATGTTTCTTTGCCTAGAATCACTCAGTTCCCTACTGTATATTTTCTTTTCTCAAAATGGTAAGTTACCGTGTCTCTTCTGCCCAAGCCCCAGACTTTGGTTTTGAACTTGAGCTTGAAAGGAACCTAGGAATGGAAATTGCCCTTTCTTTCCAGCCCATGGTGCAGAGGATCTTTGTCTTTCCTGGATTTCTCTGGACCCTCCCAGCCATGTGCAGCACTGCCCCTACAAGGCAGCAGGTTAAGCCTTAGTGTATGAAAGCGTCTTTTTAGACTAAAAGAGTAAAAGACAAAACTTAGAGAGGAAGTTAATGCCAGGAACTCCTCCCATTTTTATGTGAGCTCTCTTCCCATTGCACAGCAGACCTCCAGAGTGCCTGTGACGTCTGATACCTGGGAATTTCATCCTAGACACCTTCCCTTAAATTCCAATGTTCTGCTTTCTACTACTATACCTTCACTCCTGTGAAAATTCTCAGCTACTCATAGTCTATCCTTATTGTTATTACTCTGGGGAAACAACACTGACATGAGATGACAATCAATTTGCATTCTCCATGAGGTCCCATTTGCATTTTCATGAGATTTTCTTTCTTTAAATAAGTGCAATATGGCTGGTTGGGATGGTACACAACTGTAACCCCAGTTACTTGGAGTCTGAAGTAGGAAGATCACAAGTTCGAGGTCCAATGTAGCAAGATGAATTAAAAAGGCTAGGGACATAGCCCCAGTGAGAGTGTGCCTGTAGGTTCAAACACTAGTGCCAGAAAAAAAAAAAAAAAAAGTACACGATGTAATGCTTACAGTCTACAGAGAGAAACTAACATGACTACAATGGAGACTATATACCAGCACGCAGCTTAAGAAGTGCTCCTTTTCCACCACGTTGCCTCTCCCCTCTCTGAAGGAAGCAGAGTTGACATGAGTATTCAGAGGCTCCTCTCTCCATTCTGGGATATCCTCCCTCATTTTCTAACTTTCTTGGCAGCTCTGAATTCTGCTTGTAACATGCCAACCCAGTAACACTGCACCTTTCTGGTTCAGTTCCAGTGACATCATGACAGATGGACTAGGAGACCCAAAGAGAAAAGCCACATACGTGTGTCTTTCACCCATAGCAGCTTCCGTCTTTTAGGGATTAAATCCTTTCTCCAATTTCTGCCTAGTTTGGTCACTCCATAGTGCCTACAAGTAATTATATATTGTTTAATGTGTGTCCAAAACTTTATAAATACTGTCAGTGGAAGCATTAGCTGATATTCACTACCCTGCCAAAGTCCCTTTTTAAATTTAAAATAGGCTTTAAATGATCAAAGAACTTCTCTTTTTCTCAAATTGGATATCAAGGACATGTTAGAACCAATTAAGCAAAGAAGTTTAGGTGTTTTTTTTAATAACCTGGAAACAGTCTCACAAAAACACAGTCTGTGTTTTCTTGGTGAGTAGCAGTCGCCCAGTGACCCTCTACCTCACCAAACTCTCTACAACCAAAAATATTAACTGTGACAGGTTATTTTACAGACCTATTTTATCTTCGACAAAAGATAGCACATGTGATAGCGCATGTCTTCAGTAAGATGCCTAACACAAGTCCACTTGCAAGCTCTTCTATAATTCATCAGGTAAATAAAATTTTGCTGTAGACAGAATTTTTGTTTCCCACATGAAAATAAAGCTTCAAATTCTCGGCTTTGCTTCCCATGGGCACCTGCATTTTCCTGCAAGGGTCAGCAGTTACACAAACATTTACAGAACTCTCCAGGAATCTGACCTCTCTCCAGTCCCCATCCATCACCCTGACCTAACAGATTCAACTGTGAAAAAAAAAAAAAACATGTAATAGAGATGAAAGCAGAACTTCTCTGTTTGAAGTAAATTAAGCCCCCTAGAATCTTGTCCACTGACATGCATGCCCCAGTAAAAGAGGTTTTTGAGATTTATCTCAGTGAACTAATAGGTCTCAGGAAGATATAGTCTGCAAACCATTTCTGTATAGGAAGGTTAGCACACTTTTCCTGGGAAGGGCCAGATAAAAATATTTTGACTTTGCAAACCAAATGGTATCCATTGCACAAAAGCAACCATGGAAAATATGTAAATGGATGGATGTGGTTGTTCTATAGTAAGGATATGTATTAATCAGTGTTCCCTAAAAGAACAGAACCAAGAGGCTATATATGTAGGTATGATTATAAAAGGGGGGTTCATTAGATTGGCTTATACAGTCAGAAGCTGGATAGTCCCATAATGGTCATCTGTAGGCTGGAAAACTGGAGGAACCAGTAGCTGCTAGGTTCAAGAAGCCTAGAACAAGAGAAATCAATGATGTTACCCAAGTCTGGGACCGAAGTCCTGGAAACTCCCTGAAGAGTCACTGGTCAGAGCTTGCTTTGGAAGAGTGAAGGAGCTGGAGTGTGATGTCTTCAGGAATCACAGCAGCAATCAATGCACATGAAGAATGGAGCTTGCTCTGCCGCTGCTGCTTCCTGGTTCTTCCAGCATTTGTTCCATCCAAGCCTCCATCCTATTGGATGATGCTGCCCACATAGGGCAGGTCTCCGCTTCAGTTTGCCATTCCACATACCAACGATTCCTAGTACACCCTCATTGAGACACCCAGAAACCTCCTAAAACTTGGGCATCTCTTAATCATATCAAGGTGGCACTTCCAATGAACCATTACAATATATATTTTTAAAACTAAATAACAGATTTAATGTGACCTACAAGCTACAGTGTGCTGATCCCAGCTTTAGAAAACTGAGGCAAATCCTAAAAAAAAAAAATCAGCATGTGTTCTTATGAAAGGTCTGAAAGTCAAGGTGCTTATCCTTTGCATAAAGGATTTATTGCAGCACATTATTTTATTGTTGTTATTGGTAACATTTTGCTTTGTCAACCTGTTAAATAAATAACCATTGATATTCTCAGCCTCTGGGAGTGTCTTTGCTTACATACAGAAAATATTCTTCAGAGAAGGCAAGGTACTAGCCACAAAGATCAGTTTGTACCACACCTACTTGCTGTGTAATGTGGGCAATCTTCTTTCTCTCCCTGAGCTTCCTGCATCATATATAGAATGAGACTCATACTGTCTATTTGACAGGATTATCATAAAGATTAAAGAACTTCAGAACCTGTGCTGAATAAGGGGGGAAGACTCTTTCCCTTCTTATTAACATTCTAGAGAATGAGAATAAATATCCCCTGAAAGGGGGAATAAAAGGAACAAAATTTAAGAATCCAACTTTCTTTGAAAATTATTCCAGTAATTCCTTCCTAAATGTCAGAATTATTTTAAAGAATCTCAAATTCTTCTCTAACAATGGAACACTGATATTGTAGAAAAATCTATGTAAGATTTTAGAAGACCTGAGTTATTTTCACCCACTGCACATCCATTCCCGTTCTTGCACTGATTTGTTTTTGCTCTGGGCCTGATACAGTGGAAAAATCTCAAAATTGCAAGAAGGGTCCATGTGATCTGTGTTCTTTACTCTGTGACTTTGTGCAAACTGCTCCTCTTTGTTGTCAATTTCCTTCTTGGTCTCAACTGTCAAGATGAAGGTGGTAAAATTGGTGACTCCCAAACCATCCAGAAACCATCATCCAAGGTTCTTCAGTCCATGCAAGCATTGGGCATTATTATCTGAATAAAATGCTCTCCTGTGGGGCAGAAAAACTTCCCGTTCACAGTGGTCCAGAAAGCATGAGCGAGCTGGTTAGATGATTATGATTCTTCATGTGCCTGCCGGGTCCACCAGCCCATGTTTCAGTGAAACCATGCAATTTGATCATTTCCATGCACATCACATAAACATAATTACCAATAGGACACTGTTATTCAGGAGGCATTTATTAGTCACATCGAGTTCACACTATGAAAGCAGACGGGGGATCCTTTCCCTGGCTGAAAATCAGCTAAATATGGCTCTACTGGTAGGAGGCAAGTGACAATGTACACAATCAATCTCCCCTCCTTGAAGAGGTCACGATGCCTTATGACAAACTAACAGGTGACTGTGGAGGAGGAGCAGATATGAGAGAGGCTCAAGAGTGGCTAGAGTTAAGCAATTGCATTCAGCAAGCACACAGCTGCTACTGTAGAAAAGTAAATTATAGGAGACATGAGTTGTTTTCACCCACTGAGCACCCATTCCCATTTTTGCAGCACTTTAGTGTTCCATGGAAGGGAAAGTGGGGCTGTGGGGGTGGGGAATCTCACTCATTCTGAGCAATTCTGGGATGGCTTACACCACATCCAGTTTCTGGAGAGGTCACATGACCCAATCAGAAAAATCTATCTTCCTATACATAAGGATTGCTTTAGAATAAAGAACATGACATGGATAGATCCAGCAAGACTGTTCCAATGCTTTTCCTGGACCCATTGGTAAAAATTTGCTCCCTTTCCCTTAAGATGACTTGACAGATAGACGGGAAGCCATATTGGCTACCACCACACCATATACACACAAAAAATGCCTCTCAATTTACAAATTGCTGAACACCTAGATTCAGCTATGACTGAAGACAAAATACCCTTAGATTTTTTAATTATGAGAGGCTTCAAAATGTTATGACTTGATTTATGTGAAACTAAAAGAGACCTGAGGGAACTCAGAAATGTCTAGAAAAAAGGAAAATGTATTAATACACATGCACATGTGTATCCCTTTGCTCAATTTCTCCCATTTACAGGAGTCAGAAAACTAGGAGTCATCCTTGATTCTTCTCCATAGTTTTCAAGTTCCCAAATATATTTATTCAACTGCAAAATTCTATCCAATTTTATCTCTTAAAAATATCTTGAACTTATCCTTAGCAAGAAGAATGAAGCAGGTGGTGTCACTATACCACACCTTAGGACTATACTAGAGAACTATAGTAACAAAAATGGCATGGTATTGGCCCTAAATAGACTTATAGACCAATGGTACAGAATAGAGGACAGAGAGACAAACTCAAATAAATATAGTTATCTCATATTAGATAAAGGCACCAAAAACATATGTTGGAGAAAGGATAGCCTCTTCAACAAATGGGAAAATTGGAAATCCACATGCAACAAAATAAAATTAAGCCCCTATCTCTCACCATGCACAAAACTCAACTCAAAATGGATCAAAGACCTACAAATTAAACTGGAGACCCTTTGCCTAATAGAAGAAAAAGTAGGCCCAAATCTCCATCATGTTGTATTAAGCCTCAACTTCCTTAATAAGACTCCTATAGCACAAGAATTAAAATCAAGAATCAATAAATGGCATGGATTCAAACTAAAAAGCTTTTTCTCATCAAAAGAAACAATCAGTGAGGTGAATAGAGAGCCTACAGAATGGGAGCAAATTTTTACCACAAGCACATTAGATAGAGCACTAATCTCTAGGGTATATAAGGAACTCAAAAACCTTAGCACCAAGAAAACAAATAACCCAATCAGTAAATGGGCCAAGGAACTGAACAGACACTTCTCAAAAGATTACATACAATCAATCAATACATGAAAAATGTTCAACATCTCTAGCAATTAGGGAAATGCAAATCAAAACTACTCTAAGATTTCATCTCATTTCAGTCAGAATGGCAGCTATTAAGAATATAAACAACAGTAAGTGTTGGCGAGGATGTGGGGAAAAAGGCACACTCATACATTGCTGGTGGTACTGCAAATTGGCTCAGCCAATCTAGAAAGCAGTATGGAGATTCCTTGGAAAACTGGGAATGGAACCACCATTTGACCCAGCTATCCTACTCCTCAGTCCATACCCAAAGAGCTTAAAAACAGCATACTACAGGGACACAGTCACATCAATGTTTATAGTGGCACAATTCACAATAGCTAAACTGTGTAACCAACCTAGATGCCCTTCAGTAGATGAATGGACAAAGAAAATGGGTATATATACACAATGGAATATTACTCAGCATTAAAAGAGAATAAAATCATGGCATTTTCAGGTAAATAAATGGAGAATATTATGCTAAGTGAAGTAAGCCAATCCCCCCCGAAACAAATGCCAAATGTTTTCTCTAATATAAGAATGCTGATTCATAATGGGGATAGGGGGGCATGGGAGGAGTAGACAAACTTTAGATAGGGGAAAAGGGAGGGAGGGGAAGGGAGGGGGCATGGGGGTAGTAAAGATGGTGGAATGAGATGGACATCATTATCCTAAATAAACGTATGAAGATATGAATGGTGTGACTCCTACTTTGTGTACAACCAGAGACATGAAAAATTGTGCTCTATATGTGTCATATGAACTGAATTGCATTCTGCTATGATATATAACAAATTAAAATTTTTAAAAAAGAAGTAGCAAAAAAAAAAAAAAGAAACATCTCTTGAATTTTGCTTGTCTCTAACCTCCTGGCTACCGCTGCTGCTGCTTCAACTTTTCCCTGTGTCTTTAGCAAGACTATTCCAATACCCTCCTAAAAAATCTCTAACGTGTAACATTAATACACCCGAACCTCATACAAACATTTTTCATATTTTTCTGCCAGAACAATTTTTCTAAAGTTCAAATGTCTCTAAATTTAAATTTCATCAGACCCTCCACTGCCCTCAATGTCCAAATTCCATAGCCACTGTATGTGAGGCTCCTGTGTCCAAACTCTGCCTGCTATTTTCCAATCTCATTTTTTAACAGCACTACTCTGCCCCTCATTTCTCTTTCCTCCTCCCTGCCACACACACTTCCCTGTCCTGAATGATTTGCAGTTTCTCAGACAGAATAGACTGTTACATCCCTTTCTGCTTTGTAGAATTGACAGAGCTCAGCCAGTAGCGTCTGTAGGAAATATATTGTGTCTGCTCTCTCAGGATTCCTCATATGCCCACAAGTTCCCAAACACTGTGCTTCCATTAATTACATGGGAATTGGAACAGCTGAATTTTGTTCTGCTTTGACAGAGCCACTGTGAGGTCAAATCTCTTAAGACTATTTCCAAATTGCAGTGTGGATGTTTACACAAATGATTAAAGTCAACATAGAAAAAGCAAGAAAGGTTAAGATCTCCAATTTTTCTGATACTTCCTCTAGTAGATTACATATGAAAATTGCCATATTTGTGGCTTTCACTTTTTAGAGTAACAGCCTTACTCCCATGATACAAATACAACACAACAGACATCAGGAAACAAAAGTCAATAACTATTGGGAGACAAGGGAAAAACTAAGGCGGGTCTCAGGGCTGACTCAGCATCCTGCCTCCAGAGCATTTGCAGGTCACAGTGCAGGGAGAGGGAACCTGTTGGAGGTCAGGGGTCAGATGTCACTGAGCCCAGGAGACAGAATTGAGAGTCTTGAGATACCAGGGCACCAGGAATTCAGAGGACAGAGTACCAGAGAAGAGAGTTTCCCAGAGAGCTTCCCAGAGATTTGCAGAGGTTCCCTCAAGTGTTCAGCCAGGTTCTGCTCATCACAAGAACACAACATGGCTTTAAAAAGGAATGTAGTTGAACTAACTCTGCCTGATTTCAAATCTTATTATAAAGTTCTACTCAGTAGGGTGTTAACATAAGGTGGATAGATACATGAATGGAACAAAGCAAAATTAAAAACAGACCCACACAGAAATGGACAACTGAATATCAACAAAGGTGCCAAGCAAATGTGAGGGGGAGAGTATCATCTTTGCAACAAAAGGTACTGAAACTATTGGCTATCCACACCGCATACTGTATTCAAACCCGACTCAAAATAAATTGAGCAACTAAAATCACAAACTATAAAATAAAAACTATAACATTCATAGAAAAAAAAAACAGAAGAAAGCCTTAGTGAGTTTGAGTTAAGAAGACAGTTTTTAGATATATTAAAAGCACCATTAAAATTTGATAAATTGGATTTCAATAAGATTTAAAGCTTTTGCTTGTCAAAAGACACAGTTAAAAACCTGGAAAAAAAAACCCACACTGGAAGAAAATATTTTCAAATTATATTTCTGAAAGGACTTGTATTCAGAATGGGTACGTAACTCCTAAAACTCAAAAATAAGACAACTCACTTCAAAACAAGGACAAAATTTTGAACAGACACCTCACCAAAAAAAGAGATTCTGGAATCAAGTAAACATGAGAAAAGATCACTTAATATCATTGGATCATGAGGGAAATTCAAATTTAAAAAACTTTATGAAATACCACATTTACCTATTAGAGTAACCAAAATCAAAAAGATCATCCATTCCAACAGTATTTGAAAGAACTAGAACTCTTATACATGACTAATGGAAGTGTAAAATGGTATAACCATTTTGGCTAATAGTTTGGAGTTTTCTTAAAATTCAAATGTTAACCTACTTTGCAATCTAGTCATCCCACTTCTAGATATTTAGCTAAGACAAATTAAAGAATATGTCCATACAAAGATTGATGAATATTCATTAATAACCATGGCAACTTTATTTGTAATAGCCCCAAACTGAGAACAACCAAACCCATCAACAGGTGACTAGATCAAGTGTTATCCCTTCACAATGACATACTCAGCAATAAAAGGGAATGTACTATAGATAAGTTACTCAACATTGATAAATTCCAAAATAATTATGCTGAGAGAAGAAGGCAGATAAAAAAGTGCTTACTGTTTGACTCCATTTATATAAAATTCTAAAAAGTACAAACCAATGTATGATACAGAAAACAGATCAGTGGTTCCCTGGGGGTGGAGGAAGAGGCAGGAAGAGAAGAGGACACAGGGACATCAAATTTTAGGGGGAGGAGTCTGTTCATAGCCTTGAATGTGATAATGGCTTCATAGATGTACAGATACATTAAAAATGAGACATATTGAAAAATTTACATTTTCAGTATGAGCTGTTTACATGTCAATTTGTAACTCCGCCCATCAAGAAGTAACAGTCTGGGGCTGGGGATGTGGCTCAAGTGGTAGCGCGCTCCCCTGGTGGCCCTGGTTTGATCCTCAGCACCACATACAAACAAAGATATTGTGTCCGCCAAAAACTAAATAAATAAATATTTAAAAATTCTCTCTCTCTCTCTAAAAAAAAAAAAAAAAGAAGAAGTAACAGAGTAACAGTCTATTTCTCCACCCTTGAAATCTGGGATGGCTAACAGAATGTCATGGAGGTGATGTGTTAGCCATTCTGAGCCTAGGCCTTGAGAGATGCCCACATGTACCTCTCCCCCATTCTCTCAGAACCCGGCTCCAGCCAGGTGAACAAGTAAGCTTGATGAAGGATGAAAAACCCATGCCCCAGTCCCCTGCTCTCCAACCCCCATCCCCATGCCCACTGACGTCCAGCCAACCCCTAGAAGCAAAGCCGCCTAGCTGGCCTGCTGCCCAGAGAACTGAGCAGGCGAGGGAACCTTGCACAGCCCTCAGGGCCTGCCTAGCTCAGGCCAACTCAAAATGTCAACCCTTGGAATCATAACTAAATTAATGATGGCTGAGACACAAGATTTGTTCTTTCCATATCAGAGACACAGAGACCAGAGACCGGCTAATAGTTGCCAAGTAAGCGTCCTTCCTTCCACTGGAAAAGCAGACTTTATAACCCGCTCCCCACCCTGGAGAGCAAGTCTCCTCCAGACTGTACTCTCAAGAGATAATAGTATGTGTGTGAGTGTGAGAGTGAGTGTGTGTGTGCTCACGCACGTGCTCGCACACACATGGGGCTCACATGCATGTATGTATAGAGAGATAGAAACATGAGTAAGCAACTGAAGTATGAAATGTTCTTTGCACTGTGTATCTTTCTCTAATTCAAGAGACTATTGACGAGATTGCCCTCAGAAATATTTCCATTAGCATATCAAGAAAATTTTAAAAAAAGAAAAGGAAAAAAAATTCTCCTCTTTGTGCCCCAAACATCATATGTAGTTGTTTATCTACTCTAAAAGAGAACGTTGGGTCGCCTCAGGGGGTTACATCCACAGAGCCTGATCTTGGATGGACCTATTTTTGTCATTCTTCCTGAGACAGGATGGATCATCAATTCTACCCTGATGCCAGAGATAACTAATGGCTAGAAGTGTTCCAGTCATCAGCCTAGGGCAGAAGACACAATGCAAGTAGTAGCCAATCAATATTTCATGGTATTTTGAGTAAAAAATAAAAAGGAGTTAGTTTAAAAGCCCTCCTGACTCACATCTGTCTCTCAATCCTGAGCTCTCACTCATTGCCTTTATAAGAGGATCTATTAGCTAATCTGCAACCGTAAAGAGGAGGAAGTCTCCCCTAACCCTTAGGTATCCACGTCCCTGCAGCAGACACCCAGGAGGAAGGCCAAGCAAATGGAATACCTTCTGCAGCCCTGCTCTCCAAGTCCCCTGACAACAAACAGTCCCCTTCTGTGTGTCCGTAGGTTTGACCGGATCCTCAGCAGCCAGGTGCTGCTACTCTTCCCTCAGGAACCCTGGGCCATCTGAGCACGAAGCCTGTCCCCAGGGAGATCCCCCCAGGCAATCCTCCCTTCTTCCAAGGTGCACCTTCCCTAGAGGCCTGGGAAAGCCTTTGCTTTTATGGAGGAAAGTCTCTTTGTAAGCCAGTCACTGCTTTTTTAAAAATTGCTTTATTCTTTTATTTTATTTTTTTTTCTTTGATAGCTTTGTGCTTTTATCGTTAAAAGCGCAGCATTATTTAAATAAAGGTGAAGAGTGACATTTCTAAGAAAATGACTGCTGCTCAGGGACAGCACTATTAATTTTAAAAGGTTATTGCTTCAAAGAACACCCTTTTAGCACAGGATGTTAAACAGCTCGAAGCTTAGCATGCCAACAGGCTGCACACCAGCCACTTCCCTTTGGTTCTCAAACCTCAAAGACAATCTTGTGTGCGGGAGCAGCTCAGCCGCACGTGCAGCTCAGTCTCCTCAGCCCCCGCGCTGCCCACAGACCTCAAAGCACCCACCAAGGCCAAGGCCACCACACTGTGCACAGAACGAATGCCCTCACTCTCCAAGTGGCCCCATTTGACAACAGTCCAGTTCAGCAGCCATGATGAAGGAGATGAGGCTCCATGTATTTGGCAGTCCACGGGACATTGTCACCACAAGGGACCAGTGAGACCTTTCCATTATGGATCAGATTAGATCATCATGGTAGGTTAAAAAGTCCATAAATCAGATTCCAAAATAAGTCAGTCACAGCCCATTTTACCAGCAGAATATCCTAAGCACCTTCCAGGTGCATTGACTTCTGAAACTACAGCCAACTGTCGAACATGATTCCACAGAAAAGGATCATACTGGCTAAGAGACAAGAATCTAGGATATTGGGGTTTGGTGACAGAATGTTCCTTAATTTTAGCCTTAGGAAAAATTAACATCACTATATTGCTTAAATCACTAGTAGTTGGAGCAAATAAAAGGAACTGAGACAAACACACACACACACTCAACTTTTATTCATACATACATATTCTAAAAAAATTACAAACACATCCACCTATATTTATATTTGGTTCTGGGAATTGAACCCAGGGCACTTCAACACTGAGCTATATCTATAGTCTTTTTTATTTTTTACTTTGAGACAGGATGTCCCTAAATTGCTGAGGGTCTCGCTAAATTGCAATTCTCCTACCTCAACCTCCGAAGAAGTCCCTGGAATTTTAGGCATGTGCCACTGTATCCGACAGAAAAAATATATATTTATTTATTTCCAGGAAGCTGTCTATTGTGCAGCTAATAAAATATAGAAAAGGTCAGGAGTAAAGATAAAGTAGAGAATCTTTTTCCCAATGCCCAGGTTCATGCATTCTAAGAGGAGAATTAGTTTGGAAACGTGTTCCTTGGTCATGCTGCAGTACTGCTCTGAACCAATCAAGAAATAAGTCATCATCACATATATTGCCTCTGCTAACAAAACCAAAATTCTTCAAGTCATTGATTTCTCTTCAATTTAACCTTGTGGTTCTGCAAGAGAGGCCAATGTTAAGTCCAGATGCAATACCAATGTTACAGAAAATAAATGATATCTCTAGGGCATATTAAAGTCAGTGTATCAGATTGAAGATATATAACTAGTTGTCTTGAAAATTCATTGGGATTCCCCCATTGTTAAAGAAGCAAAAACCTTACATGCTTCCTGGAAAGAATTTGACAAACGAATATGTGGTGGTAGATGCCCGTTGCCTTTACAAAGAAGATTGTTTAGAGAGAAAAATAATAACCCAGGCTGTCAAAATCAGTGCTACGACGTAATCCTTAGTGCTAATCATTAATGCCACATTATTCAGCTCAGCGTGCCCCTTTCTCCATTATAAATGTGACTCATTTGTCACATGGAAAAGGTTGACAATTTCAGTCACATTGGGGAACATTACATCTGCTCAGGACATCAGCCACTTTCTCTGCAAAAGCTCTGCTCTGTGAGGGTGTCACTTGAGAATCAGTGATAGCATTAGCACAATCAGAGAAGTCTTTTCAAGGCTGATCGCCAGTGTTGAAGGCTGGCATGATGAATGTCTCCAAAAATGTCTAGATTCTCTCTGAGAATGGTGCCTTCACAGACTCATGGGCTCAGCTCCACATGACAGTTTTAAAGCCCCGCCCCTCGCCTTTTTAATTCCCACTGATTTTATGGTGACTCACATTAAAGAACGAAAATCAGACTCTATCTGAGCTGGCTGCACATCCTCCAGTGCTCTAACACAGACAGCACCCATTACCCACATTAGCCATTAGAACAAGTATCACCAAAATGAAGAGTACTTGGTGTGAGCTATTATCCTGGGCAATTTATGCTCTCTCTGAATTGAGGCCTTTCTCTCTACGGGGTTTCAGCCCAGAAATGCCTGAGACCCTTTTCTGATCTCAGTTTATTTGCCTAGGAATTGTCAAAGAAAAGGAAATAAATATATTGAAGACTCTTACCATTCAACCCCTAAATATTTTCACATTCCTTTAAAGTGCCCTAAGTGGAATGACAAGTTTCTGACTTTTTTTTTCCCTTCCCCACCAGGATGGAAATGGCTGTCCTTGAACAGAGGCAATATCAAGGGGCAAGTCCAATACAATAACATTATTCAAGTCCTGAATGCAATTGTTCCTGAACCTTTCAATATGTAAGCCGATAAATTTCCTTTTGTGCTTATGTGTGTTTAGGTCGAGTTGATTCCTGACTAACAACAGGCAGAATGAGGACCATTAAGGCCTCTGAAGAATGTTTATTATGCTAGCTTTTCTCTGTCTCAGGATAATACCAGATTTAATATACTTCAATCTCAGAAACTTGATCTTTAAAATAGTAAATGGACTTTATGACCCATCTTCTCCTGTTGAAATCTGCATTTATCTGGATTAGTCTATAATCTAGAGGAGGGAAATCCATGTTGGCTCTACTGAAAGAAAGAAAAGAATGCAGAAGAGGAGTGGGCGATAAGCTTAGGGAAGAATTAGTGAAGTCATAACCCTTCCCTCCAGAGGTCCTTGGAGGCCACACAGAGGCACCAGCCAGGACTCTGAGACCTCAAAGTGTCCTGGAAGCCAGGTGGCTGTGCAGAATGGCCAAGGGCAGATGGTGGCAGAAAATAAGGGCACCTCACACCTAAGAGATTGCCAAGTGACAAACCTGGGAAGCCAAAATATACCTGCAATTTCAGAATGTGAGACTGGGCTAGAAGCAGAGCAAAACTTGATTCATCAAGAAATTCATCAAGAAATTCACCCAGAACAGGTGTGGCTGTGCACACTTCACTGTAGGGGGCTCCTTGGTGCAGGGCAAACAGACCCTAGGTGGACAAAGGGCAGCTCGCCTGTAGGTTTCAGAGACAGAAGAAAGTGAGGAAAGTGGAAATGAGGGATTAGAAAAGAAGAAGCCAGAACAGGAGTAACAATGAAGGGCGTGGTTAAGGTCAGCATCTCCAGGGCCCCAACCTGCGTTTGGATTTGGGTTCAGATCCATTCTGTGAAATTTCTTCTTTTCTTCTTTCCTTGTCTCTCTTCCTTTCTTCCTTTCCCTCCTCTTTTTCATTCTCTTTTTACTCTTTTTCTTACACTCTTGCTTTTAAAAAATTTACTGAGGTCTACTTTACAGATCATCCATTTCAAATGCATAACTCCGTGATGTGTAATATCTTCACCGAGTAATGCATCCATCACCATAAATGAGTTCTGGAACATTTCTGTCCCTCCAATAAGAACTCTCATTCCCATCCTCAGCTCCTGGAAAACACTTGTCTACTTTCTTTTTTACTTTTCTGGACATTTTGCATAAATAGAATAATACAATATGGGGTCTCCTGTGTCCAGATTCTTGTACTTAGCATCATGGTTTTGAAGCTCATTCATGGCAAAGCAAATGTCAATAGTTTGCTCCTTTTTATTGCTCAGTCCATTGTAGGGATATGAGATATCTTAGCTAATACATCTCATATCCCTACAATGTATCCTGTTCAATAAGGATACAAATAATAGAACTAACCTGAGAAGATGTTACAATGATAAATTAAATTGTGTATATTAAAAGTGTAGCATAGCAGTTGGTAGCCAGAACTTGCATGATTAATCTCACCTTCCTCCATTCTCAGACTTTATAAAGGTTTCCTTCCTCTTGTTCTGTACCCAGAAAGGAAAAGGAAAGTATGTTTGTCTGCATTTTTAAGGCAAGGGTAGGGGAATAAAAGCTAAGTGACTGTCTTGGCCACATGAGGAACTCTAGGGAGAATGGGAAGTCATGCTTTGGCACAGACAACTCAGGAAATACAGCATCTCCTAAATAGCATTGCCCTGACTGTCATAGAGCCTACTGTTCCTAAGTGGGTATGAGAAAAGATGGCAGAATTGAGTCCATCATGCATAAATTCACTTTTCTAAGAAATGGAATTATAATAATGTAAGAGGGAGCTTTGTAAGTGGGAATAAAAGCGTGAAATTGAGGAAAGGAGCAAATACAAGTGAATTGGAAAATGCCACCCCTATCCTGACATGTATTGAATTGCTGCAGCGTTTTTCCAAGGGAATTGCAGGTGCACCCCACTCTAGCTATCTAAGCTCAGACAGGACAAAGGGAGGAGGCTGTACATTGTCAAGAAGCGTCCTACGGCGTTGGCCATTGACTCAGCCTTTTCTCTTTCATGTAGCTGACTGTGAAAATGCACTTTTCAAAGCTTATGACTAAATTTTTTATTATTCCTGCCAGCAGAAATACATTAACAAAATAAAGAAATGTGCACGAAGGAATGGGGTCTAGGTTCCAAAGCAATTCTTTGCTGTAGGGCCCAAGGAAAGAAGACACACAGGGGCCTAGAGTTGAATAATATCAAATGTAGCTGGATCTTTCAAAGAAGAAATAAAAGGGAGAGATTTTTAGATATGGGAGATTTTTACCTTCTTAGTAAATGTTCCTTAAAGTAGCAAGTCTCCAACCAAAATTTTAATTTTAATTAGAGCATAGAGTTGTTGGAGAGACCATTAGAAACCTCTCAGTAAGCCCTTTCCTTTAATAGTCAGCAGGGAGAAGAATAAAAGACACACACACACACACACACACACACACACACACACACATGCCACAACCTTGGCAGGGTGAACTTTAATTTAGTCCAGGATAAGTTAAAGAAAGAACCATGGTTTCAAAGCCCACAGATTCTTCGCAATGCTAAGAGTAGGCCCTCAATAGATGGCTTTTGTTTTTAGTCAAAATAAACACCTCAGTGATGTATAAATGCAGGCCAGGAGCCCAATATGAGATCAAGCTTCAAAATTCAATTGTTCTACAATAATAAAGTAACAAGATATTTGTGTTTTCTTTGATTCATGGGAGAGTAAGGAGCCCGGGGACCCAAGAATGCAAAAAGGAAAACATAAGGGAAGATAATCTGGAGTAAGTGGTTCTCAACCAAGGATTTTTTTTCCCCCTGCAGGGGACATTTGGCAAGATCTGGAGCAATGTTTATCTGGCACAAACTGAGGGGAGGGGTGCTGCTGGCATCAAGCCGGCAGAGGTAGGGATGCTGACAATCATCCTTCAGTGAACAGACAGCACCCACAACAGACATAGTGGTGACAAGATTGAGAAATCCAGCTCTGGAGGAACAGAAACTGTCAACATTCGAAAAATTCAAGAATAAAACAGACAGCCTGGGAGAAGTTCACGGTGAGCTAGGATGGACCAGCAAGTAGTAATGATGTCTCCTATTGAATTTAAGTTGTTTTCTAAGAAAACTGTTTACAGTATCAAAACAGAAGAGCTCACACAATGGTATCTTCATTACAATGCCGACTTTAAAAAAATACCTAACATGACAATAATATGTGCCAAGATATGAGCATGCATGACATTTTTTTCCTTTAAATGCTTTTTGTATTTTTCAAAATGTCTTTCTTTCCCCTATTTCTATTGGTGCATTATAGTTGTACTTACTGGTGGGATTTACTGTTACGTATTCATACATACTCACAACATAGCAATAGAAATTGACCAATATCATTCCTCACTATTTCCCCTTTCCCTGCCTTCTTGCCTCCCCCTGGTCCTTTTCTTCTGCTGATTGTCCTTCAATTTTCATAAGATTTCACTTGCCTCCCCTACACCTTTATTTTCCTTTTTCCTCTCCAGTTTCTATAGCAAAGAAAACACATGACCCTTGACTTTCTGAATCTGGCTTATTTCATTTAACATAGTCTCAAATCCCATCCATTGTCATGCAAATTACTTAATTTTATTCTTCTTTATGGCTGAATAAAACTCCATTGTGTATATATACCTTATTTTCTTTATCCATTTATCTGTTGATGGGCACCTAAACTGGTTCCATAACTTGGCTCTTGTGCATTGTGCTGCTATTTACAATAAAATGCTAGAATCACTATACCTTGCATTTATAAGATAAAAAATTGAGATGGTGCAATAAGGTACAAAAAGGATTTTGTAAAAGATGATTGGGGGATGATAAAGCAGAAAAGAATGAGGTCTTCAACAAAGGAGTATCTAATTTTGCAAAACAACACAACACCAGGATACTGCCCCCAAAACAGCACAACCTGTGGGGTGCCCCAGCTCACAGTGCAGGCTCACAGTGCTTCCACTGACTCTGCTCAGCAGAGACCTACCAGGATGCAAAGTCCTGAGAAAACAACAGACCTCCCCGGTACAGACAGTGCTTAAACTAGAACATTATCCTGGCCCCGGGAGGACCAGGCGATGGCAATCTCTGGTAATCTTCATCAAAAATAAAAATAGTTCCTCGACATTTATGTAACAAAGTTCTCTCTGCTACTATTACAATGAAGTCAAGCAACGATGCAAGGAGATGGTTCTTGAGACATGCGTCGGCTGACTCTGTAAAGAGCCAGATGGTAAATATTTTAGGCTTTGCAGGCCTTCCAGTCTCTGTTGCAGTTACTCTGATCTTCCACCATGGTGTGAAAGCAGCCAGAGACAATACATAAATAAATGAGTGTGGATGCCTTCCTGCAAAATGTTTTTTATAAAAACAGGCAATGGGCTGGGTTGGCCTGCTGGGCCTAGTTTGCTGACCTCTTCAGACATTAAGCATGGATATAAAAGTAGCTTTCTTGTGGCTTGTTCCATCAGTCATGCTTCCTTGTACTAGGGCACCAGCATTCAAGTTTGATGAGTTATATAACTACTTGGACGCTCGTAGGGAGATCACAAACATTCTCATAATATTTGGAGAACTGTATAGATACTAGGCACTGCATTAAACCCTCTCTTCAAAGTACTCCCAAATCTACTGAGTGACACAAGCTGATGAGCATAAAGTGGATGACTCAAGTGAAGGAAATTCCACTGGTGACCCTAGTAGGAGTGATCTCTTTGGACTGACAGGAGTAAAGCAGAGGGCAGGAATCCGGGAGTGACCAGGAGGAGAAGTTATACATTCTCTGAGTGGAGTGGACCGCTGGCTCTTTAAGGATGAAACCCTAAAGTCACAAACAAGGTTCTGCTGGGTCACATATCATTCACTTCATTTCTCATTCAGAAAAAAGTCCAAAGGTCTGACAAGTATGAACTTGACCTCGGCCTTGTGATGCTAGAAGACAGAGGAGGTTAAAAAGTGACCCCCCATCCTGTGTGTCCCAACAGCTTCCTGCAGAGACCCTCCCTTCTTCCCATATGACTTAGATATGACTCCTGGATGCTCAGGCCCCTTGTTTACCCACAATAAAGCCAGGCACAGAGCCTCTGAACTCCTCCTATTCTCTGCCATGTGAATGATTAGCTGCCCTGCTTGTCCCTACTGACCAATAAGACGTAACCAAACTCCGGTTGTGTTTCTCTCTCCTTCCTCTAGGGCCCTGACTTTTGGTCCAGGCTCAGCTTGAATCGGCCCCTTCTGAGAACAGACCTCAGGGCAAAAGATGCTCTGAACGAGGGTCTGATCACACCCCGCCTTCATCCCGCTTCCCATCCCTGGATTTTCTAACTTCCTTGACCCTCTCCATGAAAGCAATCCCCAAATGGCCTCACCTTTGAGATGCTTTCAAAGACTGTCATCCTCCCTATTGCAATTCTCTCTTTTTCCTCTTGAATGCATCTCTGCTTACCAAGCCGGGAGTTGATGTTATTTCATAGACCCTGAATGATGTGGCCCCTGCCCATCTGCTCGCTCTTTTTCCCTCCTTCTCCTTGGTCCCTCCTTCAGTTCCTTGCTATTCCTCCAACCCCAGCCTGTTCCCATTCTAACTTCTGTGCTCTCTCAATTCCCTCCTCCGAAGTGCTTATAAACATAACTACCTTGGTTACTCCTGGGCTTCGTTCCGGCCTTTGATCCAACAGGGGCCTCTCCGAGAGGCCTTCCCTGATAGCTCACTATAAAGTGGCCCATCTCTTTCCTCTCTCCCAACTCCTGTGTTCTCTCTGGCTCTTGCACTTATCACCCCCGGGCATGTTTATTGGCTCTCTCCCAGCACTTAGGACATAAGTGCCATGTGACCGGCCACTTTACATTTTTGTTGTTGTTGTTGTTCTCTGATGTCTGCTCCTTTAGTGTCTAGAGTGTTGCCTAGGATAGGACAAATTTGTCTTTCAATAAATATTGAACTAATAAAATGATATGCTTAGATAAAATAAAATGAAAACCGTTAGCTACACTCACTGAATGTTTTCTAGGTACAGACCCTGCTATAATTTCCAATCATCACAATTATGGGTCGAGGTAGGGATTACCATCTTCCTTTATAGAAAAGGATGTGGAGTTGCAAAGGGTCACTAAAATGCCCAAATTTTAATAGTTATGATGTGCTCAGGCTCAATTGACTCAAACTCTATCTTTTTACTACAGCAGAGCAGGCTGCCTTCTGAACCTTTATCGTTGCTACATGGCAATTGCCAGCAAAGGAAAGCAGAGACCAGTCCCCAGACATCTCTTCCCTTTGGCACACTTGAAACTAGACAGAATCTGAAAAGGATTGTGCTGGAGGTGGATCTGAAAGGTCCCTGCAAGAATGAGTAAAATTTGCATTTAGACAAGCAGGGGCAGGACAGGCCCTGGAGTCCTATCAAGGACTTCCTGGAGCCTCAAGGTATCTTGCCTGGTGCACTTCACAGTCTGACCTTGTGTGCACCCTGCCTCACAGAGGTGTTCCCACCAGACCCACTGTTTCAGAATCACAAAAATGATTGAACTGGAGACAGAATGCATGATTCATTTATTTTTCTCAAAACCAGCCCTAAATATTCCAGGAAAAAGTAGTGGCATTGAATACTGTTACCATTTTCTCGTGCATGCAATGAATGATTTAATATACATATATATTTTATATATATATATATATATATATATATATATATTTAATATATTTAGCTGAAAATACTTGTCAAACATATTATGACCTAGCTTTAATCAAGTTCCTAATGTGTGAGAGATATAGTTTTAGACATGATACATATATCAGTGCATCTATTTCTTACAAAAGCCTTATGAGGTTGTGATTATATTCATTTTACTGAAGGGACTGAGGATCAGAGAGATCCAAAGTCATTCAGTTGTAAAATTGGGGTGCAAATCCAGATTTAGTGATTCCAAGACCTTTACTTTGTAGACTGCATCATTTTGCCTTCTAAGACATGAAATTTTTACCAACAAACTTCTTCATGTTTTCATAAGTATCCACACAGAAATGGGGTTCTTCCCCCCGAAGTTCCCTTTGGTGGAATATTAACCAGCATAGTAATTGTTGCATAAAACTGTAGGTGTGCTCCTACTTCATAAATGCTGAAAATGAGAAAAGAGATTTCGTAATCAGATAAGAGAAGGACAACCATTTACTTTTCAAAAGGATTCTTTTATAGGAGATTAAAAAACATGTTCCTGTATATTTCATTTTTTGCTAATAATTTGTTAGTGTCCCAGGCAAATGAAAATCAATTTGCTTCCTGTTCTAATCCAATCGGCCCATTTCCCAGTCTGAGCAAAGGAAACCCTCAGTATCTAGTGACGTGACTTCTTATCACAGCTGATTTTCATGATGCCATCTTCATTGAGGAGACTCTGTTCTGAGAATATGTTGTGGGGCCCAGAGATTGAACTAGTCTCAGTTGGGCATTGAAGCAAGAACATGTGGGAAAAGGGCAGCTATAACTCCATGGTGACTTGCAGCACACAAACCAATGTTATTGGAAAGTAAGAGAGAGCAAGATACGGGATGAAAGGTAGAAAACAAAGAGCTAGCACCAGAAAGAGGTGCTGACTGACCTTCGCTGGCCAATAACTTTCCCATGTAGAGACACCTACCTGTGCTTCCTGAAATTTGGCTCTGTAAGATTTCTCTGGTTTCTTAGATTTTCCTTTATTTAAACAGTTTTAGGAAAGTATCTATTGTTGTGTAACAAGTGATCCCAACATACAGGGAATTAAAACAACAACTTTTATTATTTTATGCAGTTTCTGTGGGTCAGAAATGCAGAAGTGGTTAAGCCAAGTGATTGTTACTCAGGTCTCCCCAAGTTATAGTCAAGCTGTGCTTTGGTTTGGGCAGGCCACATCCTCTGCTCCCCAGGGACAGCGTGGAGGATGGGGGGAGGAAGGGAGGGGGGAGGACCACCCAAGGTGACAGACATACACTGTGATAACTCTATTCCAGAAATATCATGCTATATGATAGGAGGTAGACATTATTGGGCACCCTCTTGGTGGCTGCCTGATATAGGGAGGTCTGTTTCAAGCAACCAAGAATCTCAGCTAAAACATCAGCCACACACAAAGAGAAGTAAGTTTTCATCAATATCAGTCATCGGAAATCCAGTTAGAACTGGGCACAGTAGCACATGCCTGCTGTGATCCCAGCTACTTCAGAAGCCGAGACAGAAGGATTGCTAGTTTGAGACCAGCCTGGGCAGCTTAGCAAGATCTTGTCTCAAAAAAAGAAAAAAAAAAAAACATAAGAAGGGCTGGAGGTATAGCTCAGTGGTGGAGCTGTTTTAATTCCCACTATTATTTTAAAAATTATTGGAAATGCAAATATAAATAGATAAAGGCCCATAAGCCCTCTTTAAAGAATTTCAATAAAGCCTTTGTACATGACTCACATTCAGATCCACTCTGATGCCCTTATGGTTTTGCATGAAAAATAGACAGAATGGTTAAAAAGCACAAAAGAGGGCACTTGTTGAGTGACTTGACACTTTAGAAAACACAGATCACCAAGCAGAGTTGTTTGGGTCAATTTAGTGCTGAAGCAAAAAGTTCATAAGGTGTATCAGTCAGGGAAGATAAAGTTATGCTGCAATAACAAAGGAGCAAACAAAGAATTCTGTGGTTTAAAACAAGTCTCAGGGCACGCTCATCATGGGCTACTTGCATTTTGCCATTGTTGCTATCAGTCTTACTTCAGGACCAGGGCTGAAGGACCCTCAGTCTGGAATATTCCTAATTGCTATGGCAAAGCATGCCTTCAAGAAAGACTTGTATCTGTGAGATTGGCCTGTTTCTAAGAGAGCAGACATAATGAACGAAAGCAAAACCGATTAGACTCATGAGTTTTTGCCCTTATGTACTTGTGATGCCACATTTACTTTGTCAGGGACACAAGATGAGGTAACAGGTGTTTAGGAAACTAAATGTTTCCTATGAATTTGCATTGCTACATCTGCAGGGTGCAAGAAGCAGTCCAGCACTGTGATGAAGAGTGAACCCTGAGTTCCTCCACGGGTTCCACCTTAACTGGCTGTGTGACTGTGAGTGTGTCATCGAACTGCTGGATCTCTGTTCTCCTGTTAGTAGCAGGGTTTGGTATCAACAGCAACTGTCTCTCAGAATTGATGAGAGAATGAGACTTAGTAATGTCACATGAAGTACTTAGAACAGCACCTGGTACTGCATCAATTATTGAAAAATGTGACCTGCTTCTATTGTGTCCTGAGCCCGCCACTCACTATGCCATATAGCACCCGTCCTAGGAATCCCTGAATCACACCGAGCTAGAAGGGCACGTCCTTCCTTTCCCCAAACCCCAGTGAAGAACAAAGGGATAAAGACACAATAAATGAGGTTGCTCAACCAGTGAGAACCACAGAAGGTGAACAAAGGAGCCAAGAGCGATTGCTCTTGATTCTTCATTTAGACATGAGAAGTTCAAAACCTCCTCATGCTCTCTAGAGCTTCCTGTTTCACTTCCTTTGTGAAAAGTCCCAAATTTCCCCTTAATTCTGATAAAATAAACTGCAAATTTCTCAGTGAAGTGTTCAAGGACTTACGCAGCCTGGGTCTACATTAGCTACATTCCAGCTTTCAGGTAATGTGCTTCTTCCACACACTGCCCGCTTCAGGGACACTGGCCTCTTTCACCTTCTCTGAGCTCATGTGGGTTTTTCTCCATCTTTTTCCATAACCCCCCTCTTCCTTCCTCTCCTCGTCCGTCTTTCCAAATCTCACTGGTGTTTCAAGGCCCAGTCTCAACGCCATCTGCCCCAGGCAGCCTTTGCCCAACGAGGTACTCAGGAGTGGTTGCTCCTATTTCTGAGTTTCTGTAACTCCCTGGGATACTTATTAATTTGGTTTTTCACTCAATGTGACTATAATTAGAAATTGACAATTTTTTTCCATGTGAGGAAAAAAATGTTAGAACTCCACATGACACACAAAAATAAAGGCAGATGGATTAAAAAGTGAACTGGAGCAAATAGGCAAATTTTACAGAGACAGAAAATAGATTAGTAGCTTCCAGGGGTTAGAGAATTGATGGGAATGGGAAGTGGTGGCTGGTGGGTAACGGGCTTCTCTTTGCGATGATGAAAATGTTCTAAAATTGTGGTATTAGTTGCATAACCCTATTAAATATATTAAGACCACTGAATGATAAAATTTCATGGATAAATTGCATGGTATATGTATTATACCTTGTTAAATATAAAAAGGCATTTTTTTAAAACTAAAAATGGCCAATTAGACATTCATGATCTGTGAATTTTTCTGTATCTGTACCACATACCAATAATGAGTTTATTTTTTAAAATATAACTATATAAAAATAAAAGTCATAGGAGACACTAGGAAAATATGTTTTGTAATACTTGGATGGAAAAGACCTTCTTTACCATGACAAAACCCTGAAAAACAATAAAAAGGAAAAAACTGAAATGCCACATTTTATTAACCACACATGATAGATTTCCTACTAGTAAATGGCATCATAAAAGCTTAAAAGACTGGAGAGAATGTTTATTATATATATGAAAATACACATAATTTATAACTATTAAAGATTTACTGTCCCTCATATAGAAAGAGCTCTTACAAATCAATAAAAATGATAAATACCACATGTAAAATTAAAATAGGCAAAGAAATGAATGAGAAATACCAAAGAAATGAATGACAAAAAACCTAGCTTGCAGCTGATGTGGAGGCTCTGTGCTAAATGTCTTCAGGATTTAGTTCTTAATATAGTGCCTTATTTAGAACATGGTTAATATATGTTTCTCAAGAGCAACATTCTTATTCTGTCTTCCTTGAGTCTTAATTTTCCATGTGGCTTTTTTACTCAAACAGATTTTATATTCTCCATCTCTTCTGCAATAGCAAATGTTCCATTTTTAGGGTTTTATTCAAAAGCAAAATCATTTTGTGTGTATGTGTTTTGGTAAAAACCCATCTACTTCATATTTATCTTTTTAAATTAAAGATGATTTTTGTCTTGATATGTTGCTACAGCCCAAAGTAATTCATTTCCTTCCCACGCTGAATTATGTGTGATCTGTTGAGAACAAATGAATAACATTTCAATCTGGGGGGTTGGGGGTAGAGGTACTTGGTATTTTATCAGGAACTTCTTTCTCACTGTAACACACAAACTCATTATCATCCGGGACCTTAAAGTGATTAACTTTGGGCGAAGAGTGGAATTTCCATTTGCTAATGAAAATACTAATGAGTTATTTCTAAGGTGTTAAATCGGTACACATTTTCCCCCTTAAATAGCATTAGGTTGGAGGTACTTACATGAGTGGATAGAAGTAAAGAAAAATCTTAGTCTTGGATTAGTCACCATAGCATCATGAGAGCTTACACAGAGCTGTGAAGTGAAAAAAAAAAAAAAAAAAGTTTCTCTTATGCTGAAGAATTTAATGGAAAAACGAAATCCTCTCAAGAAATGGATTTCTCACTCTGACATTCCTCATCAGCTGCTGAGTCTGAGAAAGGCACTGAAGTCAAAGGTTCAAGTCCCAAAGACCACCCCTTCCTCACACCCCACAGCCTGTACGGGAAGCTCTATTTAGGAGCCACTCAAAACCTCACCTCAAATACCCAGGGCTAAAGGCCCTGTAGAACCTGTTTCTTCTGTGCTCTCTGCACGGCCACACGCCCTGTCACTCAGGCCAAAACACTGGTCCCTCCAGATTCGTCCCTCCCTTTTCCTCACCACCAAGCCAGTCACACACTGCACCCCAAAGGAGTTGCCTCCACAGATTTTCCCAGAGGGCTCCAGACTACCATTCTTCTCACTAAACAGCACTGGCTCAGGTTCTCATCAGGTCCCACCCTGACTTTTGCAGAGGTCATGCCACAGGTCTCTCCAGACTGTCTCCCTCAAATCTCTTGTTCCTTAGCTCTCCCTTCCCATCCCAAATGCAAACCCAACCATGGCTCTCAGTCAATAAAACTGCCCAATCTCTTGCTGTCAGATGCTGTTGGCTATGTTTCCCTTCAATCTCTGGGCATGGCCATCACTGCACCCACAGCCTGCAGCCCATGCCCTCTCCAGCCTCATTGCTCTCCACTGCTTCCTCCCATCTTGGCAAACTGTTCAAGGTACCAGACACATACTATGCTTCTCTAAGCATCTACTTTTACTAGGTAGAGGAATTTTCATCCACCCCATCTTACCCATCCTTCAATATTCTCTGAGCCACTAAACTTACCTAAGTTCTCCTATTGCCCCTGCATTAAAATGGCCTATTTGTGTGTCTGCTTCCTCCATTAGAAAAGTAACTAATCAAGACAAAGGAACTTGTCTTTCTGGTCCTTGTATTACCAACAGCTGACAAAAATGTCTGTTCCTTAGGAGACTTGCAATAACTCCATATTATACATAACTAACTGAACTGGGCAAATATTTTCATGTTCTCTTTCTCAGCAAGAATTTATAAAGCACCCACCTGAGCATGGGCAGATCTTCCTCCCTGAGAAAGCAGACCTTCCCACATACCCCCGAGTCAGCCCTGCCTGCCTCCAAGAGGCACTCAATGAGACCTTGTCTGTATTGCTAATTTTCAAAACTGACTGCAACACTAGAATTACCCAGAATGCTTTTAACATAGTCTTATGTCCAGTTATGACCTTGGACCACTGAAATCAGAATCTCTAGGGATGAGTCTCAGGCTATTTTTAACAGACTTTCCAGGTGATGGTAGTGTGAAGCCATGATTAAGAAACACAAGTCTCATGTAAGGTAAAATGAAGGAGAGTTGAAAGCTCTTGAGACAGTACCACCTTCAGTCAGCAAGCAAGGGCCCTACCCAGGGAACACACTTGGGAATCTCTTTCTCAAAAATTCTGAGCTCCATTCAGATGTCTAGAATTGGTTCAGGAATACATCAAGTTTCATGGCCAAACCAGGACCCATGTGGACCCCACTCAGCTCCCTTGGAGGTCCTCTTGGATCCTACACCCTTCCAGGAGTTCAACCAGACACCTTAAGTGACTATATAACTCATAACTATATGGTAATCTCAGGTCTAGGAGCCAGACGCCCATTCTAGGAGGGAGAACTGGCAAGATGTTCTCTCCCAGTGGTTGGCAGAATATTTCTTTCACGCATAATATTGGGCCACTGGAATTGTGTTGATGTACTGATATTGAGTGACTCACACCAAACAAAAGATGAGTTCAGGACTCCAGGCTACCTAGTGGTCCATGGAAAACTCTTGGGCTGAGCTTGGTAGGTGGGCCTGGTGTGTGCTGGCTGGGCTTATTCTCACTGTGGAATCCCCTTTGATCATGATATACAGAGGTGACAGGGCAGGGGGCGGGTACCAGGCATCCTTTATCCTGAGCACTGTCTACTACTAGAACCCACAGCAGTCACCATACCTCTTCCAAAGGCTCCAGGCCATTTGAGACGGTCTACCTATCCCTCCTATGAGCTTTTGAGACTATTGCTCCATAAATTCTAGCCCCCCACTCCCACCATGATCCTTTCTTTCCTCTGATGAATGGAATATTGTACTCTCTTGGATAGAGACGTAGTCATGCCAGACAAGGAAGAGACATCCCTTTCACTAATAGGGCCACTCTCTACAGTCTACCAGTTGGCCCCCCTGTTGTCCTCTCCACTGATGGGAATGTGTGGAAGGGCAGGTCCTGGTCAACCCTGAAAGAGATCACTCTCTAGGAATGCAGTGTGCTGCCCAGAGATGTCAAAAGAATTGGAAGATGTGTTGCTCTGTGTTCGTTGTAGTCAGAATGGTGAACTTAGCATGATGCACATTTTTCCTGGATGCTCCAGGTAAGATGGGCACTGTGGTCGGCATCAGGAGAGCACAGAAACAATCTGAGAGTCATGGAAAACAGGACTCACAGGCAGCATGATGGATGGCATGGTGTTGTGAGTAACCATATAGCCAGCAGTAAATAAGTAGCCACAGGAATGACAGAGGCCAGAAGGTCCATACTGACTCACTACCAACAGTTTCTAAAGAGCTGCAGGTTTGCAAGCAATAGAAAGGTTGCCAAGTGTTCCTCTCAGTGCTAGTTGTGAAATTAGCCAGGAATGGTTCATTTGATAGGAAAGAATATAAAGAAATGGTTTCAGGCCTGTAGCTAAAGAAATGGTGTCTGGACACTATGAATAATGGTCATGAATTGTTTGGACAAAAAAATAAACATAAGTGTCTCTTTTCTATACATTTGTTTGATCAATTTGTCACCATAATGCAGTTAGGCCCATGACTTATGCAATTTTTATTTGGTCCTATACCCAAAATATCCAAAGAGGATAAAAATACATTTTAAGGGGCTTGGATTTGGTCATACACCATTATATTTTCTTAAATGTCATTCACAACCTGAACTGTATGTGGCTCCTCCAATGGACCAAGCTCCTAGAATTTCCTGGGTGATCAATTGCAGGCCTGGTCATTCATTCATCTGTGTATTTCCAGAAGGAGAAATACCTGACACATGGTAAGTGTTCACATAAATCCTTGATGAGTAAATACTGGTCATACTCGTGCCACTGATTTTTATCTTTGTGGGACTATCAAGGGCATCCCCCGACCTGCTTCCATGACACACACCTCTGAGTGTTTTTGATCTCTGGCTGGAGGTCACCCTTTCTGGCTTACAAAGCATCGTGAGATGGCTTATCTCATCAGCCAGGAGACATTCCCTGAGCCCACCCTGAGTCTGGCTCTGAAGGACAAGGATGAGGAGAAAAGTCACTGCTCTCAAAAAAGTGAAAACACTCCATGGAAGTAGTCACCATATTAAAAGTAGACATGACGTTGAAAGGCAGCATGTTAGGGACAGCAACAGAGGCTCAAACTGACCCCGGAAGTTGGGAAGAGAGAAGTGAAAGCTGGAAGACGTGGCTTCCCAGGATGAACTGGAAAGATAAGTGAGTTTCAGCAGGCAGAAACAGAGAGAAAGATCTTTCTAGAACATCAATAACAGTATGGGACTCCCTTCCTTAGACCCCTGATGACTTTCGATTACTCTCAAATACTTCCCCTGCCTCCAAGGTCCTACATGATTGAGACACCTGCCTCTTCCACCTCATCTCCCATCTCTCTCTGTACCACTCCTGTGTTTTACTCTCTTTGCTCACCTTGAGGCTCTTCAGACACATCAAGCTTTTTCCAATCTGATGACCTTGATGTTTGTTCTTTGCTCTGCTAGCACACACCACTGCCCCCAGTCTTCATGCAGCCAACTCAGGCCTCCTGTTCAATGTCACCCCCTGACTGCCGCAGTCTGGCTGGGCACAAATCACAAGCCACTGAAGCAGGAACAAACTTTATTTCTGAACTCCACCAGCACACTCCACACACGCTCCCCGGGAATTCTCCCAAAGGCCACTCATGCGGCTCCTCTCTGGACACACCCCACACCAACCGGAAATCCCGCCTCCGGCACTTCCCCAACCAATGGGAACTCTCCGGGAATCCCCATGAGAACTCCAAAGTAGCAGGCCGAGGTGGACAGCAGGGGTCTAATATACACAGCTTAACATACCATTATCATTTCAATGGCTTGCTGGCCACCTCTCAACCACTCCATTCTGGCAAAAATGCCATGCGTCATTCGGACTTGGCTATGGCTCTCAGCACCTGACCACCCATTTATCTCCCTATTCTACCATATCTTTGACCATATGATACCATATCTTTTCCTTCAGAAAAGTGTCTACATATATAAACATATTTGTGTTCCACCTCATCTTTGGTCTCTCTTTCACATTTTAAGTTTTAGGAGTCAAGGACTTTGAGGACCTCATCCACTGCTATTCCTCTAGCACCTGAAAGAGTGCCCAGCAGGTAGTAGTTTCTCAGTAAATATTTTTTGAATGGATTAATGACAAAGAATTACTTGATCAAACCCAAAGTTGCCAAGGCCATGTGCCATAGACTATCAGATACCCCAGGAGGAATCTGGATCCAGAAGAAGGTGGACATGGGGTTGCTATAGCCAAACCCATGAAGAGCATGCTACAAAATTTGAATTTTATCATATAAAGAATAGGAAACTAAACAAAAAAAAAACATTGTAAACAAAAGAAATGGTTACAGAACCCATGTTGTACAGAAGGGTCAGAAACTTCAGGTAAAAAGTTCAGTTAGCAGCCAGAAATTCAGATAAAAGTAAATAAAGGCATTGACATTTGGAAGAGTGAAGAAAAAGCCAATTTAAGAGGAAGTAGAACCATCCATTTATTGATTATGCAAGAGAAGATTTAAATGATCTCTATAACTGGGTACATAGTAAGTACTATATAAATATTGATTAAATAAATTGACATGGCTTGGATGACTGAGTATGGTGATTCAATTGAGCAAATTAAAATGTGTAAGGGCATGAGAAATTAGTGGTAGAAGACACGGGAGGTGGATCTGTGGATATGTGGCATTTGATCTGTTTATAATGCTTCCAAGGGCATAAGATTGAGATAGGAAGCTTACAAGTTGGGGCTGAAAATGTGACTAGACAGCCACATGCTAAAGGGGATTTCTGAAAGGTGGTGAGTGAGGACCATTGATTATTGGGGCATACATGAAAGTGACCACTCAGAGGTGCTTGGGGACCCAGCTGCCTATCCTGGGAGCAAGGAGCAAAGGCAGGCCTCAACTCCAGGTCTTGTCAGTTCACTTTCAAGCTCTTCAGCCAAGTCTTGCTCTAAGAATAGAAGAGTTGTGTTAAGCGTTGTTGATTCGAGAGGGCCTCAGATGGCTTCAAGTAAACAGGCACATTTACTTCACTAACTTCCAAACTGCCCGAATATTTTCATCACCCACATTACTCTTCGGGGTAAAGGAATTTTCAGAAGGCCTTTAAAATTGCACATTTGCAGGGAGGATTTTAACACAGGAACACATTAGCAGCTCTTAATGTGATTTTCTCTCAGGACAGGCCTGCTCACAGCTCCTTTTCATCAAATTTCCAAAGGAGAAATGGCAAGTCATGAAGGACGTCAGAACACGAGAGGGAGCGAGAAGGAAATGTATTTTCTATGCTGCAAATCCCAGCAGCTACCAACTCAAGGTGCTCCAACCGCAGTGAATGGGGTCATGAAGGGAATCCAGGACTGGGGCTGCATCATTCAGCCAGGATGGTATAGGGTAGGCATAGGTTCTGCAGGCCTGGAACTGGAACAGGAGACCCCTGGGTGAGGTACCACAGACACCAGGAATCAGAGGGCAAGGCAAGTATCAGACTTGCACAACCAGAGAGGATGGCCCAGGTCAGAGATCATAGAACCAAACAGAGACAGAAACAAGTGGGACAGTCAGTAATGGGAAAGGAGACTGAAGGAATGGCCAGGAGTTTGTGGGAGAGGAAATATAACCACAAAAGACCATAAAGATTTATAACTAATATTCGTGAGCCAGTGGGTACATGGGTACCGGCTCAGAAGTGTACTAGTACCACGATCATATGGTTGTTGTGACCTTGGAAGAGATACCCTGGCTTTTCTGAGTGTCACACTGCTTATCTATCAAAATGATAATTTGGTTAAATAATTCCTAAGACCTTCCCCCAGATCTACAATCAAATGATTTTTTTTTCCCTCCATTGTTGACATCAGAGCTATCCTAGACTTTTACCTCAAACCCAAAAGCAAAAGCATGCTCAAGATTGTTTTTTAAAGAAAAGTCCATTTGTTAATCTGTATTAAGGAAACTGGAAGATGCTTTAAAAAAAAAAAAAGAAATCACCCGTTGATTTATGTCTTACCTTCTAAACAGCTATTCCTTTTATCAAGATAAAAGTGAAACAAGCCAAGGGATAGGAACAAGAGGGAATTTAAAATCTCCAAATTGAAATAGAAAAGGAAGCAAGGTTTAAAGGTAGCATAATAACAGCTTTTCTGTTTTCCCACTAAGAGCATTTTATCTAAGAGTTTCACCCAGAATGCTAACAAGCAAAGCCTCAGAAATGCATCAAATGGGACCGTTTCCATTTCCAATGGCATTAATCTCCGGTTCAGGAAAGATTAAAAGTAACCCTAAGGAGTTGGCAACCCCAGATGCTTTCCAGGTATACCTGTGCAGATGGGCTGAGGCAAGGGCCTCAGCTGGACTCACTCCATATTCCTGCAGTAGCTCCCTAGACACCCGCTAACACTTTCATCATGTTATCCCCTGAAGTCACCTGCTTGCTGTAAAGGACACCAGCCAGACACTCACTGAATAAGAGCTTTTCTTGTACTGTAAGCAGCTCACCATTGGAGATTTCAATTCTAATACAACCTATTAATAGGTCATGCAATTTATGCTGATAATATTCTCTTATTATGAAACTAAATAAGGGCTAGCATGTAAGAGACCCTGGGTTCAATCCCCAGTACCTAAATAAATAAATGGAAAAAAATTCAAATAGAAATAAAAGAAGAACTTTCCCATATAAGTAAAAATAGGAGGTTGGATGGATTTTTCTTCTGTGTGGCTTTTTTTTCCCATTAATTCATTTATTCTGCAGATTCCAAGTAAACTAGTTGGCAAGCATTTGGAGCTACTCAATCCATTTTAGTAATGGTCAGTTAGTACATTTTCTGCTGTTGTAATAGAATGCCACATGCTGGGTAATTTATAACCATACAAGTTTATTTGGTCATGGTACTAGAGGCTAGGAATCCGAGAGCATGGTGCCAGCTTTGGGCGAGGGCTTTCATGCTATATCATGACAAGGGAAGACAAGAAAGCATTCATGAGACAGAGGGAAATTGGGTTAAAGCTATCCTTTTATTGGGAACCCATTCCCATGATAATGACATCAATCCATTCATAATCTAATTATCTCCTGAAGTCCCATCTCTTAATGCTGTTATAATGGAGATCAATCTTTAATGAGATATGGAAGGGACATTGAAAATATAGCAGCTACTATACCAAAAAGTAGCTTTCATGCATTTAAAAAATGAAAACTATGAATAAAGAAGAATGTTTATAAGCAATGTTTTGAATCCTCCAGGGACCCTCTCTCTAAACTTATGTAGCACCAACAACAGCAAATCCTGCTGCTTTGCAAGGAAGACAAGCTAATTTACTCCGTCTGGCCTCTACCTGGGAAACTTGTTCAATCTCATAAAATAAGAAGCCAGTCATGTAGGATAAGTGACTTTGGAATTTCATCAAAATCATCTTTAAAGTTGCATTTCTAAAAGAGCATCTGTAATTTTCAGTCTCCAAAATACTTAGTAATTAGAGATGCTACTCATCAGGAAGAAAATGACAAAGTTGACATTTCTACTGAAAAGTCACTGGAGCCAAAGAATCTGTCTCCAAATATATTAATTAGAGGAAGCTGCTTCAGGATGGTGGTTGGTGGTAATCACTAATTCTAAAAATAATGTTTTCTTTTCATCAGTTCTACCAAGTCCACTCAGGTCCCCAGAAGTCTCATCTTCTTTGTAAGGTCATATCTGATAATAGGCTTGGCTTTCATAGACTATAATAGAAAGAACGTCAAAGAGTGTTCTGATTCTACCCTGCTAATGGGGTGTACCAAACTGTGGGGTAGACCTAGAGTTCATTGGCATTGACACATTGGATTGTCTAGCAAAATCCAAGCCACACACAGAGCAGAGTCTCTGAGGGAGAAGGAACAAATTCAAGGTATCTCAACCACTCTGTCCTGCCATGGTCTAAAAGGCTAATTGTCTCAGTTCATCCTCAGGGAATTCTAGTCTTACTCATAGCCAACAAAGTCCAGGCACAAAGGGTGAACAGATGCTCCTCCTCTTCTCCTTTCCAGAATCAGCTTCCCCTATTAGTCTCCTCCAGGGTCACCTGGAGCTTTCCCCTGTGTGGAAAGCCCATCATTCCCTTCTGACATGTAGCTGCATCTTCACTCTTAATTAGCGGGTCTTGTTTCACACAGACACCCAAGAACCTGCCTTGGCGATTACAGTTGGGTCTGGGATGTTCACATAATTAGTGTCCCACGTATAAAAAAAAAAAACACAGGTCTTTCTCTCACTGACATAGACCACCCCTCACTGTGCAACTTTCATGTATTATTATGCTGAGACCCCCTGTCCACCTTGGCTAGAGATGGGAAGGATAAAAGGGAGCGCCTGATTCCAGTCTGGAGCTGCCAATATCAGTTACACGCATTTAGGAAACGCACTTCTCTCTGGACCTCAGTTTCCTCCTGTGAAAAATCACTCTCAGGACATCAGATTCAGTCCCAGCACTAATGTCAGTTTTGCTTTTCTGCCTTTTACCCCATACCACACTCTTCAGTGCCAGAGAGTCTGAGGCTGTGTACGAGTTATTGTTTCTTCCCAATTTAATATTAAACTCATCGACTCACTGCATCGTAGAACCCAAAGAGATTCTAGCCAACTTTAAATCAGGCTCAGAAAGGAGGCATGGCCAGCCCAAACTCAAAGCTGTTACCATCCATACCGCACATTGTCCCCAACAGGATTCATGGCACTTTAATACATTATAAAACACAAAATGGTATAAATTAGTAGAAGACAGAAAAAAACTAAGAGGGGCATAGAGGAAATTTTAAATGCACTCCAAGAAATAAATAATAAAGCCTCCTTTACTATTTCTTTTTTTACTTTAAAATATTTAGCTGACAAATAAAAATGTATATATTTAAAGTATACAATGTGTGCAAGATGTGGTGCTTTGGTATACATGGTTATGGTATACATTGGTATACATTGATTATCATAGTCCAACGAATTAACACATTTATCACAACCATAATTATCATTTGTATGTATTTGTGTATGGTTAAGGCACTTAAAATCTCTCTTACCAAATTCCAATCTATAAATAATACAGTATTATTAACTATAGTCACCAAGCTATACCTTAGACCCCCAGAAATCATTTATATTCTAAATGAGTTGATATACCTTGTAACCAATATCTCCTTATTTTCCCCATTCCCCAGCCCCTGATAACTACCATTATATTCTCTGTTGCTATGAATTTTACACTAGATTTCATGTAAGAGATCATACAGTGTTGGTCTCTCTGTGCCTTGCATGTTTCACTCAACATAATGTCCTCCAGATTCATCTAGGTTGTCACAAATGACAGGAATTTGGTTTTTATGACTGAATAAAATTCCACTCTGTGGTGTGTGTGTGTGTGTGTGTGTGCACATGTGTACACATGCACATGCATGTTATATACAGATACCTTTTTGAGATACTGGTTTTATTTCTTTTGGATAAATACCCAGAAGTGAGATTTCTGGATCATATCAGCCTATTTAAATATTTCATAACCCTCCATATTATTTTCCATAATGTGCCAATCAACACTCCCACTATTGGTGTGCAAGGATTTATTTTTGTGCACTTCCTTGCCAAAATTTATTATTTCTTGTCCTTTTTCTGGCCATTCTACAGGTCTGATGTGACATCTCATTCTGGTTTTGGTTTGCATTTCCTGATGATTATTGATGTGAGGCACCTTTTCATATGCCTATTGGCCATTCCTATGTATTCTTTGGAAGAAAAAAATGTCCACTAAGGTCTCCTTTGTCAATATTTTCAATCAAGTTATTTGGGGTTTTTTTGTTTGTTTTTAAATTTTATTTTGGTTGCTACAAGTTGTGTAATTTCTTTATTTTAGGTAGTAACCCTTTATCAGACAGATGGTTTGCAAATGTCTTCTCCTATGTCATAGGATTCCTTTTCATTTTGTTGATTATTTCCTTTGCTGTACAAAAGCTTTTTCATCTGATGTAATCCCACTTATTAATTTCTGCATTAGTTACCTGTGTTTTGGGGTGTCATATCCAAAAACTCATCATCAAGCCCCACCTCAAGAAGCTTCATCCATCTTTTCTTCATGGGGTTTTTATGGCTTCAGATCTTACACTTAAGCCTTTAACCTATTCAGAGTTAATCCTATCTCGTCCCTTTTCCCTTGCTGTAACTGAATACTGTAGACTGAGTAATTCATAAAGAATGAAGATTTATTCAGCTCACAGTTTAGAAGGTTGGAAAGTTGTAGATCGGGCAGCAACATCTGGGGATGTTTTTCTTGCTGGTACAGAGTCCCAAGGTGACCCAGAGCATCAAATGGAATGATGGAGCAAGTTTGCCAACTTAGGTCTCTTTCCCCTTATAATGCCACTAATACCACCATGGAGCCCTACCCTCCTGACCTTAATCACCTCCCAACATTTCTACCTCCAAATACCATAGACAGATTAATTTTTCACCCTTTAAATAAATCATGCAACATATTTTGGTCAACAAGGAACCATATATATACTGGTTCTTATATATAACCACATATATAAGCTTCTCTTTCTTATCAGACACGGGAATGACTGATAGAGCTGATAAATTCCTATCTTCTAGTGAAATTTTAGGTGTACTAATGGGTCAACCCATCATGTGTTTGTGGTGATTCTGGTATAAACAAACCTATTTCACTGCCAGTTGTATAAAAGTATAGCACATACAATAGAGGATGGTTTATAATACATAATAATAACAACAAATGACTGTTGCTGAATTATGTATTTACTATGCTGTGCTTTTATTGTTAATTTAGAATGTACTATTCAACTTATTTGTTAAA